>NC_137584.1:59440423-60065423 GCF_963210335.1 Falco punctatus
AAATTAACTCAATTTTTTTCCTATATTCCATTATGTAGATTTAAGTTGTGGTTCTCTATGCATGTCAGGAAGGCTAAATCTTGTTTCAATCTTCGCTAAGAGGTTATTCACAATTGACACAATTACCATAAATATAGTTTTCTGGTAACTATTTGACTGTTTTTAGAGGCATAATTTAAAACATCCATTCAAACGTTAAGATCCTCATTTTGCTTTGACCTTTTCCGCCTATAACAGGTAGAACCTTAATTTTGGCTTCAGGTCTTCTTTCTGTGTAACTCCTGCTAAAGTCAACTGAATCATGAGCATATATGTTACAGGATACAATTTAACATCCCAAAGAGGCAATATCACATGTATGTGATACAGTTCAGGCTACATATATTTCATAGTTTTACAATCCCAATATTTAAAGTGTAACATGAATTTAGTATAACTCAATTGCTTTTCTTTATTTTAAGGGAAAGCTTCAAACCCCCTTCTTCCTACAGATTTTGTTGTATCACCACTCATGATAGGGTTAAAAAAATGTGAGCATTTCATAAGGAGATACCCAAAGTTAAACTCACCCTTTCAAATATTTACTGTTATTTTGGTTAGGGTTGGTTTTTTTTACCAGAAAGATATTTATAACACCAATTATAGCAAAAGATCCAGGACAGAAGTTGATCCTGTCTGCCTGGGACAGCTACTAGATGGCTGACTACATTCTATCACTTGAAGCAGAACCACCACATATTCTGCTCTTAATTTGTATCACAAGCAGTAAAGTCGATAAAGATGTTATTTTGGTAGTAGAGAGTAATTCCAAGCATACAAGGTTTTTCCTCCTTCAAAAGAGGAAGGGCTCAAAAAGCTATTTTTGTCTTTTCATTTTTTTAAAATTTGAAAATATATTTGATAAAGTTACCACTTTAGTAAGAGGCGTGCCAACTCAGAACTAAATACAAGCATTTTTTTCACAGGAAGCATAGCCCTGTTATCAGCTGCCCAAGCAGAATTAATCTATGGGAGATACATTTATCCTAAAATGCATCTCTTGTTCTAGACATTGTAATTTTGTATTGATTACATAAAAGCCACCTGAAAGGCTCTGGAGAATGTGATGCTCTGCTCTGCTGTTAGTAAACCAGATGACATGATGAATTTCCAGATTGGTAAAGGCCAAAATTCTTCTTTTCCAACCTACTCTTTGCCTTCCTTCCCCTTGCAGAAATAAGTGCAGCAGGGCCCTCAGCCCAGAGACTCACCTCCATGCCTATTCCCTTCATTTATCATATGTGAGAAATCCATAGGTTTTGTAATACAACTTTATTATATTTTGCCTGCAAGTTGCTATTGAGCAAAAGGTTTTCAGTGATTTGTTATTTTCTTTTACTGATTTACAAAGAGGTCATGTAAGAAAGATCATCAGGGAAACTTCACTAGGTGGCTGTTATTCTGGAGAGAAGGGAACTTAGTAACTTTGGAAATTATGGAGAAAACAGCTACAAATATGTGAGAATGCAATTTGAGGAAAGCCTTTTTGCTTTGCAAAGTTAGCTACAAATATTGATGAGGCTTCAGCACACACAATTAAAATTAAATGTGAATTAAATGTGCACATGCAGATATCAGTGCATCAGGGTGGGTGGGAAACATGCAGTTTTGCCTGAGTTAATGAATTAAGATAATTTCAACTATACAGGCAAAACAATGATGAGGGTTAGGTTTTTGTCTTAAAAAATAATTAGCAGAAAGTTTCTTTTAAGAATATATTTGCCATCATTTCATTTGTTGCCCAGTATAGGCTGATGCATTTCACACTGTGAAGTGCTAAAGGCAGTTTCACAAAAGAGATGCAAATGACTAAATTACAAAATGCTTGCTATCCACCCTTCAGTGTGTCATGCTAAGCGTAGAAAACAAGAAATAATACCGCATCTGCAGAGGCTGCCAGAACAATAAAGTGGCACTGGTTCTGGGGTTTTTGTTTTGGTTTGGTTTGTTTACTGTGGTGGTGCCTAGAGGTCAGGACTGCACTGGACTAATCACTTCATGTACCGAGATGGTCATCACACTAGAATCTTACAATAATTTCAACTTGTAAAGATTCTTTGATTTCCTTAATATTTTAGAGAATAAGGTCCTCTTAGTAATAATTTTAAGCTTTAATGTTCTAGTCAAGTAAATATTAAACTATGCAGCTCTCCAAAAGTTAACAGTGAAATTCTTGAGAATATTTTTAGTGCTTACCTGTGCTATTTCAGTATATAAATCATGTGTAGTCTTCTGCTTCTTCACTAGGTTTGTTTTACATGAGTAACCCAAACAAGAAAAGAGATCACTGCTCTCCAGTCTGCTGGAGATGGCCAGATCTGGTAGGCTTCAGGACCCACAAGCTTCCTTACTGCCCCCGCCAGAGCTATTGGCAGTGGGATGCCTCTCCTCCCAGTGCTCAATGGCTGTAGTCGTTTCACATCCCCAGGTGCAGGGAGGGTGGCTGAGGCTGTGCTCCCCATAGTCACACACCTCTCCAACCCACCTGCATTCCTCCCTTTTCCCCACCTTTGGTCCTTCCCCTAATCATCCCATCTACTAAATTCTTCATTCTGCTGCCTCAAATCAGTGCTACTCCAAGTAGGACAGGCAGCAATAGTACCTCTCAGTTCTTGTACTTAAGTCTCAGAAATCTTCATGTTCCAAAATACTTTTTCACCATAGCAGAAATTGGTCTTTTAAAGAAACATTCCACTTTAATGAGTGTTAACAATAAGGCTTCAGACCCTGCAATATAGGTGCCTTAAAGATTTCTTTTGTAATGTGACCTTTCCTTAAATATTGCAAATATTATGTAAAATTTCAACTAAGCCATGCCAATTTCCTCTCTGTGGCCCTGAACCACTCTAAGAGATGTTGAATGCAACATAATGTTTATTTACAAACACTACCAAGTTATAACTATTGATTCCCTGTACCTGCAGACTCAGCCACTTTCCCCTTTATTCTTTCATTAAGCTGTTTATATTTTCTTGGCATTTCTCAAATGTGAACACAATTTTAACTTCCAGATGTTCCTTCTTTCCCTGACAATGTCCAGGTAGACAGATATGGATTGCATCTTTTCTTGAAAACTGATGTACATCAGTTGCACTGGAGCAATTCTGGTGTCAACTATAGCCCACTGAAGGAGGCAGATGTTTTCCAGGTGTGAGTATTTAATTAGCAACAAACCCCACCTCATAATGCTATTATGTGCCTGTTTTCTAACCCGGCAATCTCATTTTCAACCAATTCCATCTCTCCATGTTTTTCTTTGTCTATGTGAATAAGCAGGAAGTAAGACCTTTCCCCTTGTCCTGTAGAATGTCTGTAAAAAATTATGCAAGAGTCTGAATTCCTGGTCATGTAGGCACACAGGACATAACAAATGGTTAAGATTAATATCAGGTACTTGCCTTAAGAATTTAGAAAAGAATGGTGAAATAAAGCTTGTATTGATATCTCCCTAGAAAATTTCCTAGATCTTCTTTCCACGTTGCACTACTTATTTTCTCAGACACCTGGTGAATAGCCTGTATTTCACTATGTAACATGGAGATCAATCTCTAATATGAAAAAAACCCAATCAATCAACCAGCCAAAAAATTTTGTTTTCTTTCAATCTTTCCTCTTCTTTTATGCCTTTCATTCTTTCAATTAGAAGGATCGAACTTTTCTGCTACATTAAATAGAGAAATATTACCTTTTCTTCTCACAGTGATTAGAGAGAATATTTTCAATGGTTTTGAATAAAACTAGAACTACAGTAGTGTCTCATCAGCTGAAAAAAGAACAGCACATGTTCTATGTGAAAGGACGTATATTTTTAGTTCTTTATTATCAGTTAGTAAATTGCTTATTTACTCCTGGTTGCAGAAACCAGAAGTTGTTCTGTGTTTCCAACTTGCTTAAATGCTAGGGCAATGATGTGGGAAGATAAGGAAATCATAAATTATTTTATTCTTCATTGATTTTACAACCAGAATGTCATGAACATTTTTTTTCAACATAGATATGAATAATGTGAGCTTCCCAACACACAGACTATTAATTTTCCATGCATCTCTTGTACAAATACCATTTTCATGGCTTGTGCACTTCCAATAGTATCATCTGAATTTTTTCTGTGTAAAAGTTACCTGCTCTAATCTCCACTATAGGAATCTGCAAGTGCTTCAGCACTCTAAGTCTTTTTAATCTATACTTCTTTCTCCAGAGAAGTAGCTCCTGACTAAAGGTGATGTGAGTTAAGTATCAGCTGGGACAGAACTTACTGCACATAATACAAATCCTCACTATTTGTCCATAACAAGTAGTTCTTATACTTTCTTATACAGGCACACTTGTTATCAACATTTTCAGCACTTGATGACCAGAATGTTGACTTTAATGAGCCCCTGATGTTTACTGGTCTTCCAAATCTGTTTGTGTAGTGGTTTGCTAGGGAATAGCACCCTCTGAGGGATGACTACCCAAGGTACTCTGTCAGGTTATAGTCCACCAGGTCTGAGTGTTTCTGGAAATGGAGGGAAGAAAATCTAACCTGCGCTTGCCCATTTGGTGACAAGGAAAACATTACAGTGCTCTCTCACAACACATATCTCATTAATGTCCCTTGAAAGCTAACAATACCACTCCTGCTCTGATCACCAGGATGAGCAGGAAGGGACTGTTAATCTGAACTTGGAATCAGGCTCAGCTGTAAATAAGACTGATGGCTTATTTAAGTCTTATTTGGTTAGGTGGTGAGAATCTTTTGTCACCATACCCAGGGGTGGAAGAACCCTGAAGACACTTCAGCTTTTTTCCACTTATCTGTCAAAAGTTTCCTGCCTGCACAGGAACTGAGGAGTGAATGGGATGTTGTGCAGTATGCAGACAGACTTCTTTAAGAACATCATCCTATACAGTTTATTTTCCCATTTCTTATGTGGCTTCTGACTTAAGGTCTAAATAAAGCACTACCCAAAATAAAAAGCCAAGCAAAGTTGTATCAAGTGTAGTACAATGTCTTATGGCCTACTTCTATTTCATATTGTGAATTATATTATTAGTAATTCAATTTTTTTAGATGCATTTTGTGTCTATTCTTGCATTCCACCATAATACTTTAATAACATTCTGAATGTATTGTATCTTTTGGGGGATGAATTGTGTTAGTGAGTGAAAGATTATCAGTTACACAACCATAAGAATGTAGTCAATGTAAGTTGTAAGGCTGAAATATTGACTGTAATGTAAATGTTCATTTTCAATAAATGTGAAAGTATGCGTTTTTTATTTATTAGCACTTATCTAATTACAGCTGAAGCTGCAATCTATTGATATAATAGAAAAGGAAATTAATAAAGAAAGGTTAGATGATGAATAGGCCTTTGACCAGAATGTAACAGCCAGCAAAATCTTGCAAAGATATATACAGAATAACTAAGTAGCTCTCAAAAGCTTTCTTAAAAATTTAGAAAGGACTATCAGCTGCTACATCTGCAGAGGACATCTCTCTTTTCATTATACTGACAAAGTTATGAGTTTAGATGGCTGTATTAATATTAAAGAAACTTCTGAGGATTGCTTGAAAGTTTTCTGAAATGAGAAAGTAGCAGTAGCTTTGGTATTCCTAAAATCCAAGATGGAAAGATTTCAAGAAGCTTTATACCCATCCTGAATGTGTATAGATGACTTGAGAAGATGGGCAAATAAGACAAACAACTACACTCAGAGGAAGCCTGTGATACATTACACAATGTAGAGAAGCAATGAGCCAGAAGTCAGAACAGGAGACGGGCTCAGCTCTGTCTCCTGCCAGACTTGCAGTACGGCCTTCGCTCTTCACTTAGTTGCTCCATCACTTGCTTTCTTTTGAATGAAAATAGCATGGCTTTGCATCAGAGTGTGAGCTGGAGGGAAGATAGATGTTAAAAGACTAGGGACAAATAAATCCAGATTTGAAGATCCATAAAAATACCCAGAACAGAACGAAACATTTTTAATGTGAGCTGAGACTATGTGAGGGTTTAGTAAATAGGAAAACATCAGGTTTATATGGACATGTTTGAGCATCGCTAGATTTGTGAACACAACACTGGCAGTTTGGGAAGAAATGCCAGGTTGAAGAATGTCTTTTCAGCTGCTGTCTCTGTTTCATTGATATGCAACAAAAGGGTTTTTCTGTTGGATGAAAGTGTGTGAGATGAAATCAGGACTAATATGCATAAATATAATTTTCAGGCATTGAGGTTGATCTTCAGGCATAGGTATGCAACTTTGTTCTACTCTTTTCCTACCACCATGAAAGTCAGGGAGTGAAGCACAAAAGAACTAAGGTTGGGGCAAAATGCCAGGAAAATTATAGAAGTCCTGCAAGTGTCTGCCATGCATGCAAGGCACAGGCTGGGTGGAAACTTTGCAGCACCTGCTGTTACTGTGGGCTAGGAATACTGGAGCTCCTACTATATGGATCTGCTATTACAGAGAATGTGTGGAGGTGTTACAACTTGTGAATGAGAGCTGAATGGTTTTGCAATGACTTTGTGCTTGTTTACAGCAGATGCTAAAGATCATTTGATTTAGAGTACATGGGAGAAAATAAGAAAACTATTATTCCAACAAGGTAAAAATTTATCTCTGGTGTAGCTCGCTCACTGTTCCAGTTAGCAATAAAAACATGGAGGGGCCACCTTGAAATGGATGCTTTTTAAAACTCAGAATAAAATCTTTTCAACTGCACTGAGACCATACTTCATGAATGCTTTTTGGACTGATTATGCCATTAAAAAAGTGGAAAAGTTTTCTTCTGTTCTAAAATATACCATCGAGATTTGAGGACTCCTCTGTTGAAGTCTACCTAGGTGTTAATTAGTCTTCCATGACCAAATAAGATGCAATGCTATCTTGCCTCAGTGTCTGTTTTGATGCAGACAAAGGAACTGAGAAGGGCTATGAACTTCAGAAAGATTCACATTCCAAAAATGTAAGTAAATGGATGACCCATCCATGCATAGGGCATAAAGGGTCATAGAAAGGGCAACTCAGAGATGTTTCAACAGTTTTGTTCCATTTCTATGCTAGTGCTGATTAGAAAAAATGCAGAGTGAATTAAAATCAATGACAATTTTGCAACATTCTGTGCTCTGCACAAGCATGTGGTTTGAATTTGTTTTCTAGAATTTGAAATCTTATATTGTTAAAATACTTCCACATATATGTGTTTCAGTAGAGCTTATTTTTATTTCAGGTATATTACAAATACATAGGTTTATCATTAATGTATTCTTCCTGTTTTGGGTTATATGCTTAGAAGTTTAATGTAAGTAGGATAAAGAGATATTTTAGACATACTTTATATAGAGATCGGTAATAAAACCAAATAATCTTCTGATTTAGATATCTTTGAATTCAGAGATTTTTATCTTATCTGTCACTGAATAAGTTTAAAGGACTGTTAGCCTACAAGTAAACCTTTCATATGCTTCATTTTCAAGATTAAGATGTCAGTTCTCTGACACATTCAACAATTAAACCATGGATAAAAATTAATTTTCCTCTCTAAGGCCTGAATCCTATACCAAAAACATCCTTCGTGGGTATTATAGCTTTTATATGGATACATATTTACATTTTCAAGGAGGCAGGTAAAAAGCCATTTTTACTTTTATGATTCAGCAAATTAATAATGAAAAAATTATTTACAACATTAGGAACTTGTTCTGTGCTAGTGTTGGCAATGTTGTGCTTAGTGAATTATTTTTTTTTTACAATTATGTCATTACGGCTTTATGTGGAAACCAGTAATACAGAATGTTGTGGCATATATACTTAAAAAAACATTAATTTGGCATTTGGATTTACTTTGTCAGGTAGGAAAGCAAGTTAGCATCTTTTGTATGAAAGAAAAATCTTGAACTACATTCATCAGCTGACAATTCTGCCAATTATTTTTCTGTAAGTTACAAAAAATTTATAACGCCATTATTATACACCAGAAAAGACTAAGCAAAGAAAATATCCTGCCCATACAATAACACTAACATAATACCCACAAAAAAATATTTTCTTTAATAACCTTGCACTTCTTGTTGTCTTCCATGCATATTTTCATGGCTGTCATACAACTTACATGACATTTCAAGTTAGAGTTGATGTAGAAATTGAACTTCACTTATGGTTTGGAAATAAAATAAATAGAATTTTCAAGTGCACACGTCAAAGTACTGCTTTTCAATGCACTCATTTTTGGAAGAAAAAGTCATAACTGACCTCCAAAAGCTGAATTTGAATTCCATAGTTTCTTCAGACAAGTAGTAGTGGAGAGATACAAAACTGTACTTACTTGTGCATAGATCTTAATCCAAACTTGCCCATAATTTCAAGTTTTATTTTATATGCCACCTGGATATCTCACTGCCTAGGGACGGATATTTCTAGGAATTATTATGGAGAATGGCTCCCTTTTCTGGAACTAAATTTCTGGAGCTAAATAATGTAGCCAGGTAACCACTTGGCATTTATCACCAGGATAAATTAGAGGCCACTCTGAACCTCATATCTGTGTGGTCAGTTGAGATCTTTATTATTTTAACCCACCTATTCTGCAGAGATCTGAAGTGTGATAGGAAGTTTTAAAGTATAGGTTAATCTCCAGTCCCAGATAACAGATGAGGAGAGTTTGGGGCCTGATCACAGAATCAAGAGTCCCTATACCAGTCTGTAGGCTATTCATTGTGTTGTTGAGCAGCTCCTCTGGGTTTGTTTGTGCAGAATGTGATAGTGTGAAAATGAGCAATATTAGAAGTCCTCCAGACTTAGGCATGGGTACAAGACAGACTCACTGTCTCATTTGTTGTTAATTTACTTTTGGATAAAAGTCAGGTATTGCTAACAATTTCTAAAACCTGGTCACGACCTTGTTCTGCTGACAGGTGTTGATTAATGTGGGCTGGCAGGAGGAAGGATGCAGTGACTAGACACAATTACTGAAGTGATTTTGTTTTTTCCTCAGGTAACCTTCAAGGGATCCTAAATCTGCTTGGTTTTCCTTCTTTTTTTTTTTTTTTCCTTCTTTTCAGTTTGTAGTTAAGGTGCCATAAAAATACCTGCATAAAGAGAAAAAGAGAAAAGAAAACAAGATACCTAAGACTCCGTGCCTGTACACGAATACTATGTAGCAACCTTTTCTCATCAAACTCGAATTGACCAGTCTTTCACACATTCCAGGACTCGCCCAGGGAATAATCCGAAATAAAATAGCTTAAGACATGGCAAAGTAACAGTAGCTGGTTCAGGAATGACTGTGAGTAAGGGAGGGCACAGTGACTTTTTCCTACTTTGTCAAGGATTTTGCTACTTAGAACAGGTCTCAATAGTCTCAAAAGCATCCCGTTTTCTCCAGATTACTTAATACTCATTTGAATAAAAGTTTTCATCTAAGATGTGAGTATCTGGTGTAAGCTTCTATTAAAGAAACCTTTGTAAGATAGCATAAAGATTTCTCAGCTCTTGAGAATCTCAGAACAAATTTTAGATAACAGATGTATTGTGAATACGTATCTTCAACAAAGATCAACTGTTCTCTCTGTGACAGCATATTCTGTGTGTCTCAGCTGCCTGTAGAGATCATGCCTATCACCAAATAAAGATCAAAGATTAATGATAATATTAATTCAGTCTATCAAGGTTAAACTTCAACTTCAGATTACTATTTTTGGACTCACGGCTGCAAAAACAAGATGATAAAACACACTATTAATTTTTACCTAATCAATGAATTCTATTCCTCAGTGTCAATTCAAGAGCTCTCTCCTGCCCTAAAACTGAAGGGATATTTTCCAAAGTATTCTTTGAGACCAAAAAAGAAGAAAAAAAAAAAAAAAGAGTCCAAAGCCTTCAGAGGAACCATCTCTGTCATGACTGCCACTGCTTCCTAGAATTCTTTTCTAATGGGAACACACACAGAATACAAATAATATATCAGTGTCATGGTTTAACCTCTGCTGATAGTTAAGTGCTTGCTTACTCCCCCTCACCCAGAGGGATGGGGAGGAGAATCGGAAAGGAATGTGGAGATCGGAAAGGAATGTAAACCTCCAGGTTTGAGATAAGAGCAATTTAATAATTGAAATAAAAATGAAAGAGCAATAATAACAATAACAGTTATAATGAAGAGGAAGGAGAGGGGGAGAGCAACAAAATCCAAAGGGAACGGAGGAGAGAAAACAAGGGATGCACAATACAATTGCTCACCACCTGGTGACCGATGCCCAGCCAGACCCCAAGCAGTGATTAGCAGGCCCCGGCCAACCCTCCCCAGTTTATATACCAAACATGACATCCCATGGTATGGAATACCCCTTTGGCTAGTTTGGGTCATCTGTCCTGGCTGTGTCCCCCTCCCAGTTTCTTGTGCTCCTCCAGCCTTCTCACTCGCAGGGCCTGAAAAACTAAAAAGTCCTTGACTTGGTATAAAAGTTACCTTACAACAACTAAAACCATCGGTGTGCTATCAACATTATTCTCACACCAAATCCAAGGCACAGCACTGCACCAGCTACTGAGAAGAAAATTAACTCTATCCCAGCTGAAACCAGGACAATCAGAAAGAATTTGGGGGGTATATTTGGATTGCTCCATAAGTTTCAAAGCATGCTTCAGAAAACTTTGTTTCCTTAAGTATTTCAGGTGCCTATGAAATGGACTTGCCTTTTTCTGCTATGTATACAGGTGGAGTACTTTCATATTTATTAGAAAATAACTCCCTGACAGAAAATAGACCTTGGTTCATTTGTTCCTGTTTACTATAGCTAACTACTGTCTCTCATGAAATTGGTTGTACTATTTAGCAAGCCACAAAACAGTTTTCTTCAGGAGATCTCTTTTGGTTTTCTTTCTCCCAGACAGCATGACTGTAGTACAGCGTCATAGTGAATTGTTATTTACAGATGAGATATATCAGTGACCTAGATGACTGACTTGCCATGAGCCCTTATTTTAGTTTTCCCCTTTTGTTGTATGAGGAATTTTGTGTCTCCACTTCTTAGCAGTCTTATGTGTATATATATATATATATATATATATATATATATACACACACACACATATTTATATATACTGCATAACTCTTACTATAGCAAGTTCTGTATTCTTGTTGGCTAAAAATGTCCTTTTTGGGACCAAGTCTCTTCAATATCACTTATGCATATATACATTCAAACTGTGCATGTACTGATGACTGTATTTGAGTGCTGTAGTGACTGAGTAGCTCCATATGGAAGACTTGGCAGCATTGCAATGTGAGACAGTGCTTGCACCATAAATTATGGAGGGTGTATTGAATTATTGTTAGAACTACTTCCATTTTCAGAGTCTAGAGATATCAACCCATTAAGACATATAGAGTAGATTCTACCTCCCTGTAAGGTTAACTTAGAATAAATGAAATCAAGCAAATCATCTTGTTAATCATTCCTAGATACACTTATTTGAGAGATAATGGTTCCACCAGAGAAAGCAAAGATCTCAAATTGCCTTTACAGAGTTTCTTTATACGGGCACACTTTTCCAGAGTGAAGACAGAGGTATTTGTAACCTATTTATTTTATCCTAGTGACTTTCAATATTTATTATGACTATCATTATCTTAGGAACAGATTATATTTTTTTATCTTTTTCCATAACAAAAAAATAGTCACTGTTTTTCTCTAATCCCCTTTCAGGGATGTGTAGAGTTGAGTTTCCAAAAACAAATAACAAGGAGAATGCATACAGTGCTCTTGCTTCAGAAGGTTTCATGCTATTTAAAGACAAATGACAATCATTTTCCTCCAACCTTCATTTTGACATTTTAAAACATAAGATGTACCTCTCTGCTTATATCCACTCACAAGGTATGTCTAAATATCCCTTTGGCATCTCTTTCTGAAATGTCAGATTTCTAAGATGAACAGGAAGGTAAAACATTTTACTGTTTTAAAGTACCAACTTGTTTCTAAAAAAGGGAAGGTATTACTACCCATGAATAAAAATATCCATGTGTGGAACCAAACAAATAATGGATTTTTCAGGGTGCTGATAGTTTAGGATTGAGTGTTTGCAATTCAGTTACATTATTACCTCATCTGCATACTGAAAAGCTGGAAAGGAAACATTTGATTTTTGAACAAATCTCAACATTTCTGAAAGAAAATGTAAAAAATATATTAAACTGAAGAGTTATTTCAAAGAGAAAAATTTAAATGTCAATCTTCCAGATGACAGAAAGGTAAAGTCTTCTGCCTTTTAGAAAGGGAGAAGCTCAATGTCCCTTTGCCATGCTTTGTCACTGGTTTAAACTGCAGAAAATGACACTTTTCTTGTTCTCATCAACTGTACCTACTGCAATTTTTATTTTATAGAAGCAATTTATTCTGTGTTGATTATTGTTAACCCCTGTGGTCTGCTAAGTTCTCAAGAAATTACTATACAAAATTATATAGCTGTACATAAAATGATCTATAAATTTCCCAATAAAACCTGCTATCTTGTAAACCTGGTCCTTAGAGCTTCCCTTACTTTTCTTTCTAAAGTAATTTCAGGTATGAATTATTGTGGGGAGGTTCATACTGCAATCAGTCATATAAGACTATTTCAGCAGGCTCAGCAACACAGAGGATCTTTTAACTTCTAACTAACCACTAATCCCTTCTCTGTATGTTTTACTTGAACAATCAGAATAGTGTGAAAGCTCTTTGAAATACGTAGACACTAAAGAAACAACCACACAGAGACAGAGGGTTAAAGGTTGTTGACATAATGTTCTTTGCAAGAATTTTGAAGTGAAGGCTTTTTTTACACTTCCTTGCAAAGGTATATAAGAAAAAATTTCTTCTGCCTAATTTGTAGTATAGACCAATGTTCTACTAGACTATGAAATTCAAACATATAAAGAAAGATGGAAAATTGGCTCCAAATCACTGAAGTTCAACTTTTCAGTGATTCAGGACTCATATGAGTTTTCAATTAAATACTTCAATTTTAACTAAATACTGCAGATGTCTGCTGACCTAACTGGGGCCTCTGAAGTTAAAGGTTAGATGTGTCACCTGAGAGAGAGTTAATTTCTTTTACTGCTGATCGTCTTTTAAAACACAGTGTGATTGGGCTCTGACTGAAACTGGTTTCCACTTTCCCTCCTTGAAGTTCCCAGATTGCTTCAAGACATCCGTGCAAATAGGTAAAATTCCTCTTCTTTGTATATAGTTTATCTAATACTGCAGTTCATACTTTGGCCTATTCCAGAAAAAGAAGTGATAGCTAGTATTAGTGTTTCTTCAAAAAGATCTAGTGATGTATTCCCCAAAATGCAACTGTTGCTATTGGTTTCACAAGCATGAAGGCGTTGTGGTTGTTTTGGGGAAGTGTTTGGTTAGGTTTTCGTTCCCACTTTTCTCTACAGGGGAAAACTGTCTGGAGAAGAGAGAGCTTTTTTTTTTTTCATTTATATATCTTTATTCCTTTTCAGAATCTGAAGATTTTTTTTTCCCAGTTACAGTTTTTGCTAGAGGAAGTTGAATTTCCTGATCATAGAAGACTTTTTCCCTACTATCCCATTCCAAGCTCTGAGCTTTTCTAGACAAACCACCTTTAATTTCTACAGCTTGGATCTCCCCCCTTGATTAGGAGGGCTTCCATGGGGTGAAGTCCCAGTTGCCCTGAGGGGATTCTGACTCCTTGCATACAGCAGTGGTCCAAATCCATCATTTAAATCTACATGACAAGGAGTTAATCACATATGTGAATTTGTTACATGAGATACAACCAATCTTTTATACACACAAAAGTATCTTTAAAGCAATCTTTGCAGCTTTCCTCAGAAAAAATAAAATCAGATACATGCATTCAAACAATTGTAGCTAGATGGAAAATGTGGGGTTTGGAAGTATTTTGATTTGGTATTTAGGAGTACAATGAAAAACTGCTGTGCTTCAGCTGATTAATTATTTCAAAAAGTGATTTATGCCAGGTTTCTGATACATTATATAAGAAATTGAAAAATATAGTAAGAAACTTATTTAAAAACATTGGAGCTTAGTTTCTGAGTTTTCTATATTTCTTTTGTTTAGAGTCACTAGCAATTCACAGCAGGTTTTGAAAAACTGTTCCATGTGGAAGAAAAATACTTCCATACATTTAATATTTCTCCTAATTAGAAATTTTATTTACATAAAAATAGTAGGTTTGTCTTTTCAAATTTTATTTTCTCTTGTTGCTCCTTCCCATTTAGAACCATCATAATCCTCATAATAGATTGACATGGAAATCATTGTTATATCACAACGGAAGAATTATGACTGCAAGTAAGGTATAAGCAGCAAGTTCTTAAAGTGAAAAGATCCTGTTTCCATACAAGCAGCATTGAAAATAAAGAGCAAAGGAGAAGGAATCACAGAAATGAAATATTATTTCAAAGGGATCTTTCTTTGACTTTTATGTTTATTTGGTATTATTTGATCAAAATAAGGTCAGCAAGAACATGAGAACAGCCAACATGTTAGACGATTGGTCCAGCTGGTGCATTATCTTGTCTTCAGCAGCAGCCACCAGCTGAGGAAAAAGTATAAGTTCAGGCATTAAATGCTTAACCCCTGACCTGCCAGAATACTTGGTCAGCATTTAGGGATATGAAATAAAGGAAATTCTTGAGTCAGAGATTATGTATTTGTTTTCAGAAACCCTTTTTCTTTTCATGCAGTTGCCTAGTCCCTATCATAATGTGGCCATATGCCATTGGAAAGTATTTTTTTATTCATAGTTATGGAGGTTTTCTAATTAGTATTAAACTGTTTTCTTTAGAGATCCTTTACTTTTATTTCACATAGCACATCTAGTGTACTGTATCTCTATTGGGTTTCTGTGGCAAGGTTTTGGTAGCAGGGGGGCTACAGGAGTAGCTTCCCTGAGAAGCTGCTGGAAGCTTCCCATATGCCCGATGGAGCCAATGCCAGCCAGCTCCAAGACGGACCCACCACTGGCCAAGGCCGAGCCTGTTAGTGACAGTGGCATCTCTGGGATAGTGTGCTTAAGAAGGGGAGATGGGGCAGACACCTGTGCAGCAGCAATTGCAGCAGAAGACAGGAGTGAGAATATGCGACAGCAACAGCTCTTCAGACACCTGGGTCAGTGCAGAAGCAGGGGCAGGAGGTGCTCCAGGTGCCAGAGCAGAGATGCCCCTGCAGCCCACGGTGAAGCCCATGGTGAGGCAGGCTGTGCCCCTCAAGCCCATGGAGGGTAACGCTGGAGCAGATAGCCACCTGCAGTGCATAGAGGACCCTACACCAGCGGCAGGTGGATGCTCTAAAGAGGCTGTGATCCTGTGGGAAGCCCACACTGGAGCAGGCTCCTGGCAGGACCTGTGGACCTACGGAAAGAGGAGCCCAGGCTGGAGCAGGTTTGCTGGCAGGATTCTGAGACCCCATGGGGCATCCACACTGGAGCAGCCTGTGCCTGAAGGACTGCGCCCCACGGAAAGGATCAGTTCATGAAGAACTGTAGCCCATGGGAAGGATGTTGGAGAAGTTAATGGAGGACTGTCTCCAATGGGAGGGACCCCACACTGGAGCAGGGGAAGAGTGTGAGGAGCCCTCCCCTGAGGGGGAAGGAACAGCAGGAACAATGTGTGATGAACTGACCACAACGCCCATTCCCCAGTTCTCCTCTCCATTCCAGCTGTGCTGTTGGAGGGTAGAAGGGAGAGAATTCAGGAGTGAAGTTACACCCAGGAAGAAGAGAGGAGTGGATGAAGGGTGCTCTTAAGATTAGGTTTTATTTATCATTATTCTGCTCTGATTTGATTGGTAACAAATGAAACTAATTTCCCTGAGTCTGTTTTGCCTGTGACAGTAGCTGGTGAGTGATCTCTCCCCATCCTTGACTCAACCCACAAGCCTTTTTTTATGTTTTCTCTCCTCTGTCCAGCTGAGGAGGGGAGCAATAGAGTGGCTTTGGTGGGCACCTTGGGTCCAGCCAAGGTCAACCCACCACAATGTCCTAGAGAAACAGCCATTATTGCAATCATGTATATACCAAGTTAGAATACAGCATTAATAACTCCTAGTTTTCACCTCATAGTATTTATTAGTAGTAGTACTGCTATTAGTATTATTTACTGACACTACGAAGTACACATTTTCTTTGAACTAGATAATGAAATGGCTTGATAGGCTGTATCTCATTCTATAAACTTCTTATTGAAATCAATGAGATCAAGAGATTGGTGTAAAGAATTTCTAGGAGAATGAATGAAAAAGATTAACACAATTTACTTCTTTAAATTATCAGATGTCCTCTATTGATCAAAAATAAAACCAATACAGATATAATAACAGAGAAGGAAATTAAAAAGGTACGCAGCACCATATGTAATTATAAGTGTCTTTTCTAAATTCAATCATTCAGTTAATTTTTATGCACCATCCTCTCTATATTCCATAATCTCTCTTCTATTTCTTTTGTGATGTAGAATTGGTTCCTGCATAATCTCCAACCCTATTTTCCACATTTCATAAAGATTATTACATTTTTATAGCTATCAGTCACCAAGAAAGCTGCAAATGTTCCCTCACAGACAGCTCATCCCAGCTTTCTAAGACTTCAGTCTGCAGAAAGACCACCTTTCAATTTTGAGAATTGCCAATATACACGTGATGCGTGTTGAAAAGTTTTTTCTTTGCACTTAAATTACATAAACTGCAGAGCAACACTTCAGTACTCTGTGCTGTGATTTTAGAAGTCTGTAAATTCTGGTATCAGCTGTGAAACTTCTTTTATATATTACTCTCTTTTAGTTATTCCAGTTGCATTCATTCATATGTACAGGGATGTAATATGATAGAAAAGAAAAGAAATAGCTGAGTGTCAACCACCTCAAGAGAAGATTTATGCTGCAGCTCTAAATAAATTGGCCTTTTTAAAAATTGTCACATTTCTGCTCAACAGTTTGCAGAAGCTGCTTCATACTCAGATGACCTACACCAGGTGCCTGCTGCCCATTTCTGGGCTCAATAGATCACTGTCCTACTCACAGAGACTGCTGCAGATAATGTTGAAAGAAAGGAGCTTTCAAAGATAAGCTGAATTTGCCTAGTTTAGCTGTCTTTCCCTGTTTCCATCTGCCATCAGTGTTAGGAATAGTCTTGACTTTACGTTACCATGCACATCCAATAGAAAGCATGATCTATATTTGTGCATCTAACTAGGTTTCTAACCTATTGAATTTACCAGAGCTACAAATCCTCCATAGCAAGTGGTTTTAAATCCACTGTAGTCACATGCCTTAAAAGCATTTGGAGGAGAGCAAAAGGTTTTGCCCAGCTGTACTCTTGCTCTTCCTCCTCAGAGCTGTTCTGCACTCTGCTACATATTGTCCAGCATCTGCATCTCTTGGCCTCTGGTACTGGCCAAATAAGATAGCAGAGGCTTTCTGTTCAGGTGCACACAGTGAGTTCTGAGGGTCTCTCTTCTCTGTTCAGCATTTTGTTCCTACATAGATGTACAAAGGAGCCAAAAAGCATGAGTCCAGTGAAGAGCTATTAGCCACAGCAGAAATTCTGTCTTTTCCTTTCAATTTGTATAAGCAAACAGCTCAAAAACCATAATGGAGAGACAAAAACAGGAGGGTGTCACAGCACAAACAAACTAGCCAGCTGCAACAAGGTCTTTTACCATCTCATACCAACAAACTTTTCATGCCAGTCCCTCTGCTGCCTTCTCCTCAGCCAGGGCATATGTTCCCTCCCTTCTCTCTGCTTCTTCCTCTCTCCCCTTCTCTTCCTCAGCTGCTCTCTCTTCATTGGCTCTCAACCACTTGACTTAACCAGCCACACCTGCACCCCATCTACATCAGCCAACCCACCACCCCTGAAGACAACCCACAGCTGTATATTATCAATGCTATTTAACCCAGCTTCATTCCTCTACAGGAGGGCATCACAGCTAGGCATAAGTGTTACTTGAACAACAACAGGCATAGGTGTAGTCTTCTCTTGAGGTAGAAATAATTTTCCTTGCATGGGAAAGGGGTGATTTTGTGAGAGCTGCAGAAGTCTGTGGACTCACTAAGGGCAATGTGTTCAGTTTGAAAAAATTCAGCAGATGATCGTGTAACCATTGCCCAGTCCTTCACTGAAGAATTCTAATCCCTTTTCCTCTCCTCCCTGTGGTACCCTCCTTACCATAGGCCGACTCCTGCCTGCCTAATCACAACGGTGGTAGATTGATAAGGTCATCAGGTTAAAGCCCAAGGCTCGAGCCAGTGCTTAACGCACAGTGTCGATTTACGCAGTCATTCTTTCTCTTTTCTGCTCCCTTAATTAGTATTTAAATTTTCCAAGTGAAGTGGAATAGGTCGAACAGGAGCCATTAATGACCTGAATCCAGAACACTCTATAGCCTATTTATTGGAGTGTTCATCTGGGGAGTCAAACGGGCAAGTCAAAATCTACCAGCTCTCTTATTTAGACCAGACTGCACTGAACCTTCTCACATCCCAACTGAATTGCCCTAGCAACAATATTATTATTTAAAAGGGAACCACTTTTTTTAGTAGCATGACTAGCCCCCTGTTTTTAATATGCCCATCCTTAAAAAGGCATTGCACACAAAATATTTTGCTTGATATTTCTTTGTGTGCTATTGCCAGAATGAGGACTTACAAATAAAATAACTGAAATAGCATAAATACAGAAAATTTTTTTACATTTTTAATGAGTCTCAATGGATTAGGGGTATTTTTTGTTTCTGTTTATGTTTTTTGTTTTGTTTTTGTTCTGGGGCAGTGGAAGGTATAGCTGCTGAACTGTAAAATCAAATGCCTATCCTTAACCATGGACTCTTATGTTTATCATGCCTTAAGGAGAGCTCAACTCACAAATACAAAGGGTATTTTATCTAAGCTTCCAGGACTACAAGCTCACTCTGGACTCCAAAAGTCACACGGCGTTCTCCTCAAAGTTGTCACCAAATGTCAAGGTTTATTTATACTTATGAGAGTTTATGGGTCTTCAGATTGTATCCTAAATGACAACTCTGAAACCAGAGGAATAGTTAGAATCTCAAAGTTTTAGCTGTTTGGAATTTAGCAAATCAATCTGTTGATGTAAAGCTGACATTTGTGACCTGATGGGGTAGTTCTGTGTGTGTGAGAAATTGTGATATAGAGTCAGAGATATATATCCCTGCAGTGATCTTTTTATAGAAATGTATATATAATTTTTTTTAAGTTCCTATCCTCATTGAAAATCAATAGCAATCACAACCCAAAGTGCCAGGAGGCTTTAGCAGACGTGGTGGTGGATTAAAATTGGATGGCTGAAATTGTAACAGCCTTCAGCTGCACCTTACACTCTTGTGATGGATGTTGCCTCCCCCAAAGCAGGGACAACTGATCTGCTCATAAATGTCCTGATATGTTGCAGTGTTCATCTAAAGTAAACTGACTTGGATTCTGGATGGCTGTAATACAGACAGTGAAATTTGTCTTGGGAGAGAAAATGTGTATTATATGGGTGACAAGGATGTCTGGAGAAGTTCAGCAATCTGATTTTAACCTGTTGCTGAATGACCCCTGTCAATTGTAAAAGTACAAATCAATAGGCTCCATCAGGTGATTTCAAAGCACCAGAAATGCCTCTCTTTCATTCCCCCACCGGGCACCTGAAGCCCCTGACCTCTTGGACAAGAACTCTGCTTAAGTCTGGCACTTTTCTGAGAAAAAGGACATTTGCTGCTGGCTGAACTGATGGAAACACTGCTCATGTGTAGGTCCTCTCTTTCTCTACTGGTCTAGCTGTGTAAATAGCATCACTGAAGGTCTGGGGAGGAGGTTAACACTGGGAGGAGTGGACAAAAATGCACACAATACCTGGGCACTGCAAAGCAAGGAACAAGCAGGGAAAAGCATCAGGATAACACCATGGGTACTGCAATAACAGAACAGATGTAAGGGGGAGGGCAATCGTCTTGATGTTGTTGTCTCTTCTTTCTGGATTCGTGACATCACAATGGTATCAATATACAATCCACTCCATGTGAGATTATGTAGTAGCAAACAATGTCTTCCTCATGAATCCTCAGATAAACTCCTCCAGCCAGTTTTGTTTATATTGGTATCTATGGACATAAATATCTATTTTCTATTTTCAGTGGTTTATGATATCCTGTCTGGGTTCTTCCTAGTGGTTCAGAAGTTATTGTTCTGTAGATGATGCCTGCCAGTCCTGTGAGGATGTCTCTGATATCATAAAGCATCTACACCAACATGGGAGACCTTTCTTAGGCACCTCAGTGATACTGCAAGGACCTGCATGGGCAACCTCTAGCAGTATAACAGCATTTTTCTTAGCATGACTTCCAGTCAGATTTGGATCAATAGGTGTTCTCTCCCACTTAAATGAATGTAACAGTGGTGATTTTATTATATAACATACCAAGTTTTGAAGGGGAAATCTGACCTGGCTACATCAGCAGCCAAAAGTATGTGATATATAACCTTCCACTATACTTGAGCTTTATCTCTGCAGCAGTGCTCAGATTGACAAGTTGTTGGAACCTATTCTTCACCCAAGGTGGCACGTAGCAGTCTGAAATTGAAAAGATAGGCATACTAAATAGGAAGGAACTATTTCTACATAGCAACAGACCTAGAGGAATGATCCTTTGGATGGCAATATGTATGTCACTCTTGATATATACACACACATAGTTTTAATTGCTTGTATTATAACTGTGCAAATATCTGTCATTAGTATGCCCTTGGAGATATGCTGTGGTACTAATCAGATTTGTCAAGATGAGACAGTACCTTTCTATTCTCTCTTACACATCATAAACTCTGACTGATATCCCTGAGGGGAAAAAATGCATAAAGTGTCATTTATGACCTGTTGCATGCGCAAATTACTTGCATTTTGTATGCTGTAGGATAACAAAATGCTATTGATTTTGAATTTGACTTTAGGAACCTCATCTTTATTGTTATTTGTCACTTGGCAGATATTTCCTCATGCTGTGAAATGTTTTATCTAAAATTTATATTTAGAGAAATTGAAGCAGCGAAGGTTTTGTAAAAAAAAAAGTGTATAAATTCTATCCTAGTAGATAGATGTTATTCTTAAGCAGAACAAACATTCTATAAATAAGACTAAATTTCAAATAAGTAACAAACCCATGTAATATGCCAATCTTGTTCTGCTTATACAACTCTGCTCTGTAGCGCAGCAGCTTTCCAAGCTAGAAGCAAGGCACTGATCTGTGTCAGGGTGCTTGTGCAGAAGCAAGCTTAAAAGATAGAGCTATGGGAAGTACACACAAATGCAATGTACTACATAATAAACAAAGGAAAGGTAGAATAGTTCAGGGGTACAAATTTCAACCCTCTACAGATCTGACAGATTAAAAGTTAGGGAAGCTCTGATACTGAAACTGTCCCTTCCCAGTTCTACAGGTACATGTGAGATAAGTAAAGGTCATTTCAGTATAACATTAGAGTATTGCTCTCGCTTCCTACAGAAAAAGGAACAAACTCAGCATTCATTAGCGTAAGGATTAGAAGACATTATGCTATCTCTTTTTAGAGGGATAAATATATTTATCTATGGATAATATTAAGGATCTAATCCTTTCTTCATTTATTTCCTTAAGAATATCAGTATAGTGATTCTCGAACACAGGCCGCATATTTGTGATAGCAAATATCTGAAAGTCTTCAACAGCCTGGTACTTCAGCTCTAGTGATAGTTTCCAAATACACATTTGCCATTTTCTATGTGAAAAGTGAAACTGAATCTGTTTATCTTTCTATAAAGCAGCTCTGTAACTTTCCTTACCTTCATCATCCTAGAAAATTATCAGCTTTATAGATATTATAAGCTATGACTGAAGATAAGTGATCTCAGGGTGAGAAGCCAAGGCATGAGCAAACCAGGCATCACCTGATTCCTTGAAATTTCAGACTTCTGTGTGGGCAAGGATCCCTGACATCACTGACATTAATTTAGGAGAATTAGTATCATCGACCAAACCAGGACCATATGTAACATATCTTTGAATGTTTTAACAGTATCATACAAGCAAATATTGTTAATTGAGCTAGGTGGAGATACTATGCTCTTCTACTGTTTTTTTTACTGAGGAGTTATGAATGTTTTTACTATTGTTATTGTATATACTGGAAACCAAATATCAACCAAGATTGTTTAGGTTATCACTTTCTTTTGTGAAGAAGAGTAATTTGAGAACTTTCAAATGTGGTCAGGCTTCAGCTACTATAGGTTTGGTTTGTGTCCAGAATTAACATTTTTTAATACCCCAGGAAGAAGTAGATGAAGTCACTACTGTTAACTGTCTGTTAGACAGTTAACGTGTGTCAGCTGTTTACTTAGCTAATGTACATGCTTACCTTGCTACCATCTTTCTAGTACCAAACCTATGCTTTCTGGAATTAAGTGTGTTTTGGCACTGTAACTCTTGTTTCTTAGATTATTTTATTAAGTGAAAAATGTCACAAAGATATTTAAAAATCAGTTACAAGCCTCTTTGCAACTTGTAACGATACTGGACATGTAAATAATTTGTGTTTCTGTTAGATGAAATGGAGTATATATGTTCCTATTGCCATCGATACGTGTCCTTGACAGCAGAATTCCAGCCAAACCTTGAGTGGCATAGACACATTAGCTCCATTACGGTCAATGGAAGCACAGAACACTTAATCACATCACCTGAGAATCTGGCCTACAGCCCATAACAAGACAGTCCTTTGGAGAGTAATAATATTTTATGCTTTCATCAATCACTCTCCTAGGTCTGTAGCTATTCATGGCAGACTAAAAAATGTCATATTATAATCAAAAGGCTGGTCGTGGTTATTTCACCATGTTTGTTGCCAAATTAACTTTACTAAAAGTGACCCCGGTTCAGGAAAATATCCTCCAAGGAAGGACAAAAGCCTGACTTTAATGCTGCAATATTTACATTGAGTTTAAATATTCTGATTACAGAGCAATTTCAAAACATTCATATTCTTGAACTTTAGGCTCCAAGTGTAACATTCTATTTCCTCTGCTTTGACTGTTTGCCTAGGGCATATGTCTACAACCACGACAATAATAGATGGTAAGAACGGATCTGTTCCCTCATCATCCATGAAAGTGGGCAAGAAATCAATTACAGAAGACCTCGTGACGACGTTCAGCTCACCAGCAGCATGGCTTCTTGTTGTTGCTCTGATTGTTACCTGGTCAGCAGTAGCTATTGTAATGTTTGACTTGGTGGATTACAAAGCCTTTGCAGGTAAAATTCAACATATTCTGTTTGACACCTTTTATATTAAAATTTAAAAATTTATTAAGGAGTGTGTATTATGTAAATATGCATGTGTCTCACCTTCTTGGAGACAGCACAGTGTCTCTTTTGAGTTTACCAAGAGAGGAGATATTGTGAGAAATGTCAGAACATATTAGTTTACACTTCGTATATCTTTATAATTAAATCTCTCCATTTTGCAGCCCATCCTCATCCTGGAAAATGCCTTTGTTTATAGTGATATAATATGTATATGAGCATGTATGGTCAGATTTCTGTTTTGCAATTTCTGTATAAAATGATTTCAAGAACAATGAAATTAATTACTAATGCACATTTTCTGAAACATATTTTAAAGTCTTTCATAGCTTCCTTGGGTATTCTGACATCTGCTAAGACAGTTCAATGACAAAAAACAAATGCAAAACATCATTTCTAAACATTCTAACCCTAAATTCAGCTTCAAAAAACATAAGCACAGAGGAACAGTTTCTTAATATTAGCTAAGTCACACCATTGCCTTCAATACGGCAATAATTCTAGCCTAATTGAAGACTTGGCAATCTGACTGAATAAGACCGAGTTCTGGGGTGCATCTTGGTTAATGAGGACAAAGATGAAAATTAAGTGGGTGGTACAAGGACTGTGATTATAGTTAAGCAATAGGAAGAGAGGAATTGGGAATAGAAATTACCTCACTGCTGCTTGATTTTTATGAATTGTATCTGGCAATGATACATAATGAAAAAGAAAATTAATAAATTACCTATGTTTGTAAAGGGTGCATAGCATTCAGCAAGCCATTTTGGCAGAAAAAAATTGTGAAGTAAACAGCCTGCAATAACTAGGAAGCATGTATGTGAAACAGAAAATGCATGTTTAGGGTTCTTTTCTTTCTGAAGTAAGAACTCCAGCTCTAAAGCTATCACATATGTGTCAATAATTCACTAGGAATTGAAATTCAGAGTTCAGCCCTTTCATTCAAAACAAATTGAGTTGATGTTTCAGAGTTAATTTCCTGGACTTTACTAGTTTACTGATAAATCCATAGAGTCTTGTCCTGCTATTTATCAATATTGACCTCAAGATTTACTTTAAATATTTTGTGACATAGACAGATCTTGAAAGAAACGAGCCAATCCTGTGCCAATGGATAACACAGAAGCTTCACATGTGGAGAAAACTTATCACAAACCTCTCTTAAATTTTGAGCTTCTCATCTGTTTTGTTTTCAGAAGGAAGTCACATGAGTAACATAAAGTTACTTTTGAGTGATCCTCCCAAAACAGATGTCAGATTTTAATTTGGGCACCACACACTTAATGCTACAACACAGATATAAACCCAGAGAAAGAAACCACCATATTCTGCTTTTAATTTTCAGTACTAACTTGATCAATCAGTCAACTTCTTAAATATATTTTCAATGAACAGTCAAGAACCAGGGCATAACTGACACTAACCTCTTAAAACTAAGCAATTCCTGAGCTGGCTGTTAGCTCACACTTTATATACTAGTCACGGTAATGCTGAGCAATGAGAAACTGTGTTTGTCCTGGAGACTGAAGGAAAATTTCTAAGCAGATGGAAATATGATGCTCATGTTGTATTGGTTAAATAAGCTTAAATCCCACAAGCATTGATGGAAACTGACATTTTCAGACCAGGCTGTAGAAATAAAATAATATAAAATTTAATCTGCAGGGTGAGTTCATATTTTGTGGAGATCTCTGAGAAATGACAGTTCAGTATTTTGGGTTCATGAGTTCATTTCTTTTACTTCCCTAAGATATTTCTGTTCCTAAGGATTAAGCCAGCATCTAAATTGGGTCTCAATGATAAAGGGTTAAGAGAAGGAACTGCTGTGCTCTTTCAGACTAGGATTTATTAGACTGTTTTCTGTATTTAAATAAATATAACAATGGCTACATAGTTCTTATCATGACCCTTGGGTTTCAGCTCCTGAGTTCCTACCCAGTCTGGTTTTTCCAGGTTAAACTCACTGATTTATAAAAATTCCATGGAAATAGCTGAAGATTTCACATAGGACCACCTGGCTGGCTTTATTGATACTAGCATGATTTTCACCCTCTGACAGTTTGGCCCTTTGCCTCCAGTGGAGGTAATGCCATCTTTTCATAGAGAAAGTAGAATTTGGAGCATATTTTTAAGTGACTCCTTAAATCTAAAATCCAGTGATATTTTCTCTGGCTTTGATACTGTTCTTTAGACAACCAGACATGCATAAAAAAAGTGATTTGTTATCTTCAGAATTGTGAGTTTAGTTTTGCAAGCATGATTAAAATTAATTTCCCAGTTTTCAAATGTATATGAAAGATGCCAAAAAATTATATTCTTATAAATATGTATATTTTTAAATTTATAAAACACAGGATATTGTGTATTTTTCCTTAAATAACACTTGTCCTTCATAAGTCATTCAATTCCTTTCCCATTTCTTTACCTCAAGTTTCATGAAGTTCAAGTTTAGAAAGTATGCATAGCATATGAGTAAGGCAAGCTAAGAGCTGAACTTGCTTAGTCTAGAGAACAGGAAACTGAGGGGTAACCTAGGAGCAGCCTGCAACTTTTTGAAGGGCAGATACCAAGACGACAGAGGACTCTGACCTACAGCCTCCCACACAACACTACCACTATGTTTCTGTGCCAGAAATTACTGTCTCTGTGGCAGAGCTGCTAGCAGTGATTGTGTTGCACAGGACTGACTGCAGCATAAAACAGGAGCAGGCTGACACAGGAAACCAGGCTGGGAACTGTATTCCTTCAATTTATCTGTATAAACTTCATGTTACCTCTATGATTAGATTGCCAACCCATAGATTTTGCTTCTTGACTACTATGGTTTCATGTTCTTTTAGAAGTAAACTATCAAGTTTGGGAATTTTGACAATTTACGTAAGATGAAATATGTCCTAGAAGTAACTATATTAAAAAGAGGTGTTTGGTTTCATCCAAAAATAGATGTGGTAAATTACTTTTTGGGGGACCTTCTCTATAACATATTTGAACTGAGGGAGGATAACACTTGGATAGCTGAAGTTAGATTACATGAATTCAAGCTCCACTCATGGAAAGATTTAAGATATATTTTTTGTAAATTTACGCGGCCAGAACATGATGACTGTAAATTCTACAGTACTCTTTAGTACTGAGAAAGTGCTGGTTATAGCATAAAATGTTGCAGAAGGACACTGTGTTATGGGTTGCATGTGTAAAACTGTGCATCCTTGGTGGTTATGTGTGTTTGTTCAGAGGTTAGAACGGAGATGGCATCTGCTAGTCAGCTTTGGCAGTGGATTTTGAGGAAAGCATGAGACAAGATTTAGATCAGTGCTGAAAAATTCAGTCCTGTTCTACATACCCGGAAGAAGGAAATTAAATTTGCAGTGTTTCACTTCAGTGTGTTATGTTCATCCCTTTGAGGAAAGAAATGAAAGCTTGCATTCCTATCATGTTGTATTGTACAACTATGAACACGACTGAAATATTTCTAATGTGGTATGAAGGTGACATGGACTACAAAAGCCTGAGATAAGAAACTACAAATCTCATAGCATATATGAATATGCAATCAGTAGCATACTGCATTGGAAGATCTCTTATACATTCTCGGTATTTTCAGAAATGCAGAAGATTAATTTTGGTTTGATGTGTGCTTAGAAAGTTTTACTACCATTCTTTGTGTTAGAAAATATACCTTGCTAATTGGCTTCATAATTCATGAATGTATTTCATGTATTTCTTGTACACATAACTGGATTATATATTTTAATTGGTAAATGTAACTAAATAATTTAAGATTATTTTAATACTGAAGATTGATTGCCCAGGAATCCAAGTTTGCTAATGGGCTAATAAAGTGTTCAGAATTCCCTGCCATCTCTGTGACCAATTACAGCTAATTAACGCCACCCTAAATTCAGATCCAGAGTGTTCAATTTTCAGAGTAAATTGATAATGATTTAGCTAGTCACCTAAAGGCCAGACTAAATCAAATCTAATGAAACCTCACCAAGTCTATGAAACCCAAAACTATCCACAAAATAATCTAAGTGAAAATACAGAACATACACAGAACACAATGAGCTTGCCATTCTATCATAACTGCTTTCACAAGAGAAAAAAGAGGAGGTTCTTTGTTGTGGATGATTCATTTTGCTCAACCATAAAGAGGCTTTTTAGAGACCTGCAACAAAGGCAGCTGTCTATGGAGATAACGCCTGTCAGTGACAGGAACGGGGAGCTAACAGGGCATGGAGGCGCAGAGCTCTCAGCTCCACAGGAAGCAGGAGGAATTTCAGTCAGATGATTTCTTTAAGGCTTTTTTTTTTTCTTTTTTCTTTTTAAGTTAATGCCAAAAAGTCTCCCCAAACTGTTGTGGGGTCTCCTGCATCAGCTTCTGACTAACACAGTCTGAAGTCATGGTTTCCAAGCCTCAGCTTGTAGTTACTCCTATTGCCATCTTGTAGCCACAGAAAGCTTTTGGCCGGCCCTGGGTAGTCAGGATGACTATTAATATTCTCCAGCAGAGAAAAAAAAAAAAACAACAAACCAAACACACACAAAAAAATTAGGAACCATATATTGATATGAATATCTGTATTTTGGAGAAAAAAGGCACACAGAGGCAAAGAACAGACTCCAAACAACTTATACTGTCTAACTGATACATGGATATTTTTTTCCCCAGTCTTCTGCATGATGAAACTGTAACCTGTTAAGTGCACAGAGTTTGTTTCATCATTAGGAGATGTGGAAGTCAGCAAAATAAGGCTATTCCACTAGGTTTATTTTCTTTTTTATTCTGGGACGTCATCATACTGTAGTCATTCTGTTGGGCTCATATTCACTGGAAACTTTTAAGAACTGCAAAAAGAAGAGTGTACCTGTGTATATTCTTGTATTTTAAGACAATAGATCTGACAGTATTAAAACTGTTAACACCTTTGAACTTCTTCAGGAAAAGGAATGAACCTCTGGCTTAGTTCAAAGCACCAGCAAACTTCATAGAACAAATCATTTTGTCTTTTAGTGCAAGAGGATTTTCACAGTGTCACCAAATCAAAATACCTGGTAAAAACTTGCCCATACCCAGGAAGACTTAGGCAAAACTCCCACAGAAAAAAAGGAGTAGGATGTAAAAAAAAGATGTTGGCTGTCACTATGCTCACCTTGAAACTTATCAAAACAGTGCTATACTCTTTTGAAATACAATTTTTACTGTATTTACATGTTTAATCCATGAGAAACAGTTACCCCATTTCAAAGTTCTTAATTAAATTCTTAATTGAATTATATCAGACTTACACTAATACACCCAAAACCTGCAAAACAATTTTTTCACTGTCTTCCATAATGATAAAAACAATAAAAGGGATTTAAACCCAACTGCAGTTTAAAGAAGAGCTGCCCAGATAACATCTGATTTCCCATGTTTCACACTGCAGAAAATTTCACAGCTGAGTTACAGACCCCCAGAAAATTAGTTTATACTGGAAAGAATGACAATCTAACAAGTACTGTAGTACTACAAGTACTGTGCTCATCCCAAATGGTCTAGCATATGCAAGATTATAAATTGTGATAGATCAAACTTCATGAGGTCATGAAGTTGAAAACCTGAAATTTCAGAAACTGACTTAATGAATAGGGAAGGGTCTGAGAAGAGGAGTAAATCTTGCATGCTTAAATGTGCTTCATGGAATACAAAACACAAACGAAATTTCTGGCCCATAATGGGATCTGTGAAATTTCTCATTTTAAACAAACAAACAAACCTGGAAATTCACTTCAGTAACAACTGCAGTAATGTAATTCTTTGGTTATTTGCTGTTGAAGAAATCAAAGTAATTCAGCTATAATGACCTATATGTAATATATTCTTTTCAGCAACAGGATATGTCTGTAACTTGTGAAAATACCTGTGCCTTATTTAACCATGTTTTTACATTGCTCTGATTCGTACTGTATTATCTCACACCTACAGCATATTGTTTTTCTTTTTAATGAGCTCCAATTTCTGCTTCATAACAGCAGCCCCACAGAGATTTAGTAACTCCTCACTTCACTCCTTAACTGCTTCCTTTAGTCAAGCAACAGCTGAGGATGTTCATTATCGCTAACGGTGTTTCTTCCTCTCTTTTATTGGCCTTTCTGGGGTTCATCCTGTTGCCATCCACTATAGCCACCTATGCACAACATTGCGATGATCCCTGTTTACCGCCTGGTAAAGATGTTCTGCCTGCAGTGTTCTGAACACGCGTGCGCGTGCGGTCTGCGGGACAGCTATAACAATGCATGGGCACAAGCGGAGTGCTCGGGTGCAGCAGCACTGCTTCCCTGCTAACCCCAACCCTGGCTGCCTGGCTAGGGCTGCAAAGAGCGTTGCAAGAGCCTCCCACTGAGTTTCACATCGTGCTTGAAAGAGATCTGTCAGCCAAGAGGCACCCTGTCAGGAGGTTCCCAGGAAATGGTGGCAAGCTGAGAGATACTCATTTTGCCCTTGCAAATGCCCTTTAAAAATGCCATTGTACAAATACTTAACAGCACTGCCTTTTTAATGTGAAGTTAATATCTGTGTTCTCAGTCAGAGAACTGAATCCTTAGAATAAGAAAAAAGTAAGTCTTCAAATTATTTTAGGTAAAATGTCTGGCTGTTGCAGAAAACACTGCCTAATTAGGGTCTGTCCCATCAAATCAGAAGCTTTCAGCTGGTATCTAATCAAGTCATACAAGCCCATCTTAAAACTGCGTTCATGTCCATGTGTATGGTTGTATCAAAAGTACCTGAAATTACTTGATATTTTGTGACGTTCAGCGAATTTATTTTTAAATTTTGGCAAGTAGATTCTAGTTGTAACTACTTTGTCCTCAATTTGGGTAAAAAGCCTTTTGTTCACTTTCAGGCAAGGATTTCTCTATGGACTTGACCTCAGTATAATTATCTAAGGCTGATACTAGAAATAGATTTGTACTGCAGACTGTAGTCTTCATGTTTACAGTTTAAGTATCTATAAAATGGAAATTACTGGGTAATGTTGAGTCTGAGGGTTTTTTAGAATTGTTTTTATACTTATAATTCAATATACTTATAATTCAAAATTAAATTATTGTTTTTGTACTTATCATCCAGTGATACACACCACAATTTGTCCTGAAGCTTAGTGCTGTAAGTATGACAAAAATGTTAGATTATGAAATAGGAAGACAAGATCTAAGGACACGTATGCTGATAAACTGGAATATTAATAACAGAAGACTTTATGTGTTTATTGAAATTTATACGTTAGATAGTACTCTTCAGAAGACCACAGAGTTAAACAAACTACTACTACTACTAACAAACTTTAAAAATATATAAAAATTTGTTTGAAAATACAGGCTTCTATATCAGTAAGGCAATATTTTACTAAAACCAGGATATGTTTTATTATCACAAACTACTGTTACAGTTTTGTATTTTATCAAACGTGACAGAAATTCTGTCTTCATCAGCTGTACCTTGTCAGTATCAAGAATTAGATTTTATCTCATAGATCAATCTTTACACCATAATTACCATAGTTTGTAATTTAATTGCATTCAATTCACTGGAGTCAAAATATGTAATTGATGAAAATTCAACAACTATTAAGTAATTCACTGCAATTCATTAAAAAAAGAAAAGACAAAAATATTAAAATAGGTCGAATTTTGAGTATACATTTAACTATTTGACAAGCAAAAAAGATTGATAGGAGACTACATTCCTGGCAGAGTTATTAAGACTGGAATAATGACTGAAGTGATTTGCACAGATAAATCAATTAGTCACTTTTTGTTGTGCACTTCACAGGAATAAATGACACAGACCATGAAACATAAGCAAATTTGCTTGAGGCACTACAGAAAATCATACCATGCAATTATTCAATTCCTATTTCCAATAGGCACTGTTAAAGGACCCATTATCAGTCCTGAAGAATAGAAGGTTTCTTCTGTTCGCAAAATACTGCAGTTTTACTGAAGCTGAAGTGACTTTGTCGCTTTATGAAAATTATCTTCTGTCCCAAGAACATATCCAGTGCTGATTGAAGGACTTTCGAAGCCTATCATTGGTTGATTTCAAAAAGCTGTGTTAAATGTGTGTTATTATTTAATATTTGTTTTTATATTTATTATATTTATGTTAATTTATATATATATTATTTAAATGTAATAATATTTATTATATTAATTCTATTTTCAAATCAATTGGAGTTAAAATTGTGAGCCAAAGAGAGTTCAAAACTGAAGAAATTAATTGGTCAGAATTCTTGTCACATTTTGAATCAAATTTCTTTTTTTGTACCAATAATGCTGGTGAGCTCTAAAGAATTATAGCAGTTCTATTTTGATGTAATGATCATGAAAGCCAGTTTTAAAATACAGAGTTTTCAGAAGTATTTCATACCTACAACACATCTGATACTACTTCCTAAAGGATTATTTTAACCAAATTTTCATATGTTTAGTACAAAAAATCCAAACAGGCTTTCAAATTTTCTTGCAGATGTCTACAACAGGCATTAAATATTCTCCAACCAAATTCAGCTGAGTTTTCCTACAATAAGCTTTTGTTGAAAGGCAGTATAAAAAATTCCTTCAATTTGACTGGTATTCTTTCTCTGTCAGATTTAACTCTAAAAATTCAGCATTTGCCAGATTTTTGGAATTAAAATTTTGAACTTCCTACTAGGGAAAAATTAAAAAAAAAAAAAAAGAAAAACTGTTATTCTCTTTTCTTTTGGCAGTGAAAGTGCCAGCACGAGTAGAGCTGAAGTTTTACTGAATTGAAAAACATCTGTCATATGGTACCAAGGAATAACAGACCATGACAAAACAGAATATTATAGCAAAGCATTGCTGGTAGTACAAGTGCTATTTTGGAATGCAAGTAATTTATTGAGGTGAATAGTCATATTGACCTGGAATTAATTATGAATGTAAAGTTACAAATCTAAATGCTTAGCCAAAGTGTACAATGACAATAAGGATTTAAATATGAAACACCACCACTAATAGGATTCATGTTACATACCTCAGCCATATGAAAATAAGGTGTCATGTCCATGCTAATTTTTCAGGCTTCCTTTCCTTCCTAATCAATGGAAAGGAGTGGTCATATTTGGAAATTAATTAATATAACCCTAAAAAGATGTCAGAGGAAAGCAAGAGACTTGCCTTGCACAGTATGTCTTTCTGCATTGGCTTTTGAGGGAGTCTAGAAACCACTAGGTATTCAACACCTGGTTTTCGGGTACCTTTGGTTAGATAGGATAATCTGAATTTAAGATGTGATTAAATGTAATTAAAAATTCTTCAATATTAATTGCATGTTTAATCCCTGAGCTTAATCTGCTGAGTAACCATTCACTTCCTTTCCTCTCCTTCCTCCTTCGACAGACGTATTTTTCTACTACATTATCTAAGAGGAACAATTGGCTCAGTCCCTGTTTACAAGTTCAGTGAAAGTCAGAATTTCATAGCCTGTATCTATCTGAGAAACACTCTGTATTCATGAAGGCTCTTTACAATTTAATTCAAGATCCTGCCCCTTCTACTCCCAGCACAATATATTTTATATATATATTAATTATAGTTCATAATTATAGATTAGTTTAAAAATATACGTTGCATAATATATAATATATGCTAGCAAGATAAGTACAGTGTGAACTTGGTTTTAAAATTTGTGTTCTAAGGTCTGCCAAGAAATGAAAACTCGGACAGAGGACACCTAATACAGACTTGATGTGTTGAATCCAAGACTATTTAAAAAAAATCAACATACTGTACCCTTGCTGGACATCTGAAAATAATTTTTAAAAGTATTCTAAATTACATCAAAATATCAAGGGCAAAGTTTCTTATGAAAATTTGCATTCTCTCAGCTTCACCCTTGAAGCAAGAGTATGCAAATCCTCTGGAAATGGTTATCTTTCTTTGCATGTGTGTGAGGTAAATGACATCTTTCTCTACTTGTTACCCCCTGAATCGCTTTATTTCCTTTGTTTCTTGTGTGTGTTGTTCTACTAGGGGAAGAAGCTGCTATTGTCAATGTTGTGGGGAGAGCTAAAAGCATGGATTTGATCAGTAATTTTTGCTTCAGTATTACTTGGTGTGGTGTTCTTAAACATTTTGAGTCACATCATTACTGTTAGCACTACTTTTTAAAAATGCAGGAAATACTACTGAAGTTAAACAGAAAATCTGTGCATAAGGAGACAACTTTCCAGGCCTGTGTCACTTGCATCAGACCGCAAGTGGAACTCATGGTATCTGTTTGTATACAAAATTTAATTTTGCAAATACCACTGAAGTGTTCTCTACACAGCCCTAAACTGACTTTTCTAAATTTTCTATGTTAAACAGGATTTGCAGCTTGGGCCTGTTAGTGTAGGCATGACTGGAGAATTTTGCCTCTGGACACTTAGAATTTCTAATCCCTTTTCATAGTTTGCGATGAAGATGTTATGAATTAAAGACCAAGATATGATGCTGGGGGCTCTGAGTCATCAGCAAAGATGGCTTACCTTGGGGTGGTTGGAATAATTTCCTCTGCTCTTGATCTTGCTCTTCTCTGAGCATTTCCACTGCCTGCCTGGTGGGGATGGCTCTGCTACCTGTGAAGCTGTTCTTGAACTGCTATTTGATAGACCAGTATATTAAAATAAATTTATACCAGTTCTTGTTTAGTTTACAGCTGTAGTCCCTGGGGCTGTAAAAGCCTGTGGCTGTAAAAGCAACTGAGCCATCCCTAAGCAGCCAGTGGGTAAAGGGTAGGTGGATAGCCGGAGTGGAAGTCAGGGCAGCTGTACAAAGGGAAACCGTCCCTGCTTGAGAACCAAAACCTCAGTTATGCTAAGACCCCTCTGGCCATGTCCATTCCATTAGTCCACTCAGACTCCTTAGGACTTCTAGATTAGAATAAAGTACAAATGCAATCAGGGGTCAGATTGCAGATTTAATTTTTAATAACCTAAATATAGGTATTCATTCTCCTGGTAATCACTTGAGCATTTGCGGCAAATCAGTTGAAAAAATAAAATCTCTACATCTTGGTGCATGAGGCCAATGCAAATAAATAAGGGCCTCATGATAAGCAAAGCAAATATTCCCTGTTACACTACTCGATCTTTCTGAATACAATAGTGCACAGAATAGGACACTAAATGAAGAGATCATGCATATATCTTTGCAATGATGTCATTTCATCATGGCACATAATTAATTTATTTGATGTGCCTGATTGTTCAGTAGCATATCTCTATATAATGCAATCTTCGAAATATTTCTCTGGTCTACATTATCAATAAGGACATCAAAATAATAGAAAATCAGCCCAGTCTTTTTTGTTTCAGATTGATTAGTTAAAAATAAAAGGGATTATTCAGTGATACATTTATATTTCAAATAAAGTTACTTGTATATTTCATTACAGCGCTTTTAGAAAATAACTGTTCATACTGCCGCTGTCAAAGAAGTTGCTTCAAGCCTGCACTTTGCCTGTCTGTGTAACCTGCAAGTCCATGTGAGACTACTGCTGATTACTGCTGAGATTTGGCTTGTGAGTCAGAACACTGCAACCAGAAGTAGTTCTGAAGAGACTTGTGTTTAATTTTCTACTAAAATATTTGCAAACAGAAAGATAGTGGTAAACAGAGATATGGTTCCCATCTTCATACTGTTAAATTCAGTGCATATATTTTTATTGAATCTCCTAAGAACAAGACTAGGCTAATGACTCAAATCGTATTTGTGATTTACCTTCAGTTGTCTACATTTGTGGGAAACCTTCACACGGATAAGGTGTGTGCTGTTTCAAGCACAGTGGACAGTAACACAGCCTGAAAGAGTTGCCACTGTTCCTAAGCAGTGTTTGGCACAGATTTCAAGAAAATACAAGTCTGCTGGACAGAAAGGTCAAAAGAAATACCCTGTCAGAGGCTGGATATTTCCTCTGAAATACTATGTCAGCATAAACAGGGTAGGGAGAAACTTGGTGAAATCACAATTGAAAAGCCTTTAAGGGAATACTTCTGTTACCCACTGATGGTTGCTCTTCCTGGGTGTGGATACAGTGGGGAGCAGGGGCCACATTTCCATTACAGGTCCCAGGAAGGTGGAGCACATTAGAGTGCACAACTTCCTCATTTGCCACCTTACTTGCCTACGGTAAAAGCAGTAAGACCAGAACTAGTTAAATATGGAGATGTGCACAAGTGTATGTGAAAGAAACTTGAAATAAGAGAAGAACTAGGTACAAAGGTGTACATGTTTGAACGTAGCTGTCTCTGTGCCACAGTTTGGATGTGCATTTCCCTTCATTCTGGACTTAGATTTATTTCTGGACTTAGGACTTAGGTTTATTTTGGCCCAAGTATGCACAGCTTTCTTCTTACCATCCTTTACATGTACTCCATGACAGCAGTATGACCTGTCTCTGTGGTTAAACCAGGGCTCAGCAATTTCCTCAGCCAGGACTTGTGTAGAAGAAGGAGCTCAAGGGGACATGTGACATGAGGAGTGGGACACAAGTGGCAGTGAATTCTAAACTTGCATTAAGAGGCAGAGGACCTAAGCCAGAGGAAAAAAAAAAAAACCAACCCTGGGCTGAAGGGAAGATATCTAAAAGGATTAATATTAGGTAGAATCAAATCTATGTTTATCCTTTGCCCAACCAAGCCTCAGAATAAGAGCCAGAACCTGTGAGCACAGTCTCAGACCAAATTATCCAATGGGTCCTTAATCACTCTGCGAATATTAAGTACAGTAGGATTCAATTGATACCAGTCTTGCACAGGAAGGAGAGTTGTCCTCAAACACTTTAATAATAAAAATTAACATTCACAATCTTTGTTTCTGTTAAAGGAGATAGTATAATTAGACCTGTATAAAATGAAGATTAACTTTAATCACTGAAGGAGTTGGGTTTTGTTGTGTTGTTTTTGTTTGGGGTTGTTTGTTTTTTCTAATTTCAAACTGCTTTTGTTCTAAACTCTGCACTCAGGAAGATCTGTTAACAAGCTCAGCACAGAACCACTGAGAATCATTCATGAGACGTTGGAAGAATCCACTGATTGGCTTTATGGCTTTATTTCTTTACTGTCTGACATCGTATGGAGTGATGATGATGACAGTGATGAAGGTATTTGCAATGTAAAGACTTCTGTAACTGCTCTGACTGCTGTTTTACGTGCATTACATTGGCTTACTCAGCTTTTAACCTCACAGACAAGAAGGTCAAACAAAATGAAAAGTGAACATTGTTGCTAATAAAGCATCTACTGGCTATTCCAATCAGTAAATTGGTCTCTTTGTTAGCTTTCATCTCATGTTTAATGTACCATTACAGAAAAGCTGTCGGAATTAAATATTACCATTAGTACATCTTGAAGTAAAGAGCACTAATTATACAAGACTTCAAAGCCACAACCAAAATATGCATCAGAATATTGCTTCAGAGAACGGCAATAGTTCTTTTCTTTTAATCAGCCAGAATCTAAAGAACTCTGGTAAATATACAGGGTAGATCAAGAAACTTAGAAGTTTTTTATTTGATAGCTTGGTGACAGGACAATATATTGAAACAACAGCAACAACAAAAAAGTAGCATTTTGGCTGAACTAAGGGGATTTTGGACGGCATATTGCAAATAATTCCGTTTACTAGAAGTCATGGTTCTGCCATCATAGTAAAATTCTTCACCTGACATAATTTGATAAATGAAAGCAAGTTGCTAACATTTCAAGTTTGGTTCTGTTGTAGAATAAGTAGTTCCCTGGTGTGAGCAGAGCAGTAGTGGATCATCATGTCACTTCCTATTGGTCATTTTGACAAGTGATGAGTGTAGGAGTGACATCTTCATTTCACAGTTGTTTATTTCATGTTCTATTTGGCTATACCAGAATATAATTAAAAAGCAATATGTACTGGATCTAACTTCTACCTGTTTGTTCATAAACTTGAGATATTAAATTTCTACCTTTTAAATGTGTGCATGAGCTTTTTATATTAGCAGCATATATGAATATTAATAGATAGACTGCTACATATAAGCCTGTGAACTGGGCATGCTATTCAGAGATATCATTTACAACTAGAAGAAAGCCAGTCTCTCACATGGCTGAGAAACAGAAAAGGTGAAATATGGAGAGCTTGCTAAAATTTGAACAGCATTCATTCTTGTCATTTCGTAGCTTCCAAAGCACCTGCAAGCTTTCAAATACTCAGCTTGATAAGTGTTAATGCAAGTAGGAAAGCTCGTAAAATACCTGACATACAAAAATTCAAGATCTGAATGCTCACTAAGTGTTTGAAAACCTCAGTCCTACCAGCCTTTGGCCCAAGTAGAATTTCATCAATATCTCCCAGGAGTGTGAAAAGGCAGTAGGCAACCTACTGCACTGTATCATAAAAAGTAAGTGCGCGTGAACTCCCTTCCCAGTGTGCACTGCAGTCAGTGCAGCTGAGGCTCTGCACTCACCACAGTCATCCAGGATAACTCCTTTAAATTCCGTGTCCAACATGGAGGTGGAATAACACACTGCAGCAGCTAAGTGCTTATAGTTCCACCGAGTATTTTTTGCCTTGGATTTCACTGGAAGCATTGTTAGATTTACAGTCTTGGCAATCTGCATTTGCATTTTATCATTTGGAGCTGAACCAGAACCATTGGGCCTTTCCTTAGAACATGTGAACATGTATAAAATCAAGCAAATTGTGAATTGTAGTGACAAGTTAACATCCAGAAGGACAAAGCTAGGTTTGGACGTTTCCTTGGTTACTACTGCACATTGAATTTATCTACCCTAGACCCAGCAAAACCTCTGAGGTACAAGAGATAGTTTATGAAAAATCCAAGATCTCAGAATAGAGTGCTTGCCATTTAGCATATAAAGTATATATTTCTTTTTTTTGAACTAAAATGAGCCAACACAAAAAGATTTCTTTTTTTTAATGATGATACCTCTTCTCTGATATTTGTCCTTTTCTCTTGGTTTAGGTGAAGTGGAACCTTCCCGGAAAAAAGGTTGGTCAGTTGCCATATTATAAAGGGCAAATACATTTCAATCATTTTAAGAATTAACTAGTATATCTGTGATATAGGTTCTGTCATTAGCTACATGTCAGTCTACTAACCTTGTAAGCTGCACTTTAACAAACTCGTCAAATAAGAAACTCAATTAATAATACTTGCAGTAGTTTTCTGGTCTGTAAGAATCCTTGACTGTTTCATTATTATGCAGAAAACCTGGAAAATGTTCATAAAAAACAAATAGAATTACAGAAATATTATCTGTACCCTTTCCCTACATGTGGGACTCCTATTAATGTCAATGTGAGTTATGTGTATGTCTGGATAGAAATAATCTTTAGAAATAATAATAGGAAAAGAACATTTAGTGAGAAATAATGGTGAGGTGTTGTAAAAAATATTTTGCCTTGTACCAACACAGAACCCTAAAAGAAAGACTACTTCTGAATCTTCTGAAAAAAATTAGTTATCATTGAATTTTTAAAGCAGATAAGAGAAGCAAGTAGGATGTATAATATAAATCTTTTCAGACACTAAAACTGTTATGCCAAAACATAAAACTTAAGTTCAACTTCTGTTAAATCAAAATGAAAAGTATTAGAAGTCTTGATGTATTGGTGATAGGCTATAAACCTTTCAAAACTAAGGTGTGTTTTTTTCTCCAAATTGAGCAAAGCTTGATAGTAACAAGATGTGTAACGATCCCTGTGTGATCTAAATTTTGTATCCATCAAAGTCTCAATAAGTAAACACCTATACTGAAGAATATGTCACCCCAGTTGGTGCTGAAATTACAATCCAGTTTTCTCTGAAGTTAATTGGAACTGGATCAGGCTTCTATTTTATGACACATTTTGTCAGTCTTAATAGGGTATCAAAGGGATTAATAGGCTTGAAGGGATGATCCTTCACATAAGGACTGAAGAAAACTTACAGACAGTGTAGGAAAATATTCCATCTCTTTATTCCATCAGGAAACATCACAAAAAGTTCAGCATTGCTCTGTCTCTTCTTCCAAAAAGAGTAATACATTGTTAATTTTACAGTGGGTGCAAAGAGTATGAAACCGTAGTGCATTATTGGCAGAGATGCCAGGTACGTGGGTGGAAGGTGGCTAGTCTCCATGGGCCAGTGTAGCTGACTGGGATGGGAGTACTGGGGGGATACTTCACTGCTGGGAAGGCTTAATCCATAAGAACTTTATGAATGTCATGCTCAGCACTGCAATGCCTACTTCTTTGGAAATCAGTGACATCCTCATGCCTTACACTTTGCATTGGGACACTAGGCTGTAGAAATAGAATTCAGGGAGGCCATCAAAATAGGCTGGAAGCTGCTTAAATTACTGAGTTGGAAGTGAGGAGGTGATTGTTGGGACCTAACAGTCCAAGGAGCAGAGTATCTAACTGCCAGCTTAAAGTGTTTTCCTCACTATTCAAAACTCACAACCCTCTGGAGATGTATGTCTGAGAAAGTCTTCTATCTTTGGTGTGAAGAAAATGGACAAGGACCTGGTGATTCCTCTGGAGCTGGTATCTTATAGGATAACTCAGCCACACAGATGTGAAAAAGCCCAAATTCAAACATGCTTCAACTGCCTGGGCAGTAAAATAGATTTTGAGCGGGCTTTTGCACTTCTGCAATGTGTTCTCAAGATCTTTCCCTCCACCTTTCAGAGGTTAAGGAGTCCCATACTTGTTCCTCTGCAAAAAGCTGTTTCTTGACTAGAACTGATGAAGAAAACGGTCTAAGGCCCTTTCTGCATATAGCCATAAGCTTTCACATAGCAACATCCTCATATAACTTGTTATCATCTCCAGATGACTGGAGGTCTTCATTTCATCCTGGCAGCTAGGATGTGGCCTTGATTCGACCGGATTTTATCACCTCTTTTTCTGGGCTACAGAAATAAAACATATGTGGTCTGAAGCCACCAGTCTCTTAGTAATGCCAATGCAGATCATTGTGCATGTCTGCTCAGTGACAGGCAGCCCAGAGCTCCTCAGGGCTGTTAGTGTCTCTCTTTGTAGACTTAAAATTGTTGAAGCAGCAAGGAGCTGAATTGCCGGGGTCTAAGCCTATATAGAAGTTTGCTGAGAGCTCTGTGATAAAGTCTAGTCAACAGCTCCTCTGCTTAGGCACACTGAAATTCACTCCCAGGGCTAAAGCTCATAAGCACAGAAGGCAAAGCCCTGCGAGGTGAGGCGAGGGCTCAGGCGAGCTTGTGCAGGTAGCACTCTCGCAAACAACGTGTTCCTCTGAGCACACAGTGCAGATCTCTTTGAAGCAGCTTTTCCTAACTAATGTGTGCTGTCCTGTCTGTCATCTCGAAACAAGAGCTCCAGAAGAAAAGCTTTCTAAAATGAAACAAGACATTGCATCCATGATTTTTCCCATGTGGCTGCTGTTAGGGCTGGACCCAAAGGAGGACCAGCTATACAAATTAATATCAGTATTATTACAGGGAGTATCAGTAGTTACATCCACAAAATGAGAACCAAAGTTATAAGTTATGGATTATTCTCTGTTTTCATATAAAAGACAATTTCTGCATCAAAGTCCCTTCCACTCTGTGCAGCATTGTTATCTACAGCTTTGTGAATGATCTTTCCTTAGATGGCTTTTATGCTTGTGGCATTTGAACATCCTACACGAAAAAATGACCCAGTGAAATTGTACAGAACACTACTGCTGTCTCCAGGATGCAAACAGTTTGACTTTTTGCACATATTTACAAGAAAACTCTCTCAAATTTCACTCTGGAAATGTGCAGTATGGTTGCTGTGCCTGATTTTTAAGTATTTGTATTGCATCTAGCCCACAGTTATTGTGGTATTCACAAATTGTCTTGAGAGTTTTGAAAAGCCTCCATAACTTTTTTTTGGTGTATGTATAAGCCTTCACTCCTTTGCTTTGTTGACTAGCAGATTTTATGAATGCTAAAACGTTAGCACAAAGGTTACTTTAAGATGTAATGTAGTAACTGAAAAAATAAGAAGATAGCCGGTACCACAATACAACTACATATGGGAAAAAATTCAAGGGCAGTGGCGAGGACACTGTATAGTGATGAAGGAAGAAAAGTGTAATGACAATTATGAATCCAAAGAAAAGAAAGCAAAGATCACTTTCTTAGAGATGTAAATTGAAAGCAAAGATAATAAAAGTATAAGTAATGACAGTGGACTTGCACATGCAACAGGACTAATATCAGTTTCAGAATCCTTTAGAAAGGATGAAAATGCCCCTTCAGTGCCTTTTTTATTGCAATTATTTTTTTCCAGTCCAAGTCTTATCACTAATATTTATCTTTAATAATTGGAAAAGAGTGAAAATTTGACATTGTCTAGAAAAAAAGTGTTCTTCAGTGGAGGAAGTGAAAGATTATTCTGTAGAGGACTTTGCAGTCTTTAACAATGCATGTTCTCAACACATTAAAACACCATTTTCACAAAAGGTATTGAGAAGCCTAATAACTGTTTCAAGCAGATTTAATATGGGTTTGGCTTCATTTCTTGCTAGAACAATGGTTATGACTGATAATCATGTTCATTTTTTCAGGGTTAGTTTAAACTTCAGAGATAAATTCAATTATTTGACATCCATATGTTTTCTCATATTCTGGTCCTTTTTACTAGAAATTATTGTTGTAGAAAAAAAAGCTTTTTGGTTGGGTTTGATGTGGGTTTTTTTGGTGGACATTACTGGCATCATTTGTGAGTCTGGAAAAGAGCTGAGAAACCTGGTTCACAAAATTGTAAATAATGATCTGAATAATACAAGCAAGTGCAGACACATCAGCATTGTCACCCATGGTTAAAAATGTTGTTACTAAACTGTTCAGGAACTTCAGTTTATATATGGGTAACTAAAAATTTAAGATCTGAACATGGATTACACATTTAGCTAGCCAAGGTGCACCTGACAAGCTGTGCACATGTAGCAGTGGTTTTTGTATGTTAAAAGTAACACCTTCTGCTTCAAAACAACTGATGCATGCTGGCTGGGAAACATGAATCTGATATATGGTGTTAGGAGTAAGTTGTTGGAAACCTTTGAAAAAGATTCCAAGGTCAAAATTATTTGGGGTTTTTTGGTTTGTTTTTTTTTACTTTATAAAGTGAAGCTTAGGAAATTTTTTTGTAAGATATCCTTCCTTGATTTTATATCTGGGCTTAGATTAAATCCTCTCTTTCTTTCTCTTTTGCTTGCTCTCTCTTACACTCTCACACACAGACACACACGCAAGTCAGTCGCTACGTAAGTAATTTTCATTTCAATAAATACAATTAACTTAGAAAGCAGAGTAAGAAATAAAGAACAGTCATGTCACTGTTAACCATGTCTGTATTACCAAGTAGGTTTTTATTGGCATAGGATTATCCTGTATCAACAATCAAAAGAATTTAATTTCCTTGAAGTGAAGATCTATCTCTGTGATCTAAACTTCTGTGAGTTAGCCTATGTATGAGCTAGAGATATGTATATAATATATGAAATAATCCTATTCTCCTTACTTTGCTACAAATTTTGTTTTTTAGAAAAATCACATTAAAAATCATAGATTAAAACACAAAGCCACAAACAACAGACATTTCTGTTAAAGGTTGCAAAAAACCTTATTAATTACACGTTAACTTTTCAGCAAAGCACCTTATCTTTCTGTCTTTGGTTCAAATGAGAATATTGCCATCTGAGTATTAGGCTGGTTATTAATATGCTGAAGACATACAAGTCATGGCCTTCTTAAAAGATATGGCAACTTTTAAGGGTACAGTCAGTTACACTGACTGACTCTCAGTAGCTCTGGCCAAGGTGCCGTTCCCCCAGACACTCCCATTGACACCCTCTCCACACCAAGGTTAAGACAATTTATACAGCACAAACTATTTGTTGGTTCAGACTTGGGTATTAACCCGTGCTAACAACAAACAAAATACTTGCAAAAGGAAAGTTTCTCAGACCAGATAATTTCCTACATCTCTTTACAATAGTGATCAAGCAAATGACTACAACAGTTTTGCCTGGGAAAGGGGAGAGGTAGGAACAACCAGCTTGGAGAAGACTGGTAGGGGATTTGCTAATTTGGATTTAAAGTGGTTTTGATATTATGGCGTATATAAGCCTAAAAAGAACTCTTTTGGGTATTCAGACAGGGTAGGGAAAACCATAAGGTTTTAGATCTGCAATTTATAATATGTGTCTGACTGTGTTTATCTGTTAAGTACGTAACAATAGTTATGTATGATCAGACTAAAAGTCCAGACAACCCAGTGGGTGGGACAGAAGTCCTTATTGCTGCCCAAGAATGACCCGTGCAAATGCCTCAGGAAGGGTGCCAGAACTTTTGAAAATATAGCGATAATTTCCCAAAACATTTCTCCACACTCCAGACATTTGGCCCAGTCAGGGACTTCCCGAGTCATGGTGTCAATGAACTGAACAGGGACACATTTCTTGCATGGCTCTAATCCACCTACTGCTTTCTAGGAGCCCAAGGCTACGGAGTATGTGCATTAATGTTAGCAGGCAAAACCACCATGGCAGTAAATTGCTGGAACCAGGTCAGTTTTTTAACAAGGTTTTGACAAAGAGACTTTTTATCCCCAAATTCCCACGTGATTAGTTAAATAGCAATTAGTCCCACTCATATGTTATCTTGAAGAAGTAGTGTATATGTTAGGAAGTTTTTACTTTTAACTAATTATCTTCAAGCAACAACCTTTTCCCACACTAGAAACATATTGAGCAAGATTCAGATTAATTAACTTAGCTGATTAGTGCCATTTTAGATACCACAAGGTATCTCAGATGTAGCATGGGACTGGCAGAAACGACACAGAACCTAAGAGACAAGTGCACCCTTATAGGGTAGCTGATGACTACCACAGTACATTAGGATGTTTAAAATGCCAGCAGGTAATCTATTAAGATTCTTAGACTTAAAGTTCTTTAGTTAAAAAGTCTTCTAAAGTTTAAAATAACTGTAAGTTATATATAAATAATCATTTGTTATTACTAGAGTTTATGCCACATATATACATGAAAAAACCTACATTGCTAGCTAACATGACAACTAACTTTATTTCTGGGCAGAATACTGAAATTAGAACATCATCTTTTTATCATTTAGAATTTCTTTTGTTACACAGTAACAAACCTGGAAAAATAAAGTAGGTTTTCTGGAGGTAATATTCATGTTCAGAAAACGATGTTCAACCAAAAAATTGGAAACGGTCTTGAGAAAATAAATTCAGAATACCATAGATGCAACCTGAAAACTCAGTTGCTGGTGTGGTTGGTATATGTGTGTCTTAGAAATTAATTATGCAGTTCCATCCATCCCTGAAGTATATGTCTATTTGTACTGGTAATACCTTCCAAATTCAGTTCTTTTATGTTGCCATATGGTAATGTTCACTTTTCTGTGTATGAGTTGCTATTACGGATCTCTCTAAAAGGCTTTCACTGTCTCCCTAGGCTACACTTTACTACAAAGCATTTTGCATATCTTTGTGTAAAATACACCCTGTGTTAAAGATGAAAAACATTTATTGGTTCAATTCTCAGATGTTAAACTGCTTTTCCAGATATGTATTTTTTGCATTTTTGTGGTATCCATTTCTGTTATTAATGTTCTTTTAACAATCTCATCTTGTTTTACTTAGTCTGATCAATACAGTGATAGCATATCCACTATAAAATAGCATTTTATAATGGGAAGAAAATATTTTCTATATTATCCAGATGAAACAGATGAAACAAAACTGTATACTACTAGGCAACAGAGATGTTCAATTATAGTATATTGAAGACTAGTGATTGGGTTTCAGCTTGAGTTCAAACATTTTAATCCAAACTTGCCAGCTATTTTTTAAAAGATACAGAGAGAACTTTTTGAGCCACAAGGCTGGTAGGAATCCTCAGCAGAAGTACAGCAGCACAGAGGCTTACAGCTGTTTAAGGTATTCTTTTAAATCAGGGAAAACCTTAAATGAAGCTGTCCATATTGCCTTCCTGGAAATTTTCATTTGTGCCCCTGCAATGGAGCACCGGGGAGGTTCTAACTCTAAAGGAAGAGGGGAGTGCTGGGCAGATGCCCCCCCTGGCTAGGAACCTGCTGTGCCTGAGGCAGAGTAAATGCCTGACCTGGGGAGTGGGCTGCTCTTCTGAAACCCCATTAAACCCACAACACTAAAACTAGGGGTCCTGCATGTTTCTGAGAGAGCTCAGATCCCATCAAAGCTACTGCTGGCCAGGGAGAGGACGTAGCAGAAAGGACCTCCATGCTCATGACCCCCAGAAACAGTATCTCTCTTTTGCATGCCAGACCCCTAAAAAAAATCAATTTGATGTAGAAGTGACTGGATTTCTAGGAATATATATTTGCAGACTAATACATTAAGGTAGAATCTGCAGAGCTGAGTTTTTTTAAAGCTGAGTAGAACAACTGTGGTTAGTCTTGTGATTTCTTTTTTCTATTTTTTCCTCCTTTATAAAAAAAAATCCAAACAATTGAATAGATTTATATGGGAAAAGATTCCTTTGATGCTAATCAAGATTAACAATTTTATGTATTCTTGTATATATCATTTTGCTCTACTTAGAGGTCTACAAGTTTCATCTGCATTTTTTCTGCATAAAATCACATTCAATTAAATGCAGACTTTGATAAAATTGATTATTAAAAACATCATTTGAAACTGGTCCAACAACATCTTTGCAGGCTGGAATCCATAAAGAGAAACATGTCAAGACAATTTTACTTTCCACAGAAGGAAAAATTGGTTTTGATCACATGGCTCTACCTCTGATTGTTTTGAGTTAGGGGGTTTTGTGGGTTTTTTTGGGTTTTGGTTGGTTTGATTTTTTTTTAATCAAAGTGCAATTAATGTTCCTTTTACATTTCAGAACAAAGGTACAGAACTGCAGTCTGGGAATGAAAAAAAACCAGTCAGCATATTTCTATACTAAGAATAAAAATTACTTTTATGTAAAAGTTGTTTAGGGTTGAAGACCTTTTAATATCTTTCATTTTTAATTCTTTCAAAAGCCCAGTCATTATAATTCTTCCATGTAAACCAGTCTGCATATGGTCTTCCTGAAGGATGTCAGTGCTGCTTTACAGGATAATTAGTCAAAGTTAATTGCAAGCACCCTCTTCCCCTTAAAAACCTTTCTGTTAAGATATTGGCTTCTGCTGCAAATGGAAACCTTACCAGAGGGAAAAGAAAACCTAAACCATAAAATCTTAGGCTTTAGAAAGAGGAGAGGAGAGGAGAGGAGAGGGGAGGGGAGGGGAGGGGAGGGGAGGGGAAGGGAAGGGAAGGGAAGGGAAGGGAGGGGAAGAGAGGAGAGGAGAGGAGAGGGTTGTGCTCTATGTCAGGTTCCATTTGCCTTGGTAAATTGAGGCTTTCAAGCTGGATTTAGCTACAACCATTTCTTTAGCTTTTTTTTTTTTTTTTTTTTTTTTTTTTTTTTTTTTTTTTTTTTGTAGTGGAGGATGTAGTACATTTTTTGGATTTGTCTCAAAGAAACAAATGAGAGCTATGTAACAGCTCCCACATTTACAGCTAATACTCCAGCCTTGGGGACTTATATCAAACTTCCCCTCTCATTTAGCTTTTCAGGAAAAATAGATGTTTTCTTATTTTGCTAAATGACAATTTTGTATTGAAAGAGTTTGTGGGATTAAGTTTTAAACAGCCCTGGTAGATATATGAAAACACCCAAATATATAAAAACAAGGAGGAAAGGTCAATGACACTAATAAGTGATTTTGTGATAACACTGTTTTAATAACTACACAGTAATATAATGACACACTTCTATTCACCATTAATTGCTAAAGCTATCTTATGCGATAGCAAAAGGAATGCTATTTCAAACATAGTAATATGGAAAAGTATGTACATATTTAATTGTCTTTAATGAGGAAAGGAGGAATGGAATAAGTTCAGTTTAATATGTTGGAGATTATGAAAGAGTGGCTTATAGTAAAATCTTTACATGATCTGGGATGTTTTGCTGTTATGAAAATAACATGCACCGTGTTCTGAAAATGTCTTCCTCACAATGTATCTCCTTTGCTGCATAGCCTTGTAAAAATAAAAATAAGACAAAACATCACTCTGGAATCAAAGTACTCCTCAGCATGATGATGCAGGTGTCAGCAGGTCATATACGGTGAATTTCTATTATAGACCAGTGAAACTGCAATAGTGTGGAAACAATTCAATATCTGTTGAACTGGAATCTAATCTATTTATTTTTGTCCTGTTCTGGCTTTACAAAGAAGGCTTAACATACATCTGGAAGGCCATGTTAAACCCCTGTATTCTTGGGGGAACATAAAGCCTTCTTGTTTGCTGTATGCTACTCAAGATACAAATTGTCCAGAAACATAGAGAGGGTCATGTTCTCTATTTCTGCATGCTTAGTGATGCCAAACAAAGCATCAAGTGGAAGGAATAAAGTCAACTCAGGGGAAGTAGCTGAGATTTGCTGAACAGGTTTAGAACCAATCAACATTGCTTCATTGCAACATTTACAGTTTAGAACAACATGTTCTTTTTAGTAAATATACACCAGAGCAGAGGGTTTGTACCAAGAAGGAGAAATGGTCTTCTGTGACCTCTGCCAAAAGTAGTCTTACACAGCAGATGAAAGAGATGTTGTATAATTCTGCAAAATATGAAAGAAAAAAAATAACAGAAAAAAGAAATCTTCATTCTCATTCTAAAATGTACCTGTGTTTTCCAAAGAAATGGATAAACAATTTTGAAATCATACTTAAGAGGCACTGTGGCTTGGCATGTTATGCAGTGGATGAGCACATAAACCATTCAGCATTTTCATCAGTAAGAGGCAATTCACCTCCTGTAACATTTTCAGGACAGATCTTGTGACATATGACTTCAGGAAAAGTTGTTCTGTACCTTAACCTGAATTCTCAGAACAGGACAAGATCTAAGAAAGCACTGGGGATAAGACTATACTACTAGCAAGCTAGTTGTGAAGTCATCTAAATTAGTCCTATGTGTCACTAAAACTTTCCAATGCTGAATGCTGGTACTTAAAGCCTTTTGTTATAATGCACCAGGTTCATTCCCCAATTAAATATTTCCTGCTCTTCCCCCCCCGCCCCCCCCCCCCATTTTTTTCCTGTTGCAAAATTTGTGGGTTTTTTTTTCCTCTAAACTACAGCTAGATGATGTATTACTAGTTAGCTGGAAGTTACTCTAATGCACAACTTCCTTTATTCTCCTCCTAGCCCCACAAGGATAACTGTCACCCTCACCAGCTGGTCCTATCTAGATTAAAAATAGACATCAGCTGCACATTTGCAAATTTCTCCTGAGGATACCAGCAGCAAGAGGGTCGACTGCAATTCTTCATACAGACAGCATCTAGAAACACATTAGAAATTATAACCCTCTCATCTTCTAAAGCTCACTCTTGCCTTGCCCTCAGTATCTATTTCCACCGACTCTTCAGGATAATCAGCTGCCTGCTACCAATTAGTCTTGATAAACTAGCAAGAATACAGCCCTATTAAATTGCTGGCAATACCTGTAAGGGTTTTACCTTCTCAAAAGCAAATTATTAACCTCTGGTTCACCAGGACTCTGAATGGGACTCATTTTCCTTTTCACACTTAGATATTTATAAAGGGAAAGAATGTCAAAGCACTGAAGGTGTATATCGCTGTTACCTGTAAGAGATCATGGAAAAGATGACCAACTGGTAAAATTTGCTTAGAAAGAACAATCTATTAACATTTCAAGTAAAATTCCATCTGTTCAATTATACCTTTAAAACAGTAAATACATGAAGCCTAAAGTTCCATCCTTACTATAGTAGTAAGTAGTTATAGTAAGTAAGTAAGTAAGTAAAAAGTTATAAGTAGAAACAGGATGGCTTTAAGAATATGGGGATAATATTGAATGTCAGGGATCAGAGTTCCAGTTCCCCATTCTTATGTTACTTTCTGGGCTATCTTGAGTAAAGCATTCTTGTGTTTCAGATGGGGACAATAATCCCTTTTTTTCCTCAATTCGTCTCTCATATAATTGACATTTTTTGTTTGGTTTGTTGGTTTTATTAAGGTGCATTTCATCCATAAGATAGAAACTCAGCAGAGGTTGAGGTCTATGAGCTGTTTTAGCAATGTCAGATTGCTACTCACCACTTCATTCTCTACTGAAGCAAGATGCATGGCTATGCTTTCCCACTAACAGAGGAAATGTAGCCCTCTTAGAGTTTGAACTCCTGTGTTACAGAGATGGGATATTATATTCTAACTCCATGTGGTACCTAAAGCCATTCATGTGGGCTGAGGCCCGTAGGTGCTATCATAATACAATGCGATTAAAATAGCTGAGAATAATGTTATACATTTTATTATGTTAAAAAAAGGAGATAACAAAAAATCGAAATCAGAAACATGGGAGCAGACAAAGAAGGGAACTCTGTTTCAGGAACCAGGAGAATCTGCTCGTGCCATACCATCAGGGTTTGCACTGATGCGAACCTGCACAGTGCTGTACCACTAGCTGCCATGGATTCAAGGGACTTTATTTTTTTCTCTTTCTCCCACCCTGATCTTCCTAGAACTGAGATTTTGTAGTGCACAGCCAGTGCTGGGCTGTCGTTAAACACTGTGAACCCCTGTTAATGAAAATTGGCTGGGTGAGGGGCAGGGGCGAAGCTCGTCCCCAGACTGCATGTACAGCCAAAGTAATACTGATCGTCAACTGAGTGTGAGGGCTTGCGTTGGGTCAACAGTACCTGATATATCAGCCTGCTGACAATATAGTTGAATATATCTCCTTTCAGCATCTTGAAATGGTCAGTGAGGAGACTACTAGCTTCCTTTCTTGCAGTTATTTAAAAGAATCACCCTGCATGTTCTGCATATCTGCACAAGACCTGAGGTCCAGAGCAGTCAATGTCAAGCAGCACCCACATTTAAGGAACTAAAGTACTTATCCATTCAAAATGCAAGAGGAAAGATAATTTTTCATGTCTGCTTGATTACCGAAGAAAACAATGAAATACAGCTTTTAAAATACATACTCCCTTACAATAATTTAATAAACTGTGCTGTCATCTCATAAAGAATCAGGATGGTTGCCGTGGTGACAAAGATTATCCTTGCTGCTGCTTGATTCTGTCATTTTTCTAAACATGAATTCATAATATTTAGGATTTATTAACAATGTGTCACATTGATAGAGATAAATTGCATGCTTTAAACTGGCCATGTAAGTCTTCTACGATATTATAACTGCTTTGTCAACTCAGCAATAAGATATGATATGATTACTAGAAAATTAAAGCTATTTGTCATAAAAGATGAAGCAAAGAGTATCAAAATTCTCAGAACAGAAAAAAACTCCAATAAACTAATGTGTTTCCTTATTTTAAATATTTTGCAGTTAACAAAGAGTCACCATTTTCTGTCTTGTAAATTGATCAAGATCAGCATATATTGAGACTAGATTTATTTGTGCTGGGAAAATGTAGGTTGTAATGTATCAGAATCAATCTGTTCCAGGCAGCAAATTTTTATAATGGTTCAAACTATAAGGAGGATCTTGTGAAGAGATCTTAATGATGGCACACTTTGCGATATATAAAAACATATATACACACACAGTTATGTATTATGAAGGTGTATTTCACTTCAAAGAATTTGTGTAGGTTTTTTGTGATGTGGGGTGTCATAATTGTACCAGCAGTCAGATGAGATTCTCGGTGCAGCTATCTAGAAAGTACCTTTGTGTTTACCTTACTGAAGTATTTGTGTCAAGCTTCACTGCTGATTTTTACAATGTGAGGCTGATTTAGATGGCCAGCTCTGCAGTCATTGTTCCATACATACAACAAGAAAAACCCTAAAACCACAGTAATTTTAAAAGCCCTTTTTCTTTCTTTTTTTTAATGACAGAGATTTGTATTTATTTTTTCAAGAAAAAGAGGCCTATTTTCTGTAGTGAGACACATAATAAATGGTGGGAACCCAGCAATGCTGAGGCATCTTAAGGCGAACAAGGAATATTATGCCCGTATAGATGATTCTGCCTGAAGAATGTGATTTATTGCTTAGTGGGCCATATTAATCTCTGTGTGTAGGATGACCTCTCAAGCTGGGCGAGATGTGTCCCTGCTGTATGTTGCAATGCAGAGGAAGTGACTCAGCTTTCTTTAAATGCACGAAGTCAGGGTTTGGAGACAGTCTGGAGCGGCAGCATGGAGAACTGCTCAGATGTGCAATCCTCTGACTGTTCTTGTCTTGCACCATTCCTACCACTTATGCTACCTAAACTAGTTTATGCATCCTTTTAAGCAGAATAAGTGGGGAAAGTTTGAAAATCCATCAACTAGATTCTCTCAGTTGATAGAAAAAAGATCTTTACATAGTTGCAGATAGAAAAATAATCCAGACTCAGCTGAAATGCAGTAACTCAATATGGCATGATTTGTTCCTAATCACAACCTTTGATGTTTATAGAACAATAAACAAACTAAACTATCCACCCATGCTGGAAAGAACAAGATGAAAACTGAATAAAAAGTCCTTTTAGTTTAATGACATTGTATAATTAGCTTAGTTATGCTGCCATACATTAGTGGCTAGCAGTGATACATATTTTAGCCTTCGTTACCCTTTATCTCAGTGAAATAACATTCTCTATTGAAGACAATGTAGGTTTAAGCCATAGAATAGTTGTGTTCTTGCAAACCAGACACAATCGTTTCCGACAGCAAATACTATCCAATAAAAATATTCTGTACTTATTTTCAAGGACCTGTGCAAAGACCAGAGTCCTTGGAAGGGAAAATACCATTTTCTACCACACCACTTTGGCAATATGCATCCTGTTACAGCCTGAGCAAATAACTAAGGGTAGAAGGGGAAGATTTCAATTGTCTTCAATGGGCTTTAAAGTATCTTCTTAGAGGTGCAATGTAATATGCAATAACTTTTTCTCTGCTGGGATAATTTTGGGGTCAGTGTTCTTGTTGTTTAGACCCTGCAGACCAAATCTAACCCTAAAATACAAAAAGGCATCTTCCATAGCATCTAGTGAGATTTACATATGCTTTTGTCAAAGATTAATTGAATCCAGTATTTGATACCAGTTTCCTACTGCAGTAAACATATGCACAATACCATAAAACTGGCAGTCTGCAGTCTTAATGACTTTAATGCACACCTATAATAAATGGCTCTTAAATGTCTAGTGCTATATGCAAACAGTGCTATGCAAGCTTCATTTAATTCTGGTTTACTTTTTCTCACATTCAACATACTGCATTTTCAATATTATCCAGCTTTTGGAACTATAAGGACAGTTGGAAAAAATTGGTTGCAGAACTATGTAACAGTAATTTAATAACAATGTCACAGGTGAGGAATTTTGTTCAAAAGAGATGGCATAGCAAGGGCAAATAAACACTGTACCACTTCCTCTTCTAACAAGCACTTCTCAGTGCTTTGGTATACAGCATGATTAAAATGAGTCATTCTCCAAGACAATGAGGCCTGGGAACTTTTATCTCTGTAATTTGTATACAGCATTGACTCCCTTTTATTATGCGTTAGAGCTACCAATTCAGTATGTGAGCTTTAAAAATTTTAGAAAATGTAGTAAAAAGAACATTTTTTCTTTCCAAAGGTAATTTGGAAAACATAAAATACTAATCCTGGTAAACAACTCAAGATACATACAGAAAAATGTTTAGTAAGAACATGTTTTTTTTCTGATTCATAACCAACACATGTTACTGTATAGGTGTTAAAGATCTGCAAAATCTACTCCTGATTTTAAAGGTAGCTGTATTGCTAAATTAAAACCAGAATAATTATTGAAGTCACTTCTGTTATGGGTTTCATCTATGTATATGTTTTCTGTGTATATATGTAAAATCAAACTTTATTGTATATAATTCTGAACATGCAGATGGTAAAACAATGGCTCTGGTATATTTGAAGCACTTAATATGTAAGTGCTTATTAACTAAGCTATAAGAATAACTTAGTTATTTTTTATTGGGGTTTTGTATTTGTATTGTTATTTTGTATTATAACAAAAATTATATTTTTTATTGCGTCTGGTATTTTTGTGTGTGAAAATTATTTTAATATTGATAACTAAATTGCATTATTTTAAGAAATTCATAAACAGAAACTGGAAAGATGTGAAAAACAAACACCATTGAAGGGTAACATCTTTTTGTCTGTTTACCTACATATATATATGTAACATACAATATATTTGCTAACTACATATGTTATCACTGTTGTGTTATAGAAGCATTCAAAGATCAGTTGACATAGACTACAAATGATGAGAAATTCTTTTATGTCTTAACATTAACAAATAGTGCTTGTGTGGCTATATTGTAAATGCACATTCATAATAAGCTTGTCCTGCCCAAACTTATCCAGAAATCTTTCTGTAGCAAAGGTGCAAGAAAGTAGAGTGCTGATGAACTTCCTCTGGTGCAGAAGGCATGAAGTGTGTTGGGCAAGGAAAAAAGCAAATTTATAGGCCAGTGGGTGCCATCCAAGTTAGGAAGTCTTAGTTAACAGTGAGCCAGGTGTGTATCAGAGATAAGAAAAGCCTCCATTTTAAGAACCTACTCTTTTTCAGACGGTTTAATCTCCTCTAACTGGCACTTTCCAAAAATCCACACAGGAACTGGTTTGGACTGGTTTTCGGAGGTGATGTAAACAAAGAAGTTTCCTTAGAAATGCGCAGAATTTTTGCCTAAGAAAGCCTCCTCTGTAAAGGTTAGACCACATAAAATCTGATGAGTGTCTCTCTGATGCGCCAGTGCTGTGCTTAGTAATGGCAAGAGGAAGCAGGGAGGAAACTTATTTAAAATAGTGTGGATATATATACACCCTCCCTTACACAATTATATTCTTTTCTGTATATATTCTTTATATGTTTTTATAGTATTTTACAGGCCTAGTGCTAGCTTTCCAGTTCTGTGCTAATCAGGGTCATCTGGAGTGCCTAAGAACTGGTTCCCAAATACTTAATAAATCATGTTGTATGAAAATGAATTTTTTAGGGTATCAGTGGGTGAGCCAGGCAATAATGAACTTGGATCCATTAGCAAGGGATTCCAGTTAAGGTCTTTTCAAGCACAGTGTTATAAAAACACAAATGAAGTTGCAGCCTTGACCAAAACAGACTCTTGTGTAACATTTCGTCTATACAGAAGTACATAGAACTTTAATGTTACAGAAATGATTACTAAGAAGTCATAAGATGCCAGAAAAAAAGCATTCAGGTGTCATTAGTTAAGTCCCTTTATGCATATGCCTGATAATGCAGCCTTTAATTACACAACCATTTACTGAAGCACAGGACAAATATTTTTTTTCTATTTTTTGTTTTCATATTTAGATCCAAAAATGCATCTTGTACATAGGAGGAACAATTACAAGAAAATATTCTGTCTGCCCTCAAGCTATAGTGTTGTAACGGCATGAATCTTTAGGGACCTTTACTGTTATCTTCTAAAGCACCTCCAGGAAGCATGTGCAAATACAATCTTTTATTGTTTGCAATAGAAAAGAATCTAGAGGTAAAATGAATGCTTTTAATAGAAGGAAACATTCCAAAAAAATTTCAGTCCTCCACCCCAAAATATGGGGACACTAGAGCTTTAAAAATAATTTAAATTATATTTTTGATTAGTCAAACCCCCTGAATCCAAGTCCCAAGATTTACATGGGAGTTCCATCCATAAGCCTAATTTTGAAAAGATTGTACCGAAATATGGGAAATAGCTATAACGAATGGAAATCCCAGACGGAAGTGGCTGAAATTACAAGAAAGATTCTTACATTATTAAGAGCCAGGCAAACCTGTGTCCCAAAATTTGCCTTTAATTAAATATTTTTACAAAATACAAGTAATAAACATAATTTCAATTGTTGTACTTACTCAAATTAATCTGAAAAAAAGAAATACTCTGAGAAATGATTCAACAAAGCATTCGCTAATGCTTAAGAGCACTGAAATTAAATTATGTCATGATTATGTGTACACACAAGCACAAATACACAACAAAATAGTTTTTTTCCAATTTGATATGTTTTTCCAATTTGATATTTGATGCATTAGTGCTTTCACAAGGGTCGATGACACACTGGACTGTGTGAGCTGGAGCCTGGCTAGTCAGTGGAGGTAAGGGATTAATTATCGCCCTGTACTCAGCTCTCATTAGACCACATCTATGCCTCCAGTTCTGGGCCTCCCAGTTAAGGAAAGACATCCATAAACTGTGGCAAGTTCAGTGTGGGGCAGCTGCAATGGTCACAGCTGAGGCAGTTGTCCCAGTGGGAGAGGCTGAGGGATGGGGCTGTCTCAGCCCAGGACAGCTGTCCTATGAGTTGGTCGTTTTGTGACATACAGAGACCTTGCAAGACTGAGCTGCTGCTGAAGGCTGTTTATGAAATAGGTGTTCTAATTATTATTACTATTAGCATCAATGAATAAGAGGTAACTATGCAATACTATGGCAACAGGGAAGAACAATAATAAAATATATCGATAGAAGTATATATAAGTATATAATTTCTGTCTAATGGAAGGTCCAATGATAATTCAATTGGGCTAATAATTTCTGATTTTTATGGCAAACTCATATTAGCAGTGAAATGGGTTGCCTTGCCTTTTTGGGAAATGTCTTGTATTACAACAGGCATTGTGAAGGAATGGGAAAAGGGTGATCTACCATATGGCTTTTCCCAAGTACTCTTCACTAATACATTGTCACTGGATCGTTGGAGTGAGGGACAGAAGACAATGAGATGATGAAATCCTAGGTCATGCATTAAATCACAGTGATTTTGACAGCTACTTGTGTGCCTCTGAATTAACACTAGCCTCTCTGGTCTTTTGCAGAAAGTGCCTCTGAATTCAGCCCATTTTGCCCAATAGGTTCCAGGTCCTTCAAAACTATTTCTTTCACCACTCATAGCTCATATCGGTCCCTCTTACCCCTTTTGACTTGTTAATAGGGCCGTACTGATAATGCAAATATTAAACACCACAGAATAAAGCCATCTCTATTTTAGCGTATGGATAAATAATGAGATTTTATAATGTAATGTCCCCCCATAATTTAATTCACTGTAGCTGGAAGACAAGGTATTTGAGACAGCTAAATAGGCAAATAGTGCTGGACCATACAAATCCAGGGTATACTGGAAACCCACATAGGCTGAAAAAATTAGCAAGTTAAATGGCATATTTATGTTCGACACAGGGGCTGTCTACCCTGATTTCTGGAGGTACGGTTACAGATATACCTGAGTTAACTTTAAACTAGGTGTCTCCAATACAGCTGTCAAGTATTTACTTTGCTGTATGGGCTTACAGCAGCCCAGGGTGAAGCCAGTACTGCGGGCAGTCTGACTGCCACCAGCAGCTGTCAAACCTAAATCTCAGTTCAGGTGGATGAGACACTGTCTGGCTACTGCAACTAAATCTAATTTTAAATTGTACAACATGTAACTCATGAAACATTGTCTCGCTGCTATGTAGGCATTTCCATTCAGTGTTGGAAGGGTTACATCCAGCGCAGGGTTAGGTGCTGCAGTGAGCAGCATGTGCGTGGCTGGTGCCAGCTGGGAAAGACCGGGCAAACTCAGTCAAGCCTCTTCCCCTGCACAGGTAATTGAGGTGGTTTATAATGAGTGCAGGTGCCTCCAGAGTTCATTAATTGCTGGCATTTCCCTAAATTATTGTTTTGCACCTGGAAACCTGTACTACTCTCCAGATCAAGCCTTCCACCCTCCTTTTTTTTTTTTTTTTTCTTTAGCGTTCCTTCAAGAAGAATTAAGTTATAGCCATTCAAGGTTATTTTACTTCTGAATAAAATCATCTACACAGAAAGATTTAATGTTCTCTGACTAATGCACTCTAACTTCATTGTATTAGTTCATTTATCTTAACTTTCCTGAGTGTCGCTCTGTAGACAAGCACTTAGTCAGTTAGCTGGAGCAAACAATCTCTGCTTCATGCTTGCTGCACTCATCACCTAGCTTTATACTAAGCAGCAAACTTACTCGTCTGGAAACTATTTTTACTTCCCTTAGGTATGGAATTAGTGCCTCCTTATTACATCTTTTTGCACTTGCTTTTTTGGGGTGGGGATTGTGTCTGTCTCAAACACTTTTATGAAGAAAACCAAATGACATCCCCCTTCACTATGCCTTCCACTTGATACAAATCAAATATACCATTAGATCTTGAAATTTGGAAAAATCTCTCTCATATATGCTATGTTTCTTGTTTTCGATTTTATGTGAAGTAGATAGCAATATCCTTATATGATTAAGTTCAGAATACATTGTTAAATTACCTTAAAATTTTCTATTATAAGCTCCTATTTCAGATTATTTATAAATTTACCGCACTCTAGTCACTGAGGATGAAATTTTTCATGCTCATCTTTTTGCCTCAGGCTGAATTTTCATTCAAAGTCATATAAAAATGTTTCAGCAATCTCCAAAATCTAGGTTAGTGAAAATTAGGTTGGGGTGTTGTATTTTTTCCAGTGCTAATAACAGTTCATTCTGAGCTTATGCTTTTCTGGCATTTGCAAGGAAGTCCAAGAAAATTTCTTTAAGTTTTGGCAAAATTTTAGCTTACACAATTGTCATAAAACTAGTTTTATGTTACTCTTCTTATTTTTTCTGGATGAATCCAGCGTGTTGCTAAAAACAGAAAACAGGTGATCTTTTAATTACAAAGTGTGTCATAGAGCAAATAAAATGGTTGAATTAAAACTGAATGAGCAGTTTTAGTTCCAGCATTTTTCAGCTGAAGAGTGCTTTATTTAGCAACCTTAAAAACATTTTTATGTGCTTTCTCTTTGTTTTTTTATGTGTGAAATAAAATCTTATTAACTTTAATTTGTTTCACAGAAACATGGCAGCATGGTCAGCCTGGCTTATTTCTAAAACCTAAGGCTTTCACCTAAGCACTGTGGGCTTGAAAAAGGGCACTTATTAAGCTCTTTACAAAGAAATAGATATCCAAGTGACTAAATCTGGAAAAGATCTGTAGCCAGTGAAGTATTTTCTATGACAGGGCTTTTAGGACTGCATAGGAAGCTGAACATAGAACAGTTAATATGCAAAAGAAAAATAATATTTAAGTTTGTCACATCAAAAGCTTCAGTGGACTTTGGTGGTCCTGCTGCACTGTGATTGAAATGTCAAAAATGGTCAGTCACCACAGCCCACAGCCCTGAAACATATACCCTTTAATTTTTGGCAACATCTGACCTTCCCGGGTAAGGTTCCGTAAGAGGTAATATATTAAATGTTACAATCTGAGTTTAGCAAGCACTGAGGCTGTGGGGATATCAATACACAGGACAGGGTTCTTGAACTAACCAGAGGTCGCCTTCAGCCTATCCCTAAGAAAAGAAAAATAGCTTATGCTTATGCCAGCCTGATCTCTGCTTATCCACATTCCAGGCCCCCTGCCCAGATACATCAAGTTACTTTTATTTCTCAAGAAGGAGCCAACTGATCTTTTCTCTATGTTTGTAGCTTGGAGTCCACACAAATATTTCCTTGCATTTTAGTGCTTTATACAATTTTGGCACTGTGATTAGATTTGTCTTAGATTTTTCTCTCCACTTTAAGCTCTGCTCACACTCAGTACAGTTAGTATCATTCAAAGTTCATCTTGGGTTTTTTCCGAAGCATGAAATAGGGAAATGCTATGGAGAAACTAGAATAAATTAATTTTAAGAAACACAACTGTTTCCCTTAAACAAGTACAATGTTCTGTGGCTAAAAACAAGCCTTCTGATTGCCAGTCTGATCCTCATAGTTCAGCTATATTTTTTGGCATAAAGATGACAAGGGGGTTTGTTCAATGTGCAGAAGCTCGTGTTTCACTGCTGTTGACCATTACAGAGCCGTTGTGTGCAAAACTGTGCTATTGCCCCATCCAAAACTGACAACATGCTAGCTCAAAGTGTTTTGCACAGAGCTAGCAACTGCTAATAGAAATGCAAGATGTAAAAGCATGCTACAGTTTCTGCAAAAATAGTTAATCTAAGTTCTACAGGTATAGGGAGAGAGGAGACTGCTTTTCCTTGGTATGCTATAGATGCCCTAAAGCAACTGAGTGAGTCACAGTCTGTAATTCATTCAATAATACATTGCTGGTGCTGCTTCGTTCTTCACAGCCTGTTTTTTTAGTGTAAATTGGCTGTCCACATTCCTTAAAGGCTTTGAAAAATCTCCCTTCATTCTCTTTCCACTGTATTGCTAATTGTTATCAAAAATAATTTACCTGTTATGACTGGAAATGTATTTGGATAATGCAAACACATGCAAGACATAATGAAATTACTGAATGATTGGAATGATTTTTCTTTAAGACATGGGCCTATTTTTTAATAAGGAAATATTTAACCAAGAAAAAAAAATGCTTGCACCTCTGTGAAATGACATTTACTCCAAAGCTGGTAAAATGAATGTATACAAAAATATTACTATGCTTGTGTATAAAGCTCACAGTTGTCTTCTAGTTAGAGCTGTATTTTCTGCGGTTTCCTCGTTGACGGAAACGGGGGTATTGCAAACAAAATATTTTTTTCCCTGAAGCTGAAAAACTCTAGTCTTTTAGTAGTACAGGTTGACAAGGAACATTTTTGTCTATTTAAATCATTAGGATGTGGAATACAACCATGCAGAAAAACACAGTCTGAAGGTTATGGTGGCAATAGAGTACATAAGGATTCATATTTTCCTGCTTCTAGCTGGATGTGCCATCGGTTGTGTTTTGAACAGCTGCTCTTCCTGAAGTTACACTCTGATTAAAGGAGAGGTTCTCTTGTTAATCCATCCTGTGGCTGAAGTAACAGCTAAAAATAAAGAAAAAAGAACATGGAAAGTAATATGCTAGCCATTTTTTGTTAAGAATAGAAAGCAATGCTGTCGAGGTCTGAAAATAATTTCCTCTGTCAGAAATCTTAGTCAGGGTGCTTGCATAATGGGACCAAAATACATCCTACAGATTAGATTAAGGTTGCTGAATAATCATTTATTTTGCAAAAATATGGTCTAATAACTGACGGTTTATTCAAGGAAAAATATTTCGCTTGGGTCTGGAATTAAATATCGACATTAGAAGGTCTGTACATCATCTAGTACCTGTGTCTCAGAGATAAAATCCATTATGTGAATTTACAAATATTTTTCCTCGATCACTTTGGTGAAATAATAAGTGTACATAATACCTCCAGATTACAGGTTTATTGTTTGTTTGTTTAATTATTTCTAGTAATACATAGAGAGAAACCTGAAAAACAAGAAAAAACTGAGAGGAAGGAACCCCTTAAAGGTATGTATTCAGCATTTTATATTCTTTGTCTTTTTACTAGTGGTTCAAAACAGTCTAACCTATTGACTCTTAGACCCTTCCTGCAAATCCCAATTATGTTTAAGGATGGAGGAGTTGTGAAACCCAGCTGGAAGGAGAATGAGTATTTTAAAAGCACTTTGAATTCATCACTCTGCAGAAAGGCTAAAATTATATTCAGATATTAATTAATGAGTTTTTACTGTACTATTAACTTGCATAAATGATTCCCAGAGCATAAATAGGTGGTGGTGGGGGGTATTCTTCTTGAATAAATCCAAGCATAATATTTTTCTTTGGGAATATTTCGGAGCAAAATGTTATGAGTATATTATAACATACAAGGCACAGCCCCTGGAGGCATTCTGCTTCAGAGTCCTGCCTTAGAAAACAGTTTTCCCCAGACTCCTTTCAGATACAGTAGGGAGAGGGTGTGAGAGAGGATTTACTAAGTTGCTGGTGGTGTATGCCAACAAAAAATTACGGATTGACTGGTTGAAGGAGTCAGAATCAGGATACTGCTTCCTCTCCACCCACAACTCATGGGTTAACTCTGGGCTCCAAGAGCCACCATCTAGTGTGCCTCTTGTGAGGGATTTTTTGGCAAAATGGAATTTTGTCGGAACATACCTACTTTTCAAAACACTTTAGGCTTTCTGAGAACATGTCATTTACATAAAAATGTGATTAATGAAGTCTCAGGCTTGAGGAAGAAACCCATTCTGGAAGGGTAAATAGGTCAATGGAAATAATAAATCACCCAAAAAGCAGAAGACCCAATATCCAGCCACAGCTGATTTATTTCAGACCAAGAACACAAGTCTCACAACCCAGGTGAACATGCACCTGCCTGAAATCTCTGCTTGACTAGGCCTTTCTAATGGTCTCTGATTGGAGCTTTACCATTTTATATAAATAATTCAAAATACAGAGTTAACAAGACTGACTCTAGAGGTTAATGGCAGGCACGTTAAGTTCAGGTTTCTGTTAGAATGAATATTTATTACTAGAAAATGGAATGGTGGTAACAGGAGAAACTTTTTTCTGAAATCTGGAAAAATGACAGAGCAAAGCCTAATGTCCCATCTTAAAACATGAATGTGTCATTAAGGCTTCTCCTGTTATGTTGTGGAAAGCTTGAGAAACTCTGATTTGGTTTGATAGGAGAACATCGTTTGGACTTGATCTCAGAGTTCTTTTCTAACATAAATGATTCTGTGATTCTATGATTCTAATATTTAATGGTTTAAAAAGTTTCTTAGAACATGAAAAAATGATCCCAACCAATCTCAGATAGTCAATGAAGAATAATAATTATACTGCCTTAACTTGCTATAACTCCTACTAAGTCTATCTAAATGTATTGCTTAGTTTTGTTTAGCGAATTATTGCTACAATTGCTACTAAAACACTACTGTGTATAGAGATTGTTTGTATTCACAGTATTAATAAACATTTTTTTCAGGCTGTACATTATATTTTAAACCTATGACTATGGATACATTTCTTTCTGAGGCCCATTTCACTATAGCATGACTGGGAGACTCCAAGGTTTCACCATGGCCCTGTATTTTAGCCACTTATTTTCTACTTTAAATACATTCTCTTTTCAAGATTTAGATAACAGAGAGATGAAGGAACATCCTAGTCTAATTTCTAATCAACTTCTGTGATGAATTTTAGGAAAGTTACCTAATGAAACGGGGGATGCCTAGCAGTGTCTCGGTCACTTAAAAATGACTCAGTTATGTCAGGAGTTCATTTTCATGTATTTCACCACTATAGTGCTAAAAAAATGTGAGAACCTGAACGTTCTCTACCTTTCTTCTTTTGCTTCCAGTTAGATATGGAATTTATGGTACTGTAGAATAACTTCTCCTTATTTTCTCATGTTTGTCAAAGGTAGTTTTACTAGACTTGGACAAAATCTCCACAGGAGTTAGGGTTGAAGCTAGCTTGCATTTTCACAACTGATTTTTCTGAAATGGTCTAAAATCTACATGCTTATTTCCCATTGTCTGGAAAACTGTCATGTAAAATCCTAAGAAAAACGAATGAAAAAAGTTATGTGCATTAGTGGATAGCATAATACAGTTTCCACTGACATAATATTAGTTTTTACTTTGCACATACTGGGAATCTAATTATGGCCCTGAGATCATCATTGCCAGGGACTGATCTCAGCTAGTGTCCATTACGGTCTATCTGTATCCATTACCAGCTATCCGTATCCATTACTGGTTACCCATTTCAAGCCAGCTGGCAAGTGACAGGCGTGTCATTTCTGTATGTGATGCTCTTATGCTCCAGGATTGATTCCAGGGCTTTTATGAGCCTCTGCCTGATAGAATATGGGGTGGCCCAGGTGATGTCCTTTTTCTAGTGCAGGCAGCAGCAGTCACTGTGAGAGCTCTGCCTTAGTCCTTGACAGTTTTCTGAAAACGTCTCTTCAGGAATGGACAGACAATTTTAAGTGGTGATGTTACTGTAGTAAACAGCTAAGGCATGTTACTATGGCTTGGATGGTAAGGTGTGACTTGTTAGCCAGGGTAGTCTGCTCACACCCATGTAGTATGGTGTGTGCTGTGCACATATGCACGGGATAGCTCAGGAGTAACGCAGCTGGCCGTTTAGCCTCCTAAGGCTTATCATGGTAGAATTATTTTTTATTCTTAAAGTTTTTCCACAGTTTGTTTGTTTGTTTGTTTTTTAATATATATAAACACATTTCTTCTTTCTTAGTGACACATAAAGACAAACTGGAAAGACAAGAAAAACCTGAAAAAAAGGAAAGGCATACAGGTAATGATTTAATGTCAGAATTTATTTTACATTTTGAGGTACCCCAGAACTAACTGTCTACTCAACTTCCATTTATGTATCCCCTTGATTAGAAAAAATGTTATAGAACTTTACAAATTAAAATCATGAGATCATATAAAGGTTTGCAGACATACAGACTGAGTAGCATTTTGTATTCCTTCTGCATGCTTGGTTTTTTTTTTTTTCCTGAGGAAGGGGGATAATTTATTTTATACTCTGGATTAGCATAATCTCCCAGTATTTCTGACACTCACAGTTAAGTATGGTTGCTAAGAGAATATGGCCATCCAGGAAAAACATCTGACAACCTTGTAATAAGGCAGGTCATGTAAAAAAAAAAATGTTTTAAATACAATACTGAGTAGGGATGTTGCATAGGCATTGAATAGTAGGACTGGTTCTTTAATTACTTGCCATAAATAGGTATGTAGCACTACTTAATCTTCTACAATTCTTACTTTCTTTTGAAACACCAACACAAGGCAGGAGACTCCATAGCAATGCTCATGCATACTTTTTTGTGTTCTTAGTATAAAGTCATATGCTGGAGTCAAATAGGCAGCTGGTCCCTGTAGGGTATCTCAGGAGGTACGAACACATGTAAATATCAGTTCTGTACACCCATGGACAAGCTACTGTGTAAACATTAATCACAAAAAACTAGTATTTCAGAGCCCACATAGGAAGATATTCCAGACTACCCATCACTCAGTGACTCTTGCACAACTCAGGTGAATTCTGCAGCCTGAGCCAGAAATGTAGTCACTACAGTGTACTTTATTTCAATTTGTAAAGTGGAAATTAAAAGCAAACATGAAGCCCCAAAGAGCATTAGTTATAATGCCATTGCAATTAGATTTGTAATTAATTATAGTGTTTAATCATTCATAGCTGGAAACAGTTAGTTGTTATGTGGAGTTCAGAAAATCCTTCAGAAATGAACCAAAGTAATAAACATAAACCATAATAAACCAGTAAACGACAGTATAAACAAAAAAACCCAAAATGAACAAGTAAACAACACAAATAAGCATGACTCTTCTTGACAAACTTCTTTCATGGGATTACAGTTGTGCCAGAAAGGCAAATCCTTCCCCAGCTGATGGCAAAGACCTCAAGGATGTTAAAGGAGTTTTTGAAAGTTCGAATCATATGTTTTGGCATCAACAGCAGAGAGCAGCAGATTAATTAATCTTTCTGGTTCTTTGCATAGGTAGTCATGGTGCCTAGTTGTGTTTCCTGATTTTTTTTCTCCTTTTTGTCACATAAAATGAAACATTTATTTTTTTAATAACCATTACTGTTGGTTTTTATTTCTAGCTATTCACAAAGAGAAACCTGAAAAGCCACAAAAACATGAAAAGAAAACACCATCTAAAGGTAATACAGATTATTATTAGATGTTGTACACTTTTAGATTTTCAGTGCATATATAGTTTGGAAGATTGTGTAGAAGAGTGTTTAAGTATAAAACTTTTAAAATCCACTCTGTGCATTTTTTGGGTGCTCTCACTTTTGCTTGAGAAGATCTTTATCAGCCCCTGACTGAGGTCTTGCTCAGCATATATTTCTTGCTCGGTTCTCTTGTTCTGATGCACAGAGGTCATTATGAATCATTCTCATGCAGTTAAAGAAATAAGCCTATGACTATTATATTTGCATTCCATGATGTCTTTTCCTCCACAATTCGGATTCAGTAATTTGTCTGCAAAGAAGACTTTCTCTTGTGTATCTGTTTTCAGCCTGATGCAGACCTAATGCAACAGTGTTTACTGTCTCAGTCTGGCTCTTCTATCACATCCAAAAATAGATTTTCATTTTCTTGTCTTTTTATTTTTTTTTTTTGCAATAACATTTTCATCTCGATACATGATTTGTACTGTCCTCATGGCAGAAGTGGCTTTGGTTAAGATTTACATATCTACTAATTGGCATGTATATTCTGAAGAAATATCATGTAGGAGAGGTGATTTTCAGTATTCTTTTGACTGATAATCCCATCTTTAGCCATGATTTGCACAGGGGGATTTAAAAATCCAGTTAGCTTGTCTTGTTATGTAATTTTTTAAGACTGACATTTATTATGGCTTGGCATTTGAATGTTTTTTCTCTGAGGATTTTTTTTTGTTTGGTTTTGTTGTGTTTGGGGTTTTTTCACATGCATTATTTCTATAATGAAGTTAGGCTTCAGTCTTTGCCTCTTTTTACTTTTATTCAGTTAAATCTTGAAAAAAAGATATTTTTTAATTTATCTTAGTATCAGTCTGTTATCACGTTCGGATTAATCCCATGATGATGGAACACATGAATTAACCAGGTTTAATTTGAATCTGTTTAGACAATATAGATTCAAACGTACAAATCAGTCTTTATTGAACTCAGTTTTACTCTAAGGAAAAACGTAAAGCAGAAAGTAGGAGTGAAGAAAGAGAAAAAGTGGAATGAAAACTTAAAGCCTTAAAAGATTTTGAAAGGTAACCATTGTTGAGTCTCTCTTTTAAAGTGAAGTTATGTCATTTTTTTCTACTGTCATTGTATAACTTGAAAGTGTAGGATTTTTTTTTATTAAACTGAAATCACACTGAAGTAATCCAGAGAAAATAAATGGCCGCAAAGTCTGTGTAATTTGAAAAGCAAATAACTTCCAAGTATCACTGAAAAATTCCTAATGAGAAGCCAGCCTGTTTACACGTTTATCTTCTGGTAGCTAACCAAATAATCACTTAGAGCTTTAATGTGTTTAATAGCAGCCATGACTCCACTCACTGGCTGGAAAATTCTATGAAAAATTTGACCACTGCGTAGCTAGGGAGATTTGCTGCTGCAGTGTGACATATAGACATACCACCCTCTCTTAAATAGTTCCCATGCCATGCAAGTCCCTGTGGGTGGACTCAGTGCACTACAGGGCACGTCTTGCCCTCAGCGCTCCCAAAGGCACATATCTATCTGCCAGCAGTGTGCTGCTGAGCTCTCCATTGCCAGGCTCACCTCCCTCCTGTCTGGGGTTTGCTCTAAAATGGATCGGCTGCCAGCAGTGCTGTGTCAACCACTGCAGTCCCTAGGAAATGAGGATGCTCAGGTCCAGTTGTGCTGAAAATCAGGCAGCTACTTCCCCTCACAGTCAGCAGGTTTTCTCTATGCTCGATAAAAAGACTTAGGTTTCTTCCTCTCTCCCTGTTAAAGGCTCCAGAAAGCTTCAGTGATATTAATGCTATTTATACGTATCATCTAAGAAACGGCTATCTTAAAAAAAAGCAAAACAAGTCTAAATTTCAATCATGGCTCATACAGGCAGCAATTCCAGCCTGGAATTCAGTTAGAGAAATGTTACTATTATGTAGTTATCACTTGAAAGAAGTGTAATTAACTCTCAAGGCTGTTTTGTTCCAGCAATGTGTCTGGACAGCAACCAAGACAGGCAAGATAGAAGTCTCTGCATAAAATTCTGACAGCCTTTCTGGGACAAGGCAGCGCGTGTTTACACAGTGTATACTGTGCAGACATGAACTCACTTGAGCTAGGCTCTGAAGTGAGCACCAGGCTTGTGGCTGTGTTTGTGTGACAGTGAGCCCAAGCTAAGAAAAATGCTTTTTTGTAAGACAAATGTAGCTGCATGGCTTCCTGTTGGCTGGAGCACAGGAAGATCAAGCTCGTGTCTGCTCGGAGCTTGAGCTGAGCAACTTTATGTCATCTGAAATACACAGTATAAACATTCCCTACAAAGCTTCAGATCTGTGTGACTGGCTTGTCTTCTGGTTAGGTGAGTCTCAGCAGCAGTTTTGAAGCTTTTTACCCCAGCGTGTGAACCTAAGAAAAGAAGCAAGAATTTTGCAAACTGAAAAACATGAATCATGAAGAAATGTGAAACCTCCAGGGATGTTGTTATGTTTTTAAAAATATTTTTTCATTCTTTGTGAGTTTCTCTTTTTTTCCCCTAATATACAATTGTACTAATTTCTAGTAATTCAAAAGGACAAACCTGAAAGACATGAAAAAGCTGAAAAGAAACCTCCTCCCAAAGGTATTTATTTATTTATTTATACTACATTTTTTACCAGAATTCACATTAAAATTCATAAACTTTATTTTATTGGAGCAGGTAATATAATGTGTATGAAAAATCAGATACATGACACTATAATGAAATTAAAACATAATTTGTATTAAATTGTCTTTAGAACTTTCAGAGTTTAGATCTATGCATGATCTCTTTTAAATCCTGTTGAAAATTCAAAGATGAGAATTAAAGGTATGAACCACCATTCCCCTGAAAAGAAAATAGGCTGATCTGTAAATGATCCGACATACACACTTTCACTACAACTGGTTAAGGAAATTCTTTCTTCACTAGCCCCCTAGACTTGGTCATGTTGTGGCTTTGTTGGGAAGTAGGAATGCCCTTATATAAATATCTGTATTCTGTTTTAGAATAGGTAGAACTATTCAGTTTACATATTGATAAAATCAGTCTAGTCACCCAGTGGTTTACTGGAAATACAAGTCTAGAGCTTTACAGAAGACAGATTTTGTAGCATACAAGTTTTGCTTCAAGGATGGAAACAGAGCTATGAAGAACACAGTAGTATGAACATCACACTAAACAGATTAAACCATATTCAGTGGCATTTTAAACTACTGTTGGACTTTCCACTGAAGTGAATGAGAAACACCCACATTACCAGCATCTGTGTCTCAGATGAGAAAAAGCTGCTCATACATATGAGCAGAAGGAATACTCCTGGTCTCACCAAACTGTGTAGCTTCATCCACTGGTATGTACAATTTGGTAATTCTCCTTGGAAACCTTCTCACTCTGCCGCAGGACACATCATGAGTTGGCCTGTCTCAGACCAGTCTTTCAACCTGGGGAACTGGTGTAGAGAGAGAGACTCAAGAACTCAAGACTTCTTGGGCAGAGACCTAGAATCAGCAAATAAAAGCAACCTTCATAAATAGCCACACTTTAAATCAACTACTTTTATAGCTTGCGACAGTTTAGTTCTCACCTCTGAAGTCTAAAGTTACTCAGATTTATCCTGGAAGTATGTTCCATATTTGTTTGCTCAATGACCAACATTTGTCTCCCTAGTTTATACCATAAAAGCTATCATATTGTCATTAGAAATATTTAGTATTATTTGCCATAGCCCACTATATTAAATATCCGTCAAACATTTGGTGCAGGACTGAAGACAAAACATGCTTGCATCTCATAATTCTGTCTAAATCAATCTGATTTTGGGGGATTACAGTTTTCATCAGATCTGAGCAAAGAGTTAATAACGAATAAATACTCATTAGTATTAGCACAAAGTAAAATAAATGTTATTAAGTATTGCTGGGCAGGGGAAGAATGACACTGAAAGCTTTTTCTTTATTACCTGCAGAGGAGAAGAAAGTAAAGAGCACTAAAGTGGAAGCAAAAGTTAAAAAGGAAGTGAAGGATGGAAAAGGAGACACAAAGACAGCTGAGAAGGTCAAGCAGATGGAGACTAAAACAACAGAAGTTGGGCTAATAAAGGCCAAACCGAAAGTTAAGGAGGAAAAAGCTCTTCAGACTGTAACTAAATCGGAAAAGAAAGGTAAACAAATCCAGGAGGAAACAGATGAAGATCTTAAAAACGTAGCAGGGAAAAAGCAGAGAGAATGGAGTTAAAGATGGCAAGGACCAAAGTTCACCGATGAAAAGCAAAAGTGCAGTACAAATAAATCCCAGATGAATCTCACACTGCTAGGAAGAGACTATCAAGAATAAAAGACGTTTAATCTATAGAATATTCTAACTGTCATGGCTAAAGATTCATTTTGGTTTAAATCCTTCTTTACCAAGGACCAATTTCTCTTCAGATATGCCTGAGTCTTCATAGATTTGCACAGTAGCATCTGATGTAGTGCACTGTATTTTGGAAAATACATTGTCCAATGACTTGTTGGGAATTTTGTTTTATTTCCACATCTGCATATGTCCTCTATAACAATAAGGAAAGTAGGAGCAGAGGAAAGGGAAAGTAGTAATTTGTCTTGCATCAGATTATATGAGGCATTGTCATGTTGTCAGGTATTGCATGACACAGTGATAAGCCCACCTGACATAATTTGATTGGAACACCCTGCAAATTTCTCCTAAGAAGGAATGAAATGCCATAATGGCATTTGCCCTGGCGGAAGAAAGAAATTAAATGATAAAACAAAGAATCAACGTGCATCAACACCAAACCGAGGTATTAGCTATATGCTCCTCTTTGACAGAGCCAGCCTGGGTTCTTCCACTCCCAAATTGCTCTGACCAGTTCCCTCATTTCCCTGTGGCTCTTCCATGGTGTTAGGTACAATTTTGTACGAGTGAAGGCAACAGGACCTGGATCTCTGTACAAACTGCCACGCTGCAGGCACAGGATGATTCTGACATTAATAGAGGCAGTTCAGTGTTGCGTGGCGCCCCTATTTGATCCTTTCAGCTGATAACCACCGACAAATTGTTATGCCTGAGCATCAAAGCAGCCATCCCTGCCTGCATACCTGAATCTGCCTGAGCAGATTCTCTCAGAATTTCATAACCATTAGCTTTGGACTCCTTAGGAGTTGCCTAAATTGTATGTTTCTGGAAATCTGGGAGATTCTGAGATATAGACCCCTTTCTGACATGCATAGTGTGCTGAACTAGTATTTTTTTAACATTTATTTGTATTCTAGTTAATACTGGTTTTTACTTGAAATATTGGAGCCTTTGAAGCATAAAATCAAAGTAGTGTTTTCCATGCTGATTTCTGTGACAAAGGGGAAAGTTCAGCAAATTTTTGAGCTCCTCTTAGGAGGTACAGATTTTTTTCAGTTTTTGTTTGCTCTGACAGAGTTTCAGTGCACAGTGGGATCCACTCCATACTGTTCAGGATAAGGCTCTCAAAATGCAATGGTGTGCAGATGAGGCACTTCACTCCCTGATAGCAAAGTATTTTAAGTAAGTAGGGGTCAAAGATTATAAAGAACAATAGAGTGGTGTTGGGTATTTCTTTCTTGGTTTGGTTTTTGTGGGATTTTTCCCCCTTTAGCTGATAAATATTAGCAAAATGATCCATCTCAACATCAAACATTAACAAATCACTTTGTAAGTTTGCTTTAGTGTATGACCCCAGTGACTGTGCACTGAACCCTGGCAGGTGAAAGTGGGAATGAGCAGCTGGAGTGGAGGAAGGAAGGAGCCTCTTCAACTGCCCTTATCACTGCAGATAGGGTTACACATGTCCAGTGAAAACTGCCTTTTCTACTTTCATCCTTCCTTTTTACACCGTAAGCTGCTGCTGCCCAGCTGGATACTCTCAGAAAATTCAGTGCTATATTTCAGTCCCACTGTGACCCAAGGTGAACATAATTTTGAAGTCATTGCAGTTTTACCAAGATTTCCTGATCCTGCAGTCCTTACTTTTCCTTGCTCAAGGGAGTAATTCTGACAGCTTTTCAGCCACAATGTGGAAAATATAACAGTAATCACAGCAGAGTTGTTATGATTTCCCTGCTGTTGCATTACTCCTTACTCAAATTAAAATCAAGAAAGATAGGTCATCTCCCAGGGTAAATCACATGAGGTCCAATGATAGAAATATCTATGACTGTTTTTCTCAGTAAGAATTTAGTCCCAGACTTTGACAGGATTTATTACTACTCAGATAAATGTTTGTGCCACTATTACAGAGTTAGAAGGTGAAAACTATAGTGTAAAATTCTATTTTTAACAATAGAGTTTAAATTAAAATGAATTTTTAGCCATGAAGAGACATTTGGAAAATCATATTCATTTAAAATTCCTAGGTACCAATCTTTGATGATTGGCAGAATTCCCATGGACTTCAATGGGATGTTTCAGTGCACCTTACTATTTCATATACAGTAAAATGTTATTTTTTTAATTCGGATTTTAACATTCTGCCTTCAATTTTTGTATATATAAATCCCTGTTTTGAGGGGTTGAGTTACTAAAGAAATCCTCTGAGGAGAAAATTAATACAAAGGTTTTGTTCTCAGGTAAAATGAAGATTAAGGCTTTTTTTTTAATTAAGTTCATTCAAAGTACTTTAAAAAAATATCCTCAAACAAACAAAAATACAAAATATCATACCAAATAAACAAACAAAAAGAACCACAACAACCAACAACTCAAACACACACAGTCAATTTTCAATTTTAATCCTGGTCTATACTACTGTGTTTGAAGAATGAATTATTTTAATATCAATGAGATCATGTGAGCTGCTAAGCCTTAGGCTATGTCTGTCATAACCTAAGTAGAACCAGCACAGGTTTGCACTGTGTCCTGTGACTGTCCGTACAGCTTATGTCTCCTGACATAGTTTTGGCCCGTGCCATCTAGCAGTCTTTTGTACAGTGCCCCAAAATGGTCCAGGGGTTCTTTCCAGAGGGCAGCATGGATGAAGGCAGCTTGTTTTGGCAAAAGAAGGGTAAGGAAAACTTGGCTTTGCGGGCAAAAGCTGTGTCCTGACATTCACTTTCTGGGCTAAAGAATTGATATCAGTCCATTTTATTTTTTAATACTGACTCAGGCCCTTTTTGCAACTGCATTGAAGCTAGTGCAAACACTTTGCTGACCTCAGTGGCTTTAGATGGGCTTACTGAGAATACAGATTTGTACATACTTGTTTTTTCACAGATATGCTGCTACTTTTTTTTCAGAAAATTAGCACATAGACTTAGGGCAGATTGCAGTGAAAGTCTTTAGATTCCTGAAGAATGGAATCCAAAGCTGGAGCCAGTCATAATGATAAATTTGAATTCCTAAATATGAAAGTAGATACTATCATGAATAGTCATTAAAGGTTTTAAAAGCAGTGTTCATAGCCACAGCCCTGCGTCTATCCTGAAAGGTTTACCCCAGGTTCTACAATGCTGACTAGTACTACCCTCACCACCCCTGTAACAGCAACTAGATGCATGGACTCTCCTGGTTTCAAATTGGTTGCCAGCCAGGGTTAAACCATGACACTATCTTATCAAGTAGTAAAAACAACTAGATATTTGCTGAGCTTGTAAATCCTTTCCTAATTTCTATAACTGCATAGGAAAACATGACTTGAAAGCTGCCGTTGCCCACCCAGAACTTCCATGGCAGTCACCATAACAGAGCAGCAATCACATAAATGCCTCAGCACCAACTAATACTGATGCTCCATGAAATATGTAAGAAAACAAACAATACAATGAGAGTTATATACTTGGAAACAGCATTTTGCATTTAAATATGTGATGCCATTTTAACAATCTTAAGTATTCCAAAGTCTGCATAACTTTGTTTTGAAGTTGTCAAAAAGAAAGTAAGTGGCTTTGTAGGTGAGTAGGAAAGAAATGAAACAGGAGGTGGAGATGGGAAGAGGTGTAACTTCTGTAGTCTTGGAACTGTGCTAGAACAGTCTAGGATGGACAGATGAATACGCTTGACTCAAGAACAGTTGGGAGCTAACAGCTAAACAGAGCTGGCACTTAGTCATCAACGTTAACTTTCAAAGCTAATGGCCCTCAGAGTCCAGTGGGTCAATGTGCTTTTTTTCTGGCCAGCTGGAGAATCCAGCAATAATATTGCAATTCTTTTGCACTCAGTTGCAACTAGTAACTTTTCTTCACCATTCTTAATGTTAGAATTTTTTTTAAGGTCTTCAACTCTGCTTAGGTATAAGAGAAATCAATAGACAATCAACGTTTCTGAAATCAGTTTCATTTAGATTCAGAAGCCTTAATTTCTGAATAGAATAGTTTTAATATATATACACACACAGATTTAATATATTATATATATATATATGTAAAGATTAGTTTCTGGAAAACAATTCTATGGTGAAATGATAAAATTATATGGAAAATCTCATTGCTACAGAAGTGTAAGTACACAGAATTGTCTTTATATTCCCATTCACTAAATGTGTATATTGATTAAACCGTTAAAACAATATTAACAAAATGCTGTGATATAAATCTTTATTGAATTTTTCTATCACCTCACTGCGACTATTTGAAATGGATCTCCAAGGATGAGAAAAAGTCTTTGCAACCTGTGGCCAAGCCACAGTTTGCACAGTACTCCTGGCTGGGGTCAGGACATGTGCCAAAGCCAAGGCTGCACACTGCTGCCCCAGGGCATGCTGTGCCCTGCCCACCCAAGGGGTGGGTTGGTACCTCTGGGGTGCTGGTAGCTCTGGCGTTCTTGGCTGGGAGGCTTGAATTAGATCTGGACCATAAGCTGTCTCTTTAAGCACATGTGAATTACCTGAAGGCCAGGAAAAAATTCCCAAACATAAATAAGACTGTCCCTGAAATGTGTCTTTGCACTGCTAAGCTTTATCTTCACTGTTAAGTAGAAACATTTTAAATTTGCTTTCTTCATTACTCTTTTTTTTTTCCCCCTTTTTGCTCTGTTAGATCAATATGCATTCTGTCGCTATGTGATTGACATGTTTGCGCAAGGGGATTTTTATCCAGGTACTTTCCTACATCATTGAACTCTGTTCTAATATTCTTCTGTTCCCCTGAGAGTTTCTGCTTCTTCGTGTATTGAAAGTGTGTTTTGTATTGTTGAAAGGTCTCACGAGTGCAACTAAGAGTGTGCAAATAGTTTTAATAAAGCATAAAAGCTAATGGCTGTATTATTAAAGCTTTTAATTTTCTGTCTACAATGCATGAAATAAAATTAAGGTTATGTTAAAAGTAGGGTCAATGTAAGGCTATAGAAATTGCTAAAATTTTCTATGCTTTTTTTGGCTGAGATGCAAGAGAAAGGATCATATTGTTAATAGCCTATTGGGTTTTTTCCCCACAAATAACAAGCCTTAATGCCAGAATGCTTCAAAACTAGAGCTGCCTCTGTTGCTTTTAGTATATAAGCTATCTTAGCTGATCCATCACTTCTGTGCTTTACCTTCTGTCTTCCCACATCTCCATGCTCATCTGTTCTAACACAGACACTTAATTCTTAGCCAAAAAAAGTAGCTAGAGCTACTGATGATGACTAAGCATCATCTCATAATATTAAGTCAATCTACCCTGACCTTATTTAATAGACACTCTTCCTTTTGAACTTCTGAAATCTGGTGCAAGAGGACATTCTATAGAGAGGACATACTATAGAGAGGACATAATCCTAGGAATAAGCAATTATATTTATGAAAAGAGTCAAGGGTAGAATATTTAAGGATGCACTAAGCCTTAGAATCTTTTAGTCAGTTACGTGCTCAAGAAGCTCTCCACCAGTACTCCTATGAATTGAATGTGTTTTCTTATCTCTGCCTTGTGGCTTAGGTCCTCTCTTGACATGTCAGGTCCAGTCAGTAGCTGGGAAGTCCTAAGGATGTAGCTGAGAAACAGAGACTCAAAATGAGGAGGAGGGCACAGATTTTTGTGGAGGGAAAACGAGCCTGGGATTTTAGAGGGAGAGGGTTTATGTGGCTTACTCTTGAAGAGTGACACAGAGAGACAGGAGATTCCACTAAGAAAGAGCAAAGTATGGTATCACCTCTAGGACTTTTAAAGACAGCCAGTTATAAACAGAGGGAGTGGTCTAGGCTCAGCGTGGGAGAAAGGTTAGCAAATCCTTCCAGAGACCTTTAGTTACACTTTGATTTAAAAAATAACCCCCTGCACCAGATGTGATTCACCCAGTTTCTGGCTTTACAGATCTGTACCATTAATAAATCACAACGCAAAAACTTCCATGGAGATCGTCAAGATCTCTCTTATAGTTCTCCTGACATTTGCAAGCAGCTTTGACGTATGTCAGAGCCCTTTTTTCCAGATGGCTCCCTGGGCTGTTTGACACTTGTAAGGCAGAGCAGATATGCTGTGGGAAGGAAGTTTTGGAGAGAATTGCTTTTCTGTTTTGACCTTTCCAGCTACGAGGAAACTGGGAAGGCCATGAAGGGGAGCAGGGAGATGGAAAGGGAAGTCTGTAGTGACTCAAATTTCAGAATACAAAAGACATGTCTGCTTCTGCCTCCCAGTGTTTGCCTTGTGTCATTTCAGTGTGCTACAACACAGTTGTGCTAACAAATCACAGGTTAAACAGCTGAAAAAATTTTTAGTGGTCAGCTGGCCTTCCAGGTGAACAGCTAGGGTGAGAACCTGAGACCACAGAACTTGGAAATATGTCATAAAGCAGCTTAAATCATCTGATTTGTAGGTGAAAAGGAAGCGGACAGCCCCTTAAGTTAGTCTCCTAAAGCCCACCTGTGGCTCCACCTGTAAAGCAACTGCTTTTTGACCTGCTAAGTCATTTGTCAACACCTGAAGTTAAATGTGGTGAATGATTGTTGTTATGGAGCCTGATACCTTTTTGTGGGAGGTAAAATACAACATTGCCTTCAAAACATGCTTTAGTCAACCCACAAGCTGTGGAAGGCAATGCTGAAACATCCAGCCCGTGTCTCTGAGAAGGAAGGTAAACGCTAGGTATGCCCAGCTCAGTGCTCTTTGTAGCCATCATTGAGCAGAGTGCCAGAAACACTGCTCAGTTAGTGCTTGTTCCTGCCTTTCTCAGGCAACTTGCTCATTTCACAATGCCTTTTGTGAACTGAAATATTACTGTAATTCATTTTCTTGAATAGATAAATGTGGGGGAGACACCGGCACACCAAGTCCCTTTAATAACCTTAATAACAAATTAGCTTTAAAATCCGCTATATTTTATCCTTTTATCAGTTTATATATTTTATGGTAAATTACATTGTCCAAACAAAGAGATCTGAGTGCAATTCAGCTAAGGAAATTAATTACAGTCACCCTGACACCACAATATTTTCAAACCAGGAATCATTTCTATGAGTCCCAATATTGCCATTTATGAAGGAGAAAACCCACATTTTTCTCATAGAAAATTCCTTTATATGGGTGTATTTGCTTTCTATAGGGTTGTTTACACCATATATTAATTTCTGTTTTCTTGAGTTTATAAGAGCACTGTCCCACTCATCAGATTCCTTAGGCACAATATCTTAGTAATAACAATACCATTCAGTATTTATTCTTTGATAGTATTTTTTGGAATATTTGTATTATTTAAAAATTCTTATTAATTACTGGTAACATTAGATTTTTTTAGGTTTTTATACATTTTATGCAAGAATTTATAGCAAAGTAGGCTATTTAAGATGGCATTTTATAGTGATCAAATAATATAAAAGTTAAACTCTCATCCTTGGGTTTTATTAATTAGATAAACTTTTCAAAATATGTACTAATACATTTTGACAGACACCTGAACAGTCTATTGGAGTTCACTTAATGCCTTTATGTTGGTTTTAACAAATGAGGCTGAAATATTCAACCTCATTCACTAAAGGTTTTGTTGTGTCACTGGGTATGTAAACTACACAGAGAATTCATAGAAAGCCAGAGAAGGGAGAATTCTTGCTAAGCTGCTTCATGAAGCATTAACTGGTTTTCTTGTTTCTCTGGCCAGCATTTGTCCCTGTTACTGACTGATTTCATGCAAATTTTCCTGTAAATCACAATAATTATATCAATATCCATTACCTTCTAAGACTTCTAATACTTTTTACAAAAGAAAGGTATCTGAGGTTCTCAGCTCTCTACTACAGATGCCAGTGGAGTTCTAGCCATAAACTCAAGTAGGTTTTGCTAAACCAGAAATCCATCTCATTAGTATCATGACTGCAACAGAGACCTACCCTGAATTCTACTGAGACGTTTATAGATAACCCTCTTGAGATCTACTGTATACAGTATAAAAAATGGCTTTCTGACCTTATCTGATGAAGTATGGAGGTTGAGAATATTTTTTACTTTCTGTCTAACATGCATGTGATAAGTGACAGTTTCTCAAGAGGGACTGCTGAACTACTTTTCCTCCAAAGGATAGATTTTCTGAACTTATTTATCTCCAGCCTATAGTTTCTCAGACAAGTATGGGCAGTACAGCTCAGCATTAACAAATCACTCTTGCCCAAATTGCTTTGTACTCCTTTTGGCCCCCTGTAAAAGAAGAATTAATATGCATTTCTTCCAGGCTTTATTTTCCAACTTTTACTTCTAGAACTTTAAGACCAGAAGAGGACAGTTCTCTTTTTAAGAGATGCTGAGACACATTGATTCTGACTGGCACCTCGATTCTTCTACTGGCACTGCTATTTCTGAGTTCCAAGATAGCCTTTCTGATACAGAAGGCCACTAACTTTCATTTGTCTAGTTTCATGGATATAGTCTGTGCCGTGTATTTGATAACTTATTTGATATTCCTGATTTTTTTTCTGAGTAATATTTCTAGTGTTATTACTCATAATTTTTTTTTTATATATTTTATTGGTAGGAGAAAAGGTTCTATTTTCATAAAAACCTTTAACCTGATTTTCATAACTATTTTTTTGCCCTTAGAGAGTTTGAAATCCTCACCCATGTGGTTGGATTTCAGGGACACTGTTCGGTCACTCTTTGAAGCCTGTAGCACATGTTTCTCCAAGATAACTGGATCTACTGTGCTTTATTCCCCCTGTGCATACTCCTGTTTTAACACTCCTCCCCTGATTTCCCTGCAGTGTTTGCCAGCTTGCTTTACGTTTCCCAAACTACTTTGGCAGATCAAGGAATTCTTCAAACAGAATGCCTTTTTTTATTTGCAGCTACCTAAAGTGAATTCTTGCATGCCTGTCTTTTCGTACGCCCACCTCAGCATGTGGTTGTGGTTGCTACATAATGCTGAATTAAGAATGATAAGCATCTCTTGGGCATTTGGTCATAACATGGCACCCTTGTTTCTCACAGGCATACTGCATATTCATGGTCAGGTTTTGCTTTTATTTTCATCGATCGGAAGATTATTTTACATGCATAGTTTTTTTAGTGTGTTCTATTTTTAGATAATGTCTCATATTTCACAGTACACTGGACTTTCTACTGGATGATCTTTACAGTTACCTGACAACAAAGACAGTGGAAGCCCAGATGTGATATTACTGTCAATTTAGCCGTTGTAAAAACTTTGCACTGAAGCACCCAATTACCCTGTGAAGCTTATACCCCTACATGACTGTTTCAAATAATAGCTAGACTGCAAACAAATGTGGCCATACCATTTCCTTTCATCAATTTACCCTCATATGTTTACTGTATATTTCCATGCCAGGGTCCAAGTGTCTACAAAGTGATGTAGGTTATTTTTATAATCTTACACTGTTGAAAAAATATTTGCCTTGGAGAAATCCATCAGGATTTCTGGCACATTTACATGGCAAGAGTGTAACCTATACGGTAAAACAGTCATCCCACTTTCTCATTAAGGCATCATTGATGCCTCACCCTTTGCACATATGCTCATGAAAAAAGAAAACAAACTGTGACAAGAAATTCAGGCAAATTGCTGTGAGAGTACACAGGGAAGCCTACAGTCTACTTGGGCCTGCAAAGAAGTGGCAGACTGAATGTCCTTCATCTCTACAATGTTCTTCCAAGGCTTGTCTCTTCTGTTCCATTGTCAAGAAGTATTCCGTCAAAGAACAAGGATTATTATTACTCAGTGTGGTAAGAGAATTCCAAGACATTGTCAGTATGATACTTGCCAGTTAACATCTAAAGAGATTTATAGAGATACTGGTATAAAAGTGCATCAATACTGCAAGATCATGGAGTATATTAGTGCAAAAAGCCTGAGAGCATTAAGTGATATTAGCATATTAGATAAATAAGCATTAAGAAATTAAATATGCCTGTATTTGCTGTGGGTGGGCTGCAGCACTGGACTTAAATACTTGCCCTCTGCTGTTCAGATAACAAAATGCTTTAGGCTCTTGAACTATTTTTAAGTGTCACTCCTACTTGATTAAAGACTAGGATATGCCAACAACAGGGTGTAACTTACCTTGTTACAATATGGGGACAACTTTGATACCAGTGTAGTTTCTCTGGGGATATATTTGATGTGGTGCAATAAAAAAAAAAAAAAATCAGTCATAATGAATAAGGAAATAACATTATATATATATAAATATATATAAAATGTTTGGAGAAATTCAGCATGAAAAACTGTGGACCAAGTTACAAGCTTTCCCATTTGAGAAAGAACACTAGAGAATATTACTTTTTTCTATGGAGACTTGCTTTCTGATCCTACCTACTCAATAGCCCTCTCCCCTATAACAGAAAACAAGCAAACTAGATATTTGTTTTAGTGAAATACTAAATGGAGCGTTTGGGAGCTGTGAAACTTTTCTAGGTTTAGTTTTTAAACAGAAAATGTACCTAACAAGTCTTCTTCCTCTGAGGGCAGTATTGTACCCCAAAATTTGCAGAGGCTCATCTGGATTCGTCTTTGGAGTTGGCAGTTAATTGTTCATCAGTTCATAAAAAAACTTTTTCATGTGATGAAACACTTGTCGACGCATTCGTTTCTGCTGATGACATAAATGGAAATGATTGAATGACAGAAGCTTTTATTCCTCTAGTAATGTCCTGGGAGAGTTCCAAATGCTTTTCAAACAGTCTGATAGGAAAGAAGTAATGAAAAGCAATTTTAAATATATGTATGAGAAACTGAAAAATACGTTTTAATTATAGAAAAATTTCTAACTAATTTATTAATGTGCAATTGTTGCAATAGTTTTGGCTGTCATTTGGAGTTTAAATATTGTTTCTTTACATTTCTATTCAGCTATATAAACCATGAGAAGACATCCACTGATGTTATTTTAATTAGGTTCTTGTCTATGACTCCACAAGCTGGGTCTGTTTGGTCAAACTCTGAAATGGCATTGATCTCTTAATGGGGATGTTATCAGCACACAATCCTGACACCATCCCACAGAGGCAAAACAACTAACCATTATTCCCTGTTTATATCATCCCACCATGAATCAGAGCCAGATGCTGGCACACAAAGCTGCATCTGTCAACACTCTTATGGCACTTCATTGTTACTTCGCCAAAAAAAAATTAAAACTACTTTCACTCTCTCAGGACCCAGGGAATGTGTGGTATTCTGCTTCTGTAGAGGAGAATGGATCTCTTTCTTTGATAGTTCACTACAAGCCACTCTGAAAAGTCAGACTTATGTGATACCAAAGAAAGCAAAAAACTGTTCTGGTTAAATGAATCTAAATCCTTGATTTTAATTGAAATAAACTAATATCTAATCTGTAAAGGCAGAGAGACTAGACTAACAAAAGTGTTCTCACACTTGTATTATATTTTATTACTGCTATTTCATATTATGACCATATCATATAGTTCAATAATCAAGTTTCAAAATGAAGGGTTATTTCAAAAGATTCATTAACAATGTCTGAAAAATGCTAGGTGTGTTGTGGAGGATCATCAAAAGACTCAACTGCTTTAGTTTTGAAAAGTAAGCTATTTAGAAAATAAAGACAAAAGTTAAATGGAAAAAAAGAGCTAATAATAAACAGAGTTCCATATTCAAAAGGCTTAAATAAGTTTAAGCAATGACCTTGTAAAATAGTTATTACATTTAATGGCTCATTGTCATAAGTGATTTCCAGTTAGAATTATTGCAAAAAATACTGATATTATTTCAAGTAGGTTAAAAAATTGAAACATTATAGAGCTACACAACCCTTCTTCAGTACCGTATCACTGTCAGAAGTGAATTCAATATGAAAAATATTTGCAGAAAATTATTTAAGCCAAAAGTAGTTTTATCCATATTTTTGAGGCATAGTTAGGAAGGAAACAACTCAGAAACCTAAAAAACAAGTTTCAAATGTCAGCCTATAAAAGCATATGTTTCTTTCTTAGAGCTTGGATGGATTCAAGTACAGGGAAAAGCACAATTCTCAAAAGAAAGAGCCTCTTTTCAAAGCCTAGATTTATTACCTTTTAAAAATCAGTATATTGCAAAAGAACCTAGACAATGATTATGTATGTTGCAGATTTTGCTGACAGTATTTCTATTTCAAACATACATAGGATTACTTATTTAAAGGGATGGCATACAATTGTCAATAGAACTAAGATCAGATTATTGTTGTTTCTACCAGTGTTGGTAGAAAAGACTAGCACTGGAGTCAGCTACATATAGCTCTGCCAAAGTTCAGCTGGTAGAGTTCTAAACTTGCCATGACAGATTATTCTTGTGGTAAGGACTATTGGTTTAGACAACATGTTTCAGCCATTTCCAACACTTAGAAAGATATTTTGTGTTGGTCATTTAAAATTTGTCCCCTTCAGTCCTTCCCTTTCAAATACTCTGTGTTCCTAAACTAGCTGAAAGTGGGACTCATTAAAAGGCTTGACTTATTTGTTTCACAGGTTTGAAAACCTGCTCAGCAACGTCCTGTTAGCAAATAGTATCATCAAAAAGAGTGTAGGATTTTCTGCATGGGTTCACATGTATGTACCTCTTGGTTTTGTCATTTTCTACTGTTGGAAAGCAAGCTTGACCACAGAAAGATTTTGGTGGTGTAACACTGAGCAGTACAGAATCTTTATTTTAAGCACTTATCAACCTAATAGTCTCTGGAGACCTTAATCAACTGACTAATCTCCTTACACAAAAGCTGGGAAAACATAAAGGCCACCGTGGAGTTGCTTAAATCAGCCAGCCAACTGCATTTTACATGCCAATCATTTCAGGAAACTAGGAACCTTACATGGGTTGCAAGCAAACATCTGTCTTTGACGAGACATGACGATCCCCAGTCTTCTCCTTCAGTTAGCTGCATAAGCACAGGTTGTATATCTAAAATATATGTATTTCTAAATGAATATATGTAAGTGAGCTAATGAATACATTGCCTTTAGAATATACTCCTGAAATAGTCTTAGGGAAGTTAACTACCATACAATGAATCTCTCTCAACTTTAATAGAAAGAAAAATAGCTGAGATCTATGCAAATGTGCCTTTAAACGCCTCCTGATGCTGAATATACTGAAACATAATGAAGGAGGAAAAATGTGTACTGAAGGGCTTCCAGTTTTCTTCCAAATTTTTCATTAACAAGGCAAAACCTATAGTTCCATTGTGGGACTAGAGAATTTATTCTCCTCATCCAAATACAGATTATCTGTTGTTACCGCTGGAAAAAATTATGAAGCTGAGATTTAATGACAGAAACAGTACCTGGTCACCATATCACACAGATAATTAGAGCATAGACAAGATCTACAAATGCTTTGACAAGATATATTCCATCATGAAACATTTCCAGCTTAGCAGTAATTCTTCACTTCTGCTGTGAAAGCACACAATGCAGAGGGCAGAGGAATGTTCAGCTGTGACCTAGGGAGCATGAGCTCTCCCTGCCTTGCTTACACCCACTTTTTTCTGCATCTAGTCCACAGCCACTGTGACAGTCAGCTGTGGCAGGTCCATGCCTTTCTCCATTCTCTGGTCAGGCACTTTTGCTGTCAGTTTTCTTTCTGCATATATCTGCTTTGTCAAAAAAGACATGGTAACTAACTGACATATATATACATAGAATGAGTCAAAACTAATTTATTTTTTCTTCATCAGGAAACACTCTTCTTCCCTCTGATACTTCACTTTCCTTCCTCTTCTTTCACTTTGCCCTTCAATACAATCAGTATTATCTGACAGAGTAAATAGCACGTAGTGTTTAAAAGGCATTCAATGCCCACACACATTAAACTTAAACAATGCTTTTATCTTTTTTTTATCTTTTTTAGTTAAGCTTGACAGCAAAATCCTTTCTCTGTGTGATATTCATTCATATAATTGCTCAGGGTTTGGGGAGCACTGTGTTACTAGGCAGCAGTTACAGTGTGAAAAATAATGCATGGCTTTTGATTTTAGTCCTGGAATATTTTGGTGGCATGTAGTATCATTTTGATGTAGAACTGCAAAATGAGATGTTTGCAATTCATTGCACCTCACTTAGATACCCAAAAGTTAATTTCCAAACTGTAACCTTTAGCTGTCTTTATAGCCAATGGTATGAAATGGAGGTCTCCAGAGGACAATTTCATCCCAAAAAAGATGCCTAAGATAGAAAAGATAAATCACCCTTTGAAGGTACCAATTTCTCTCCATTGACTATAAATGGATCCCTCGGGTGACTTACCTAGATTTAACAGTCTAAAAGTTAACTTTTAAACGTCTGGTTGTGAAAGAGCCTATATACATTCAGGAAAGTGCAAGCAAGGATTTCACTCAAATGAAGACTTGAAATGACATGTATTTACAAATAGTATTATGAGGAGAAGCTGTTGGCTCAGCCAAGAAACCAGCAGTGCCACTCTGAAAAGTAGGAATAGCAATAACAGTATTGCTATAGTGTTTGGGGAGTGAGGGAAGGGGAAAAGGAAGAAATCTAGAGAGAAATATTTTCTTGAATAAATAGGGAGGAGGGCATTTCCTGTCCCAATGTGCCAAACAAAAGAAACCTAAATAATTTTAGCATCAGAACAAAGGCCCGGTCTGTACAGATTCCACTTTCATAGAACTTAAGCTTTGGATTTTTAGTTGCTATATGCTTGCAACATTAAATTATTTATTTATTTTTCAGAAAATTACTGTTCTATCTATTTATAGTGGAATAGAAAAGCATGGTAAGTTAAGTCAGTTTCCCAAAAATCATAGAGGAGACCTTGAGCACAAGCGTTGGAACTCATGACAGTGAATCACAAGGCTCTGTCCTAAAAATAACTTCTTTATAAGAAAGGGGATATTTCCTGCGAAAGGGAAAGGGAAGAAAGAATCAGAAGTTACCAAAATGTGGTTGGTTTAATGTAATTCTCACCTTCAATATTAGTTTTTTTGTATCAGTATTTCTCATGATTCTTCTTACCCTTTATGCAAAACCAGCAGCTTTAGCTGAAATTGTTTCAAACTGAAACAGTTCAGGCCATATATCCTGTCTTGCTGTAGAAACCACAGATGGTGAGGAGTTTTGCATCAAACCTAACATCACCATATGTTTTAAGAGGTGTAAATTTTAGCCTCAAATATCAGTATTTTTTTTACTATCACTGTGTCATAATTTTGCAATTCCCAAAAATATTACATCCATGACACTTTTAGAAGAAAGAGAAGACTATCGGAATTTCTTAATTACACAGAACCTAACCTTCAAAGGTATTAAAGACTTAATGCCAACCTAATACATAGCTGTTATTGATTTCAGTGGGAGTGAGGAACAGGAGTTAGTAGCCAACACCTCCGTACTTTTGGGCCCTACTCCTGATATTTGATCTAATAAAATCTCTTAGTTCTTTTCCCTCTAACTTCAAACTGCATTACTGAAATTCTAACTTCATAAAAATGGTTATAGATTCACTCTCTTAAGTGATTGTCAAGTATATGCAAGACAGGTAACATTAACTTCTTGTTTCATTCTGGCAAGAGGATTAGGAGGTGAAAATCTTCATGGCTTGTAGTCACAGCTATTTGGATTCAGCTGGACTTCTAGTGATTTCTGTATTAAACATATTCACTATCTACAAATATCTCTAATTGTGAGAGATTATAGTGCCTGTAATTTGATTTTATCAATGTTAAGCCATTTTTGCTTAGCAAGACCTGGCATATGCACTCTTTCTGGAAAACAACACAGAGTTTTAGCATTGTTGAAGCAGTATCTAGATAGCTTTTCTGACTTACAGCACTGAACACTTCTGAGATGTAGTTGAACTAATGACAGTTGAAGTGATGCAAAGTACAGATAAATGAGATACAAATAACTCAAAAATTACTGAGCAGTGTTCCCATGGCATAGGGAGCATCTATTACCTTTCATCATAAAGCTTATCAGTCCCTTCCATTCTGTTTAATTGTTAGCAGCAAGTACTTAATTGCAGTGTTTTCTTTTCTCTGTTTGAATTATTTTCCTATGGATACCTCATATTGTGAAAAGTATACATCTATACTGACTCCTGATATTCATGTTAATTATGCTAGGGACTATTGTATATGATACCAATTTATTAAAGGTTATTTGGGGAGTCAAAGGAAGGCTGAATATGTCTTCATTTTATAATCTGCTTTTACAGGCCTTTTGCACTCCAGTATGTAACAATAACTATAATAACCAATAAATTCCATGCAATAACCTATCATTTTCACTGTCCTAGGACCTGCTTCTTTGAGATGTCTTTCAATACTTCTAAACATAACATGCAGGAATGTTTTTACCTGCTGAATACATGTGATAGATAATGGGAGGAAGTGGAGACAGCTCAATTAAATTTTCAATTGTTTCCAATTTGGTTTTCTTTTAATGTCAGGAAAGGCTGTGTGACTTCTTACTTAATGTGAAATGACAAAACTGTTAAATCTTAACTTTTAACACCTTAATGACTTAAATCTTCTGAACACAAAAATCAAAACAGCTTTCACAAGATATGGGTTGAGCTAAAGAGGGAGTTTGGAGCCTCAATATGGTAAAAATGTCTGGAAAATAATTATTGACAGATACATTGTTTTAAATGGATTTCACTGTGCAGTTCTGTCATGTAGCTAAGATACATTGCATATATTTCTGGTTGGGACCAATAGCATCAGCTGTAGGTTAAAACAAAAAAAAATCCTACTCGTAGATGTTCTCCTGCCTTTCTTGTCTGCCTAATTTGTACACTTGTTATGCACACTTGCATTGTGTGAGATACAAACCCACAGGAGAAGAAAACAATATCAAACAAATTCCCAGCTGTGACTTTAATTGGGTTTGGTGGTTGAGTGCAAACATACCAACAAACTGATGTTCACACAACCTCCAGGAATCTGTTGCAATAGAATCTCGCACCTGTTCAGTTACCAAATAAAGCAGGGCTAGAAAAAGCACTTTCTGTTCAGAAACTTCATTACATAAATATCTATGTGTATTTGTGTATATATGTGCATGCATATGTAGACACATGTTCCTGCATGCACATATGTATAGTGTATATTATATAGGTATAAATATATAAATACATGTAAGAATGCATCATCAAAAAGAAAGGATGCACTGAAATCTCTATGTATTAAAAATAGAAGACTATCAAGTTACTGGTACTTTTTGCTCAGTGTCTTGAGAAGGAAAAGTTAACCTTTTCCCCTACTCCATTCAAAAGAGTGTTTAGATTATCAGTCTGAATCCATCCTTCCTACACCTTCACTATTAACCTACTTGCTTTTAGCTTGATAGATGGATGGCCTCCCAAGGTGGCTGGGTTATTTGTTGGTTTGTTTTGTTGTCTGTGCGTTGAGGGAGGAGAATCTCTCAATAACATGCTGTATACATAAGTTAGGCACTATGTAGAAAACCAGTATTGTTTGTGATTTTTTAGTCTATTTTAAGCCCAAGTGGAACATATAAATAGATTGGGCATTATCCAAGTAATGTCTCCTTTTCTTCTTTTCTTATGCATCGTAATAGTGACTATTTGATAGCCAGTGTGACAGAATATGAAAATTTAAAGGATTGTATTGCTACTGGGAATCACTGCATATACTATAGCAGTGTTTTTCCTTAGGTAATATCAACCTCATGCAAAATGAGAGTTTCACTGTATGCTGGGCATTTATCCATTTAATAGGGAACCAGAATCTGAACGTAATTTAAAAATGGCAATATAAGTTGGCTACTAGAATAAACATCCTTAAAAGCCTCATTTTATTATCCATTAATTCCAACTTCCACTGCCAAAAATTGTGTTCAAAATAGGTCATTAAGACCCTGTTTAAAATATTTATTTCCATGTAACACATTTTTGTTATCACTTTTAAGATGTGTGGGCTACATTTGGATTAGTACATCAAGATCAACTCAACCATTTTCTGAATGTGATTCCTTTTGTCACAGTGATCCACATCCGTTATAGTTCCTCAATGTCAATATGGGCTGCCTAACTCCTGAACTAAGCCAATTAATTTTTTGAGACATTACTACTTTGTACAAGGTCAAAATTGTCAGAGGCTATTCAAAAAAATGTTGCAGGATATGTATGTCTGAATTCCAGAGCCCAGTAACATCCCCAGGCACCGTTTAGTTTATTACTAGCCTACCTAAAACCATTGTGCTATGATGTGTTCCTTAGAAAGACTGGCTGTTTGGGACACCTGTATTTCAATTCATTCCTTTCCCAAAAATGAGCATTTACATTGTTCAAAATAGTTACACAATTTCACCTCTTGATGCTCAGCAATTGTCCATGAAAAGTAGTTTGCTCTTAGTTTTTCATGCACACATTCTAAGCATAGAAATGCTTAGAATAGTAACAGTCTAATATCTGAAGAGTAACAACTGATAAAGGAGAGGCTCATCTTTAACTTCAAGTAACTTACATGTCAAAACTGGAAGCCTGGACAGATGGTGGGACTCCATTAAGATTTCAATCTTCTAAAAGCATATTTGGCAGCCTTACCTCCTTCTGTTGATCCATGTCTTGTTCCAAGCTTCATGTAAGATTTTATTTGATTTTATGCTTCATAACGAATGACTCCACGAAGAGCACACTTTCTTTATTTCAATAATCGCTATTATTAAGGAAAGATGTCACATCTGGGCAGAATGAGATTTTTCTGAAGACATTTTGCTGTGCTATTTGAGAGACACCGTAAAAAATGTTGGTGCTGTTGGATTGTAGGATTCCCACTATTAACTGGGATATGGATATGAGGAAGTACACACTCACAGGAATGGTGTTTCCACACATTGCTTTCTGTGGTGGCATTATTTCTCCCCATATCCAACTGGAATATTCAGCTGTCTACAATGCCTTTAGTTGTGTAATAATAAATATAATTTTAGAATAATTTCAGAAGTATTTTCTTTTATCCCATTAACTGATTTAGAAAGATAAATTTAGAGACTTTATCTATGTCAGTTAGGGTCATTGCAGAAAAATTGAACTGGGCACATCAGGGAAGAAAGAAAGCCCACATGATTTGCTGTTATCACAAGAAATCAATTTATCCTCAATGCTTAGACATGACATTTTTGACACATGTAGAAAGAGACTTCCTAGACTGAGAAAAGTAAGGTAATTAAAGATTGTCTTGTATTCCTTATCATGTAATATAAAATCTAAAATATTCATAAAGCAAGTCAGAATGAATTTCTTCATGACATCTCAAGTGATTTAATAAACACTGATGACAGAAGTTTCACAGAGCTTGAGGACTGTAGCTTATTTTCAATGAAGTATTCATGTTACCATCTAGTGTCTTAAACCTTCTACTCATCTTTGCAGCATAGTTCTTTTCTTTCAGGCAGTGGAGAAGGTACTCATGCCTTAACATGACACATTCTCTCCTGATGAGCATATTCCCATGAGCTTAAAGTCAAAACATTTCATTATTTCAGTTTCCATCAGCTGTAACGTGTTGTCAGATAGCTGTTTACTATATCATATATGAAGTAGGTCTCTGTAGCACAACTGCATGGAAAGATTAGGCATAGAAATGTATACACATTTTCGTGTTTGCAACTACATCTTTCGGAACACGCAAACCCTAATTAAAAAACCAACCAAACAAACAAAAAAAAAAACCACAAAAAAGAACCCCAAAATCAAGTCAAATGAACTTTTTCAGCTTATCTCATAGTAGAAAAATAAAGTCAACTTTTGAAATGAAAAGCAAATAAATACACAGACACTACATTTCAGTGCTCTTCTGTGGCTGCATTTTTAAAGCAGCAAGAAAACTGTATGTCCAATAATAGTAGTGCCAATATGGATAATGACTTCGCATGATTCGTGGGCTAAACTGATTGTCCACTGGGATCATTTAAAACATCTTGCCTTCTTCTCATTTACATCATGGATATGCGTCCAACTGGCCACTGCTGGAATTAAGATAGTAGACACCATTAATCCTAATGGTCTGATCTGCTGAGGCCAGTTCCTCATTTCTATTTATGAGTTCTCTGTACTGCAGAAAACCACTTCTGCTTTGTAACTTACAGAGGAGAGAAAAAGGAAGAGAAAAGAAATTTGACTTAGGATATCCCCTTTCACATATTTCATCAAAAGAATGGATAAAATATTTATTCAGCTACTGTCCTTTGCATTCCCATCAAAGTGAATAGAGAGACATTTAATAACACATGGGAACATTAAAGAAGCCTTTTATCAGAGTGGATGGGAACCTGCTTAGAACAAACATTCTGGCCTAAGGGAAAGTTTTTGATCTACGAAGCTTAAGCTTTTGGTGTTTAAAACACTCTCATATTGGATCATGTGGTCAATTTGCATTAAATAAATGATTTGCTTAAAACTTGTAAAACTATAAAATAGAACTTGACAAGTCATTAGCAATAAGTGGTATTGTACTGGCATTATACTAACACTGGTGCAATCATTAGAAAACTGCTGCTACAGCAAAGAACAGGAAGATAATGGGGCCAGCCTATGCTTTGACCTAGAGGTGTTAGATCATTGCCCCACACAGTAGATACCACTCTGCAGTCCAAATTATTGACTATCCTTCTTCATTACTGATGTACTCAACATTCTCAGCCACTGCCCTTTATCATCTTTCACACAAAACAATTAGTCCAAGTTATAAAATTTATCACTTTTTCCATCCAGGGATAATTTAGGCAAAAACAAAGGGAAAAAAAAGAACTAAACCCTAGTCTAGGATTTTAATCAAAACTGGCGGAAAGAATAAGATTATTTACCCATTCTTCATTATTTTTATACTGTTTTTGTTTTCATTCTGAACTAGGAATTCAATTAACAAAGTTTCTGTATGTTGACAGAGGTTATGGATGTAACATTTCTATTCTGGTTGGCAACAAATGTTATTCAGCATCTCTTTAGCTCAGTTTGCAATTCCAAGGTGATTTTTTTTTAAGACATAAAGTGTTTGGAAAATCACGGTGAGACATCTGGATTCCTGAAGTTTGCCTACTGTTCATTTTAAGGCTGGAGTCATTCTGTCATGAGATTGGTTAATATCCAGTTGTGATTATTGCCAAGACAGGAAATATGTGTAAAACACAAGATTTCTACCGTTAGTTGCACAGTGCCTTCAGTGCATTGATTTTGTCAATGTGTCAACATTTTGTCAGTGGTTCAGGCATGTGAGTCAAGTCTGAGCAGCTCTGTGTGTGATATTTTATATAAATTATCAGATGAATTAAACTACATGTTTGCAAATTATTTGCCTGCAACTGTACATATGCTGATGAGATGCAATAACATTAAGACTATGGTGCTCAAATCCCACTGCTGTCTTCAAGATGATGTTTTTCTCATGCATTCCCCATGAGTATACATACCTTTGTAAGATGAGAGGGATAAGTGTAATACTGCAGTTTCCGAGGCTCATTAAGATCTTAATTTCTCTTCTGAGTCTATCACCAAGCATGAGGCATGGCTTTGATTTTCTGATGTGGAGCTGGAGCTGAGATTTAACAGCTTGATTGCATGTAGATTGGTGCAGTGAATGTATGCTGGTGCATGTGACTGAATCAGTATTATATTTAACTACTTAATTTTATTTCACAGGTCACAATAAACTGTGCTTTCCAAGTGACAATGACATGATAGCTACTGAGCATAAATGCCAGAGAAAGAAATTAAAAGGAAATAAGGAGACTGCAAACAGGTGTTATAAAGCAGTAAAGAAGCATAAATAATATGAGCGCAATAGATCTGTTTGTGAGTCTTCGGGGAAATGAAGGGAAAAATATATTGGATAGAGCATGGTATCTGCACATAGGCTAAGACAGTACAGAAATTCCCAGTTCAATACTATGAGTACAGTTCAACACTGAGAGAGTAGAGGTGTTTCAGTCAGCAGCTGGAATCAGAACCTCATCAGTGTTTACAGTACACGACCTGGTTGGTATTGGCTAATTAAGAATAATCCTTAAGGATGAGAAACATAATAATTTTTACTGGTGTTTTAAGAAGTTCATAATAAGTGGACTTGAGGGAACAGTGGAAGATTATTTGTTTGACAGAAGAAAATAAGCTTTTATTGTAGAAGAGGCATCATGAATATGTAACCTTATTATCAAAGTATTACCCTTTAGAGTTTTTTAGTCTAATGAAGAAAAATAGAACTGTAAGCATTTCAGCATATGCTTGAATCACTTGGACTACATGGATTTAAAATATGCTTCTTAAAAATAAATTATTTCTTGAGAAATACATTTCTTTCTTATGGTGTCTGGAAGAAAATAGCTTTTATGCACAGTGTAATCTTTTAAACATGAACAATTCTGAAGGGAGCTCAGCCTCCCAGTGAATCTGCTCAGCCTGATAGCAAATACATTGTCTGTGCTTCTTAACCTGTATACTCATGTGCAGGACATAAGGAGATGGTACCGCCTCGTCTTCTTCTAGAACACAGTCCAAGAAAGAAGCCTGAAGCTATTGAAGGCAAGTTTGAGGTTTTTCCTCCTTTACTGGCTTCTACGCATTAACTTGAGCCACTGTTCTGATTTTGTTTATAAATATAATCTATATTACAGAACTGATCAAATGATTAGGCCTGGGATGTGAATGGCACAATCATATTTGCATGATGAGACTTTAATATTCCTTGTAGTAGTGCCACAGATGGCTCAGGAGATTTCCTGAGTGAAATAGATTACAGGATCGAGGCCTAATCTGTAAAATGCTTTGGATGGTGTTCAACCATAAGTTGCCATCTACTGTAAACATAATCAACATTATCCTCTTAATATACTTTGGATTACTCTTTCAGATATTGTTATTCAGTAATGTTTCTGTGTATTATCTGCAATAACAAATGTAATATTTCTGGCTCTGCATTTATCAACCCTATGCCTATTGTTAAAACCACTGAAATAAAAATACAGAGTTAGACCTTATCTTCAGAAGATTAAAAAATGACCCATGCAATTGAATTGTATTGTTTACAATCTAATCATATCAGTAAAATGGTTGAAATAGGCATTTTAATTTTAAAATGGCCTATGCCCAATGACTTAGAAATACTACTGCAATATACATTCTTGATCTCTATGTCATACAATTTAATACTACAAAACATATGAGTATTTTCATGTAATTATATAGCAGTTTTCATATAATATTTGGGAGTCATTCAGTCACACCATGGCACTTGCTAATCTCTCTTATAGTTCTTATGTTCTCCAGAAAGCAATTGCAATCTGAGAGAAAAAAAGAAGAGAAAAGCAGCAGAATAGGTAACAAGAGATGCAAGATTTGCCTGCATCTGGAAAGAGAAAATAAGAGTTAGATTTTGGCAGAATCTATGACTAGAACAAAGAGTTAAATTAATTAGATATTTCTGTAATGTGATGATTTTGAACCAGAACATTTGGATAAAAATAGTTATATGATTTATTATCTCTTTCCACAAAATCTTTTTTATCTTAAATGAATATTGCTTTATAAACACACTGTTTAAAGAAGTATAAAACTGTGGTTATTCTGACACAATATGGTATATAAATAGATTTGCAGTCCTGCTTATTTGAAGGAAATGTTTGAAGCCTGCTTATCAGCAAAGAGAAGCCCCTGCAATATTAAACACTGTTATCCACCAATTAACCATAATAGAAAAAGACTACCGCATTTGCCGAGTGATAAACTTGATCTTTAAATATAACTGTTATACAACATGAACTAGCATCAAATTAAGTTCTTGATTTTCAAAATCATGAGGAGCATGCAATTACTGCAATTGCACATGGAAATGGCAATTTATGACCAGTTACATATTTGTGTGTTTCATTAGCTCATTTATGCATGCAATTGAGGTAATTGTGACTGTAAATTAGACACCCATTTGGCAGAAAAAATGGGGGGCAGATTATCTGCTCAGAATCATACAACCAAATTCCCTTTAAGGCTTATGGCTAGTCACTAGGATACAATACTGTTTATGCAAGAGTTTTGGAGGAAATGAGGAAGGAAGAATTACTTGCAAAATACTGCTGCAAAAAGCTGTTCTATTGCACTATTGTGTGGTTTCCATAGATGAGAAAACATGCCACAGTGCCTTTAGGAACACTGAAAATTTGTTTCAGCCCTGGGGAAAATAATTAAGTAATATATGGGAATATTTGGCACAATATCAGAAGGGGAAAAGAGAAGTAGGCAGAGAAATTTAAATCTCTGAAATAGGTGAATAGACATGTCTGTGACTTCTTAATACTTACATACCTTTATAACTAGTACATCACTAAATATCACTGATCAGGTGAAGGGGACAGAATGAAACAAAATATTCTTATCATAAATATAATTGAAGATAGTATAATAAGTTCTCAGAATAGAGAACAAGAACAAGCATTTGTTAATTGAGAAATGTACTTTATATAACATAAAAGGACTGGCCCAGCCTTTGACAGAAACAACCAGCTTTGAAAAAAGTAAAACCATAGGAAGTAACCAAATGGTTGTCACACAGAAAATTTACGAAACCAATCTATTTGGACCCTAGGCTTTCCAACTCAGTTCAGGCTCAGTTATGTTCAGACACAAGATACAAAACCATACAAATGGTAAAAGCTGAAAAGATTTTACTTTTTTTCTGAATTGAGATGTTTTCACTATTACCTTGTTTTGCCACTGCCTTCTTAGGTAATCTTGGACAATTCTTGATTTCTGATGAGGTTAAAATAGTGGCAGCACATGGCCGATGTCTCTATCATTTTTAGATGTTTTGATACTTTCAAACAGAAAAAAAAATCCTGGATGGTATCCAATGCCCAGTAGAAACTATGCTCTGCTGAATTTGTGAGGTCTTAGAAAAAATGCATATTTTTATTATGCATTAGATCTCAACCTTTCTCTTCTTTTATTGCCATTTTCCTTTCCTTTACCTCCACAGTAAATCTTTTGAAAAAGGTGTCAACATGTAAGGCAATCCCAATTTGTACACTACATTCTAGCAATATGCAACAAATTGCATTGAAGTATGTGTATGTGGATTGGACTTTTTCAGATTTTCCTGGTCAGAAAGCAAAATGCTTTGTACTCATCTGGTCAGAAAGGAAAAAAAACAAATCACTGCTTTCTTGTTTCAAGGTGGTTTGGCTCTTTTCAAAAAGCACTGCTGTCTTGACTTCTTACATTCAATGAAGAGTTTGAAGTTTCGTGTCACCAACAGAAGAGAATAACAAAACAAAACAAAAGATCCTGTTACAGTAAACAAGATAAAGAGGGAAAGGGAATTTGTGAAGAGAAAGACATTGATGCATAACTCCTACTTGTGTTTCAAGCTTGGAAACCTTGTTTGGCAAACTATGAAGTAAAACAACTCGTTTAAAATTCTTATCTTACCTTTTTCTGGAGCTTTCACAAGGACTTGGAAGCAGCGCTCTCAGCTTGGCTGACACTGATGCTGCCATCTAGGGAGAATGCTGGTGCTGGCTGTAACGGGAACAGATCTGTTCTCCATGACTATCTAAACTTTGACTTTAATATGCTTCTTCCTTGACTATAGTCTTCTCCACCTCTTTTAACTCTAGCTTGCTTGTATTTTCTTATCCACTGACATCCTAAAACTTCTCTGCAGTGTACATTGATTCTCTGTGAAGGTCTCTTTCAGGTCTTAACTTTTTCCTCAGCTCACATAGCTTTTAGCTTCCTCCATCTCCTCATTCGCTTGAGAAGGATGCTCCTTTCTGATAGTCCTCCCATGTTATGCTCTCTGACATTGCAGGGTAATCTCTCAGGAAGATGCTGCAGTTAGACAAGAAATGCCAAAACTAAGCTCAGAGGCTTAGTTAGTTATTAGTAAGGCTTCATATTAATTGTTCCAGAATGGTATGTCTTTGGGTTCTCACAAGTTCACAGAACCTTTGTGAGAAGCCTGTATCAAAATCCTTCTCTCGGTGGAAGGCATCTAAATGCATCTTATATATAGTCTCAAACAGACACTATGCTTTGTACCACTTTGAACAGCATTGTATCACAAAAAGCTTTGAACAGCATTGCATCTGAGTATGATTTTCCAGGTTATATTGTCCTAGAAATCTGTGTATATCTCTGAGTGGGAAAGCATTTATCATGGAAGAGTCATCAACATGACCTCTGTTAATGTATCATGATGTGGTCTGAAATATCCCTCTCCTTTGACTGAAGTACACTGGCTGTTCTTTGCCATCTGCTAGTATTCGTGATATGAAATGAGGTAAAAAAGAAAAATTTAAAATCTCTGTGATGTCTTTGGAGGATCTCTGAGGGAAAAAAAAATATTTCCTCTAGTCCATGTTTGAATCCTCTAATACAGGTTTTGCAGAATGCAGTAGTGAATTGCTGTGAAATATATTTAACTTTCTCCAAAATTCCTGTGGAGGCTAAATTGGCATTGAAATAGAAATCTGCATTTACCTTTGTTGCTATATAGAATGTACTCTATTTGAGTATCTTAAGAAGAATTTCGTCTATAACTCAGTTAATTAATATAACATCAGGAGATATAACCAAGAGTATCTAAGTTACTAAATCCAATATAAATTTTGACAAAGCTCCCTTGATGTGCAGAAGTATATAAATCTTGTACAAATCAATCTGTTTCTGTACAGTCTATCAATGGTTTTCTCTTTTGTACACAGATTTTTCTACAAAAACTTTTTTTTTCTTTTGTACTATAAACTCAATTGCCCTTTAAAAAATCCTTCTAATGGAAAACAGTGAATCAAGACAAAACAAAAACCTTTCAAAAATACAGAAGTTTGATTTTTTCTCCAAATTTAGAACATTTTTAATAATACTGACATGATTTGGAGATGAAGATCCATTTTCTGATAAATTTTAATCCAAGGAAGAATTAAAAGAGAAATTATTTCTGTTAGAAATATTATAATAAAACGGGCTAGGTTTTAATCTAGTTTATTAAAAGAAACGGTTTAGGTAGCTTTAATAGGGTACTGTATATATATATATAAAAAAAAAAAGTTTTTTTGAGAAATATGGGCCCTACATCTCCATGACTCTATACTGAAGATGGTAAAATCTTTGAAGTAATATGCACAAGGTTTCAAAGTGAGTTATTTAATGATCTAGATTAGAAATTTCAGCAGTAAACTCTAATGATTTATCTATGATGAAAAAAGCCTAAATCTTCACTGTTTCAGAAAGCCCTTGACATTTTACTTAATGACATGAGGCTCTTCTGTGCTACTTTTATTCTAGCATAAGACAGAAAAAATTAAACAGGCATTGGGAAAATAAACTTACTAGAATGTAGAAAAGTTATGTATAAAAATATGTAATTTTTATTAGACATATTACTATGTTTTTTCATTATTAATAAAAATAATATGCAATTTTCAATATTAGATTATGCACTGGAAAACAAATATTCATCAAAATCTACCCAATAAACCAAAACCAAACAACTCTGAAGATTATTATAATTTTTTAAAATGTTAACTGTTATAGAAAACAAATAATCTTTTGCATATGTGGCGTCTTCAAACGGAAAACACTTACTTGGATTATGATTCTCTGGGCTTCCAAAGGCAGAAATTCCATGTTTCTTTGGAAAGAAAAGGGAAATTCTTGCAGAAGAGGTCCTGCATGGCCTGGTCATCTCATTTTCCTAAACCTCACACATTCTTACTCAAAAGCATGCCCCATAAAAAGCATCATCAAAACCCTTCCCAGCACTAGTAACACAACTGATGCTGCTGTTGATTCATGTTGCCTAGTAGAATGTCAGTCACAAGGAGGGAGAAGGCTAACCCTGCTGCCTTAGCTGTGTTTGTTTGGCCTTTGTTAGGGAAGGTTATACCATGAGAAGTCAGTGTTCCCCTGGAAATTTAATTCTTCATCATAAAGAAATTTGCATCATATTTGCCATTGACCATTGTCCAGAGGAATTTCTATTGCTGGTCTTGTCATGGAAGTTAGCATGCCCTCTTTTTCCCTTGGCGTGCATACTCTGGCTTCATTAGACTGGTATTTGGACACCTTTGCTCCCCACTGTGTTGTTTAGTAAGAGCAACATATGGTCATATGCTATTAACAAACAGTTTTGGTGGTTAATTCAACAGAGCCATGAAAAAGGAGCTACAGTCACTACAGGAAGAAATGAGGAACACTTATGTGGGTCACATGAAAGCACTAGGAATTTCAAGCATGATATTGCTGTTACATACTTTCTGCAGACATCAAATTTATCTCCATAAAGAATCTTCAAAGCTGCCAAATAGTGTTTCAGAATGGGTTTTTAAAACATGAAGCATTTTTTAAAAACAAAATCAGGCTGGAGAGATTGCCTAGGACTTCAGGATGTACTGTATCTGCAATGATCTGTGTGCTCCATTAGACTTTTACTTGCTTAATATGAGAGCAAAGTGTGTTACATTACTCTGCTGAAAAGAAATGGTGCAGTTTAAGTAGAATTTTGAAAAAATGCACTTAATTTTGGCCTAAGCACTCATGGGTAAGTTAGAGAGAGCACATGAGTGTGTGTGTGCGCACACACACACACATATATGTGTTTGTGTGTGAAAAGAAGCAATTCTAAAAACTTTAGATTAATACTATTTAGGTTCCTATGATCTTTCTTGACTTTTCAGTAGGTTGGTTGAGACAAGACCAAATTATTTCTCATAGAGAAAATGACTGGACCAACTAGGACACACTTTCTCCAGAAAGGGATTTTTTTCAGAGACAGCTGAGGTCAATTTTTTTCTTTAACTTTAGATTTTATTGCCATGACATCCTAAACTAAGCAGAAATATTTCCTTGCCTTTCATTTTAATTCCTACAAAACGTTTGTAATTCTAAAAGAACCTTACTGTGTGAATGTGTTTGAAATTATTTAGAATCAAAAGTGCAACTGATCAGTTATTGTCAGTCTTCACCTAAGCAAAGTGCAAAAAGGAAAGAAAAGTCACCAAAACCTGAAAGATAATATGTTATTTTAATATTTAAAAATATATCCAAGTACCATTGAAATCAACAGCAAAACTTCCATTGCATTCAGCAGGGAAAGGATTGCAGGCAGCAATTGAAACAGAGGAGGAACATCCATAATCTCTTCAAAATTAGTAAGGAAATACAAATTTTAAAATACAACTTGAGGGTTTTTGGAATGCTTTCAAAATTATGCCAGTGACAGTTTAAGGTGTACAGAGATACTTGCAGAAAAATGGAATGAAATTTTACTTGGAATGAAGCCATTGCATGTAGTCTTCCTTATAGTTTCTCAGGAAAAGTTCATGTTTGTTCTGTTCTGTTTTTTGTAAGTAAGTGTACCCATATTTCTGCTGCCCTTCATTTCTGCCAAGACCAAAATCAGTAGGCAAGAAAAGCAGAAAAGCTGTTGTAGTGTTTCACAAAGCCAGACAATATCCAAAGTCTCTCCAAGAGCTTTCCTTCTGAGATTACCTGACAACAGGGTTTTAGATAAATGCAGATAAGCCTCATATAACTATCTGAACTTTAGAAAGCTTATCTGAACCAAAACATCTCCAAACTTCAGGCATTCAGTCCCGCTACTTTGTGTTTGTTATACACATATCTTTCCACAAGAATGTACTGGTGACTGTATCTCGCTGCCCTCCTTACCTCAGTTTCTCAGAAGGGATGGGATGAGCTGACAAGTCCTTCCAGAGTCAATGTTTCCATAAGCACATGGAGCATCTGGAGCAGTATGGAGAAGAAACTCTTAGAGCACCTTCTTCCAGTTCCCAAGCAGCATTCCCATGACACTATGCCCAGAAACTCACATGTGTACCTAAATTTAGATTCCACTCAGTGCTGGCACAGCAGCGCACTGGTCTTACCAGGCCTGTTTTCAAGTGCTGCATTGTTAACATGTTTTTGCTATCTCCCCTCTGTTGTCCAGGAGTTAGTTGATGTCCCGTGAGAACAATGCAAAGACATTGTCAAAGCTGGTAAAGGCAATTCAGATTGAAACACCTCTTTCTTGGTCTCTGTTGAATTGTACCTGGATTTCTACCAGTGTCCTCAGTCCCTCACCTCTTATTCAGAAATAAATAATTCCATCCCAGATGTTTCTTTGCTTTAAGGCTGTTCTCTTGGCTCTAGTCACTTCTCAAGAAAACTGTTCTATGCTGCTTCTTTCTTTTTCTTCCAGGAAAAAAAAATATCTGAATTTCCCATTCAATATACTGCTTTAATTCACACTTTTGCTCACGGGATTCTTCCTTGTACTACATAAAGCTCCATTTCTGCATAGAGCCTACAGAAAAAAATTGACTAAATGCAAAGCCCATTGCTTGTCTTGCTGATTGATTCTGTCACCTTGTACTCTGTCATCTGCATACATCCCTATTTCATTCTTGTAAAGGCATTGCAGACTTTTGAAGGTGAGGTCAAGAAACAGTAACAATAACAATAGATTTTTCAATAGTCAATTGCACTTGAATTCCATATTGTAATCAACCCTGAATCGTCAAAACCACCTTGTGTTTCCTTGTGTAACCCACTCTTCATGCATATTATGATCCCTTTTTATGCAGCTGATCCATGGACATTTGTAGTCCTGTTACTGTTCCTAGCTAAAAAAATAAGTACTTTCAATTAACAGATGGTGTTCATATTTTACAGTGCAAAAGACCTGTGTCAGCTCCTATTGAATTATTTGCTCTGCCTCTCAATTTAGCTGTGTACATATCTGGAGAAAACCCACTGCATTTACTGCTTCAGAAATGACAGTTTTTGCTGCTGTTAAATATACACCTAATATGCAACAACCTAAATGTGAACTACTCAAATTGAGGGGAAATAAATTAATTCAAGAAATTGGGACTGCTTCCTTAAATCAAAAATAGCTTTTTCCATACTATCCATTTACAAAGCCCATTGTTCTCACTTACATAAACTTTTGTCAGTAGTAGCTGTAAGGGCCATCAATAGGGCTAGATGCAGCTGAGATATGAATGGAAACCCTGTGACGGTTTTTCTGACCTGACTAGAGTGCATATCTTGCACTGGGCAGTGCTAATGGGAAATAGGGGCCACAGTCCTTTGCTACCTCTACTATGTGATCATCTAGAAAATTCATAGTGCATATAGATGTCTTTAGGCTCCCTGGCCACCCTGAATATTGCAACTTGAGAGCCTGATGAAAGAAAATCATGTCAGTGGAATTAATTGGTGCAATGACATAGCAACAAACACTCTGCACCCAGAAATGCAGTGCCCTTGTGCTTTAGGTTATTTGCAGTAAAAATTCCTGCCGCTTCCTACACATCCTCCATACAAAGCTCTACTTCTCAAAGCTCTGTGTCTCAGCTCAAGGCTCTCAACACACATAAGGTCCTGAACCTTGCTATGAAACTTGGAGTAGATTTCATGTGGCTCAGCTGGGCCCCAGAAGCATGTAAAATGATACAAATTCAAAGGCAGAAATGGTCCCAAATTAAAGAGACTCTGGTTGTAAGGACCTCAGGCTTACAAGCTATTCCTGTGCATCACCTAGCATCAGAATTATAAGGAAGAAAAAAAAAAAAAATTAATATAATTGGAACTAACTAACTAACCAAAACTGAGGCACTTGAAAAAAACAATGGAGATCACAGAAATACCAGCAGCACTTCAGTCTCTAGTTCCTAGGAGTAAAGGCTAGTGGAAGGAAGACAGTAAGAAGGAAGCTTTTTCCCAACAGTAACTGACAGACTTGGTATGTTTGACAGTTTTGGTTAAATCAGGCACAGTAAGCAAACACTTAAACCACATTCTAGAAAAAATCGTAAGTGGCATAAGAAAATGGAGCTGTGGAAGAGCTTTTGTGTAATCTGAGGTTGAGGAGTCTTCCATTTCAAGGAGGCAGCCACAGTCCCAGCATGAGCCTCTGGAACAGCATGTCAAGTCAGAGAGAAAGAGAGAGAGACTCCTGGGAACCCTAGAGATAGACAATAACAAGAATATTAAAATATCAAGAAACTGAAGATCCAAACAAGCTTGTGGAAGATGAGCGCCACTGATGCTTAAGAAACCTGAGTATCATGAAGCACCCTCACAACAGAAAGGAATTTGTGGCTTGAAGTCCAGTATGCACTGGGTTTCAGCAGGGAGAATTAAGCACACAAAACTAGGAGAAACATTCTGTGAAACACATGCAAGGATTTTCTGCTTCATTTTGTCAAGAGAATTACAAGGGAAATGCATTGAACAAATCTGTTTAAAACAAGAAAGAAATGGAACATATCAAGATGATGCTTAATGTTAAACACTGTTGTCAGAATATCAGAAGCATGGTTTAGCAAGACCCTGAATATTGGTAAATATATTGCCCCCATGATAGGCAAAATAAATTTATTTATGAAACCACCATGGACAAACTGCAGAATCCATGTACTCTATGAAAATAGCATTTTTTCTATCAAACATACACATGTTTTGTTTTGGTTTAGGAAGAATGTTGTGCAGTATTTCAAATATTTTTTTTCAGTCCTTGTTTGTATAGATGTTTTCATGCAGAAGAAAAGTCTACTGTGGTAGCTAGAGAACTAAAAACTAAGTTTCTTCATTTTTCCTTTATCTTCATGTTAATTTATGCAAGGGATAATAGCATATTTGTTTCTTGGATCTGCTGGCTTCAGTAAATATTCTTAAACCTTAACTATCTTCAAGTAAAGAAAAGATTATCACTTAAAGGCTTATGGTCCTGTGTTTATGCTGTTTTGTACAGTAATAAAACTTGATTTCTTATCCACATTCATAACAGTAAAACATCACAAAAAGAAAACCATAATTTCACTAACTACATCAGCACCCAAGCCATGCAGCACAAACTGAAGGTAACACATTTGGCTTTTTGTGGATAGCCAGTCAAAAAAACCCATTTAGATTATCTATTCTTGCACTCTTGTCTTCTTCCCCATCAAAATGAGGATTCATTTCCCAAAGGAAAAATAAGAATTATAGCTTCCTCATTTCCTCTACTGAACACTCAGTTTTCTAATTAATAACATTCATGCAATAAGTAATTAAATTGTTGTAGCTTTTTGTAAAAAAAGCAAAAACGTTATCCTTATTTCTACTGTTGTCCAATTAATTGACAAAATAGGGGCAGATGCTTTTAGAAGAACAACTCATGTTCTTTTGTAGATGATGCTTTAAATGTAATTCTCCATGAATAGCAGAAGTCCTGTAATGACAGTTTCAAAGGTTCAATTCATAAAAATTGTTATAAAGATATATTATATATGCAGGCTTTTCATGGCTTTCTGCACTTATTCCCAAGTGCCACTTGCAAGTTTTGCTGCCATTCAGTCAGGTTTTACAAAAGCAGCAGAAAAGGTGCATGGCTACTGAATCACCATAATAAACTCTTAGTCACACCAGGTTAATGGGCATAATTTCTTGAATTAGTACCTGCTTAAGCAATTATCTGGTGTACATACTGGTTCCAGTTCTGTCCTTAGCACCACATTCACTCTCTGAGTATTAAGCTGTATTTCTGACCTGCTGATAAACTCTAAATAAGTGATCAGCTTATCAAATCTAGAACATATTGCAGTTAGTCAAGGATTCCCATCCCAAATATATATAGATACATACATGTCTCTCTGTGTGTATATATGTATATAATCTGTAATAACAGTCAGCTGAACTTCTATTTCTTTTCTTAGAAATAAAAGAGGAAAAGAAAAAGGCTGATGTAAAGAGGGCTATGACTGAAACTAAGAGGAAAGGTATGGTTTGGGAATATTTGTTATTGGCCTCATTCAGCTTTTACTTTCACTTCTGGCTCAAATCCCATTGTTTTTTCTTATGTTAACCCTATGTTTCCGGCTCTGTATTGTCCTTCTCTTAGTTGCTTAGTCACTCTTTGCATGTTACCTCTTCTTCAGTATCTGTTATCTGATGTGTTCAATGTCTGATATTTTCTATACTTATTTTCCAACAAATAAAAAGCCCTGTTTGGTGGCCATCTATGAGCTTGTTAAACAACTTACATACACCAATACTCATGGGAAGTATCACTGGGTTCATGGTACATCACTTCCTGAAGGTGGGTAGATTATTCATTTTATAAAAGTACAACCAAAACTTGCAGCGACCAAACTGCCTTGATATCCATATGAATAACATTTCGGATCATTCATTCCCAGGAAGCATCTAAAATCCACTAAGGTCTTGCTTTTATAGGAAAATATTTATGTCATTCATTAGTTTTTAATGATCTCAGTGCTACTGGAGCTTAAGCTAAAAGGTACCACATTCATGCACTGATGATTCTTGCCTAGCCTTTGATGAATTATTAAAAGTCCAAATCATCCATAGTTGATGCATACTGATTAATTTTCATTTTCAGCTGATTGCTCTGTGGCTAGTTGGGTGCAAGTGCTATAAGGGAATAATCTGAACTAAATTCCCAAATAAGTCACATTTTTTTCAGCATGTGCCCACCAGGACTGGCTGACTGTATATTTGAGTCTATGATTCAGAGTTCTAGCATATCAAAATTACTTTCTTTAATTAAATCTTAGAAAAAGAAGGAAAAAGAGAGAAAGCCCATGAGAAGACAGCTGTCCCTGAAATTAAAAAAGCAGGTAAGAAATTGAAGTCTGTCTTTCTCTGCAGTAGATACACGACTGTTTAGTATAAGCACTTTCAGGTTGTAAGCATTTGAGATATGGGTTGTATGTATGTATATATATGTATGTATGTATGTATGTATGTATCACAGAGTATGTGTGAGTATATGTATATGTGTAATGTTTCCATTATATTTTTTATAGGTAGTACTTTAACATATTATGTATACACATATACATATGTATATATAATACAAGTGATTTTCAGTTCTGTGAGTTAGGGATTTTTACAAAAACATTAGAAACACTGTTTTCCCTTATACACTAAATCAATCAAGAGCCTAAGTAGTTTAAATGGATGCATGGCATAGAAGACTGAATGGAGTGCATAGATTTTTGCATTATTTCACAAATTCTGCTCAGTTTAAGTAATAAATAGAAACATCAACACATCAAACCACCTAATATTATAGAAAATAGAATATATTTATATTTCTGAGGCTTTAACCACACCCAGAAAATATTTTTTTAAAATATGTTTAATGCACAAGTGCAAACATATCGCCAGTCAGTGACAGTTTGTGAAACTGTCCAATTAAAATCAAGTCTCATTAAAATTGAGGAGAAACAAAATTATCAGTCTAGTGGTTTGGTCTTCATCTTAATATCTAGAAACACTGGTTTACTTACTGCTTCATCAGTCACTTCCATATAACCTTCCACAAGCCATCAAGTAGTCAGATGAACCTTTCTGTAGACAAGAGTACTGCCCAAAACCATGGAGAAAGGTTTAAAACAGGATTGAAAGATTCAGGGCCGTAGTTACTATGTCCTCAAGGTAATCCTTGTGCTCTCTTAGCCAATTATTCAACTCCGTGGAATTTTATCAAAAGCTGAAAGGATATATATCCCATTGTTTACTAACATTGTGGATTACATGTGCAAATTTCAATACGCAACTGGCTTCTTTTCCGTTGAGTCATACATGGTCATAAGCTTTCATATTTGAGTGTTTATGGATGGGAAGCAAAACGTTTATGTTTGCTACGATATAAAAATATACAGAACGACACGGAATACCTTGCAGTACTATCTGATAGCCCTGTATTTAAATACGCTCCAGTCTTTTGTAGTGGGGAGTGGCATATTGGGAAAGGGATGGGGATGAAAGAGAATATTCTTTTCCAAGTTATGTTGCATATTTAAATGTATAAACACAGACTTAAAAAGAAAATAAACTGACAATCCAAATATCTTTTCTAATTTTATTCAGTTCTAAGCGTGTATTTCACTTGAGAATACAGAATTGTAAAAGATTACACTTTATGGCAGAGCTGCAGCATAAAGTTATTAATATGTTCATCTTTACAAGCTGTTGCTAAATCCAGTGAGTCATCTTACCAATGCTAGAAAGACACAAATTAGACAAACCGAGACATCCGCACATTTCTGTCCTTTTTATTAGCTCCGTAGGTTGCTGCATTTTGAAGAGTTTACTAGCCTTTGTGTAAGAGGGTGGTAATCCATAATATATTCTAGCTACACATGTTGCTGTTATTCCTCATTCAGCTTGCTCTTTGAATGCATGTGTACTTTCTAGCTTTGATTGGCAGCACCTATTGTTATCCCTAAAAGGTTTTAAGCCTGAAATAATTGCCACATTTGATCAACAGAATAGTAGTGCATAGCCTAGTTTTGAAATGAGGCACCTCAATGTCTGATAGTATTTACATGCTCTGGGCAGACACAGCAAATGAAGCTTAGAGTGCTTGAATCAGCAGTACAGATAAGCATCCGAAAGCAAGAGTGTAAGAACAGCTTCCAATTTTCTTACCTTTTCCCATCAAAAGGCTTGGCAGAGGCCACTCCATTAAAAATAAACTCCTCACCCCTGGTTTTCAAATCCTCTCATTACCACTGGATGCCTCTGATTTTGTGTCTCATTTTGCTTCCCCCAACCTTTGCAGTCCCTGAAGCCAAGGTGCACGTGGGGCATGTTGCCTCCTCCCCACCACCTGCACCCATCCCTGTGTCAGCAGGCAGCTCCTTCTGATCCACACCCCTGCTCCTCACCCTCACGTACCTCCTTCCAGAAGACTCACCTCTGACAGGAGGCCCGTTAATCAGCCTGTCCCCACAGAGGAACAGTGGTGTGTACAAGCTGTCAGGCACAAGAGAAAGGGAGGGAGGAGGAGATGCTCCAGGAGTGCAAGGTGATAAAAACATCTCTAAAATAATCTGAGAGCAGCACTTCCTTCTATTCCTCTCCATCTCTCTTCCTCTAACAAGGAATGCTTGTGATTACAAATACTGAATATTTTTGCTGATTAATATTTTATATTAGCTCTTTTGTCCAGGAGACAATTTTATCTCTAATGTTACCAGAATGGAGATTTTTATTGTTCTGCATTAACTGCAGCCCTGTGATGTATTCGTTTATTTGCATGCCAGCTCACTCTTTCTCCGGTCTCTCTTCCTGTGTGTGTGTGTGTGTGTGTGTGTCCCCGCTGCTGCAGAGGAGGAAGAGTCACCTAATGTGAAATGTTCTCAGTCTTTAGTACAGAGTGAACTAAATGATTCTTAATTAGCTTTTAAAAATGCATTGTAGATAAAACCACATTAATCCTCTGACCTTCAGCTCATACAAAAACATTGTGTTAATTGTCCTGAAAAATAGATAATTCCATTGTTACAAACTCAGAGGTCTTGCTTAAACAAACATAATTGTCAGACACAAGGGTCTGGCACAGTCACACTTCAAAACAATTTACAAAAATCTATCCAGCGCTACTCTGGGTAACGAAGGAGCTGCATCTCCAAATCCCTGTGAATTTTGCTTGCTGAGCCTCAGCAGAGACAAGCCTTTGCCACGCTCTCTCAAAGCTCATGGTGGTTGGGATGCGTCAGCTTGGAGGGCTCCAGCCTGCAATCTGACTGAGAAAGGGGACCCTCTCTGTTAAATCTTTGGTGCTCAGCACTACATGAAAGGGAATATGCAGAGACTGGTGTTTTCAGGTACTCGTAGTTTGCTTGCAGAGTGTTTCCTGATGGTCTCTTTCTCGGAGTCTCAACAGTCTGGAGCTTGTCTCCTCCTTCTACCAGCTTTCCTAAAAATTCATGGTATTCACATGCAGGCTTTTTCCTTAGGTTTGATTGCTGCAAACTCCTTTCCCACTTTGTTTTGGTTCTCACAACAAATAACATAGGTAATAAAATGAGCTTAAAGCAATGAAAATGTCAGCCTGGATCATCACACCATTTCCTAACTAAAGCTCTGCTCAGCTGTCATTGATGATCTTGCCTTCCTGTTATTGCTGCATAATTTCAAATAATAACAGTAATAAAAATACCTAGGTCTTGTGAAGCATTTTTTGGTAGTAAATCTTAGAACCACTTTAGAAGGAAAGTCAATGCCTTTCCCTTCAATTTCCATACAGGGAAATTCAGGTATAGACATGTCACCCAGGCCAGTTGTCCATGGGGCTTATAACATATATCTTCTGAATGCCAAACTAATGATGGCTGGATTAAAGATCCCAAACTTTTATACATTTTCATTATTTCCCTAATGAAAAAACAGGGGCAGCAACCAATGCAAATTGCTTAAAAACATAAGGTCTCATCAGCTGAACAAGTGTTCAAGGATGCCTAGGCTCTGACCCTCAGTGACAAATGTTTTAAGGGTGTCAAATCCAGGTACCTCCCTGAGTAGTTCTGCTTAACAGAGGTAAAATGAGTCAAGGTCTTGGTGTGCAGATCTACTCACCCCAGATCAGGGAGCAATATCCGACTGGTATTTTGTTGTGTTGGTACATGCATGCTCCCAGCAGAGCATCCAAGTCCTTATCTTGCAGTTCCTACCTAAATCAGGAAGCTAGGTTTGCAGTGATTGCACACCCAGTGTTGTGGATGCATGAATCATAGAATCATCTAGGTTGGAAAAGACCGAGATCGTCAAGTCCAACCACAAACCTGATACTGCCAAGTCCCACTAAACCATGTCCCTAAGCACCACATCTACACATCTTGTAAATACTTCCAGGAATGGTGAATCAACCACTTCCCTGGCCACCCTCTTCCAGTGCTTGATAACCCTTTCAGTAAAGAAATTTTTGTTAATATCCAATCTAAACCTCCCCTAGTACAACCCGAGGCCATTTCCTCTTGTCCTGGCACTTGTTAACTGGGAGAAGAGACTGACACCCACCTGATTACAACCTCCTTTCAGGTAGTTGTAGAGAATGATGAGGCCTCCCCTGAGCCTCCTCCTCTCCAGGCTAAACAACCCCAGTTCCCTCAGCTGCTCCTTGTAAGACTTGTGCTCTAGACACTTCTTGCAGCTTCATTGCCCTTCTCTGGACATGCTCCAGCACATCTACATTCCTCTTGCAATGAGGGGCCCAGAACTGAACACAGTATCTGAGGTGCGACCTCACCAGCACTGAGTACAGGGGGACGATCACTTGCCTAGTACTTCTGGCCACACTGTTTCTGACACAAGCCAGGATGCTTTTGGTGATGTTGGCCACCTGGGCACACTGCTGGCTCATACTCAGCTGGCTGTAGACCAACACGCCCAGGTCCTTTTCCCCCAGGCAGCTTTCCAGCCACTCTTCCCCAAGGCTGTAGCGCTGCGTGGGGTTATTGTGACCCAAGTGCAGGACCCGTCTCTTCTCCTTGTTGAACCTCATACAACTGGCCTCAGCCCATCGGTCCAGCCTGTCCAGATCCCTCTGCAGAGCCCTCCTGCCCTCAAGCAAATCAACACTTCCCCCCCCACCCACCCCCACCCCCGCCCCAGCTTGGTGTCATCTGCAATCTTACTGAGGGTGCACCCAGTCCCCTCAACCAGATCATTGATAAAGATATGACTATGATAAAGATATATCTATGATTTATGATAAAGTGTCATGTTTTGCACCAGACAGCATTTGCAGAGGAGGGGAGTCATGATGCCTTTTCAGCTACCAAAGTACATCTTTGGATCCTGAACAGGAGAAGTCTCTGGGGGTTTAAAGTTACAAACACTGAGGTACATTTTAATAATGTCACTGTAACAATCAAGCAAACTCACTCTGCAGTCATGAAAAAATAATCTAAAAGTTACTCTTAGATGTAAAAATTGAAAACATTACCTTATGACTGTCACAGAACCAGGTTACCCAGGTTATTCTTGCTGCCCTGCATCTGGTGAGACCATGTATCTGGGGGGAAAGTCTACTTTGGAGTAGTGATGTTATAGTACTAGGTGTGCAGAGCAGAGTGGAGGTGATCAGGCAAGAGCAGACCTACCACGTCCCAGTGATTTTTTGCATGTGTTAACCACAGATGCATTTTAATCAAATGTACTTTATTTGCTTTAAAGGCCAGTCTTGGCAATTTGTAAAAAAAGCAATGATTTAATAGAAATGGAGGGGAAAGACCACTTTATATACCAACAATGCGTTCTCTGTTATTTTGCTCTATACAGACAGGAAGAAAAATTACTCTGATCATTTTTAAATTCCTAGTCTGAACAACAAAAAATACATTTAATTTTGTGACTTCCTTGGCTCAACCATTATTACCCTTGCAGTCTTGATAGCGATCCTTCCATTACAGTAAGAGAACAACTACTGACACCTGGTGGCCAATTATCTTTTTATTTCATTCTATATGCTGGGGTTGGTTACTTGCTTTCAAATGTGGCTATTTAAAGAGTTTGCTGATGAAATTATGCACTTAGTTCCCTGTGCTCCTTATCCTACTGCTTTCATGGCTAGAAAGATGTTAGAATGTCATCCAAATGTAACACCGTTCTCAGAAGAAACATTTTGGAACGACAGTATTTTCAGCACTTCCAATAAAGTAAAAATGAATTAAAATATACCTTATGACATAAGTTTATACTTAGGAAAAAACCATGCTTGGCATATTAACTGATCTAGAGAAGTAGATGCACACCGCACTGCCTGAAATGTTTTGGGTTGATCCATCTGCAATGGATTGAACGCTTCATCTGGGATCCAAATGTTGATCCCAGATTTTTTCAGATGAGCAAATGGGTTGTGCTTGCACACATTTGTAGGAAGAAATTTCTGTTGTCTCTCAAGAGCAGTGTTTGAAACTCCTCGTTCTGCCCTGCCCACTCCCAGGAGTGTATTTCCAGCCAGGAAATAACTGAAGTGCTGACAGCTTTCAGCAGCCCAGCTTGGGCACTGCCATGTGTCTCATGTTCCCTAATGCGATAGATGTCACACGATAGATGTCAGCAGACGGGAGCGTCATGGGTGCTTTCAGAAGAACCCCAGTATCAGATCTGCAAAGGCCAATGGGTTGTAGAAGCTGTCTCAATTTAGGCTGTTTACAAGGGCAAAATAGAGTTGTGAAGCCAGACCAAGAAAGTCTAAGGTATTTTGAAAGTGGCTGATCACATACAGAGAACAAAACACATTTATTCATTAATTTCCTTGTGGCTTATTAGATGAACTATGACGAAAAGTTATAAACTGCAGTGGTGAGGGACTAGAGTGCAGTATAAGTGATATTCTGCCTTTTGGATTGTCCAGACCTGTTTTCAATGTAGCTGCTACAACATGTAGAAAGCAGGAGTTTTGAGCAGTAGAACCCTGACTGACTGTTTCTTCGATTATTTTTTTTTTTTAATGAAAAAAAGACACTGTAGTGGGTTGACCCTGGCCAGCAGCTAAACACCCACACAACTGTTCACTCACCCCCCAACAACCAACAGGCAGGGGAGAGAATAGGAACAGCAAAAGTGAGCAAACTCATGGGTCGAGACAAAGACAGCTTAGTAAGTGAAAAAAGGAGGAAAAAAACAAGCAATGCAACAGCTTACTACCTCCCACAACCAGACCAATGCCCGGCTAGTCTAAGCAGCTGCCACCCTTACCCCTGATCTTCCTCTACCCTCAGTTTTTATTGCTGTGAGTGACATTATGTGGTAAGGAATATCCCTTTGGTGAATTTGGGTCAGCTGTCCCAGCTGTGTCCTCTCCCAACCTTTTCCCAGCTTGGTGATGGCAGGTAGAGTGGGAGAAAGAGAAAGCCTTGATGCTGCGCAAGCACTGTCCAGCAATAGCCAAAATAAGAGTGTGTGAACAATGTCCAAACTATCAATCCAAAACACAACACCATACAGGCTGCTATGAAGAAAATTAACTCCATCCCCCCCAGACCCAGTGCAGGACCTTGTAATTCATGTTTATTTGCAGCTAGGATTAGACAGATTAGGAAGAGAGTCAAATGCAAAACTAACAGAAATAATAAGCAATGAGTTGCCTGATGATTCTTCATGCAGAAAAATGAATGTACAAGAGCCATAATTAAGGGACCCCAGTGTGTTATGAGCTGAGATCAAATTCAGGAATAAATCTTGTTAAAGCACACACCAAAAAAAAAAGGAAGATCAAGTTATGGACCTTAGAACTGTGTGATCCTTCTCTAGAGTATTGCTTGTCAACATTCTTTTGATAGCTTTCTCTGATAGACTGTTCATATGCTTGTACATTTCTGCAAGAGTCATGGCTTGGCTTGCTGTGTGTTTGTACAACCCTTGGCAAGACCCTGGCTCTGGTCTCACCTTAACTATAATTTCAACTGGTAATATCATTATATGAATCAATGCACATCCACCAAAGCCTATAAAAAACATCTAGTTTTCCCAGCTGGCTGACTGGAGCTTAAGGTTTCATCTGCACTACAGGCTGATTCATTGCTGACTAATAACTTGCTCATGGCACTATTATGCATGTCAAGCTCATCCTGATTTTCTCTTTCCTACTCCTCCTCTCCTGGAATCCTATTCATAACTCACCTGCTGTTTCTTGACATTTTTGCATTAGTAGAGGCTTCTGCTTTCAGATGCAAGATATGCACCCAGCCCTCAGCACTGCTGTATTTACTAACCCACAGAAATGCTGTATGATTCCCGAACACCTACCAGCAGGTGATATTATTCACTCTTCTTTCTCTGACACAGACAGGGTTTGGTGGCATCTCTTGACTTAAATAACAATTCCCTGTTTGTGGGGCTTTGTACAACAAAATCACAGAAAGTGGAGATGGAAATGACCTAGTAGGTCATCTAATCCTTCCTTCTGGCAATGCAGGATAATTCCTTACAGGATATCTTCAAGTGCTTTACCCAGTTTAGTTTTAAATGTCTCAAGTAACCAGACCTCCATCAATTCCCACAGAAGATTATTCTACAACCTAATAGATCTCACAGTTAAGAAGTATTTCATTCCAGTCTGCCTAAATTTTCCCTTGCTTAATTTTATCCCATTACTCAGAGTTATATTCTCTTGTGACACCCAAATATAGTCTTTCTAACCTCAGGGCCCAATTCCCTGCTGCCTCATGTGTTACGTTGCCACTTACATTTACATCAAGAAAGTAGCTTTAAAACTGACAAGGTGAATGGCAAGTTGAGGCTAATATTTTTTCATACGTCATGACATTATAAACCTTGCAATAGGGAACACAGACCATGGCCACACATCACCTGTGTACAAGGCACTGGAGAGACTGGAACTTACATGTCAATAGGGTGTCCAAATTGGAGAAAGAACAGGGAAAAGTCACTCGAGTTACTTACAAATTAAGGATATTCTTCACAGAAAAGCATAAATTATTCTATTCATCTCTTCAGAAAAAGGTGACTTTGTTATTGCGGATACTAAGTACCTTCACAGAAAAAGAAAAAAAAAAAGTCAGAATCAGGCTACTATAGCTCCCTTCAACCTAGTAGGAAGCGTTTAACAAGAATGAATGACTGGGAGCTGAAGCTAACTGAATCCAAACTGAAAATGAGGCACATGTTCTTAACACTAAGAGTGATAAACTACCACAGCATAGAGTGGATATTGCTTTCCCTGATGTCTGCAGAAGATGATTGTTTACCTAATGGAAGATACACATCAGCTGAAAAGGTGCCTAGTTGAAATATAGGAGTCTCTAGCAACAGAGTGTCAGAGTAGATAACCCGATGGCGTGTTCTAGCCTTGAACGTTATGGAGGTATATCCTCTGATACACATGACAAGGTAAAAGAATGCAGTGGAGAGCCAGTGTAGGAATGCAGCTGGAGACAACTGTCTTGCAGGTTCCTTGAACAAATGGAAATTCCTTTCTGCATTATTTTTACAAGCCTTTGTAAGCTGAACACGACTGGTAGTCATCCTCTAAGTATTCAGTCTTCCATGGAAAATAGGAAAGTCTGCTTTTCTAATTGAGGTTTCCAGAAATCATCAAGAGACAGATACGTCTATTTAGTAAAAAGCCAATTGTATTTCCCCAAACAGATAAAAACAGAAGAATTAAACCAGGGTCACAGTGAGGGACAAGGCAAAAAATCCAGCAGAGCAGAGATGCAAACATGGCAGAAAAACAATTCCCATGGTTTCTATGTGACTGGCTGTGAAGGGAGTCTGCTCTTGAAACAAGACAAAAGGCAGCTCAAATGTGTCCTACACTGAAAGTTTCAAAGCACTCAGTGGACTTTGAGTTCTATGCTCCATCATCAGCAGTGACTGACAGCTTGATTTCAAAGATATCTAGGTGCCTAAAGTTGTAGCATAGCACCTGGTAGGATTTACAAGCATGTCAAAGTAGGCCAGGCACATAGCTCTCATTAATTTTCTGAGAGAACTGAGCTCCTAGACACCTCTACCACTTTTGAAAAAAGCTCAGAGGTTGCACGGCCACTGCCATGTTTTCCAAAATATTGTCCCTTACTGCTTGATGAAAGATTTTTTCAGCTGGGAATGGTAATATTATTTATCCTGAGACCAAAACAAACACTTATGCCCTTCCAAGACATTGTTAGAGTTCAGTGTCCAAGAGCTAGCAATGAGATGAAATGCAAAGAAGTAGAGAGTTAGAAACAAGGTTTTCCTGCCTTCCTCTTTTCTCTCCCTCACCTCACAGTAGTAACTGGTTTGACATAAGACTGACTCTCCATTGCGACTGATGTGGCACTTCTGAGGTGGAAGATGGATCTCCTCTTTCCTTTAGCATGAATCAGCTTTAGAGGAAACTCTGTCTCCCTTCCCATACTTGCCCATCTCCACATGTTGTGTGAAGAAAGCTCTAGAACTGTCTGAGGTGCCTGCTCTGTCCATGAAACGTTAGCAGCAGATGAATCAGCTTTAAGCACCTTTCAGTGGCCTCTTTGCTAACTGTTGTTGGGTTGAGTACTTCAAGGCTATGATGAGTATTGCTCAGCCCAGACCCGTTTCTTTGTGTACTTTGTTTTCCATCTTTGACTGCACAAAGCAGGGAGTAATGTAGTAAAAGCAAATGGTGAATGATAGTGGTAAGACCTGGCTGGCAAAGAATTAGAAATGTCAGCCCTTTAAAAGATACAGAGAAAAGGGAGGAGGCTTGGGTTTGTACTATAAACTCAATTTTTGATGAGTTGGCAAGAGCATCTTCCTTCAGCAAAGCACAGGAGTCATTTTAGTGTCTAACAGGCAATCTCTTCTGACACTGCATTGTCAGTCTTGTGAAGAACTTCTTAAGAAACGTGATACTAGAAATAATCAAGCTTGAAGGTGATACATAGTCAATCTAAAGTCCGTACAAGTAACCAAATAATCAGTTTGTCTTTGGAGTTTCAGATATGTAGAATAAAGTACCTGTGCCGTGTAAGCAGCTGGGTGGCATAGCTTTAATTAAAGGATCTAATTTATTGCATCAACCCTGTTTATGTTGGTCTAGGGATTAATGTAATGTTTTATTTTTCAAGTCACATACAGAAATAACAGGATTAGAATATGCCTAGGCCTCGAACAATGCAAAGTTAATCTTTTTAATGAAGGAAAACAGCTCTATGCCCTCAAAGTAAGATGTACATCTGAGTCAGCAGGCCTGATATTTAGGATAATTATTCTGTTTGAAACATCCATGCACAGACACATCAGCCAGGTTGCAATGACATACATACGCAGTGCTATCTCTTTTCTGCTGTCGCTCAATGGACAATTTGAAGGCTTGACTCACAGCTAAATAAAGTCAGTAGGAATCTTCAGAGTTTGGGATGAGGCTGATTTTCTTTCTTTTCTTTTGCTTTACACTTACAAAGAAAAAGTAAATTTTCCCTTGACCTTGAAAAGAAGTTTTGAAATATTTTACTAATTTTTAATGAGCACATATTTGATAAAGACTTTAATGTCACTTGTTTGAAAATATACTTCAGTCTCTTGGATGCCTCTCCCCTGGAAAGGTTCATATACCAGAGGAATTCCTGACTTATAATAGGGCATCCTTTATACTTCACTCTTAGTTACAATTGTTTGACCTTTCAGCAAATGTTCCAAATGGCTCTGCTTGTTCACTTGATCTGTTTTTCAAGAAGCAGAGCTAACTTTGTGGCTTTGCTGTATGTAAGTCTCAGAGATTAAGTCAGATGAAGTATTATTCAATGATTAGGATAACAGAATGGGCAGACGTTCTTAAGCAGAAGAGCCATATATAGCTGGGGTTATAAGAACATTGATTTTTAGCTTGGTTGCAGTAGGTTCTGCATGAGGTGCTTTCTCACAGATTTTGCTTCACTTACAAGAGTGTAATTAGAGTAGTATGTCACCTATAAGCATGAATGGATGGACATTACATTATTCAAGATCCCCCTTTTCACAGAGTGAGAATGCTGACTGCATCTACATTCAGAAGTATGAAAAATATCTTCATCATAGTGATGTCTACTGATGCCATCTGTATATCCATCTATCCAACAGAAAGAAAGAAATTTAAACATGTCGAGAACTACAGAAAGAGATAACACAAGGATGTGTAGCATGCTTACAATTAACAAAGTCTATTCTCTTGTGAATCATTCAGAAAGTATTGGTGCTGAGCTTTCTTAAAAAAAACGTAGACACTGTACCCGCCATGCTGTTTCAAGAACAAGTAAAAAATGTTGAAGAAAATTTTCAGCTGTTATAATATTTACACTAATTCAGAAGACAGTTTATTCCAGGAAAAGATCTGATACTTAAATTTCAGGAATTAATATTGTTACCTGCATTTGCTACACAAAAAAAATACCTTTTCCCTAAGTGACTGAGGTTTGTGTAATCAACTGCACTTACAGCTTCCTGTGTGTGGATGACTGATATCACATCGTGCTCCAGATTTTTTTCTTTTTTGAACCACTCCTGATGAATGCAGAAGGCAATGGAATATGTTCCCACCTGCTCTGTGGTGGGGGAGATGAATCTATTTCAGCAATTACAAAGTAAAAAAAGGAGAAATCACTAATTACTGGAACCATGAATCACTGGTACAATTGAAATTGGCCATTCCCAAAGTGCAGGCTGTTTCTCACTACAAGTGTAGCTGAATCATTTGTTTGCTCGTATCCCTCTCTACTTGCTTTATTTTTTAGTCTACTGACTGAACTTTTTTAATCATCCTGGGAAATCTGTTTGTGGTAACATTTAGTATTTCAGCCATGCTCATCGCCATGCAACTTTCTGGAAAGCTCTGTGGGATTTAGTCTACTACTTGCCTTTAATGCTGTGCTGCTCAGGGTGTGCAGGCACTCGGTGGCTGCACAGAACATAAAGCTCTTTTGAAAATAGTGACGGACATAGCGGTGCAAGAAGACAGTGCAGTAGGGAAGCAACACACACAAGGGCTGGTGATCAGAAGGGACTTGGAGACACCAAAGAAATTAAGAAATTATCAAAAAGCCTGCTACTGTGAGTGGGGAGGAAATAGAGATGATGGTAAAGAGAAAGGGCATCCTTCACAGAGAGTGGAAGGAAGGGCTTGAATAATTTTGCTGCTTCAATGGAAAATGGTTTATTGAAGTTTTAGAGTACCATCACCAATTTTCTATTGTAATCAACAACAGAAGAGTGATAGTTAGCTAGTTTTTCATAGACCTAAATTCTTCAAACTCCTTTATACCCCACATTGGTTATCAGTAAATTTTGTGAATTCTTTCTTATAGTCCACTCTCATGTTGCTTGAGGGACCTTGATTTTGCTTTCCAGAAGCTCCACTTCCTCCCATTTTCACACAGTAATAGCAACATCATCTGCAGTTTCCCCTCACTTTGTGTCCTACAGGCTGGAGAGATTTAAGTGCAAAGCCTGCAATCTGGTATTCAAGGTTTACTGGCCTCTGCCAACAAATTTCCCTGTTATTCCCAAGTGATTCTCAAAGGAAGCTAGTTAAACTCTGATCGGGGAATTTATTTTGTTACCCAATAGGTCAGGGACAGCAATGAAGCAGCAGTGGTGTAGTACCATGCTTTTACTTGTGCACCTCTTCAGCCTCGCTGGTACAGTGACATGCCTTTCTTATGCTCACCAAGAAATGGTATTTTGGACAGGCAAGAGGAGTTTTTCCGGCAGTTGTCACAAAGCATATGGCAATATCATGCTCAGTGATTAAGATGGAGAAAAAAATCAAGTGTTAGTCTAAACACAGAATATTCCATGTGGATGAAATGTTGGTATTTCTGAATAACTCTTTTATGTCAATGTCAAATTTTAGGGTTTTAGGAGAGTATGTTAAAAAATGAATCTTACATTGGTATGAGCAGTTTTGATAGAGTCTTCATGAATGTTAAGCTCACTGAAGAGAAGAAACAATACAGTTTACATTCCCTGTAATATGATTTTTTTTAAAAAATCTTAATTGTAAAATAGAGACATTATGGTAGAAAATGTAGGCGCTCTCATAAAATGCCCCTATACATGGGCATCTGCTGTTTCAGAAGTGATTGAAATCAAAATAAAAAAAATACTCTCAAAGGCTTTGAGGTGTGGTGAGATGACAATTACTTAATTAATGCCATACAATTAATGTAACATTATCAAAAATAATATAAATTTAAAAGCAACTGAGTAACAAATTTTTAAAGACAGTTCAGAATTGAACACTTCTTGGAATGTTGGAATATTAGTTGAAATCAATACTGGTTTGTGCAAATAAGTTTTAAGGACTCCAAATAAATGAATAAAGAAATGCTACATCACAGTATATTCCAATAAGAGGTTTGAAAATGCCTGTTTATTATTATGTGTTCAATAGCACTTCATTTCTTATAATACTTAGCTGTCTGGGGTGTCTTGCTGTGGTGGTTTAACCTCAGCGAGCAACTAAGTACCGCACAGCTGCTGGCTCACTGCACCCTCACCTGGTGGGATGTGGAGGAGAATCGGAAAAAAGTAAAACTTACGGGTTGAGATAAGAATAGTTTAATAATTAACATAAATTATTGTTATTGTTATTTTTGTTATTATCATTATTATTAAATAAGGAATAAATAATAATGAATAACTGAAATTACTAGTAGTGGTAGTAATGAAAAGGAAGGCAACAACAAGAGAGAAAAAAATAAAACCCAAGAAAGTAAGTGATGCATAATACAATTGTTTGCCACCTGCTGACCGATGCCCAGCCAGTCCCCAAGCAGTGACTGGCCACTCCCAGCCAGCTTCCCCCAGTTTACATACATGATGTTCTATGGTATGGAATATCCCTTTGGTTAGTTTGAGTCAGCTGTCCTGGCTCTGCTCCCTCCTGGCTTCCTGTGCACCTTCTTGTTGGCAGAGGATTAGAACCTGAAAAGTCCTTCACTTAGAGCAAGCACTACTTAACAACAACAAAAACATCAGTGTGTTATTAACATTATTCTCATACTACATCCAAAACCACATCACTGTACCAGCTACTAGGAATAAAATTAACTCTATTCTAGCTGAAACCAGGACACTTGCTCTTTCACCACTGTAAATCACGTTAAGTGCAAATCTTGCTACTTAAAAAATTGTTTTTAAACTCTGGTACATCTGCTAGCTTGGGAGCAGACTGTACTGAGACTGGTCTCTAGGCAACTTTAATTATGTTTTTCATTCAAAAAATGGAACTTCTCAGCCATCAGATGCCACCTGCTATCTTTTTTATCTCCACTCTTGTGAACTCTTGATCAGGGCAGCAAAGGGACCATTAGCTGTCATACTTATATGGTGCGTTGTCCTAAAAGCTCTGCTGTTGCATCGCATTTTCAAAGCCAGAACCAAGCTCCCAGAGCATGTTCTTGATTTTGCTTTGGTCAGTAATTAACAGCCAGAATTTTTTGTGTTGTTTTTTGTGTTTTGGTTTTTGTGTTGTTTTGTTGGGTTTTTTTTTTCTGGAGATCCAGCACAATTTTGACTTCACAACAATGGCAAATACAATTTCAATTTTCAACACAATTCTCTCTGATTTTTTAAGTCTCTGTTCATTTTTCTGATCTTTTCTCTTTTTCTTCTCCCACTTTTAATTACAAAATGAATTGAATACTTAAGTCAAAATAAATGGTGGGTGCCAAGCAGTGATGCAAGATTTGTGTAAGTTTTATTAGAAACATTCTTCTTTGAGTCAGCTAGTGGAGCTATGGTCATGTTGCATAAGGCAGCTTCATGACACAACTTATTTTCTGTGGGTCTATGTAGATCATTATCCAATCAGTGGAGTTTGATAAGTCCATTTTAGTATGCGATCCTCAGCTAAAGATAGAGAAGGTAGATGAGATAGAGAAGGTCAGTGCTAGCTGAAGTTCAGGATGAGAATTCCTCCTTTAGTAACTGCTTAACATTCTAAATTTCTCTTTAGTATTTGATTCAGTGAATTCTGTCTTTCAGAAGCATCTAGTAATTTCCCAGAGTGTTGGTGCTTAGTCCAGATCAGCCAGTACAGAGGAATCCTTGTATCTTTAGCATCCTTAACCTCAGCTATTGGGTTACACCATGTTTGATTAGGTTATTAGCTACTGTTCTGTTTGGACACTGTGGTTGCCAACTAATGCTGAAATTAGTTTCTGTTTGTAAATTTACTATTACCACGGTGTTCTTTGGTAAGCTTCCAAAGAAAAAGGCTGGTTTAGATACTACATATAAAATAATGCTTCCAGTAGTAAAAGCAGGTTTAGGCAACTATTCTCAACTGCATCATTAGCAGGTCTATCAATATAATGTCTCTGAAATATTCATTTATCTGAATAACACTTTTAATTTAAGATATTTTTAAAGTACATATATATATTTGAGTGAGAGATTTCTAGGAAGAAAAAGCACAGAGAAACCTTTCAAGAGAGTACAATTCAAAATCCATTTATTTCCCTGAACTCCTTTTTATATATAAAAATTACAGGTTGTATGGTGCTGCTGAAGATCTGTTGTTCTCAAACGTACAATGTACACTGTATTATAAATCCATTGCTTAAAAAGGTGTAAAAGTTTTGTGAGCCCTAGATCTCAAATTCACTTCAGAGCAGTGTTTGAAATATTCCATTTTGGAAGTTTGTTTAAACTCAACCAACCACAGTCTGTACTAGAGCACTGGGGCATCCTTGCCTAATGGCTTATTACCAACCTCCTAGGGACTCACTGGCATGAAAGGTACTATACAAGCTTAGAGGGACTTTTTTTTCTTGCCCCATGTGTAGGTTAGGTGTCATTTGCAGTTACTGTGTACTGCTAGTTTACTTCAAAAGAATGCTGATCGAGGCCTGAGGAAAAGATCGAGCTATGTGCTAAAAAGACGCAAAAGAATAAAGTACTGCTTTGCTTTTCTACTGAGATACATCTGTGCTGGCTGCCAAATGCTCATTCCTAGTTTGAATTCAAAATTGATCCTTTTAGCCTGTACAGATAAGAACAAAGTCAGATCATGTTTGTTTAAATATTTGGTGAGTTTTAATAAAATAATTTGAAAAAATTTTACTGTACTTTAATCTTTTTCAAGAGTCAGTAAAAGAAAAACTTGTTCATTCACCTGGGAAGCGGGGAGCTTGTACAACCACACTTGCTTTCTGAGAATACAGACCAGAATACAGCCATCTTCAAACATCTCCTGAGAATAACTGTAAAAAGAAAAGTGTTCTTCACAGTCTTCCACAGATGAGACATGGTTTTGTTAACTACAGTGCTTAGCCTCTTTAAACCTGCTGCAGGGCTTTTTTTCCAAAAAAGTCTATGGCTAGGGTTGTCAGAGGTATCCAAAAACCTTGTATCACTCAGTATTTGAGTGGTTTACCTAAGCCTTTTAAGAATACCTAAATACCAAATGTGTCCTCAACAACTTCTGAAAAATTGACTGCTTCAGATTGGGCACCAAATTACCTAAAGCATCAGACTTTGAAGTTTTATCTCCTATAGTAGGTCTACTAAAGGGTTTTTTTTAATTGCTTTACATTGTGTTAGAAGTGGGGCTTTTCTTGAAAATAAAATGCATTCCCTGTTGCTGGATATCAAATAGTCCTGTCACCAATACCAAGAACAGTCACAGTGCTTTTGACTGTACTACTGGTCAAGGCTGCTGGGGTGCCCAGACTGATATTTATGTGTTACATGGGTCCTAATGAACTTACATGGCTTCCAAGAAGTGTAGGCGTTATTCTCGAGTCATACACTTGCCTGTCCTGTTGCCAGACTTCAGATGTAAAGTTTTAAAGAGAAAATAGCCTAAGGCTCTGGCCGTTATATTTCCTAGACTGATTGGCAAAGATGTGTTTAGTATAATGTTCATATTTTGCATTACATTGATGTTTTTAGAAAAGTTAATTTCTTCTAGAAATTCCTCTTCTTAACTAACCAGAAAAACTAGACCCACTGAGAGGTCAGAGAGCTTGTTGTTGCTTTTAGAAAGAGATAACATGACTCTAAAAACCTGATGTAATATAAGCTGTGTGCCCCAACCACACTCCCGTAACTTAAGAGTTAAACTCTAGACCTATGCAAAACAAAAATTAATGAGGCAAAATGCTCATTGACTTAAATTATACTAATATAACTCAATATTCCACTCATTTGTTATATTTTCCTCTGAGTTCCATAGCTATGTGCCATTTGTGCCTTATAGCGGGTAACTGCATTTAGGGACTTCAGAAGTCCTAATCAGTTTTCCCTTCTGTGAGATCTGCCAACTGTTCAGTTCTTTGCAATTAGTTCCTTTATTTCATTCAAGTGTGAGGTGCCTAGATGTAAATATTATACACCTTCAAAGGAACCTCCAGGGTTCAATGTCCTACAAAACCTCCTCTGGATAATTTCCTATAAATCATTCCAGCTCAGTTGCATAACTATGGCTTTGGAAATCAAACTTAAGTACCTTGGCTTGAAAAGAGTAGCCTGAGCATAAAATTGTCTACATTTTCATATCAACATGTGCTATTGGAATCAGCTATTGGCAATTTTTCTGCTCTTAAAAAAAAAACCAAAACAAAACTGTGCCCCAAAAAATCATTAGAAGATTTTCTTACTGGAAAAATTGTCCAGATGTTTACTCAAATTTTACTATGCTATGTATTTCAGGTGATGTAAAAACGCAGGGATTCTTTTAACATAAATTATGGCTCTAAAATACATTAAAGTATGTTGTCCTAATAAATGGTGACTTAAATGAAAAAAGGGAAAGAAAGAACTTGAGGGCTTTATTTATATCCAGTGTGTTATTGTAAGTAATGCTGTCAATTTATTTTTTTTTATAACCTCCAGCAACAGAAGATTATTGTGATAAATGATTCATATTGCTGCAATATACACCTTTTAAAATTTCCATATCTGGCAACTAATAGGCACTTCTTGAAGGCTTCAGTAGGCTCCTTAGCCAGATAACGTGGCTGAAAGCTGCCTCATGATTAATTTCATCTAAATGTGGTAATTATCGTACTTTGAAGTAATGCCTGCAAAACATGCTTTCACAGAGAGTTAGTGGAAGGAGAGGATTAACCTAGAAACATTTTAGTTCAGAGCAGCGTATCACCCAAATAGAAATGTATTTTCCTCTGAATTTTTCAGGACTTTTTATTACACCACTTGGCAGTCATTTGCATTACCTTATCTCATATCAACTTCTTCACAGCAATTTAGAAAGCAACAGAAACTGAAGCAACTTTGTATTATTATCATTAATGGGATAGTCTTGGTTTTGCAAGCCACTTATCCTGGCAGCTTCTGCCCTGAAGTATTTCTTATATTAGTGTTTAAGAGCAAATTAATTTATCATTCATACAGGTTGTGGACACAAGCATTATCCTGCCTATATTCTAGGCACACTGTAGATTATTAGAAAGGATGTTCATTTCCTCATGGGCACCCAGGGGAGTAACTTGCACCACTACTTTATGCGTACCTTTGCTTACTGTCTCACAGGACTTCCGTGATCCATTTCTTCATTTTCAGGTGAGACTAGTGAAAAATGTACATAAGGCCCCAAGTATGGTTATAAAAATGGATTACTTTTGTACCCAGCTAAAAGCCCTAAGGTAGAATAGCACCAAGAATTAATAACAGAGAGCGAAGTTATCACTGAGTATTTCTGCCCACTTACATCTGCTTAGTAAAGATTCCAAATCTTCTCTCACCCATCAGAAAAAAGTCCTACAAAAAAGTGGCATAAAAATGCCACCTTAACTGAAGATGAGACTGACCAGCTTAGTTAAGTCTCTCTGGTAGGCTGCCTGGCCATGCTGTATTTTGATATAGCCAAGTTATTTTAAGTTTATTGAAAAATCAACCAGGGGCAGATTTTGCCTACTCCTACACGGTCCATATGTAGGACCGACTGAGTTTCTTCAGGTTCATAAGCCATTCCACTTTGGCTCCATTTTGTTAAGAGTCATATGTGTGTTCTTTTTCACAAACATGAAAGAAATGAATTAGCTTCAACTTTGATTGAACGTTAGGAAAAGTTTGGAGAAGCAAGGATCTTTCCTCCAGGCTGGACTGGGGGGATGGCTCAGATTGTCTGTGTCTTCTTTTTAGCTGTAAACCTTGACTTTGTTTTGGCATGTGGGAAATACGTGGCAGCTGGAGTTTTGGCTAGCCATTACGTGAAGCCTTCCAAACTAGACCTCAGTTGCATGGTTGCCAACAACTGTAGGAAGATAGAGCCTTTCATTGCATGTCTTTATACTTAAGCTCGTAGTGCATCTTCCCTTGCATTTCTGCAACCTGGCAATGTGCACATGGTGAGCAACCGTGGCTCAGCTAGTATACGTAAGCCATGGTAACTCAATTACGTGTCAAATATCACAGATTATTATACTGAAATGAATCAAAAAAGTTCTTGTTCACACAGGTTTTGCTGCATTTACACTTAAGGTTAAATTTGCGCAACTGTACCATGAAACAACAGAAGTTAACTGATTCACTGCATCAATCATATGCACTTTGCAGCAAAGAAGCTGTTTCACCTCTAAAGCACAAATAGCAGTTTTCAATCTCCTATATCCTTCCTTCCTGTGTTTTCATGCATATGTGGTTTATTTTATCTTACAGATAAAAAAGAAGCTGCTGTGTCCAAAGAACTCAAAAGTAAGAAACTACTGTGCCATAGGTTATGATCTCTTTTATATGTCATGTAGTGTCAAACAGCACGTTTCAATAACCTAAAATAATAGTTATTGAATTGTTGAAAATACAAAGAAAAAGTAGCTACATCAATTATAATTGAAAAATTACATGTTTAGATTTCAGCTGCCTCCAACTTTTTAAATCCATTCTTATCCTACCTCTAATTCCACACTCTTCTTTGTGACTGACAGCTTTGCCTTCCCCTCAATTCTAGCATTGTCTTCAAACACAAAGGTTTCATGGGGAAGGAAATGTCAAATGAGATCTCAGCTGAATATGCTCTCAGTGACAGCAATGCTGGTAAATGGGCTGAGAAGACTGGGAGTCCAACAGGCTGAGGACCACCAAATTTATCTTCACAAATGCAAAAAAAGGCCCCTGACTATCTCGTTATTTCAGATTCAGACAGAGACTTATGACACAAAAGAGAGCTAGAGGCTGGGCTTTTCTGCATAAATAACCAAAAAATGCTCTAAGAATGTGGGATTGTTAACAAGGGAACTCTTAATGCCTTTCTTTTCTACAAATCTGCAAGCATCAATGCCTCAACACAGTAAGGATCGTAAGACAGTTTCACTGGTAAAACCATCTGCTCAGATTTCTCTTCTGAAAGTACAGTATATAAGAAAAATTGGGGAAGTTATGGGGCTTTGAAATCTCATTTTTAAAAAAATCATGATTAAAGAATGCACTGACTCCCATCTCCACGTATGATCTCTCCTTACCTGTATGGCAGAGTAATCCCCTGCCATCCTCAGTTTTGCAGGAATTTGTTAAAAGATTTCTTTTGGTAATCAAGAAAAGCTTATATATTGGTTTTGTACTCAAATTTTGCAGAAACATTGAAAAAAGATTGAATGGACTTACTCTAAAAGTAATGTTCTGTTAGTGAAATAAATGCTTGTTTGCAAGCCAGACTTAAAGTATCTATTGATCTGGGCACATGATTCTTCTCATGGGAGAACTCGCCAGCAGCTGTCACAGCAAAACTTCCCAGTTCCATCACATGAATGAAAGTTGCAGGGTGAAACTTTCAGCTGAAACTTGGTCATATAAAGATGCAGAGTCATTAACACTGAGATAATTTGTGAATTGCAAACTAAAAAGCATATGCTTACAAAAGAAAGTTTTAGACATTTGGCACTTTTCTTTCAATACTACTGAAAAGTTAAAAAATAAATAAATTACAGAAGGTTTTGGTCAAACATATTCTTCATTCTAATGTTTTCCCTCAAAATTATTTTAGTTGCTCAAAAGTTAAATATTTCAAATGAAAATTAAAATCTTGGTAGAATAAAAAGTATCCTAGTTTACTTTGATTTCACAGAGAAAAAAAAAAAAGTCTCACTGGCCAGCAGTCTCTAGCTGAAAGCTCAGAAGGGAATAAATGCAGGAGTCCTGCAGTTTTGTATTGTCCATCTTGTCACTTGTAGAATATGTCTGTTGGATCTCTTGTTACTTCTGCAAGAACAGGCACCAAGAAAGTGACACTAAGTAAATTCTTCTTCAAAGTCTTCTACATATTTCCCAGAAGGAGGGGTGAGCACCCCAAGTAATTACAATGTTGTGATAATAACTTTAGGATATAATTATCTGCTGCAGGCTTTTAAATGGATGGAAACAAAACAATCCCACACATGCAAACTATATTTTGTTTTCATTCTGTTTCACAAGACAATCTGATGCATCTTTTATGAACTTCTCAAAAGACTGGAGGGAAAGAACTCAAAATTACATTCCTGATTTAGCCATATCCTTTTTCTTTGTAATAACACAGTGACAGATGTGAAGGATTAACTAACATTTTTTTGGCATTCTGTAATTCAGATTGTGATTAAAATGATTAATTACTTCCTCTCAAAATATGGAAATGTAAATTTTAAGTTAGAGGATCTTCAAGTTGATATAAAAAAAATACATTATGAAAGTCAGCAAAATTTAGCTCAAAGATATTTGTTAAATTATTGCAGCTTAAGTACAATCTGTCTTAGCAGTTCCCAAGATAAAAGCAATTAACTAAAAAGTAGTAAAGAGTAAAGAAATTCAGTTAGTTAGTTCTTCTATCCAGAGCTGAGATTCTCCAAGTCTGCTTGGGGGTGCACATACCCTTCATCATTTGGACCTTCATTCTGCAAGGAAATATCCTACCTCAGTAAAGAAAGCATAGGGCAAATGTTTCATCAAATGACCAAGAGCAGAAGAACTACAGTTAAGTGGCCTGAGAGGGCTTGCTTCTCTGCTGGGAGAAACCAGCAGGTGCTCTTTCAAGTGCAGGATCAAACATGAAGTTGTTCTTCTAATGCTCCTCCATTTCCATACTTTGAGAAGCAGCCTAATTTCACCTTTTCTCATCAGGGAGAGATTCAGACGGGGGAAAGGATGCCATTCTGAATAGCTGTGGAACCATCAGAAGCATCACTGATGCATTCACAACAGGGAATCCTTGCCAGCTGCCATAGGCTGGTTCAGGACCTTCTGCTCTCAGAGCTGCAAGATCTAATGTGGAGGCTTCCAGGCAGTAGCTGTTGCCTGAGTGGCAAGGCCATGCCCAAACCCCTAGATACCTGTTTGGCTCTGCTTTGCCAATAGATATTGAATTACTAGACAGAAAAAGCTAAAATAAGTGATTCAGTGCCTAACAGCATGAGTTTACTAACCCTTTGGCTGGTTATATTTGTTGGTGCCTTTGAGTTTACTGAAGGCAATTCAGCTGTTTTCTCTTTGGGTAATCTCTTTGTCTAACTCTTCGGTGAAAAAATTGCTACAGGCTGTACCTCATTGGAAGCCTTTCCTCATATTTCTGTTTTTGTAAAGTATAATGCTTTATAATAATTGGTTTAATTTGTTCTCTTTTTTTAAGACCCAGCAAAAGCTCCTGCAGCCAAAGCAGCCAGCAAAAAAACGGCAGCACCAGGTAAAGGAGTAAAATGCTAACATTCAGTGTTTCTTGTATTCTTGAACCAGTTTCTTGCATCATAGCACCATCTGCTGGTTTATACAAAAGCCACTGTTCTGGGTTTCTGTTTAAATTGTCATAATTTGTGCGTGAAATCTTTGCTGAGAACAAAAGCGTTTTGTATTGATCTCTGACATTGTGGTTGCTTCTTGTCCTCCCATGGTAGCTATGAGGCGCCATATTGGGCCATTCTGCAGAACTTGAGATCAAAAAATGAATCTGAATGTAAAGACTGATTTTAAAAGCAATATTTACAGAAATGAGTTTCCATGTGAAGCTGTATTTGAGCCCTTTGGGAAGGGGATTTGATTTCTCAGGGCAGATCTCACAATCAGAAATATGCACTGACAAGACAAGCAAACTTTTTTTAAAACAAGAAAATGGCACAAATTTATACAATTTAGATTGGATTGTAGAAATCTACTACTTTTTATTGATTTCTGATCTCTTCTGCTTCACAGTAATCTCCAAAAATGCCATGTCACATTTTAATAAAACCTAATATAATGAATAACAATCTACACAGGTTATTTGTAGGTTTACTACATTTTAAATTAACTAATACACACACACAAAAAAAGGGGGGAAATCCCACGTGCAAATGTGATCAATATAAAACTATAATACTACTCTGCTCTAAAGCAGGGTGTCAAATGCTGTACTAGGCTCTGCGCTGCTGAGCTGTGCCCAGTGCTGGCACTGCAGGAGTGGCCAGCCCATTCCCTCTGATGCTTCTTGCCTCCAGCTGATGCCACTGTATGTGGCTGTAAGGGTCAATGTGGATCTGAGATTTTTTTTTTTTTTTCTTTAATGTATTTTGGCTGTATTTCTCCAATTCAGACCTTTTTGGTGGTCTATTTCAGAGATGTACACCAAATAAGAGAATAGTAACCTGCATCAGCAGAGGAGATTAGGAGTTGGTCAAGGATCAGTGCAAGGAACATCTTCAGTTGCCTCTACAACAAAAGGACTTGCAGTCTGGAATTGCAGCCGATACAGGCTATCACGGGGCATATTGTACAGCTGTATGATGAAGCTGGCCTAAAAAGCACCATTTCCCCACTGATGCTCTTAGTCCTTGTCTGCTGTATGTGTTTGACACCATGTTCAGTTGTGTTAACACAACTGGGAGAACAGTGTAGACTTCACCACTGCCATGACTTAGAGCTAAAAACTGTCCTAGAAACGTGTGTGTGGCCGGGTGTTCAGTTTGAATCATTTCAGTAAGTCTGGCTCCACAAACATTTATATTCGTGTAACTGGTAATTTCTTAAACCAGCTTTGTTGCCAAAATGTGTTGCACAGCTAGACCCTTAGATGTCTCAACAGTACACTGCAGAAATCATTATGTTAGAACCATATGCTCATAATTAATTCATTCCACCTGAGTGCATCCAATATTTGTGTTCAGTTTTGAAAAAATATTCCAATGACTCTGCTTGTTGGCAAGAATGGTGGTGACAGTAATCTGCTTAAGATAAAGAAAAGGGGGAAAACTGACATAGGTTCTTATGGAAAAATAAAATTAGTTTGTCTGTTCTGACATATTTCTATATCCCGTTTGCCTTGAAAGTAGTAAAGAGCAGTAGGCTTCAACTTCTACATTTTTGTTTCCCCTCCCCAAATGGCACCTTTGTCTCAAAATTAATTTACTCCCAGAATAACTCACCATAGCAAAATATGAAATATGCTTGTTTGGCAACATCATTAACTAGACTGTTACTTATTAGCACAGTAAATTAAATGCATTATCCGATTTCATATTTCATTTTCTTCCACATACTTTATTACATCACAACCTGTACCCCAGAATGCCTAAAGCTAAAGGCTTAGTCCTGTTAACAGACTGAACAGGCTGAGAGCACAGCTGGTCATCTTCCAGTGTTTCTACATGACATATGTTCCTGGTCTTAATGTCACTGGTGAAGAAAACCCTGCCTAATACACTGTGCACTATTTTTAACTCTATATATTTATACAGAGAAAGCAAAGAAAGTGAATGTGGAATTTGGAAGCATAGGAGTTTCTGTGTCTGGAAACTGATGGCTGCTCTAGGAAAAGAGCCTCGATGAATATCTGTTACTTGATTTTCAAAATGGATATTTTCAAATGTAGTGTTTTCTTTAACTGGGGGAAAAAAAAAAAGAAAAAAAAAACAAACCAGAACAAAATCTCTGAAACTGGGCTGTAGAGCATAGTACTTGACTTTAAAGTAGAATAGTTTCATATAAATATGCAAGCGATGATACTCTGAAGGGAGAAACCAGAGCTGAAGATATTTCATGACACTGGTCTTCCTTAGTTACACCATCTTGTGATGCCCCCATCCCAAACCCTGCCACCATTTGCTATTTGCTCTTTTTTCACCACGGTATGTCAATTGCCCAGCTGTCCCAGCAGGACAGGTCCGAGAGTGACCTAGCCTTACAAAATATCTATCATTCTTCCCTGAGGAGGGGTGCAGGTTTCTTTCACAGAATTTTCTCAGGTGCTCCATGTGTGTTGGGGCCAGCATGTTCTCCAGAGGGTTTCTCAGAGCAGCGGGAGAGGTGCTGAGCATCTGCCTCATCCTGCCATCCTCTGGCAGGACAGTGGGCTGGAAGGGAAACCTGCCCCTCACCTCTGTCCCTGCAGAGCCCCTCACCTGGGAGGAGCTCCCACACCACACCACGTATCGTATCGCACCCCACAGCTATCACTAACTGCCAGGGCAGCAGCCCAGGTGCCAGCGGTGAGGCACAGGCACATCACACCTCAGCTTGGTAAGTTTGCTGGGTCTGTTTTGGTACCGTGAGGAAAGCAAACACATGGTGGTGCAGGGCAGGGAACAGGCTCAAATCGCTCAAGGAACCCTTGCAACTCGGTGCCGCTGAGCCCCACGCGCTCCCTCAGATAGGGTCAGGGATGGGAACAGCTTGGCTGTGGGTCCCTCTCGTGGGACAACCTCACCTTATAGGTAACACACCCGCATCTTTTTTAAGCACCAGTGATAGTGCTTTCCCTTGATTTGCCTGATTTAAAAATAAGATCTCTTTTCAACACTGTAAAAATTAAATCCTAATTGCATTTTAGGATTTCCCTGGAATGGTATTGCAATTTTTAATTTAATTTTACAATATGTTTAACAGATTTTGTACTGTCACCTAACTGCCTAATTACTGATTTTTAATGCCTAATTTTTCCCGTATTCCTCTCCACACACGTGCAAAAACAATCTTATTCATTGTTACCTTTGGATTCATAACAGAAACACTTTTTCAGCACTTTTTCCCCCTTGAAAATCAATGAAATTTTGTTTGGACCCAGAAAGAATAAAATAAGTATGACAGACAAATAACCAATTTTAAGTGCTCAGATGTCAGCTTCATCCAGTTTCTCAAACTGGCTCTGTCAGTTGTGCCAGAATTATTGTTATCTTATTATGCCTCTGATTTTTCCACTGGTGGTAAGAAGCAGAAAGGAAAAAAAAGGACATTACATAGGAAATTAGTTCACGAGATAAGTACAGAATATTAGAACACAGGCTATACTGAAAAATCTGATCAGAGGATCAGTTGAAGAGGTTCAGATCACTCTGCCTAACGCAGGAAGAACTGCTGGTTCCAGTGGTAAAGGGCAGCATTTACTTAACAGACAAATAATTTTAATTCTTGGTTAAAGGTGAACAAGAGCAACAAAAACAGCAGGAGGGAAGAATCTTTGTATTTGCCATATGGTATAATACATATTAACTAATTAATTAATATAATACAAATAACACATTTATAGTGCTATTCTACTTAAAAAAAGGAAGAAATAACACAAACGTTATGGGACAGCAGGTATGCTTTGAAATGCAGGAAACGTTTATTAAGGAGCTGGGTTCGTTGGTTGTCTTTTAACAATCACCTATAGGACACAAGTACACATAAAGAATGCTAAAACCATGTAAATGTTACAAAAGATTAATAAAATTCAGCACATTACTGAATAATTTACCAATGTGGTGGAACAGGCAAAATTATCATAAATTCTTTTTCAGGTTTCTCAGTCAGGTAGCTCTCTTGAGTCACACGTCAGGGATGTATTTTACTCACAACAGCACACCCCCTACATCATCCATCCACCTACCTATTGTATTCATCTGTAGGCGTATTGCCCAAGAGAAGAGACATAAAAACCCCAGTGTAAGTTGTATGTTAGACACCACTGTGTAAGTACTTTTGGAAAGAGAAAAAGGAGAGAAACAGTGTTTCTTTCTCTTTCTCTCTCACCATATGTGGACGTGGCCGTAGTAGAGTTTGCCATCCTGCAGTCTCAAGATCTTATGTCTGAGTGCCTTTATGTGCCCTCATATTTCTCTTTATAGGCAGCCACTGCCTCTGGTTAGCATTTCTGCATGTATTTCTGCAGTACAGGTGTTAGCAAGAAAATTCTTCTGGTAACTGGAACAGTCTGTTCAGTTTTTTAGTCCCTGAAGTTAATCCTCTCACACTTTTCCATAACATAAGCACAGCCATTCTCAGGGTTTGTTTTCTGGGTTTTTTACAGTTTAACTCTTCAAGGACAAATGATAGGGGTAACTTACTGCATGCATAAGGATAGGCTTTGCAGTTTATTTCAGGATGAAATAAATCTTCACTCAGGTAGCAGATGTTTATGCAGCAGTAACCAAAATAATGCAACCCTACCTGTATTAATCCTGCTGCTCAGGGTCCTTGGGTTTAGATCCAGGATTGCTCTGTAGTCCTTTTGATTCATAAAGGCTTTTTTTTTTTTTTTTTTTTGTCCAGGCTAGCATAATTCTTCATCTCTCCCACCTTAACTCTTTGGGAAATTAAACATCATATCTTCTCTGATTTATTCAGTTTCTTTCTGGTTTTAAAGGGAGAGTTACAGAGTTGTCTGGTTTTGCACAGTAGGTGGAAATTATGTGATCTCGGTCCTCAGTAACCTGCAGAGGGATAGGAGAAACCGGTCTTGGTCCTCACCTGTTTGTCCCAGACAGCTTCCTCTGGGCTTAGTGAAGCCTCACAGCTGACTCTGCTCCTGTCTGCCAGGAATGCACTGTACCCTCAGCAGCTAAAACCTGGCTGCTGTTGCGTAGTCCATCACTCAGCCACTTCTTAATATCTGCAGGAATCTATTATGTGGATGGAGACTAATTCCACAAATCATTCCAACCCACTGACATTTTCATCCCAGATCAAATCTGAGAAAATATTACAGGCTAAGAGGTCTTAAACTGTCGGCAGGATTTTGTAACCTGGATCATTACCTAACTCTGAATGGGAGAGGAAAAAAGAATTATTGAGTTATGTCACAATATACACCCTCAAAGAGGGAGAATTTTCCAATGTTAGAAGACTTTTCTTTACAACCTTGAATTTTTTACATACAGGATTTATTTAAATGGAGCATGAAATAGCTTATTTTACACTCAGCTTTCTAGTCTGAAATCCAGTTTTTATTCACCGATTTTTAAAATATTTTTGAGTGAATGGCCTAGAATTCAGGATATTTTTGCTACTTTTGCTAGGATGATGAAATGCCCAGTCTCATAGCCTGGCATGCTACTGTTATATTTATAGATTCCTTCGAGTATTATCTGCTTCAGGACCATATAGAGTTAAAATAATTTCATATCCTTCCTTTCACATCATAGTGAACTGTGAAGACACTTGTACTAAGAACACAGCCTTGTTCCTTTTTTTATTACCAGATATTATTAAATGCTGCAGTCCAGCCTATGCAATGCAGCAAAGTACTATTGTACTAACACAGAAATGACACTACTTGAAGAGCAAGGCAGGGGGAGCAAGTTAACAATAAAAAAAGAAATTATTTAATACATGAAAGTAACAATAATGAGAACAAAAGGGGGTCAAAATTAAATGCTATTTAAATACAAATTAGAGCTAAAAGGATTATTTAAGTATTCACTTTTTAAAGAAGAGGAATTTTAAGGTGTTCTGTTTTGAGGCTGGCAATCTTTCATACCCCTGAAGTTGTTTCATGATTCAAGTGCACTTTTGGCAAGAATTGGGCCAATTTCAGCAAAGCACTTAACATATCTTTAGCTCTATCTTGAAGCAGCAAAGCTTTTAAGCTTTGTTGAATCCAGACTATCACATGCACTATGTGTATGATTACCTTCCCAGGCATTAGTCTCTTGGAAGTTGTACCACCTTTGCTTTGCTAGAAAGGGAATAGAAGGGGCTCATTCTGATCATTGAGTCCATTATGAAAATCACACTTGATTTTCAGGGAAGCAATGGTGAGTACTAGACTTTTCTATACCGTATATGGTTATATTACTTCTACTATTTATTATGTCCTTGAATATGGCAGTGGTATGTTTTAGAGAAAGAGCAAGTGGAAATACAGTATGCTTCACTATGATGTTTCTTAAATATAAGTTGTCTCACATCATCGTACAGATCTACATCAACTACAGATTTGAAAGTTTCTGTATTAAGAAATTACAATCAAGTGTCATAAGTATAAAACAAATCATAGCAATGCACAGCACCACTTCAGTCTGCAGAGTGCCGCAGATAATTTGATGGGGTTTTTTTCTTCTATAACACCTGCTTGGAGTGCACAAGTTTGGAGCCTTACATATTTCAGAAATAGGGGTTGCTGGGTTTATTTCATGCTTACAGGAGACTCCTCTCAACATTTTAGTGACTGTCCAAGCCTTTTGTCAATGTCCTCCTTCACAATGCTGCCTCTGCAAATACCTTCTGAAGTTTCTTGTCCTGGTTAAGGCAGTCAAAGAAGCCTTTCAAAATACTTAACCACATGTTCCTTTGATTTGTTCTCTGACAGCAAGCATACCAAAGCTTTTGCTCATTGTCTCATTCTACTCTACCCCTTTGGGCTAACTGACATCAGTACCCACCTCTAAGTCAGGTGCTACAGTTAGAGCTCCTGTTCTTTCATTAACACTGAATTAAATTCTTTCCTTTAGCATCTCATTGCATTAATTTTTAGGGTCTAACACTTTTGTTACTGAATTAGCTAATTTAATCTGCACATCACATTTGCCTTATGATAGGCAAAAGCTAGAATTGGTATTTACTTCAAAGGTATTTTTTCTCTTCCGAAACATCTGTTCCAGACTGATATTCTCAATGGGTTCCAAGCCTGAAGCAGAAGTCCTTCCCTTGTCAAAAGAAGGTGGAGTATGAACAAGTTAAAGCGTGAGCAAGTAGTAATGGCATCCAAGCTATGACCACTCTCAGTGGGCATGCATTTGCCATAAATCAATTACAATATAATATGACTCATCCTACCTCAAAGTGAGACACTATCAAGAAAACTGAATTACTTTCACCTTGCTGTTGTCTATGAGTATGCATACAATTGCTGCACCTGATCTTGTGCTCAGTAATTTGTCATGTTGCTTGTTGCCCTCCTTTGAGAAGCTCCACTAGGAGTGATGTAGGAAATATCTCCATAGAGCTGCTGTTGATTCAAATGGATGTGATTTCACCCAGGATTTTTCTAAATCCAATAGAGTGTCCTTTACTCATATGGATTGACTGGAAATACTTGCACCTGTGCAGCTTACTCATCTTAGTTCTCAAAAGGCTGGAGGTACTCCTCAAACCTATATTTTAAAAGAAATACAGGTTAAGCTTTATCACAGCTAAGGATCAACTAGCAGATTCTAGTTCTCTGCATTAAAGAACTATAACATGTTTATAAATTACATTTTTGCCACCTAAGCCTTAACCTGAATGCTTGTGTCAGAAATCCTATGACTAGTGAAGTTAATTTGTTCTTAAAATAAATTTGTGCTAATGATGGGCATTAAGAATGAATCTTTCCACAAGGGCTCTGTTCATAGCATATAAGGATTTTGGAAAGTGTCCTTTTCAGGGGCGGTACACCAGTTCTGAACACAGGCAGTGCCCTAGTCAGAACTGTAAGATTAAACTAATTTTCTTTTTGAGGATTCTAAATAATAAAAAAAATTATTCCAATGGGAAATTAGGGATCTGTGTGTCTATGAATACACCCACACTGTGCACCGGTTCTGCTCCTTCTGATGGGAAACCAGAAGACCCAAACCTTCCCCTTCTCACATGGCAAAAGTGATGAAAGCATTTTCCTAGCAGTGATCAAATATATTCTACATTTACATAAGTATGTGCTTCAAGAGTGTTGACTTGAGCAACTGATGTATTTGCATGTGATTTGAGTCCTTGGAGAATGTTTTTCCTCTAACTCAGAGGAGCTTTGCAAGGCTGGCTGGGCAGACATCAGACATCTGCATTCTTTCCATTTCCTCCTTATGCTGGTTCCTTTTCTCTTGATTATCCCAATTTTTGCAAAACTAACAGAGCATTTCAGGCTTTGGAGAGGAAAAAGTATCTATCTGTTTTCTGAGAGACAGCTTTTTCTTTAGGCTTCACTACAATTGTACTGGAGCCTTGTGAAAAGAAGGTGCTTGCTTTCCCTCTGAGTTATTCTAAAAAGAGATGATAGACTTTCTGCCTACTCAAGTATGGAAGGACAGATCCTATCAACTTCAAAGAAGGATCTGAAATCTAAGAATGACCTCACCTTCTAAAATCAACATCCTAGGGACAATTTTGATAGCATCTTTTCTTTTTTCTTTTTTACTCCCCCCATTTAGCTTGCTGATGAGTAAGAAAAGGTGTACTAGGCTTGAATGAAGGTTTCCAGCAATCTTTATTCAAGTATGTCCACGTAACACAGAAGATCACATACTATTAAAGTTATTTTAACATCAAGATGGTTTTTTTAGTGTGTACACCTTCTAAGGAAAAGGCAGATCCTGTTGTCTCCTTTAAAAGATAAAGAGGTATTTCCCAAGGTATGACTACTTTAGCCTCCTCCCCGTAATGACTTTGATAGCAAAACTGATATATGCTTATATGGGAGGATTTTGAAAACACAAGTATCTAGCTTGCCTTTGAGGGCCAACCACATCACCTCAAATTTAGGGACCCTGGACAATTTAACGGTGTCTATCCTAATACCAGCTTCCTCTCTGAGCATCAGTCATACATCCAAAATGATTCAAGAGCTGTATTAAACAAGGAATGAGCTGACTTAAAGTGAAGCTAAGGTAATTAGTTTAAGCAGGTGCTTGGATATGAGGCAGCGCCGCTATCTCCTGCCTCTCAAGTATTTATTTGTTTGTTTGTTTGTTTTGTTATGTGAAATCACTACAGGGGACAGTATAACCCTAATCCTCTGCAGAAAAGTCTTTAAATCATTTTGGTGGCTTCTACCTTATTCAGGGATCCTGAGACATTTCTCAATTGTGAAAATTCTCATCCTTAGTTTTGATGCCATTGTTTTCTGCCTGTGAAGAAAATCTACAGACTCAATAGATTGGACTGAATGCATTTGCATTTCATCCAGGCCTCTTTTCTTTCTTTTCTTTGTACAATGTTTTTCCCAAATATTTCCCAACATGGTAGCAGATTTCCAATACAAAGGTATCGATGCAGAGAACCATCACCTGCTTTCCTTTTCTTCACAAAAATCCATCAGAACAACTGTTTGTTACCCTTCTCAAAAGATGTTCATTTATAGGGGAGCAGGTATATGTGTGGCATGATCTCACCAAGTAAGGGGTTTCCTTGGTGTGTTCTTATTCTGGAAAGAACTGTATTTGTGCAGTTCATTATCTTTATACATCAAAATGTATGATGACAGTGACTTTCTTTGATCCAGTAAGTAGAATGGCAGTCAAATATAACAGAACAAGTACTTCTTAGGAGCAGGAGAACTGGAAAAACCTAGTTTGATGCAAAACTTTCTCATGTGGATTATCTCAGGTCTAACTATGTGACTGAGCTCATATTGCAACTTTTCCTTTCAACACAAGGCACTAACAGGATCCTTTCTGTATCTAGCTGCTTGTGTTCACAATATTCTTAATTAAAGGATATCTTGGAGGGCTATACCACCCTGTCTCATTCAGTTTAATTGACTAACATGATATGAAGGTCTGAGAAAGGAAATGACAGGCATATAGCCTATAAAACAAAGATTAGAAGATTGTAAGACCAGGCTAACTTTCTGCTCTTTAAGGATTTAAGTATTCAAGACACTGCATGGTGTATGACAACAGCACGCTTCACTGAAATACTTGTGTTAACAATTAAACAATACAGAAAATACCATTTTTATGCAGCTGCTGAGTGCAAACAGAATGGTGTTGGTTATTTGACATATGTATACTGCAGAACAGCAGATCCACTTCAAATACCATTTATTTAAAGTTTTCCCAATCTGTGTGATTCCATATACAATTTTTATTTTTCTGAACACTTCTTAGGCATAAATGCTTTATCTGGATTAGGAGATAACACACATATATGTAAACACATAGCTGTACAAATTAGGAGAGGATATCGATTGTTCTTTCCTGACAGATGGTGGAGGGTCACAGTTTGTGACTGTCCATCCTGGTAGTAAAGATTAAAGTGCACCACAGCAAATGTGCCAGCCTAGATGCTTCTCAGCACTGTGCTTTAGGGAAGACTGTGGCTTAGGGAAGAGCTGCAGAGGCAAGTTCCAGTTCTCTTTTGTCTTCCACCTACCCCAGGAGTGTCTAGAAGTAAGTGACTAGTAATGAAACAAAAAATACATTTCTATGGTTTTATGGGCATGTTATACATAACTTTGTCAATTTTCATAGAAAAGAAAAGCCATTTGTTTGCAGCATCAGAGCTTATAAAGATGGTGAAATGTCAAACTAAATCAAATCTCAGTGCTATGCATGGTAGAAAAATAATATATTGCCAGCAAAATTTGCCTGAATAAAAACACAATTGTATAAAATAAAAATAAAATAAAAACACAATAAACCCAAAAATGTTTAAATATATAAAGAATAACAAATGTCATGGCAAATGCCTAACATGTCTATGGTTGACAATATCCTTTCAGTGTCATGCTAAGTACTTCTAGTAAAAACAAACAAAAAAAATAAAGACATTGAGCTCAAGCAATGATAACTTGTAGCAAAAAGGAAAGATCTAGGTATGACCTTTCCTGAAGTTTATGTCTCATGTAACAAAATTTCAGTTCATTCCATTAAAATATCAGAGCAGGAATCACCTGGAATTTCATACCCTGCCAGATTTCCCCAGAATTCCTTGATGTCATATCCTATGTTATTCATTTTTTACATTTATCTCACAGGAAAGGATCTTATTTCATATGCTCTGGAAGTAAAGCTGTTACAAAAGAACCCCTATAGAACTTCCTTAGTGTTTACAGTTTTGAAAAACAGGAAATAAAGTTAAACAAATGGAAAATTTTATACTTTGCAAAAACACTTGCTGAGTGTTGTTAATGTCATGCTGTTCCCTGATCTCATGAGAGCTGACAGATCATAGAATGAGAGGGAAAAATAATTGCCTCAGAACCACTGAGGTTATAATTACATTTTCTTCAGTTTCCAGGAAGCTGTCCTGAGCAATAGCAAAACAGAAAACCCCACAAAACCAATCAAAATATTCATTTCACAGAATGAGTCCTAAAATATCTATATGAAATTGGATACTCTGAAGAGCACTTGGGCTGCACAGAACCAAAGCTGCAGCTGTTATGATTAAGCTCATAGAGACAGCCAAACTACTGAGTCCCAAATTTCTCATTTCACTTCTTGCTGTATTTCTCCTCCTTGACTTGTGCTAGGGATGCCACCCAAGGTAGGATGCCATTAAGAAAATACAGGTTTTATTCAGGCCATAAACTCTTTAATGCCAGCTCAGTCTCTAGCTCCATCACTTTTCCATATTGCTAGGAAACTCATATCCCTGGCTCATTGCTTTGACCTGCTCCATGACCATTTTCACAGAATGTCACCTTTCATATACAATGTGACTATAAAGCACATATAATATTTTAAATGTGTATATGTTCTATGATAAATACATTAAAGTGTGCTTTATATAACTCTATTAAAGCTAGGTCCCTGATTTCAGTCAGCTAGTCTTGATGCTTTAATGTGTCTGGATTTGCTAAAAGATTTTGCTTATGAAATTGTGATGAAATTCCATCAATACATTTGGTAAAACCAGAAAAATCGAAATCTAATTTTTAGTATTTTTTTTAAGAACTCAGAGTAAGACTACATTTTAGAAACTACATTTTCCTTTAAATTATATATAAGCTGGGTCCTCGGATAGATTAAAAAAACTCAGAGAAAAATTCTTTTATTTCAGATAGAACTACATGTATTGCTTGATACAGATTTAGTGGCCGTGGGAGTGTGGAGCAATGACATCTTTTGTTTAAAACTTAGCAGTTGTGGGTTTTTTTTTTCATATTTCAAATCAGCCTGCCTTTTTTAATATACATTATTTTTTCATAGCTCTGCATGGAGTATACCTTTTTTAGTGTCCACTGTGCATTCAGTATTAATATTGATTATGAGTTAATATTTCATGTGAATAATACTCATACTGATGTTATTAATCAACATATTCAATTTTATATTGAAAGTTCTTGTTCCTTTTTGCTTATTCAGTTCCAGGATAGCTCAAATGTAAGGATAGGCTTGCTTTTAGTGAGGTTACAACGTTCAGATTCACTTTGAACATGGAACTTTACATCTTGATTTTAGAGTGAAAACTGTTTAAACATTAATATTCCTCAACCCTATACCACAGCATTAATAAAATATATATTCTATAAACCAAACATGGAGAAAATATAATCATCAGATACTGGTAAGCCACAAGCATGTATCTAATAGAAACTGCCTTTATGTTGTCATCAGTCAACCCAAATACTCTTGAAGTAATGTTCCTGTGTGGATCCAAACCTGCACAGCAGAGCCTTTCCCCATGCGGTTTAAAAGCATCTGCAGACATCATCTGCAGACAGCAAAAACTTATCTATTTTTTGCTGCTGTGAACGTCAGCCCTTGCTGGCAGATCACACTTAGTTTCCAAGCCACATTCAGTCTCTGCCTCTTCCCCCTGGTAGGCCACCTACTCCTTCCCTGAGGGGGCTTGAGAGCAGATCTTGGCAAGATAGAAAGAGCTGTTAGAGAAACTACCATTACAAATTCGTAAATCCCAGTCATAGTTTGCCAGAGGGTACAGAGTTTAGGTGGATGAAGTTTTTCAGCTTCAGGTTCCAGATCCTGTTTTGGCGATTTGCTCCTGTGGGCTACGGATTCCCCCCTCGCTGTGTATTTCTGTAAAAGAGGCCAGGACCCCCTCCCCTTCTCCTGTGGCTGGAATACATGCTCAGCTGCTTTTCCAGTCTTTCCACTGAAGAAAGGCAAGGACCATACCGCAAGTGTCCTAAGGCACATACAGGTGGTTGAGAGGCCTCCATTTAGACTACCCTGAAGTAAAACTGCAGATATTTTGATGCACGCTGTTTCTAGACTTTCCTTTTAGCACCTTTTTATTAGAGTTAAATCCTTTGATGTCCATTAATAACAGCTAATCTGACCCTGTTTGAGCTGTGTGAAAACCACTGAGGACATCTATAAAGGTTTTATTTTGACGTGCAGGGAAGTAGCGAAGGGCTTGCCTGAAGTGAGTCCAAAGGAATATGTCACATCCAACCACTGCTAGAAACATACAAAAATGATTTTCCAGAGCAACAACAACAAAAAAAAAACATTGCAAGAAGAAAGAAGTATACTTGATTTTTTTCTCTTTTCAGAACCACACAAGAAAGAAAAAAGAACAGAAACTGGTGAATATTCTTCCCCTTTTTGTCTTACTTTTCAACTTTCCTAATGCTTTAAATTAATTCATGTCACGAAATCAATATTTGATTTTTGTTTGTTTTTACAGCCAAAACAGCAAAGAAAGAAGGAAAAGTACATGGTAAGACCTGTGAAAGACAGTAAGTTTTAGAGTCCCATTTATCTGGTTTGATTTTAAATTGAGACAGGATTAGGTAAAGGAACAAAAAAAGTGAGGGCAGAGATAAAGGTTTGCTGGTTTAATTAAAGTTACACACAGCCATTTGGTCTTCTGAAACTGAGATCTGATCAAAAGTTGCTAAGAACAATGAGGGTGAGAATGTTTTTATTTCGGCTTTTAAAAGCTTTATCTTTTCAAGGAAGGGGGGACTGCTTGGAGGTTACAGTAAATGAATGGAGAACAAAACACAAAATAGGAGCTTCAGAGTGTGGAGGGAAGGAAAACTGTAGGCTGTGCAGTTTGGTTTGGTTTTGTTCCAAGCACCCATGCATTTTATTGTCGTAGCTGGGAGCTCTTCTTATCCCTGACTGGAATCTATTTCTCCAATTTATCCAAGTTTGGGAGAGCATAAAGATTTCCAGCCAAGCTTGATGACTCATTCGTCAGATGACTCTATTTTCTCAGATTTAAATTCTGAGCAAAAACTACCTACAGTAGACAGTCAATTTATAGAAAAATGAATCTGTCCTTTTCTACAGCATGAAACCTGTCACAGTGCTTCAGAATGAAGGTGTGAATAATGAAGAAAGAGAAATGTGGTAGTGCAATTCATTTGGATTTAGTTAATGCAATTATGAAGAATAATAAACAAACTGAAAAAAAGTATATGTTCAAGGGAGAATTGAAGCTGGATCTTCCTCTGTATCAACACTAGAAGAGCTCTGTGCTTTGAGTTTTCATTAAACTCAAATCAAAAATAAATCCTATACTTCCCCAAATTTCTGTAGTTGTTGCAAGGGGATTTCTATCACATATGCCCCGCCTATGTTTGATATGCGCCTGTTCTGAAACCTGGTTTTACTCCTCCTCTCTTCTTCGTTACTCATACTCATTACTGAAAACAGTGGAGCTATTGAAGCTCCATATGAGTTACCTCTTGACCTTGTTTTCCATTGCTTTTAATCTGCAGGTTAATTAGTCATCTGTGATGAGACTGTCCAAACAAGCAACATATGTGTTTGTCAGTTCGCTGCATAAAAAAATGAATGCCTGCTTTGCGTAGATAGGTAGCATATTGACCAAGGAAGAGGTGTTAGAATCAATCTTAACTTCATTACGCATTTGCAAAATTTGTTTCCTGGAATGTTTTCTTTTATTTTACAGCATCTGTGGAAACTCAGAAATCAAAAGGTGGGTAACTGTTTTTAACATTGAAGTGGGAGAATGCTGTTAATTCTACTGTTAATGAAAAAGCTTCTTGTGACAAAACTGCTAACAGGTCTAACACGTAAAAAAAAAAAAAAAAAAAAAAAAAAAAAGAAAAAAAAGTGGAGCTATTAAATTATAATGACTCCTTCCTTGCAGCACCTCAAAGCATTTCTAGAAAACAGGTGTCTTAGTCTAAGTTCTCCACACACTAACAAACTGTAATTCTCCAACTGCATCAAATTCAGTTTCTAACCCTAACTCAGGCCTTAAGCTTTTTGTGAAAGGCAGAAAGGAGAAATAACCAATCCTCTATAGAGACCTGACACAGAGTGACAGTTCTTTTTTTGCCAGCCTCACTGCAGCACAAACCCAATGACTGAACAGTTGTGTTCTTTACTGAGTCCAGCAAATTTTACAGGGAAGTACAGTGGAACAGGTTTTGCCTTCCTTTAACACAAGAACTGCTGTTGGCAGAAAGTGGGAAGTGTGGGAGCATCAGTGCTTGCTCCAAAGCTTACTCCTTTCCAGAAGGCACAGGGAACTGGGACTGGTGAGAAATATTAAGGAAGAGCTCAAGTTTGAAGTGGGCAAATATTTGATTGTTCATGTCAGTGTCTGGCTTTTTAAATATATACAATGCAAGATGCTAGCTCTGAATTGCCTTCAAGAACACTATAGATGTCAGTTGTGCCTTAGACACAAATGGAAAATGGAAAGGCAAGTTACAAAGTGCACTTCACTCTCAGTCCTTATTTATTCATATCAATAATCACCTTGCTTTATAAACATTCCTTTTCAAACAAATGTGACTGCATGTATCAACTGCTCAGGCTTGTTCGTTGTGGTCTCCAAGCTGTTCACCACAAGACAAAGGCAGGGAAGTGAGAATATCCGGGTTTAAATACCCTGTTATCATTCAAGCATCTTCCTTTACCTTAGAGTTGTCTCTGAAGCCTCATTCACATTGACCAGTAAATATTGACACAAGTAGTAAGGCTGAATTGCAAGGCAGCAGAGTGCTTTTCTGGAGCATGAGGACAGGTTGCAGAATCACAGCTCTGGAGATTAATGTAAGGAAATTAAAGCTGATACATTATTCCCTTTATTGGATGCTTTTAAGTTCCCTGCTCCATGGGCTAAATTCATAACACTGTCATTGCTCTGCAGCTAATTGTATTGAGCAAAACAGAAGCCAGAGTAATTTAGGCATTTGTTCTTTTTATACTCCCACCAGACAAAACACAGAAACTAAAAGGGGAAAAAATGTATGTTGAGTTAAGCTTTTGCATTTTTAGCAAATTGTAGACTGCCAAAACTGAAAATAAAGGTAGTCTTGCTGCTATGGGTGATTGAATAAAGCTTTCCCGTATTGCTTGAAGCCTCTGTGGAAATCTCTTTGATGTATTATAATTTCTTCTATGATGCTGTAGTATGCATATGAAGTCAACATTTCAGCATCTGTGAATACACTTCTGCCAAGCCTGTGTCCATCAGGGTCTGAAAAGGACTGAACCAGTTGTTTCTTGCAGAGATAAGTCACTTTCTGCAAACTTTAAGTTTTCTTTGGCCACTGCTGGGAAATGTTACCATATACTTTTTGAAATTCTTAATCCCACTGATCTATGCTTTTATTAAAAGTTATTTTGTTTGGGTCACTTGTCAAATTTACAAACAGAATTAGCCAGGATTTTGAGACTACAGAGCTTTTACTTCTAAGCTTTATTGCTGTGAATAACTTCATTTTTTCTAGTGAATACCGTATTTCATATTTATTTAGATAAGAAGCAAACATTTATATATGTAATAGGTCTTCATCATACCTCCAGCACTTTGCAGGATGGAAGCAAACTCTTCCTTATGAGCTATTGAATTAAAGGGCACTTGAAATCAATTTATAGGAAGTTCACAGGCCATTAAGGATAAATAGAAATTGTAGGCTACTCTTATATAAAGCAAGAATAATTTTGTTATTTCTGTTATCAAAAGAGTCTCACAGCTGAAAATGCTGGTCTCAGCCATTTTAGTTTTACCATAGGGTCAGCCTAATGTTAAACCTGTGTTTAAATAGCAACTTTGTTTTAATCAGTCACCAATCTCCATTAAGCAGAAATAGCTGATGTTATTGCTAGAGTAATTGTTATCAAGTAAATTTTCAGAAATTAACAAGTGATCTAAATGTAACTTTATGTTGATAATTTTAAAACTCAAACATAGTCTGTACTCCAGGAGGAAAATTATATTTACATCAAAATATTACAGCTATTCCTTTTGCCTCTTAGTAATAATCACAAAGGGATGCTATTATTTTCTTCTAATTCTATTTTTTTAAGGTGATGGACAAATTGTAGTGGTGTTTAATAGCTATACCTTTTACTAAGTCTGAACAAAATCATTGCTTTTCTGTCTGCATTTGTTTGTTCTTTATTGCTGCTCCTTATTTACTTGTTTTCCATTTTTCTGCTATTAATCATTTAGGCTTATCAGCTCTCTGGATGCTGTGTGGTTTCCAACATTCAGTAGCCATTGGCTAATTTTAAAACTTTTAAATATATTCAAGGCAAACAGTCATGTTCTGAAAACAAGTGAGGCTTTTGATGGAATTCTCTTCTTTGGTAATTAAAAAATTTACTCGGCTAGCATAGAAGGAGATCTGAGCCATTCCCACTAGCTTGTACTTCTGACAAACTATCAAGGTCATATGAAGTTTTGTTGCATTTTTCTCACGACAGATTCTGGAATGCCACTATGGCAGGGAATTCTTTCGTTTGTCTATGTAACAGAACAGTTCCTAAACCGTAATAGACAGTTCTCTAGGTTCATGATTTCTTTATATTAGTGATGTCACAATCCAGAGCTCTTGCCCCTGACCTCAGGGTTCAGTGAGTGTTTGTTGTCTTCCGTCAGCGTGATTTCTTTCAGCTTTCCTTCACACTGAGCAAACATCTCAAGATAGCTTTAAAATCACTGACATTTTGTAATGCATATTTCTGACTCTTTTGGGATAAAAATATTCTGACAAATTTGATTGTAGCCTACAACTATTGAGACTGCAGAAATATTTAACTGATGAATTGCTCTCGTGGCTACTTTCAGCACAAAACAGTATCTGCATAGCTTGCTCTCATTTGATTCCAAAGAGCTTATGATGGAACCAGAGAAAAAAAATTCATAAAATCATCCATTTGATCTATATTATGCCAAGTTGTCAAGAATTTTGTTGTCAAATGACAAAATATAAATGGCAGTCCATACTCCGTTTACTTAATCTATTTTTTAAATTATAATTTACTGAAAATATAGATGCCTGACAAATTTCAGCTGTTACGTTTATGTGCATTCATTTGATTTTGTGTTATTTCAGGCAGGGTTTTTTGGTGGTTTTGGTTTTGGTTTCTGGGTGGATGTTGTTGGTTTTGGTTTTTTTAATACTTGATGTTCTGCTGAGGAGAAAATTATAAGACATTATGATACACCCATGTTATTTAAGTCATATGGCTAAAGGATCAGCTTTTCAAATTGGAAATACCTGCAATGGGACCAATTTTTAGAAACAGATCATTTTTCAGGCTGCCATTCAGAAGCGGCAAGAACTTTGAAAATGCTCAGTGGAAGGGGTGAAATCTTTAGCTACTCAGAAAACTTATCCCTGTTCTAATAGAAATAAACCAAAACCTTTCTTGGAGTCTTATTCCAAACAGAGAGTCTGTGCGTGTAGGTTTCTTATTTATAGACTGTTAAAGTGACACCCATTACCTTGACGATGAAAGACCTCTCAGCCTTACCAAAGTAGCTCGCACTGCCCTTCTCAAAAAGCAAAGGGAATAATGTAATGTCCTGTTTGTCCTTCCAGATACTACCCTGCCACGTCCAGATGATGCTACTTAACAGTTCCCAAAAGTTGCTAAAGCTCTGATCTGTCTCAGCAAGTTCTTCTTTACAAACACTCACTCACAGAAGCATCGTAGCATTAGTGAATGCACTGATAACCACAATACTATTAATAGTACTAGTTGTTATTTTTAAATAGCGACCTCAATGCTTCTCAAGGATGGCTTGTTCCTTCATCATAACTGCACTCATCGCCTACTGTCACCACATGAATTTGATGACTCTGAATACCCAATCTTCTCAAAAAGCTGTGTTGCTCTTCTAGCCTGTGGTTCAGTATCCAGAAAATATTTTTATCTTTTATTCCATCAGTATTCTTGTTTTCAGAAATTAAATAAACCAAAATTTCTTGTTCTAGCTAAAAATGATAAACATGCTTTAGAGAAAACAACAGTTCTCAACAGTTCATTTTACTCTTATCATAGTTGCTTTTGCAGCTTTAAATGTTAAAAATACATTTTGGAATGCATATGGAATTGGTTTCTGGTGCCCCTTTTCATATACTTTTTTCCATATTAAAATAAGCTTATTATTCAAGATGTTGACCACTTCAGTAAGATTTTTAGAGGCACTGTGGTATTGGTTTGCTCAGTGGCAGGGCTCAATGCCCAGATTCATCCAGGCATATAGGTGTCTAGTTTATTGCTGATTTAAGTAGCCCTGCTGATCTAGGCCTAATTAACATGGATGTTAATAACAAAGATTTGTGATAAATATTAAGGGACTTTGCTCCTCTTTAGCTTTCTTTCTGTCCAATAACATCAATACAAAATTAGATACTTGGATAGAAATGGAGTACTCACATATGATTTTTCTGTGGATCCAGTCAGTCATTGTTTCAGCCTAAACTTGATTTTCAGGCAAACTGATTATCTTTAATAAAGTTACCTGAGGTAACTGAAGTACGGAGGTGCAATATTTTACTGTTTTCATGGAGCTTGCTCACAAACACATGCTCACCCCACAGCATCCTGGGATAAAAAAGGGCAAGCGGCAAGGGGGAGATTGATGCGAATGAGCTGGACTACCACACTCAGCGTGAAGCAGTTCACCTGTCCATACCTGACATTTCACTGAATGTCAGGAAAGGTTTCCCGCTGGGAACAGAAGATCCTTCTTTTGGCCTCCAGCCCACTCACAGACGTTGCAGACAGGCTATAGCTTTCTGACTTAGGTGGCCTTTTTGGGCCATCATGCATTCAGGAGGCTTCCCTGCTCCCTGCACTGCAAGCCTAGCCCCAGAGGGACCACCAGGACAGCCCTCCAAGAGCAGCAAGCACACCTGGAGGCACTTTGGAGGTCCTTTGAATTCCCTGAATTTCTCAGCATAAATAATGATAACAGAATATGATCTTCAGTATTTACCTTGGCTCTAGAAGCCAGGCTTTTAATTTACAACTGTGATTTGCTGTAATAAAACATTGTGTTGAAAACATTTCTGTGCTTGACAGTTGAAAAAAGAAGCTGAGGGTATGTTATGTGCTGATAACACTGCAGCTGCAAAGACATTTCTATACTTATCAGATGTAAATTAATTTTCACCACCTGCTTTACATCCTACCATTTATGCTGATTGTTTAGTCTTTGCACTACTTTTAAACAAGGCAATGACAGTGAACCCTAGTTTCTTAATGTCACATTTTTTGTCTTAAACAATGTAAGATGATACCTTTTTAAATTAAAGCAACACTTCTTATTCAGCATAAAAGTTATAAATTATGGCTACAAAAGCTTGATTTTACAAAAGCAAAGTGTTGGCAGTGCTATTTACGGCTAAACAAATATGCTTACATATTTGCAAGACTTAACACTGAATAATTCAATTAGATGAAAAAATATATATGTTGTTCTAAGTATATTCAGTAATCTACAGGAAATCTTGTACATTGCCAAACCTGTCATGTAAATTGTCAGAAAATATAAAAAAAATCCCCATATTTATGTACGTTTCCAAAGAGACCAGTCTGATGGGTTCCTTCCTGTGCATCCTCCTCTTAGATCATTTAATCCTTGGTGTGGAGCCATGAACAAATAATCTCTGTCTCTTTTCTCTCAAGCTGTGCAAATGAATTTAGGAACTATGCAAGCTGAAGCTCGCAATAATGTCCAGATATCCTGACCTGGGTTGTTACAACTGTTTTGCGTGGCATCCGTAAAGGTCTAGTAGCCCTGCTGCACAGACGGTCTGGTTCACTCTTCTCTCTTGCATGCAGAAATCACAGTATTCACAAGGACCAAGTCTGGTGTCTATAACATACAGTCTGGCTGTGGCCCACTATCCTTACTGAGACTAGCTACATGCTTAAAATTAAGAATATGGGGAAGTATTTTGCTGTGTCAGGGATGCAGTGGAGGTTTCTTCTGGTGCAAACAAAAAACAACACCTGTGTGGGGAACCCTCACATGACTGGGCGAAGTAGAGACCTGCTTGCTTTGCTCTCTCCTAAGTTATGTGATATGCACTGCAGTTTAGTCTCTGTTCCACCTGAGATCTAGAAGACAATGCTGCCATTTATTTTCAGAAAGTAAATAGTTCCTGTTTGCTTTTCCTTTTTTCTTTTTAAGATAGGTAAGAAATACTGACTATGTAGTCATGTATTAGGGGGTGTGTGAAGTGTGTGTGTGCAGGGTAGGTATCTCATGGTTGCAAATCACTTGCCTCAAAGTCATCTGTAAGGATTCAAGAAAAGCTTTTTCTGTTGAAGCAACACTTCTGACTAGAAATCTTACTTAAACCTTATCTTTCTTTTGCAGCTGTACTTGAAAAGAAGGAAGAAAAAGCAACAAGAGCAAGGCAACAAGAAAAGGCAGCAGAGCAAGGTAAAAAAACAATGTTGGCATTCTCTCTTTTAAAAGACAATGGCATAAAAACAAAAACCTCAGATCCAGACAGCTGGATGACAACAACATTTAAATCCATTGCACTGCTAGTGTTTGTCAAGGCTCTGCTGTTTTTATCAGAGCAACAGGGAATTTCCACTGGGAATCTAGCTTTGTTCCACTTCCACAAAACTGCAACCCCACAAAAAGCTTCAGGTGAATAAGCTGCCCACTTCAGCTTAAAGGTCCTGTGCTGGGACTTTGGATCCCACAAATCTTGCAAGAGGCTTCCTGCCCCTGTAGCCTGGGCAGGGATCAGCCTTTACTATTCAGTCTTAGAGAGTGACTTGCAACGAGGTAAAGGAGTGGAGGCTCCCTCAAGGTAGCTGAGCTGCCTTTCTTATCCCAAATGAAACATTAGCCCCATGAAGAGCCATGAAGGTCTACTGCAGAGAAACTCAAAAGCTCTTGAGATCAGAACATGTAGATGTTTTTTGCAAAAAGCTTAGAATTGGTATGAATGAGGCATGAGTAGGAATGTCTGGAAGTGGGAACACCAGAAGAAAGGATATGACAGCTGCATGTGTTGGGCACATAGTTCAGAAGGTAACAAAGTCTACATTCAATTTCCCAAGCAAGAATATCAAGGGACAGTGTACACCCAGGCTAAAACAAAACTCAAGACATTGGGTGATGATGGTGAACATGAAAAGGATTGGAGCCTTAAAGCATCTAGACAAAGATGTGCCTTTTCCCATTAGATACACTTGTATTTATTATAACTTTTACTTTCGGCATTATATCCTGCATACTTGCTTCTTGCACATTTGTTAAAAGCAATCCATGCTTTTTTAGGCTAGTGCCGTAAGGAGCAAAGTAGTAAAATGCTGGCATAAATTCCTAAAGCTTCTCAGCCCTGACTTCCTTTGTACAATACATATCCTAATCTCTTGTGTTTTGTTACTAACTCTCTACCAAGGTGATTTTTATGTTTACTCATGCTCAGATTGACAATTAGAGCTGGGATGATGAATTTGGCATTTTCAGTCCTATTACACTGGAGTTTTTCCAAACTTGCCAGTAAACTTTAGAATAAGGTGTAAGACATTTATTAATGTAGCTTTGGTCAGTTGGGATATTATCTCTTTCTTTTCTCCAGTTTCTCAGCTCCTGCTTTACTCAGCATTACCCAAGCCAGCACAGGCACCCTGCAGCAGCTGTCAGCTGCTTGTTAGCTGTCATGGAAAATGTTATAATTAGGTGGGCCTTGGCCTAGATTTCAGTCATTGTTAGTCTGGGTATCTCAACACCATTTCCCATTGCCACACAAGTGTTTTCCCAGCCATCTGCACTGCTTCCTTTCCATTTGGCTATCTCATGCAGCAATGAAGTTCTGTTTGCTGTAAGATTTGTCCCTTCCACAATGTGCCACCATTAGATGAGCCTTCATCTGCAAAATATTTTAACTGTGCCCTAAAGAGCACAGACTGAGCAGTACACACCATAGTTTCACATGGCTGGCATTGAGCAGGGATTCCTAAACCACCGGTTGTGATACCCAGGGGGCTCGAAAGAGGGACAAAGTGTTTCCCAAGACAGCAGTCAGCAGCAGCAAGCACTATCTCCCCATGCCAGCAGCCATCTAGTTTCTGCAAGCTAAAGGAATAGAGCAATGTGTAATGTCTGTTGCGACTATTTCTGCAGCTCCTTCCAGGCACTGGCAGCACCTCCATTCCTCTGCTGCACAGAAGCAAACATAAACACTTTCAGACAGCAATTGCCTCTGCTTCTCATTTCTGTACGCTACATGTATAGAGTTACTCCCAACACATTGATTACTCAAAGACAAATGAGCCAAAAGAAAATTTCAGGAAGTTTGTTCAGTATTAGCCTGCGTTTATATTTCTCATGGAAGAGTAAAATACAAGGTGATGAAAGCAGCTCTGAGTTATGTTTTGAGTGAAACCTGCACCTAATTCACCGATTCCAGGTATCTGGAAAATCTGAGGAGAGGTGCCGAATCTCTTAATGAGTGTGAGTATGAAATGACCTGGAAGTAGTTTTTGAACTGAGAAGGATGTTTGAGCCTTTTAGACTGAGAGATGAAATCATTTGCTCTGCTAGCTGTTGTACATCAGAATACATGTCAAAAAGTAGAGGGATTCAGACCTTGTCAAAATTAGGATTTGCAATTTAAGAAAAAAACTAAATATAAGGAAATTTGCAGAAAATCTGGAGTGTTGGTGGCTTTATTTCTATAGCAAACAAGACATAGCTTCATTGTTTCAAACCTAAAGGTTTTAGTGATCAAACATGTTATTGCAGCTTTGACCTCAAATCCCCATGGTCTGGAAATGAACTAAAAGGTTGTAGCAACATGTCAGTTCACTTATCTTTTATTAGTAGTAAAGCAAAGTTGCAAGTAACATTTTAAACTGTTAAAAGGAGAGCAAGAAGGCAAAGAACTGCCAGAAATATCTAGAAGAAGACAGTAATTTAACTCTTTGTCCTATTTAAAAAAAAAAAAAAAGACATAAACATATGTCAGATGGTTGCCAAGGAGCTACTCCCTATTATTAAGGCAATGGAGAATTATTACTTAAATGAGGAAAAAAAAAAAGATTTTTTCTTGTGATATCCAACAGTACTACAAAAGGAGTTAATTACCATCAGATAAGGAGGTCATATGAGGCTGGGTTTTTTAATGGTCTTGTTGCATGTCTCCAAGGTATTAGGTGGGAACGATAAACTTTTTTCATATACACAGAAATCATGCAACAATGGAGAGGAAATCACTTTCAAGATATATTTAAGCACTTAGAGACAATATATATTTAGATATATTTGCATTAGCTGATTGTATTAAAAATAATTTCCTATATGAACATGTATTCTAATATTTCCTTTCTCTTTCCTCTTTTCACTTTTGCTTTCCTTCTCTTGTTTTTCCTTAGATAAACCAAAGATGAAACAAGGAAGTAAGTACAGTTTTACATATTGCTTCTCCCCATAACTGATAAAGCAATGTCAATGAAAATAAACCCCAAACTTTATAAAAGCTCCTGCTGCTAGTCAGAATTACAGGTTATGGTTGATTAGACAGACTAGAACTAATAGAACAAAGAAGATAATAGTAATAATGGATATGTTGAGATATTCTAGTCTGTCTAAGCCAGTTTCACCCCAGTACTGTGTATTCTTCCTTGAAAAAAGGAAGACACTTGTGTAATGTCATCACAAAAAAGCTATTTATAAAGCTTATATTTATTATTTTACACACAAAATTCTCTCCACACCTGCTACAGGTCTCAGTTATGTATTCTGATGTCAGTATGAGCTTAACACTGCAAATCAGTACAGAGCAAGTAACACTAGGCTCTTGTCATGAGATCTGTGCTACAAGTCATTTTGCAGTTACGGCAGACTGTCTAACAGACCTCAGCAAGTTCAGTCCTACAGAATACGTCTGGTGTTTATTTGGACTTTAATTTTCCCCTTCCAGGTCAGTCCTGGGTTGTTTTTTAAATTCAGCAGCAGCATGTGTGTCACATGCCATACCATCCTAAAAGCCATTTTTTCTCCTGGAGGTGACAACTATCTCTGAAACACCTTGCTAAAGGTTTCTGTGTTTGGGAGCCAGGTAGGACTTCAAGCTTTGTCACTAATGACTTAAGCTTTCAGTTCAGAACTATTTAATTTTTTTTTTTCCAAATGCATCATTGGAGTAACATTGGGTAACTATGCTCTTAATAATGGAGGTGCACAACACAACTCTATTTGTGTTCCTACAGGCAGGAACCTGAAAGTAAAGGGTTTCTATTGTGCATTAAAATATTTATTTTTGTAAAGGCGTAAAAGTGTAGTATTTAGCTGTGTTACTTGTATTCTTGTATTAATCAAAAATCTTTATTTGAATTGTGAATCATACACAAAAAAAAAGTTGTATGTCCTCCATTCTCTTGTTTTTTGGTTGTAGAGACCATTGCACTGAACATGGAAATTCTCTTGAGAAATTTTTGTAATTCATGAGCACAGAAAGACAAGTTTTTCAGTCTTCTCACTGAGTTTTGTGTTAGCACAGATCTCTGTCATTAACTTAGTATTTAAAAATTGGTGTTGACTTTTTATTAGGACTATTAGAGATACTTAATTCCACTGTATATGCTTCACAGACATCTGCAGTACACTGGGTTTTTTTCTCATTTGGAAAGTTAGTGACTGAATCATAAACTGGTGAGTACAAAACCTGAAGGCAGAAGCAGGAGAGCAGAGGTAGCTTCTGAAGCAGATATCTGGGATGTGGTGAGGATGGAAAGAGACAGTTTTATTACAATAAAATTACACTCTTGACCTTGTTCAAAAAACTCCTTTGCCAAGTCTCCTACTTCAAAAATTATATTGTCTGGAAGTATTGCCTTTTTAGAAGCACAATGTAGAAGGAGAAAAATAATGATACATTCATCCTTTGACGTCAGCCCCAACAGAGCAGGAGTTTCAATGTCAACAGTAAATTAAGGTTTTCCACTTGATGGTTACTTCTACCATGAATAAAATTTTATTATTTCTTGATTCCTTCAATTCAGATTCACCATGAACTCAGTTTGACTTACAGAGTCAAATACTAAATCCTGAACAAGCTTTATTGATACCATGATAAATTACTACTGAATATTTTCCATGCTTTTATAACAAAAGCAACAATTTGTGCATTGCGTGTGCTTAAGGCAGTAAACAATTATCACTCCAGCTACCCACTGTAGCTAATGCAATTTTCATATCTATGCTAAACACAACCTCCTCCTCATTAGGAGTCTTGACCTCTTATCCTATATGTGGAAACCAAGAGGGTCTTCTGAAAGAGCTTTTTAAGATCTTCTGGCACTGAATTGCCAGGATTTCTCCATGTAAAGAATATTTGCTTCATATCTGATGGAGAACATTGTATTAATTTTTTGCAGAAAATACCTGTTAATTAGTATTTGTCAGATGACATGTATAAATTAATGTAACCAGTATTCAGATGGTTAAAACACTCACTTAACATGCAAGAATTCAAAATCCATGTCTCTGTTCTTTGTGACTAGGCTGTTTTGAGACAGGTTTATCTATTTTCTTAATTTTAGTAGCAAAAGATTTGAAGAATTCAATTTCATCAACCTGGAATGATGATCTCACATTTTGCCTGAAACAGAATTCTTGTTTTCTGTCTGGTTCAAATACTTTCTTGTGCCTTTCACAGGGGACCGCTCTTCCTCATAGAGTATCTGTCAAGGATGGTGTGGCCTAGCCCTTTTCACTACTTGGCTGTAGGCAGAATAAAAAGAACTCTTCTTCATCCTCCTATTTGTCACTATTGTGTTGCTCCCTCAATTTAATACACATCTGACCCCTAGAAAAGAATAGCTTCAATAAGAAGGCCCTTGGACTGACTCAGCAATAATGGACAATCCCAGATGAGGGAAGTAGGCCACAGCCAGGTCTGATGAGGCAAAATTGGCAAAGGGTCACTTTTATCCTTTCTGGTTAAAAAAGTTGAAAAACTATCCTTCTCTCATATTAAGCTGAAGCTTGCAAATTTTATAGGTTTCATAGTTAAATTGATAAAACACATTTTGTGGACTGAACTCTTTGAACAGAAACTGTTGTGTTCCATACAACTCTCCCAATCACTCCAGTTTTCGCTGTTTCTTCCAATACACAGTCACAGTCTCTCATACGATCTAGATACCTCATTCTCTCTTATGATTAAACCTCATAGTTTCACTCAGTTACGGCTTCTGATTGTCACTTTATCAATGTGAATACTTCTTTTACAGATCCTGGAAAACAGAAAGAATTGAAATCTCCAGGTGCTACAAAAGATAAAGGTAACATGGCAGGACAAAATTGTATAAAACCCCAAGATTATGTGCATCAAGGAAAAAATCTTGCATTGCATTGGCCATTTTGGTTTTATGGTACAGTTTAGTCAGGAATTTATAAGCATAATATTATTTCAGTAAATTTATCATAAAACTTAATTGGCATTACCTGGATCAGAAGTGCAAATAGAGCCTTGGTAATATGAAGCATCTGTATGAAAATTTAGAAGTCCAGATGCAGAATTTAGGAACAGTAGTTAATGTTTGTTATTACAAGCTGCAAAGTGAAATAAGTTGTGAGTGATCTTTGTTCTTTCATCACACTTAAAGAAAAGTTCATGGTTTCACTGTGTGAGCATGCTAAAACTGATGAAAAACCATTGTGCTGTACATTTAATTGGTATCAGGGCTTAGTTAGAAACCGCTGATTTTTCAATCAATCATTAGCCCAGAGGTATTAGACGTTAACCTTTTACTACTCTAGCTTGAAGATTAATAAATTATTTTTACAGAACCTGCTAAAGAGAAGGAAGAAAAGAATCCTACAGCTTTAAAAGATAAAGGTAAGAATACACAACAAAACATAAAATGTCTTGAAAACCACACAAAGTAGAATGAGGGGTTTCATTTTAAAATAATCTATTATAAATCTTTTCCATTGTAGATTTTAACCAATCAACATTTAATTGGTTAGAATATTCTACAAGATTTATAGCATGAAAAAAAGGGGGGAAAGGACATATATAAAATATTGTGATCTAGTTAACATTCAGAAGTCTCAAAATCAATCAAATAAATATCATAAAACCACTATGAGTAATAGTTAAGAATTTTCCTAACAACTTACTCTTCCGAACAATACAAATTGTTTAATAGGAGCCACTTAACAAAGTTTGAACTGAATGCTTGTGTAAATCTGTGGATATAATAGGAAAAGAGTAGAATTTATGAGCATATGAGTGGGTAATGCACTTTCTGGACTCTGTAAAAGCTATAGTTAAAAACCCGTGGCTTCATCCACTCAGCCACCTACCTGCAACATGAGAATTGGTCTGAATCTTTCTTTTATTTCTTATATTTTATCAAACAGTTCCCATGTCTCTCTTAAACTTGATCAGAGTAGATGGTTAGCTCATCTGAATTTCCTTTCACCCATTATTTTGCTGGGTGCTTTTTACCCATCTTACTGCTTTCCTCCTTTCTAGAGATAACTGTATTTGAAAGGAGGAGTGGTTTATGGATAAGTCTTATTTGACATGTTCTTTAGGTTCTTCAGAATAAAAAAATCTACCATATACACAGACATTTTAATATTTATTCTAAACTATAGTCACTATATGCTATTTCAAATGAAGAACTGCATGAAGAGTTTAGTTCAAGCACTATGGAAAGATGCAACAAAAATCTAAAAGAGAAGGAGGAATAATCTTATTGCTAGACACATTTTCAAAACCCTGGAAGCTGTTCATTCACTCTTGTTTAACTGGGTAATCACTAATTAATCACTTCTTTATACACAAATTAAAATTAAATTATAATAATCTGCATACAATAATCTGCAAATCCTGTGTAGCTTACTCCCAATGTACACATGCCCCATTTGCATAAGCTTACTTACCTGAATCAGAAGTGTATATCCAAACTGTCCTGGGGTCCCATGGCCCTCTTCACAGATTGTCTATAATCTGTTGTTCCCTAATGGAGTTGTGCTGAAAAATTAAAGGAGCCACTTGAGTAACAGCTCTGCCCCTCTTCCTTTAAATGGAGCAGGTATGCTCAGCCTGCTCCTTTCAAAGGATTACTGATGGCAGTGAGAAGGGGCGGGGGCGAAGAAGAAGGGAGAAAAGACCCAAAACATTTTTCTTCTTTGGCAAGAGTTTCTTTAGAACCAGTGGAAAGGGGGTTGCCATCCCTGAACAAGCTTCTGTAGCGCATCCTTCAGTGGGTGCTCCCACAGCACCACTTTTGATCTCCTGGGCTCATGCTCAATAGATCAGCAACTTACTAAGTTATTAGCAAGTCCTTCTAACATGAAAGAGCAGGTTAGACCTCCTCCACCCAGCCTTCAGAAAGAGGTAGGCAGGAATTGAATTTAAACATCCAGTACAGGCTCTGTTATATCCCAATTTCCTACATTTTAGGAAAACAAAGCAAAAACATCTGTAAAAATTCCAGGATATTACTCAAAAGTCTTACCATTTAGAGCTTCACAACACTTTCTTTACCCCATGTAATACTGTCATGTATGCCCAATGCGTTACTGCTGCTAAAAGCAAGATCTCAACCTACTCCTCGATGCTGAATACAGCTGTAAATGTACCTCAGGCTCCTGAGCCCCTGCAGCAGACTGATGTCCAGCCCAGCTGAGCCTGGCCCCTCAGATCCTGAGAGCACTGGCTGACGCAGCCATGACTGTTTCCCATAAGAGGCATCAAACTTGCACAATTCAAGTGTCTGTGTCTAAAAATGCAGGTACCGATTAGCAAGCTGAATAGCTCGGTCCAAAATATATTGGCAGCAAAGAAAGACTCCATAGGAAGAATTTATAATGCTGTGTGGGAGAAACCCTTAGAAATCTTGGTGCCTTTCTGGGCTATGTGCTTTCCCTATTGCATTCTGAATTACTCTGCTGCACAAACATATATTTAGCACTATAAATCCCCTACTTCAGTCACCATATTTGCCCAAACTGTAACTTACAAATTAATCAAAGCCTTTCTTGCATGCCACTCTTTCCCCTCTCCATGACCTCTTCAAGCCTCTTCAGTGGGCCTCTGTAAAGTTTGACCAAGTTACTGGGGGCTTCTTTTCAGTGTTTGCAACTTGGTGTCTTACAAACTGTTTCCTGAAGTGGATGTTTCTGGCAAATAAAAATATATTGAAGGACACAGGAAAGTAAGGATATTTAAGACTGCATATGCATGCTAATTAGGTAGCTTGGGAGTTTGTTACTATTCATGTAAAACCAAATAAAAGAGCGTTTTTAGATGAGGTGTTAAATACTTGTGATGATTAATGTTTGCCTGGAACCTTATGCAATAAAAGAGACCTCATTCTTTTTGAAGGATAGGCTAAGTCTGAATGAACAAGGATGATGTCCTTAAGTAAAAACAAGTGTTTTTACTTAAAGCAGGGACAGGAAAAATTAAACCCTGAAACATGGGAATTACTGCTGGGATACTCTATAGATCACAACCTCACAATGTTACCTTATCTATTTTATGACCTGAATAAATGTCCTCAATCTTAGAGTTTAATTTTATTGGCAGTAATTAAGAAGAACACTGAAAGAATATAATTTCCATTGTCTTGTGATAAAGGACATCTCAAGAATCCTTCTGAATTTATAACTGGCTTTTCAGCTTTTTCCTGAAGAAACCCACTTACAATAATGAATATAAAAGCTGATTTTCTGTTAACATAAGTATATTCAAATAATGTGAGGTCAATTAAACCCTCAGGTATAATTTGCCATGTGTTTTTTTGGTAAATGTCTTACCCAGCTAATCAGAGCAGAAGCTCATTCATCCAGAGTCTTTTACAGTGACACTAAAAGCTCATGATACATCATATGTAACTCCTCACTTAATTTTTCTAAGAAATTTGCTACAAGTGCACTATGCTGAGTTATTAAGTGACAGTATTTGTGCTCTATAGGTAATCTAAATCCACTCTTACCCGGTGTTCCATGATTTGTTTTCCAAACAAATATTCCTTTTTTCCCTCTTGTTTGCTTCTGTCATGTTTTGGGATATCTTTGCATCTTTCCTTATGTCACTTATGTGTGGATAATAACCCTATTTATTTTTATACACAGATTGGTAGGGGAAATAAGTCAGTAGTGTGTATTTCTTTCTTGCCATATACATAATAGCACATTGTCATTTAAGAAACAAATGTGCTGATTTGCACTTGCCATGCAGTGCTTGTGCTTCATTTGAGGTAGAAGTAAAAGGAAGTAACATCTTGCCTGTAGCATTTTTTACCTTAACTTATAATACACCCTTTTTTTCTTTAAAAGTAGAAAGTTATGTTGTGAGACTCACCTACAGAAATGCAGTGTGTGTTCTGTTAATACTTCCTCCTATTTCTATGTACTGATTTGTTGTTGTCATTTGCGTGAGAACTACATCTTTATCCTGAAGAGTTCACACACTGCTGATGCTCCATCTTTCCATACCATCTTCCTAACCTGACTCATCTTAACCCCTGGAGTAGGATGCAGGAAGAAAGCAGCAAAGTGAATGTTGGCTTTAAGCCAACTTTATGTTTTACCTCTTCTGGGACCAGCAGGAAAGTGGTCCATTGAGAGCAGAAATTTGAACAGGACTGGTGATCTCAGTAGCCTTGGCTCGGTAGGGAAGTCAGTATACCACAGAAAGTGTCCTGCACTGATAGCTCTATCCAAAAGTTTTAACAGTCAAAACTACTGAAGCTGCTTTAGGAGCTACAAATCACAGGAAGTCTCAGGGACATCTGCTACAGAGGTGACAAAAAAAAGCCCCTCATGGGCACATGCCAGCAAGTCTACAAGGGCAAAGGCAATGGCTTGTGCCTGTGGCTGTAACAATGACTGCTGGTCTTTGAGATCATAAATTTACACACAGAGTAAAATGGTCAGGTTGGGTAGCTGTTGTTTCAAGGCTTCCTATACAGTCAACATAAAAGCTCCTTCAAAAGGTTTCAGTCTTCACACTGCAAATTTTTTCTCAATCCCCTGAAGAAGTCCACCTGCTATTGTGAAGACCAAGCTTCTAATTTAAGTACCTGTCCCTGAATGGTGTGATTTCCCTAACAGCTTCAGCCACTCTGGAAGTGTACTTTTTCTGTTACAACTCGCACTTAAAGCCAGATGGATAAGTGGGATTGCTTCCTGGTACCATGGCAGCCAGGAGGATGATCAAAGTTAAACTTATTTTGGAAAGGATCTTCTCTTAGCTTTATCTGTTTTACTGAAGATTCGGTTAACTTTCATTTGGAATAAAGTGCATGTTTTTTCTAGATCCTTAGGTGCTATATCCTGTCAGATGTAGTGCAATTGGGTTTACTCAGCACCCTGAAAACTATGATATTATCTCACTCAAACCACATACTTTCATAAAGCTATGAAATTACTTCCTCAGTTTGGAAAAAACTATCCTCCTAATCTTCCCTGGTACATACACTTAAGAGGTCAAGAGGCTATTGGTTTTTTAAAAAAAATAGTTATTTACAACATACTGTGTGTTTTTCTTGTGCTTGCTGACTCTGAATGCATGCTTCCTGAGAGGCTGAGGAAAAAAATTGGCTTCAGACTATCAGAGAAAACAGAATAATCCTTTCTGTCTGCATGAAGTTTTGGATACAGCCCTAAGAATTTCTAATCCTATGTCATTACTTGCATTTCCCCCTCTCCTTTCCAATTTCTTCCTTCTGTGAGATCTCTAAAGACAGAGCGATCTATAGTAACTTCTGCTCTTGAATTTGCTACTAACATTATTGCACCTCAAAAAATACAAGGTGGTCACTAGACAGAATGTAAAGACAGGTCAAGGTTGCATCCATTTATGTTCATAATTTTAGTCTTACTCTTTAAGTATTTGTTGTTTTTTTTTTTTTTCTTTTAAATATAGAAGGGCAGTCCTATCTTCTAAGTTTCAAAATCATAATTATCTCCCTACAGATTCCCTGAAAGGAAAAAATCCCAATAATCCAGAGGGGTCAAAGGAAAAAGGTAAGTGCAGAAATTAAGAAGTTCAAAGCTGAATATCAGAACAGCTATTCAATGCTAGAAACAGATCTTCAGTAGGAATATACCAAGATGGAAAACCGGACCCATCCTGGTTCATGTTTAGATCATTTCACCCATGATACTGTTTTTAACAAGATTTGTGCTTTACAGATCCCCTGTAGGGTCACTAGTAACTACCTAGGCTTCTTTTAAATTCAGATATTTGAAATTGCATCCTGGGGGAAACACCAAAATGGATTTTTATACCACTTTTGGATGTTAGTCTGCCAAAAACAAGTTGTCTAAATCCTACAGTGGTGACTTTCTTGCAGGGAACCTAGACTAAAACTGGTTCATGTGGCTATGGTTCAAGAATGTGGTTGACTAAGAATGAGACTGTCTGAGACTACTGACAGATCCAGCTGTTTGAGGATGACTGAAAGAAGTCAGGATTTTTTCCTAATTTACTGTCAACATAGACATATATGTCTCCAATCTTTTCAGTTGCAGGAGCTTGGCCTGATAGCTGTGCACACAGAGATCATGGACTGTTTGATAGTGTCTATTTGGAGAAAACCCTATTTGTTGCAATGTGACATGTACGGAACACTGATACAAAGAATTAAAGGATTCACAGCCACTGATGCCTTTCTGAAGAGTACTGAAACAGCTCAAAAACTTAAGGGGAACAGCAAAGGCTAGCAGAACTATGCATGCTTCCTGAGCTATAAAGGCACATCTGAGGTCCAAATTGTGACAAATTCCCACTTTTTTGGAAGAAGGTGATATTCAATGCAGTCCAGATCATCGCTGGCATAGTGTAGAGTACTGAGTAGTCATACAGCAAAGTGAGGTAGTTCTGGGAGGAATGCGTTATTCCTTGTGAAAACTCCATGGAATGAAGCCAGGGTATAACTTGGGGCTCAGAATTCTCCTCTGTTGCTCTTGTCAGTCCATGCGTCTCACCTGGGCACCACAACAAGATCCTAGTTTTCCTTCATTTGTGCTTAGCCAACTGGATTTTCTTTTGTCTTTTGTTCTGCCTTGTCAGATAAAGAAAGAGAGAACTAGAATATCAGTGGTTTTTGTCATCTCCTTTAATACTTTATCATATACAGCAGAAAAATTAAAGATACAATTACATTCTTGGACCACTCATTGTGACATAAGATATATAAGCACACATTCAAAGGATGAGCACTGCTCTTATTTTATACTCAGCCTGCCTGTGATTTTAAAAGGCTATATATATGCAGGAAGTGAAATCCTGTTCACAGGCAATACCCATATGGCCTCTTTGATATTAAAAGGATAATGGAGTCCTGAATGAGTAACCGGTCCTTTTGTCACTCCTGAATAAAGAAAACTCCCACTTACCTTTATCAGCAGCCTCTGGCTTTCAAGACCAGTATTCCTAATATTTTAATTCTGTCAGTGTGGATTAATTTTTTATTTGGGTTTCGCAAAAGAAAAGTCCATTGATGTCAACCGCTCTATAGAATTTATTTCCTCTTTGTAAGTTATTATTCTTCATTGCCTACTTGAAAGACAGTTTAACTGTTTCCTCAAAACATGAAAAAACTAATGACATACTGAAATCTTATTATTTTGTATATTCAAGTTTAAAAGATGAATGAATGACCTCGTTGTTTTGTCCTGTTCTTTATTTCTGTGCTGTTAAATCCATTTAATTATCATGTCTTTTTTGCTGTCTACATAACAAATTGTTTGACTTGCCTTCTTTTCAAGTGTCATCTTATTTCTCTAAACTGACTTGCGAAAAATATGAAATGTTTCTTTTTAGACACTGTTAAAAGAAAAGATGTGAAGCCTCCAGCAGCTTTAAAGGAAAAGGGTAATGTCTTATCATTATGTGGTTGGGAAATAACCAGTCAACCTCATGAAAGGGTCTGCTGGTATCTCAGTGCAGTTTTGATATATTTTGAATTACAAGCTTTTGGTGACATGCAGCTAAACGTAGCTTCCTCTCACTTAATAGATCTGATGTATTGAAAGAGCAGTGTCTGATACAATTCAGAGATAATAAGATCATAACCCTTACTGTGGTATTCTTTAACCACTGCCTGATCTTCACAGCCAATGCTGCAGCAGGAATGCTCGTCTATTCTGAGTGAATTAGTAGCAGAGCTGTTACTGAATTCACATGGCAGGCTGAAACGATAAGCTGCACAGGAATGAGTGCATGGTTTGAACCACAGAAACTTTACCAGCTAATTTAGTGGGAATTAGTTTTTGTTTGCTTTCAAATCTTAAGTTGAGCCTTTTATTGAAGTGAACAAAAATTCTAATTCTTAACACTTACCTCTTTTGCATTTGTTTGATATGGTGTTATGCATGTTTGTTACAGTACTGATGGGCACAGTGTATACTTATATTACTAACTTTCTCCTTCAATTATTGTGTTTGTTATCTTTTCCAGACCATTCAAAAGGAAAAGAAATGAAGGCTTCGACTATGACTAAAGAAAAAGGTAACAACCCCAAGCTGAGCTGAGCCTTAACATAAGATTCAGTTGAGAGAATATATCCATTGTGCAAGTATTCCTAAATTAAATCCTAGTTTCTTCACTTAGCCATCCATAAATATCCTTGAATGGCATCTTTTCCTGCTGGACATTCATTTAACCTGGCTGATAAATAAGAGGTATATATAGGGTCATACAAGCAAGTTGTAGCAGTGATACTTTATAGACTAAAGTTACGAGGACTTACTTTCTTCGTTCTTAATTTTGTCTCATTTTTTCAATTTATATTTGTCATTTCAGATTGGTTTTTACTTTTCTTCCATAACACGTTATTTGATTGTGCTTTTCTCTCTCTCTTCTTACATTGAAATATCAGCATTAGCCGTCAAATAAAAATCAAATACAATTTATAGTACCTCTCAAATATTAGGCACTTTTAGGCAGTGATAAAACTGTTATTATAATATAACCAACTACTTTCATGTTTATTTATTCATATCAACTAAATTCAAACAAAACTTAATTTTACTTTGACATGACTTGCATATTGATTAAATACCACTAGCTCATTAGAAAGCAGTCTGTCAGGTTAAATGTGCAAATAATTTGACACGGATAAGAACACATAACAACTTGCTAGATACTAACAGTCATTTGAGCCATGGGAATATAGCAGTCGATTTTTAAAACTTCCAGTCAGTTTTGAAAAGTACTTCAGGTAATTGAATAATATTACTTTCTATCTTTACATTTTTCCTAAGGATCACTAGAAATAATGAAGCAATATTTTCTCTGACAAAGCTATGAAAGATAACATTTGCAGGTTTGTAAGTGCAGCTGTTTTACACAGTGTATATAGGTAGTATATAGCAGTACAGTAGAAATCTATTACTTTGCACAGCTGTATCATTCTGAAGCAAAATGAAGGCTTAAGTGCAATGAAAAGAACTATAGCTTAAATAGTCTGGAACTCTTTAAAACAGTCAAAGTAGATGAACGTGGATTTTCAATCCAAGGTGAATGACATTAGCAAAATCAGGATGCATTATTGCACTTTTTTATTTTATTCAACAGGGAGTACCGAAGTGCAGGGGTCTTTTTTGTACATTGATTATTTGTTTAATACAACCTGGTTTTTTTTATTTTGAGCTTCAGGCAAGCAAGGTCTATGGTCTCCCTGGTAGGTTCTTGTAAACATACCTGTAAAACATAGGTAGGTTAATGATGAGTTAAACCTTTATTAGACCCTTAAGTATTTGACTATTGAGCTTCCCATTGCAGTCCTTATCTAATTTTTGTCTTCAGATCACCATAAATATTTTTAAATCGGAGTGATAATAAAAGTAAAATACTAATTATTAGAAAAGATCAAATATTAGAAAAAGTAAGACATGTCTGTAAGAGTTTTTTAGCTGCACTGCTAATAAATTAGCTTCAGTGAAGTGTCAAACACTCACTCAACCATACAAAAAACAAGTATTTAAAAAGGACTTAATTAACTCAGTTGGATCAGCCAGTGAAACATCTGTTGAATAACAAGTTCCAAACTGAGTTCTTTCAAGAAAGGACATGTTTATTTAAACATTGTAGAATTCCACTGACTGCACATGATGTGTTTTGTGCTCAGTATATTTGAGAATGAACCTCAGTACCCAGAAGTGATTAACCTCACTATCTTGGGGATTTTTATAAAATTAAGTCTTCTTCCCATAGTAGTTTATACGACACATGCAAGATTTTCCTTATGATACAGCAGCAGAAAATATGAGCTATGTTCCCAGTGAACTTTTATATCACACATGATTTTTCCAGATGGGCTAACTTTTTAACCTATAGATTAAAACACTGCAAGAGATGTACAAGATTCTGTGCTGTTGTGTCATCTTACAGTCTTACAGTTTGCTACTTGTCAAGAGACCAGAACGAAGATCTGAATGTTTATGCTGAGTTTAACTCCACTGCAGTACAAGGTCACATAAAAAACAACTGTGATTTTTCTGATAAAGAGCAATGGCTTGGATGAAGTTTGAACTCGAATCAATTGGTTTTTTTATAGTAACAGTAGGATATTTGGATGAGCAATGCTGTAATTTATTGGGGACTAATGGTGCTGAGTCTGTACAGCCTTTACCAGTGAAATGAGCACTACTCATTTTAGTTTTTCCTACCGGCTTGCATACAGCCTTGCATGTCACCTGTGGATGTACTTGATGCCTTGCACAGCTCACTGAGAGCAAGTGATACCTCACAGCAGTGACAGCGTTTCTCTTTGAGTCCAGCTATCTCTGTAAGAACTTGGATGAGCTGCTGCCAAACACATGGTCAGGCCAACTGCCTTCTTTTTAAGTTCTGTGTATCTCAGGTCAGTAAAGTAGCTGTTCTAAGCAGGACTGCAGATCCTTCAAGGACCTTGGAGCAAGACTGCAACAGGAAAGTGCAACTTGAGTGGGAAGATGTCAGGGTGTATGTACATGCATAGTGATGCCACTTTAGTGTCTACAATAGATCTCAGTCATTTTCCAGTCACCAAACTTCATGACACAGCAAATCTATACACGCTCACTCTGAAGGCAGTTCAGCTTAGTGGCTGCAGGTTTTTAAAAGTTGTTTCTATCTTTTCTGTTCCCTGTGGCAGGTCTTCATAAGCCCTTTCTCAGCTGCTGGGATTCATAAGAATGCAGCACTTCCAAAAGCAAATACAACTAACTGACACTGAATATGTATGACAAGACATTGACATTCTGTCAGAAGAGTGTAACCCCAATGCGTAAAGTGGCTTTAAGCATCCATGTGGGATGCTGTGCTTCACCAGACCTCTCTTTCTTCACAGTGATAAGTGACATGTCACATATATCAGGCAGATAGTTTGTGAAAAGCCTCTGTAGGGAAAAGTGTCCCAGAAATCTTGTGGTCATTGCCCTGTAAAGTGTAAGCAGGAGGTCACCTTTGCAAACACTGGTATCTTTTTTATCTGACTGAGAATACACAGGGAGCTTCTTCAGTGGGCATTTCAGTTTAAACTTGCCAACCAAAACCACCATGAGAAACAGCAGTGGTTTGATTAGCACTTGCTGCTTTGCAGAGATCTGTCAAATCTGTAAATTGTATTAATAGAAGCGGCCACAGTGTAACCCCTTTGTTAAGATAAATGCATTTTTGAAATGTGAGTCAAATTCACACAAGCTCAATATAGAATTGCAATAGAAAACTCTGAATAAAAGAAGACCTAAACGTAAGGTAAATATATCAGGTCTATAAAAACTGCAATATCAGCCTGTTGAAATGGTCCATCCATTACAGAACATTATTGCTGAACATTGCTGATAATAAACACTTCAAGAAAAGATCAGAGCTTTAAAAATCAACACCAAGGTAATGACAGATATATAAATACCAAGACTGAGTCGTAGTGGGAGGTATAAAATTCCCATTGTGAGTCAGCACTTCTCTGCAGAAAGTCTTCAATAGACACTAGAAGAAATTAGAAAATAAGAGAAAAAGAACAGAAATACCCTACATAATATGAGTGAATATAATTTTATAAAAAGAAGGAGATAAAATTTTAATTCCAAAAAACAGTATATATGAATTAAAGATGAGGTATGTTTTCTGGCAAAATATGAAGTGTAACATTGTCCTTAAGGTTTCATACTTGATTATTACTTTTTTTTTTAAGGAATATATTCAAGCTGATTAAGTAGCATCTGCACATATAACTAGAAATATACATTCAGTAGTTAAAACAGATTTGTAAATGAAAGTCTGTCTACTGATACTTAAGGTATTTCCTGGAGGCAGGGACTGCTACATGCTGGGACACCCAGGTCTCTGTAATAGCACTCTGAAAAGTCTTCTGAATGCATAACTTTAACTTTTTATTTATACATGTTTATGCAATAAAACAAAATTCTTGTTGCATAATAGTATTGTTTCACATAATATTTGAGATCAAAACCCAGCATTCTCTCTGACTGGGATGATGTGCTTCTCAACAGCTGACAGAACCAGGCTCCCTCTGGATTTTTGCCATTTTATGGCTCAATTGCACTCTTTTCTACACAGATGCAGGAAAAAACTGTCCCTCTCCAAAAACTCTTTGCACTTTGGGCAATCTCCCTGAAAAATTATATTGGCAAAAAGAGATTTGCACTCTCTGATGCAGGAGAGAGATCAAATCCCTGGGTAGCTCTGCCCTGCTCCTTGGCCTTTTGTAATATTTTCAAACAGAAATTTGTGCCTGTCTTTGAGAGTGTACTTGAGTTCATCTTCATATGTTTTAGGCATCAAGTTTCAAAGATTCAGACAGGGATAGAAGTCAGGCTTCTGCTGTTAGTCAGGATTGCCTTTTCCTTAGTTGTCAATGAGAGGCTGGACCAGTCTCCACACACAGTCAAAGGCAACTTACCCAGGAACGTAACCACTCACTCACCGCCTCTACACAGGGATTTTACTGGGGGCCTGATACTCCAGTGTGAATTACAGTGTGAATCCTGATAATCTGAAACAGACCTTGCACACCTGTGTTGCTTTCATTTTAGACAGTGTGTGTGTATATTCTCTTTAAGGCATTGCTGGCAATAAAGAGAAAAACTGTAAATTTTTGGGGAAGTTATCTAGCGAATTACATTTTTCTTATTAGATCTGACAGCTATGTCTTACAAATTAGGACAAAAGGAATAGTCAGGTTATGCAGGGGAGTTCAACCTCAACATCTTCCTTGCCCATTAATAGTAAAATGCATAAAGATAATTGAATAAGAAGTTATTTCTCCAAACCGGTTCATTAAAACCTCAACAGAGGAGGAAAGGGGCAGGAAAGGTGTTTCCTGCTCCTGAATGAGAATCATTTTAAACACAGATGCTCCAAGCAATTTAAAGGCTAAATTCTCCTCTCTTGCTCACTATACTGGTTCTTTTAACTATAGTTTCTTAACATGATGAAAATTTCTCTTGACATGGATAAGAGAAATTCTGAATTCAAAAAGACTGGAAGAGAGAGATAAAATATCTGTTAAGAAGACCCGAGAGAGTAATATCACTTTATAAGGTTCTTAAATATTCTAAAACAGTACCTTCTTCTCGAGCTATGAACAGATGGACAATTTATGGTGAGGTGGGCTTTGCTGTAGCTGCCTACACAAGGTGGTTTTCACTTCAGGATAACCATATACTATGAATAATTATCACAGAATGCCTGACATGGGATGAGCCTGTGATTGATCTTATTTTACTATAACTTACATATCTATAACCAAAACAAATGTAAGAAAGAACTAAAACAAAAGTTCTACCAACTTCAGCCAAATCACTACTGTCTGTCTCAAAGTGTGTCAGGGTAAATATATAATATTTTAAATTATGCTAGGGTTATCCAGATATTTAAAAATCAGTCAGAAAATTAATGATATCATAATTAAAATCAGAACAAAAGCAAATACTTTTAAATCACATCACAGAGATCTAGCCTGCATGGTTTCCGCAAAAGGAAATTATGTCTTAGTAATAAATGTTTTGAATATCTTAACAAAGTAATAAGCACAGCATTTATGGAATGGTTTAAATAGGCCTTTGGAAAGTTCCAGTATAGGAATTACTGCAGAAACTAAATAGCTGCTGCCTAAGAGTAGTGAAGGAAATAAATATCTGATTAGGAAGCGGAGAGCAATTGATTCATTTTCATCTTGCAACCCGTTTACAGAATAATTACTTACAATTCCATGTCTGGACTCATGTTATGTTCCTTAATTAACAGGAAAAGATAGAAATAGTAATGTAATGAAATTTTCAGATGACATAAAATTAGTTAAAGAATTCAGGATCAGAAGGGGCTGTGATACACTGAATTTACAAAGTGAATGGATAGCATGATGTCAAAGAAAATTTAGTGTCAATTAATAGAATGTAATATATACTGGAGGGAAAATATTAAAAAATAAATTATCTCTAAATTAACTATGTAACGTCAAGAAAGCACCTAAGTATTACTGCAGACAAGTCAAGTGAAAAAATTTCTTCCATATGCAGATGCATTAGGAAAAATGCATACTGTGTTTTAAAGCCATTGCATAAATCAAAGATGCATCTCGTTTGTAGTGCTATATACAAAACTCTCACATGGTAATGTTGCACTGAAGTGGGCTAAGAAAGAACAGCAAAGGTCTCATAGAAGGAGAAAGGAAAGATTCAGATTACTTTTGAGATTAATTAGTATGATCATGGTAAGATTGAAAATCACAAATCAAAGTCAAGGGCTCTTCAAAAACATCACAGAGGAACTGTATATCTGTATCAAAATGCAGTTTTCATTGCCCAAATTTTCATAATTAAATATTGTAAATTTAGAGAGGAAGTTAAATTTCATGTGTCGGGATGAAAACCAATTGCTTGTTATATGAACATAACAGGAGTGTTTGTGGAAGAAATCACTTCTTTGACAGTATTCAGACTAAATATCTGCTCCTGGCTACTGCTGGGTCATTAACCTACATGGAACAGACTATTGTTGTGTAAGAAACAGTGTTTTCAAGGTTTTGGCGTTTCCAAGACATTTTCAAGAAGTTTTCAAGATATCAGAAATGTTTCTGTTTGCTGACCAGCTCAGAAAAATGTCCCTCAGAACCATCACTATCTATGGGATTAAAGGACTGCTGGTGATCCAGATTCAAGTTTTTCTGATGAAAGTTAAAAACAATAGAACCATCCTGAATTTGAATTATTCTTTTTTTCTCAATGAAAATACTTATGACATTGAGATACTTTTGTGACCCTTACGCCATTGGAAATTTTCTTTTATTTTCCCACCCCACTGAAAAATTTTTGAACAAGGTCTGCCATGCTTCATAATGATTTATTTCCCCATTACCAAAACATAAAAGATTATGGTGCTTACTTATAATATCCAGAGGAGTTGTCAATCTGGATTCATGATCCCTGAAAATGGGATGTGTATCCTATAAACTTATTTTGCTTTTGATCATTAACTGGAAATGCATGGTTGGATTTGGACAGGTCTAGAAAAGGAAGATTGTGATTTAAGGCTGTTTATATAGTCCTCTTTGAACAGGTTTGTAGGTACAAATTCCTAATTCAAGAACTAGATGATATCTTTCATCAGTACAGCACAGAAAATGTAGGCTTAAATATTTGTTCTTTCTCCAAATATTCAAGGTAAAAAAGAACACAACCAAAGGCATCTCTCATATCTGACCATCACATTTTCTAGCTCATCATTCTACTTTATTTCATGTCTTTCCCTGCCCAGCTACAATATATTACTCACATTTGTTCTCAGCAAGTAATCTGGCTTTTTATCAATTGTAAACCAAATTCCTTGGGTAATCTATCCATCTTTTTGCTGCATTTCAGATACAAACACGTTGTTCAGCTTCTGAAAGGGCAATGTAAAGGATGTGTCTATGCTCTTTTTCATTTATTCCTTGTCATTTTAAGTATGAATAACAGGATTTGATCAGAGCAATGCTATTGGCAACAGTAGCCAGAATGAGGTCTCTTCTACCTCTTTTGTTGAGTATTTACAGTACATTCCGTCAGCAAAACTGTGGCCAAATTGAAAATTTAAACAGATGTCACAACAGGATATAATAGCATAATGACAGAAATTAGCTAGCCGTAAGTGCAGTGGCAGGCACGGATGGACCTTGCCCTGCCTGTGCTTGCCTTGGGACCAGACATGTGGTAAGCCACATCCCATAAACTGGCAGGACAGAAGTCAGAAGCCCAGAGGTGCACTGCACGTTTGCTTATAAGCCCTACCCAGGTCTTAATATTTTGGGGGTTTCTACTGATTTGAAAGTCCCTCCAAAACACTTCGAGTGGCAATGTAAGTATGTCTTTCAAAAGTCAGTGAGGCTTCTATAGCAGCTTCGGGGGGGGGGGGGGGGGGGGCGGGGTAACAGCATATCTGCTGTAATGACAGTTTTGTGAAAGGTGCACTTCACAGCTCTGATATGCACCTCATCTAGGAAGGCAAAGTGATTGCAAAGAGGACCAGATTCTGGAAACCTTCTGCCTGTTTTTCACTAATTCTAGACATGAAACCTTTTTGCTACTGCTGGGCACATTCCTGAGATGCAAAACTGTATTTCATAGTCAAAGGATACTAAGTGGTAGAAAACTTCAAAATCTTTGAAAACAGAATCTTTTTTTTTTTTTTTTTTTTTTGCCACAGGCCATTGATAGATAACATTTCACTAATTTCAGGTTTAACTTTTCCTTTTTGATCTGCTTTATCCAAATGTACTAACAGTTTGAAATAAAATTACTTTTTCATTTTAAGAACACTGAAGAGGCAGAGGTCAGCAAAATGCAAACACTTGAGACTGTGCCTGCTCCCTCCTTTGACCTCACGACCCTTAATTTCTGTCCTGGGCCAGAGCACATTCTCCAAAGGGCAGAGCTCCACTTCTGCTTGTTTCTTTTCCAGTTCCAGTGCCGCGTCCGGTCTGTTCATACCAGCAGCCTGGTGCTGAGCACCCTTTTCTGGGGAATAAGAGCTCTGAATTTTAATTCCTCTGTCTTCTTTTGCCCACAAGTGCGAACCTAAGGCAGAGGTTTACCACTGCCACTTCTAACAGGCATGTTTCAAAATAAAGTGCCATCATTACTACATTTTTAGAAGGTTCAGTCTTATAAATGTAAGCTGGGGAATGGCTAGTGCATGGATTTCAAACGAACGTAAGTATGAGTTTGGCTCAGATTCATCAGGATTGCAGCAGTCATCTGTAAATGCAGGTAGCTCTCCCATTTTAGACAATTTTTTTAGTACTTTGAGTAAAATGTTGGTATGTTTCGACAGTACCCATTACAGATACATGCAATGTTTTATTGGAATCCCAGGCTGAGCTTTTGGGGGACTTTTATTCTTTCTCCAGAGTTTGAATACTGGTCATACAGCAATGGTCCCCAGCTTGCTCTGGGGAGCTGATTCCAGCTTGTTTTAAACTGGGTTTATTTCCTTCCAGTGTTTTCCAGTCTTCCTTCCCATAAAACTCACTGTAGCTGGAGGTGGGATGGCTACATGATCGGGTCTTGTAATTCCCCATGTTAGGCAAAGGTTTAGAAACCTGAACATGACTTCAGGTGTTTTTTTACTTCTTATTTTATGCATTTTTTTACCACTACAAGCTTTAACAGCACAAAAGCACATATTTCTCTTAAACAGAAGATGCTTCATAACCTTCCTCTAGACCTCCACTACACTTTCATGCCTTCCCACTCCAGCCTATTCTCCTTCTTCATTGTAGATTTTTTAAATATTCGGTCTGTGCCTTTATCTCCCAGTATTAGAGTCTGGGAGGAATGATGACTTTGTGACTGAAGTTAAGTGTGAGAATCTAGAAAACTGCAATTTGCTCTCATCAATAGCAGAGCTGGGTGTCTGTGAGGAAGCACTTCATCTTTCTGATCATCAATTTCTTCATCTGGCAAAGAAATCTATTTCTGTATTGCATGCATGAAATATGTATAGTTTGAGATATGTACACAAAAGGCTCATCTTTAGGTGTTTGAATTATTTTTACTGATATTACGTGTTATTAACTGCAGTTGTTAAAATACATATTTTTGTTTCCATTTCAGTTGCAATGAAAAAGGAGGGGGAGAAGAAAGGTAAATCTATTATTTTCCCTTGACTGAGGTGTCTTTCAGGCTGCGACCGCTGTGAGATATGTTTCTTTCATTCAGTGATACAATTGTGATGACATACACCACCTCATGTGCTACCGTCAGCTAGCTTTATCTACTCCTACTGTGATAACACAGTTGTCATTTCCAGCATTGTTAGCTCCTTTTTACCACAGGCCGACACAGCCCAGTATCAGACACTTCATCATTCTGACCGGGAAGAAAATGAAAGGCCTTTGTTGCCATGATAGGATTGTCAAAGAGAACAAAAGTTGGAGTGCACTGTGCATGCTGACCTGGCTGTTTGTTCTTTGCAGAAGGCGCTTTCCCAGGCACATTTAATTTCCTCTTTTCAGATGTGTATGGAGCATGCATGTAACCTTTGCTGAAGTCATTCCTTGGTATTTTAACAGATTAGTGGAAAAATTTGCCCTGAATCAGAACCTAAAACATTATTTAAAATGTTTAAAAATAAAGACACCGTATTTAGCAGACCCAAAATACCTATTTACAGTGTTCTTTTCCAGAATGAGATTTGCTGAGTTGAAATATTTTTTGTAATTTGTTGATTTTATTTCAACAGCAAAAATAATGAAATATAAGCACTAAGGTGATATTTTTCTTTAATCTATTCAACTTTATTGATAATTTGCTTTATAAGCCATATCTTGCTCACCAAACTGGGACCATTTCCATAACTTTTCCATAGGTTTTAGGAGGTTATTTGATATTTACTATTGAGTAAGTGAGGAAAAAAAAAAGAAGGCTTTTTATTTCTGAAGTTTACAGATAGGGGTTAATTTTTTTTTGTGGGCAAATGTCTTTTGCCATCTCACAATAGTCTGGAAAATCTGTGGTTCACGTAGTTGGACAATGGAGCCAACTTTGCTGACTGTACATGAAGACATTTCAATCCTGATATTTTTTTTTTTATTCTTATTATTCCTACGCAGAGTTGTTAACTGAACTGAAAAAAAAAGATAGTCTCAACTGTTTTAACAGCTCATTAATGAAATCTTGGCTATGTTGATGTTAGTGGCAAAATTCCCATTCACTTCACTGGAGCCAAACTTTCACCTCATGAAAATTAACAGAATAATAAAATTAATTTTGGTTATCAAAACCAACCATGCTTAATAGGTATCAAGCAGGATATTCTGTCCAAAGATTAATTTGCAACAACTGAGGCACGAAAGGTAGCACATGAAGCAGGGAGGATCAGAAAACTGGCAGCTACACTTACAGCCATTGGGTTTCAGACATCAAGATGCTTGCTGTGTTCACAGCCTTGAATTGACCACATGGACTGTTAACATCCTTAATGGAAGGAAAGGAGTGAGGTAACTGTTAAGGGTGCTACTTCTGTCAGCCTTGCCGCAGGTTATGGGTCCACTCATTTACAGAAGATTAAGGGAATTTGTTTGACATATGTACTGCTTGCCCTTAGTTAATTTTTCTTGGGTTAGGACTTTTTCCTCCTTAAGCATAATCTTCCCCAACAAAACTGATTTTGAAATGCATTGTTGGTTAACGTTCTTTGAAGTTGGCTCAATTCTTCCATTTCATTTTCTTTTTTATATTTTTTTCTGCTAAAAATTTATATTCTCTGATTTCTTAATTTGTTGAAAGGATTTTATCAACAAGTATAGGTAAGATACTTTCACACACCTGGCTCAGGACACGGTGTACCTCATTCTGCTGGTTACCACCAACCTATTTCACAGAAACATGGAGGTGCAAGCACAAAGTCAGCTTTGGTCATTCTTCTGATATCATAATTTTATTTATTTTTGGACTAAATCTCCTGGTTTCTGAGATCATAATCAACATTGTCAGCAAGGAAGGTAGCTATTCTCCTGAAAAACAGGCTAGTCCAATTCAATTTTCCAGTAACTAAGGAAAATTGCTTCAGCAATGTTTCTGTCTTCAGTAGATATGCACTGACCTGGACTACTGGAGAGAAGTAACAAAGCTTCTTCCAAAAAACAAACATGCCATGCTTTAGCTTTCTCATCTAACTTCACACTTGCTGCAGACCCCACAAGGAAAATATGCACGTTACTAGCTAACTCCTAATATGATCAGGTTTTATTTATTTCTGCTTATTCTGTGATCATAAAAAAATGCTTCAAGTTGCATGTGTATTCCTCTGACTGGCAATAAAAAGGGGCAATGTCTGCTGGTTTTGCTTAAGGATACAATGGGGTTTGCCCAGCTGCAAAAATAATAGAAGTAGCCAGGCAGTACTCTAAATTGACTGGCTCATCATCCAAAATATATTGTGGTAGTAGCATGCACAGTTCAAGTACTTCTTTACTATTTCTCATGCAAATCATGCAGCACATAAGCATTGTACTGTATACAAAGTGTTCTCCAATTTTTCTGTCTTACTTAAATACACACCCCTCATCTAGAAAAACAAGAATAATGAACAATACAGAGTGACAAGCCATCATAAAAAGAGAAGAGAAGATGGAATGACACTTTCTATTGACAGTACATTCTGTGCATAGTATAAATCAGACATGGAGTTTGAAAGAGACAGAAAAGAACACCATTAAGATGGCCAAAGCTTACATATTTCACTGATTTCTCAAAAAATGAATGATACTAACAGGAACCTTAAGGCACAATCTATGCTTGAAACTTATGCTTTAACCATTTCTGTTTGAAAGGTTGGCTCTTTAAGACTTCGTGACCAAAGTCCTAGAAATAGCTTCAGCTTCCAGCATCATGTTATGCCTTCTTTCAATGTGTGTGGGATAGAGGAGCTGTCACAGGAATGTGTAAAAAATTGTCAGTTCCTAAAGGGCAAGAAGTAGCAACCCTTTGCATGGGGAAGGCACTTTCTAAAATCCCCAAGAACAAATCTGGCTGCCAGTACATGAAAATTTTTAACTCTTGCTCAGAATGCACTGCAAGCAGGGATTCAAGAGAATTACAATAGACCCAATTACTGATGATATGAGACAAAGCCCATCAGTTTCAGTGCACGTCCAGGAAACAACAAACAAAGCTCTAACACCAAAATATTTCAGTTTTAAGTGCCCTTTTTGAAGGAAAGAAATTATGCTATTTTTTTTAATCAAAACAGTATTGGGTTTTTTTGTTGGGTTTGGGGTTTTGGGGGGGTTGGGTTTTTTGGTTGTTTTTTTTGTTGTTGTTTTGTTTTGGGGTTTTTTTTGTGTGAAATAGAGCCAGATTAAAGCCAATTCAAAGTTTCCTGGTTCTAGATAAAATGGAATTTCTCCTTTCAGTTCATAGCTCCCATACCTTATTTCTCACTAAAGAGGGCATGGACCAAGGTGGGGATGTCAAGCAACCAACCTCAACAAGCTTAGTAAATTCTCTCTCTGGGTCAGTCTCAGGAAAACTTGCCCGAAGAATCATTACTTCTGTGATTCTAGTGAACCCAATCAGGATTTAACCATTGCATAATCCCTGTGGGTTAGGCATCCACATGCATGTGTGTAAGAACAGTCTAACTGTTTAACGTGAATCATGAACCTGAGTTGCCAGGAAGCTGGTTTCTCCAGGCTCCTTACAGCTGATGAACAAGAGAGAGGGAGCAGTCTTGCTTCAGAGAGCAAGTTACAGTGCACTCCTAATTCAGGGTAGCTGTCTTCTGGGAGTCTCATCTCCTATGTAGACTGCCTACAGTTAGGTGTTTTGAGTACTTGTAAGCTAGTGAGATGTAAAAGCTTAGTTGCCTGTCAATTACATGACTCCTGTTCTGATTTTCAGCATTATCGCTCTGGCAGCTTGCTCTTAAATTCATTTAATCGTTTCTAGAAAGCCAAAACCCACATTCATCTGACAAGTTTCATCAATAATAAATTGACAGGAGAGTATGAACAATCACATTTTGACCTTTTCTCAATAAATGCATCATGGTATAAAAAACTGCATATAGTCTGAGTGCAGTCAATATCAAACAAATGAAGGAAATGGGCAAGACGTACATTCCGCCTCCAAACTACATAATTTTCCCAATCCAGTAAAGAACAATTTCTTTCAATTACTCCTGGTAATGGTACCCTATCCATTGCTTGGAACCTGCTGCTTTACACACAGAGTGTGGTATAAACTGGCCAAGGCACAGCAGTGTCTCTTTCCAATGCATGTAAAAATCAAGAAGTTTTCCAAACCAAAAAATGCATTTCAGAACTCCTTATCTTTGAAGTTGACCAGAAAAACTGGAAGGCAGCCTTCTTATACATAAAACAAATGGTCCTGGCAGCATGGGGTTTCTGCTCGGCTGCAAATGCCACTGGTCACACCTTCATTATGCAGTTTTTTAACATGGGTCAAAGGTTAAGAAAACGGACTACCTAATTCTATAACTGCAAAGTGTATTACATAGCCTCCTAGCAGAATGTGTGTTCCAAAACAGAGGAGGGGGGAAGGAGAAATACTTTCTAAAGCATTTTATTGAAATAGTTTAAAAATTTCAGTATTGCATGTGAGAAAATAATAAAAACAGTCACATCCTACTATGCTGTTTACACCAGCAGTGCTATTTTCACGGCAGTTGAATGAAGGCAGGCATCTCTCAAGAGGTAACAGTCATTGAATTAGCCACACGATGGAGCCCTGAGGATCTTCGAGCCCGTGGTTTACTGCCTTTCTGAATCAGATTAAGAACTAAATTACGTGGTTTTACTAAGAACACTTTACAGGAGTCTTAAACTACAGACAAGGTATTCTTCAGTGTAAATCCATTCCTGCCTAAAGACATTTTTCATTTAATAGATGACTAGCCATAGATTGGTGAGCTTTGAATTCCAATGCTGAAGCAACAAAAGCCTGTCATATTCAAATAATATTAATGAATGGAGAATTTGCATGACATATGGACAATGTTTTGAAAAGTCTACATGAGTTATCTGAAGTTTGCTTGACCTCTGTTTACCTTGTCTCAACTGTCTTGGGGAGCATAAATAATTTATGTCCATTTTGCAGGGTTATGTGAGATGTAATGATCTGTACAACCTCTGTTAAGTGATGGCCAGATCTTGAAGGACAAGGCTCATGTACTTTCCATGTTGCAGATATTTCAGTTAGGATATGAACTGAGCAGAAAACATCTCTCCCAAGCACCCACTCAATATAAGCAGAAAGTAGGCAGAGGAATGATGAGTGCAGTGGGCTCAAGACTTTTCACTGAATTAATAAATTTAAAAGACTTTTTTAGATCCTCAGATGAATTTAATTATTAAGAAACTTTAACTCATATAAATTTGGATGTCTAAAGTTAGTCATCTATGTTGAAGCTATTCACCGTAGTCTCACTTTAGAGTTAATGGAGAGAAATAAGCATCTGCAGAGAGTGTTTCATCTGTCATATATCTGTCAGAATGAAAAGAGTTTTCCCCTGGAGATACCTGTATTTCTGACTTGACTATAACACGGAACATAGTTTAGGTTTAGTAACAAAAATAGAAAACAAACTGCAATGAACATCAGGATAGTTTATTGTTCATTATTTTAACAACCTTCCCTCTCTTAAGAATCTGACATTAAAAGAGAAGAAACATGAGAAAAAACAGCAAATCATTTGTAGATCTTAATGGCTGATTGAATATCCACTCTCAGTGTACTTACATGGAGGGGCTAATGCAAATATTTAACCTAAAATTCTTAGTATTAAGCTGCAAACCATGTTTAGCTCCCTAGCACCTCATTTTCAGTGTACTCATAATCAAGGCACATAAAACTAACGATGCTAACTTGCATCAATGTTTATTTAAAAAATACCTACAATTTAATCTAAACCTTGTCATTGCTTATACCTTTGTAGTCCATTCAAGGTAAAATTGAGATTAGACTTTTTTGTATATCTCATGTAACAACAAATCTGCAAAACAATTCATATTGGTAGACCTAGCATAGCATTTTGACTGCAGTTATGATTACCACTTTTGTTAATCATTCTTACTTGCTTCAAAATACAACTTCAAAATACAATTTATTCAGCCCCTGCTACCAAAAAATGGAGACAGTTAAACTAGTATTTTAATGATTATGAAACAGCTATGATTTCTGAGGAAACTGATCTATGTAATTGGTGGCCTATATTGTTGCTATAAGTTAGGTGTAATACATGTATATTGGCATTATGTCAGCAACACTTTCACCTGTCAATCAGCATAATATGCTTAAACATCTGGATACCCATTTAACACATGGTTAATCAGCTAAAAATTTCCACATGGGATAAACTATTACTTTAATGCTCTGCACAAAGATGTCTGCAAATGAATGCTCAGAGGTATTCTATTCAGATGCAATTCCAGAATGAACAGTTCTTCTAGTGGTAATCTACATTTCCTTTTTTATCTATGCAGACATCATTTTCAGAAATGTGCTCTTACAAAGTTGTAATTAAAGCAAAAACAGTGATCAGCAGCATTTCATGAGGAACGAAGATGGCTCAGGATGTTCTGCCTCTGGAAGCTAGTCATTAGCCCTCTGCTTTAATCACCATTTAATTTGGGTGGCATGTTGGGAAAAGACCATTTTTTTCAAAAGCTAATTATTTTTTATTGTTTTCCACTCCTAATATCAACTAATCTTTCCTCCAAAATTCTTCTTTTCTCGATTTTTGTGAGGCCATCTTATTCTTGTCTTAATGATTATTATTTTACATTTATTTAATAAAATATGCAAATATATATTCAACCATGATTACTCTTTTAGAAATCCAGTCATAGCTAAGGACCTCAACCAAGTTCATATCTGAAGTATTTTCATGGAAGCTGGATCCCGGGGGTTAGTTTGACACTTTTCACAAATAACAGGCATTATGCAGTAAACTATTAGTGAATATTAACATCTGCAAAAGGTGCTCGTTTTGGCTCCAATTTTTTATCTAGAATGAACAACACTATTTTTGCATGAACTAAGGTCAATATTCAGAAAAATATGTCGTCACTCTAACATCTTACATACTTCAGGCTGCCCGATTTTACTCAGTTACCCTTTATGAGTCAGTAATTTGTGTTGCAATAAAGCACGGGCTGAGCTTGGCTATGTTTTGCCTTAGCTATATGCAAACGTAAACTTGATACTTCTAAAAGTGAAAGCTTGTTAAGCATATTGTCCCTCATCTGTATGTTCCCATCCCACAATTTCAGGGAAGAGCACATGAAAACATCAGAAGCTGAGGATGATATTGAGAGAAGCTCATCAGGTCTTTCGCCACACGTGCCTAAAGATGAAATGCATTAATGCAGTATATGTACCTCATCTACACTTGACTGAAATTTTATGCTTTCCAGCTTCGTCGATGGAAGATTTGTCCTCCTGGGATTTTAAGACTTATAGTACTTTACAGACATTAGCTTTCAGTGCTATCATGCAAGATTGCTGTTTCAACAAGACTTACAACTCCCAGTGCATTTCTATTGTTTAACTCACAAACTGGGAAACAGAGAAAGATTGGGATCATTACTAATGCTCCCTACAGGCATGCATCTCAGATTCAAGTTGAAGCAATTCCTCTCATTAAAAATCATTTTAAAATGTTGGAAATGTCTGTACTTCTTTGCTATTTCTACTACATTTATGCCATGCTAAAGTTTCTCCCTTCCCTCCTCTTTCCGACCTGCTTTTTGTTTTTCCCAGTTACATAAAGTACTCTTGAATTGCCAGTTAAAAATAAGTCTTAAAAAACAGATTTTTCTAGACAACAACAGCAAAATCTCCCCAAACCAAGAATCAGCTGCTTCTTCACTATGCAGTCCCAAAGTATAAGGCAAACCAAAGAGAGGACACAAACATGCTAACTGTATGAAGGCAGATACCTTGGACCAGGCTGCTCTGGTAATAGAAATAAGGCAGAAGGAACTCTGAGAGCAGCCTGACACTTTTTTTTGGTGGAAAGCAGCAATAGAAAGTTGCAAATGAATACCCTACAGGGTCTAATATCAGTGGTTAGTTATTAATTATAATGGCAAACCACAGCATTTTAGGAGGGTTTGCCTTAACCATTTACTGTATCATCTTCATTAGTCACACGAGTCCTGCTGAAACAGTGGTCCGAGGAAGTCTATGGTGCTGCACAGACCCAGACAAGCACTCCCCACAAATGAATAGGAGCGAGAGTACTAGCTGTAAGTTCAAGTTCTCTGCTTCCCTGCAAACCTTCCAGATAGCCTTAGATAAATCACTTAGTATTTCATACCTGTCATGTTAATGTTGGATAACACTTTCTTAATGTGTAGAAACCTGGCCAAATATCCTGGAAAATGCCAGATTTAAAGTAAACCAGAAATGTAAAATGAATGCTGTAAGCAATGAAGAGATCCTGTAAGGATCTGCACAACACACACTTCAATGTAATCATACACCAGCTTCCCCTATTTATGCCACCACTACATTCTCGCTTTCTTTGCTTCGACATATCCATAGGGTAACTATTGGCCATACACTGTCAAGGCAATTTTCTAATGTAGAGCAGGGTCAGGGCGAGCACAAGCCATTCTTTTTACAGAAAGCTTGCTGCAGCAAATCTGTTTTGTGAGGAGTCATTTTTTTAGACACATGGTCATTAGGCTCCTTTTCTGCACAGCCAGTCTGCCAGCTGCTCAGCCAGCCAGCAGGACTTGAGTATGACATGGGCAGATATGAAGGATCAGGTCTGCTGATCTAGAAAGCTTGTGGGAACATTTGACTTCTCCTTTGAGTGGCAAAGAGTACAGACAATAACTTCAGAAAGGTGGAGAGCTGCTCTTTAACAGAATGGTAAATCCTAATAATCCTTTCCCCCTCCCCCCCCCCCCCCCAATTTATTATCACATAAGACGTTCTGAACTGGCCTAAAATAAGGAATGCATTCTTTCCTGGTTGAATTTTTAATAACACAGTTGCTCCACAGTCTGAAAAACCTTACAATGACTAGAACAAAACCATTTTATTCAACCTTAATTAACAGCACATTGGTGATTAGGTAGAATGATGTGTCATCTTAAATTCATGCAGACTACAGTATTCCCATTGAATTTTGAAGGAGGAATGTCCATTTATGACTAAGGGTTAAATAGTTAGTCTGCCTGGAGTTCATTTTCAGGGAGAATAGACTTAGTTAGCTTGCATAAGGAAATCAAAGATTTATCCTTCATCATGATGTAGAAACTGGAAGGTTAAGGCACAAATCTTGAAAATTCCATTAAAAGACTCCTGTTGATCTTGATTCCTCTTTTGGCCTGTGATATCGTTACAGAGTAATGTCATGGATGTGTTTGTCTAATGTCCCTTCGAAAATCTATTAAAAAGTATTTGTGCTCTCTTTAATGAAAGATGAACCAGGCTTTTACTTAGCCTAATGGAAAGTAACTTTCTTATTTGTGATACACATGTAACTATCCAATTAGGTATAATTTTCTCAGCTACAGCATGTATTATTATTTTGGTACTCTTCACTAACACCAATAGTTCTGACATTGCTTTCATTTCCTGCACAACATAGTCTTTTCTTACGAGTGTGCATGCTCACAAATGTGTTTGCTGTCTGAACAGCAAATGATTGTTATCCAGATGGAAAATAGACATCTTACAACTTACATCAACATCTTACAACAAAAAAGCACGTTCTGCTTTTAGCCTCACCAATTTATGGTTCATAAAACAGATAAGTTCTTTTCTGAACCCATATAAGAAGCTAATTTACAAAAATATGCCGTATATAATTAATTCCATTCTGGCATCCAGAAAAGCAGGCAAGAGTGGAAAAAAATTGAAGTGAGTGTGAAAAACAGCAAGTTAAGTACCAAGCCTGGTTACCAAGTTTAATTTAGAATGACAACAAAAGACATTTCAAAAATGTTTTTGCTGAGGGTAGAACCAGATAATTCCATTGATCCAGTTCAGATCTTATATAGCTTTAAGTATTTCATCAAAGATCCATCTGTTTTCATTAGATCTATATCTGACCCTTATCCTCCCCTAATATAGTTTAAGTGCAAAACAAATTAAAATGAAGCACGCGCTTAAGACTGATTTTTCCAACATTGTGAACAATAAGCGGTTATTTACCCAACAGGTTGTCCTGTTAGTTAATAACATCTGAACAGCTGTTGGAAGTGAGATCAAGAATTCACCTACCCAACACCCTCTACACCAATGGTCAAGCCAGCAAACACCCAGGAAAGAGTACAGGAATAGAACAGGCACACAGAGGTTGCCTTGTGACCTCCCGCGATCTCAGCTCAGGAACTTCCTAGGCCAGAAACCATATCTTCATGTTTAAGAGCACTTGGTAAATTTTTCTCTAATTTGCCCAATCATTTTTTTAAATCATCAACATCTGCACGTTTTGCAGCATGGAGTTTCACAGATTATTTAGGCACTGTATAAAGAAATATTTTTTTAAACACAAAATTTAAACAGACCTGCTTTACTTTCAGTGCAAGATACTACATGAAATGAGTGATGGCAGCAGAGCACAGTCTTTCACTTCTCACCCTTAAGCTTAAATACCATACAATGTATCATTAAATATTCTGGAAATTCTGACTAGGTAATTGACAATTAGCTTTTAACTTCTTCCTGTTTCGCTGACTAAAAATCAAGGTATTTGTGATATAGACACACGATGCTGTAAAAATGAAACTAAGGGTCTTGGGATTTCAATTTTTGACTTTCTGCTCACTGTACACATCATTTGAATTACATCTTTGATGAGATAATATAACACATAAGAAGGATAAAATTGATATTGAATGGACTGAAATTATAGTTAGCAGATTTGGCAAAACATAAATGTTTATGGCCTAAAGACAATCTCAAAAATTCAGTATTTTTTTTGATGGATATGTTTTAGAGTAGCCAACACATCCTGTGAAAGCCTTTAACTTTAGAATGGTCTTCATTATTTCATCAAAATATGTGGTAGAAATATCTCTGTTACAGCAGAAAAAGAAGGCTGGGCTTTTAGGCAAAACTTTGATAGCAACAATCTCAATGTTAAAGCTCTGACTGGATACCAACACTGTACGAGTTTGGCTAAATAATACCTCCACAGAAAACATGGACAAGGGCAACACAGATACCTTCCCAAACCTGAGGGACCGGACCTGGGCTGAGTTCCTATTGCTTTAAACATTCTCCGTGACTCATTCATCAGCAGAAAAAGGGAAATAACTGCACTGGCTTCACTAGAAAGTTAAGGCACAATGGTTTTGTTTTGATTTTAGTGTTTTAAAACAAATTGCAGATCTGAGATAAGGATGCTATAACAAAAGATTGTAGAATTCATTAAGCAGTGTCAGTAAAGAGTCTTTAATAACGTTCATATGTGGCCTAGCTCTGATCATTTTTTAGTGGTCACTGAAAGTGTGATGTGACACAATATTCTGTGATATATGTTAGCCATTATTCCAGCCTCTGAAGTTCAGGTATATTATTTTTTAAAAAATTTATTTGCTAATTGTAATTCATAGCTAGATGAGCATATCTCACTACGTCTTTGGACACAATACAAAATCAATTCCCTCTAAAAAATTCAGACATATTTTGTGGATACACAATTACACTAGAATTTACTTAAGCTTGCAGAGTCTAAGGTACTATTTTCTGTGGGTTTTGGGGTGTTTAGGCAAAACAGTTGAGCTTAAATTTACTGGTTTTCTTATGCACATAGAGATAAAAAATGTGGCTTTGTCATATGTTCCATGTTTTTCTGCTGTTTCTTATTTCTGGTTCCTCACTTAGGAGCAGTATATACACTTAATTTGTATCCTTATTCTCTATTACCCCCAAAAGTGCTCCATTATTTTTGCTTTGCTCTGCATGTCATCTCCACTTGCTGTCTCTATAAATGCACAGCAACAACTTGGATTAAATAGAAGCTGGATATAAAATGGGAGCAGTTTTATACTGCAGGGAAGACAAGCAAAACAAAACCCCATTTGCACAGCAGTTACTTTTTGCCCCGAGTGGGAACTTGGGAGCTCAGTGAATCACAGCCTGGGAGCTCACAGCAACAGAATTATTGCTTGCGTTGCTGGGCCTGCAAAAGTAGCTCATCCCCTGCACTGCTACATGTCTCCGTGGGACTACACTCTTTCACACACAGCAGACTGCTACATGCAGGTGGTAGAGCCTTCTTTATCTTAAAAACAACAGCTGCCTTGCAAAAGTCAAGAAGAAAAATCCAGCTGGTGGGCTAGGTCTTGACATTTCACTTTCTTCTGTAGAACCAATAATGGCATTGGGTACAGCTCCCTGAGGTCTTGCTTTATCTGAGAAATGTTCTAAGGTCCATGGAAAGTATTAGCTCAGTTTTCAAATTTGTCTGGTTTTTTTCTGGAAAACAGTGGAAAATTAAATGGCATGAAGTTTAGGAGCTGTGGCACTGCAGTGCTGAGTCCTTTTGCTTACATGTGCCCTAATTATGTTAATTACATTTTCAAATAAGTCTGCTCCTTGGAGAATCATTGAATCCATCTGAAATTCATTGACCTCATTAGGTCTTGCATTTAGACTGCCCTAGGTGTCATTTCCTTACTCGACCTAAACTTATTTGTCTGCTTTTGTCCAGTATTGGATAACTTATGGTCTGAACTTGCCCCGTCTCTTAGTGGGCCCTGAACTGAGCACCTCAGCAAGGTAGTTGCCCTATGTTTGATATATGGTCACCACTTAGTGAGGGCAACTCAGCCTACTGAGGAGGCACAGAGCCTTCCAGGGGTATTGTATCAAATATTGGCTAAATGAGGAATTTACATTACTTGTGTTGCTTAACTAAGTGTCCCAGTTAGATGTTTGGAGTGGATAATATAAGACAATTCTAACTGTTGCATATATGAATATAGATTTCACTGAATGTTTATTTTACATGTCTAAAAATGTCATGAATAAATGCATTAAATCCTGTGTTACAGTCAGAAAAATATTAAAATACGCCTTTTTTGTTTACTTCTAGTTACCTCAGAGAAACCTCATGAACACAGTAAGTATCAAGTTGATGAAGAATATTGTTACTTTAGCTTGTAGGAGGAAGATATTTCATTATGTTGTCAGTTTTGGCAGCTTAAGATAGGATTCATCAACACAATTTTGACTTATGAGACCAGTTTTCAGTGACTCTCTCTGTAATGCAGAACCAGATGTGATTCACAGGTCCCAGTCTGAGTGGAAAACATTTTCCAATTATGGCTGAGATAAGACCCACCTGTGCCCTGTGCCTCTGTAGCAGCTTCACACTGGGAAAAAAATCAAGGGGCGCACAGACGAGGAAGGGTCTGTGCAATTCTCTGGCTATGTCTCTGATCCAAGCAACAGAGAGATTTATCACTTGGTATGTTGCAGCCCTCACCTGCTACACAATTTAGACATAGCTGTTATAAATCATAATGAAACATATTTTTAACATTCCTCTGAAAGGCCATAGCTTCCTTTTTTCTGTCTCATAATGCTGAGGTTTGGATATCACACTGTTTTTAAATAGCAGAAAATTGCACACAGCTTATATTTTAATACAGTATAGTATTTATTATTGTTACTACTTCACAATATATCTATGGGATCCAGGCTAACAGAGAAATATGGAAAGTTATTTTTTCTTTATGCAGTACACTGACTTTTATTTGCCATCCTATATGAGGCAACTTCACTTCTGTTGTAATAAAATACTTTTATGTTTTCTATATTAAACATCAAGAAGAAATTTTCTATATAGAAGATAGATGATAACAATCAAAATTAGTAGTGAAAGCATTTCACAATTTTAGCGATTCTATGATATTTCTAAAAACCAAAGAATTTAATTTTGTGCTTCCTTAAACAATATTTAAAAAAAAATCTTAGGTATTATTTTTATATTTTAGGGAAAAAATAATTAAATGCTTTTCTCAAAAAATATTTTCAAAAAATTCTCAATTCTAGTGTGAATATGAAAGACAAATCATAATGAGAACCTTATATTTTTAAAGTCTTCTAAAAATTAAAAAAGCCTTTTAATGTAGGGGTTCTTCTTACTTGCAGAGCATGAACGCATTAAACATGAAAAAGTGCTCTCTCAGACTAAGCCAGGTAGGTTTGGTAATTTCATTTCCAATTACTCCAGGCTCCACTCAATAAGGATATGTGTGGTTTGCAAAACTGGGAGACTTTCTTGATCTAGGTACTGTTTTTTTGCTTTGTGTCATTGACTTTCCCAGAGTCTGGGAGAGGAAGAAAAATGGGGGTGAAATTTACCTAAAAGGATTCAGCTTTCACAGGTTTTTTTTTTAGTTTCTGTGACTCTCATTGGTGCAGTATGGCTTATAAAGCATTAGCCAAACCCATTTTCCAGAGTTTGGGGAAGGAGTTCTTTACTGCCCTTCAGTACATCAAAGAAAAATGCTGGGAATTACTCCATCTCAGCCTTTTCAGTAAACCAGTCGTTACATGAACTGAGTCTGGTCCCCAAAAAGGAAGAGCTGCAGTCTCACCAGGTACATGATAGCCTGCACAGAGGGAGCCTCCAGTTTCTGAATCTCAGAACGGGAGATGAACAATTTAAAAAAAAACTAATAATAATCCCAGGCTGACTGTGCACTCGGGTAAACTGTAACTAATGAGTGACAACGGGATGAGGTGAGCAGGGCAGGGGTCCCTCTTTCAAACCAGGGCTCTGCACCTCATGCTTTTTGAGGAGGAAGGCATTCAGGGATCCACAGCTGGGTCTGGTGTGAAGAAACAAGACTGAGAGGACAACCTCACGGGAAACTCAGCTACTGGTGCTCTGCTTACATCTCTCCTGAGTGGTCTTACCAGATGGGGTGGACACTGAAAAGCACGTATCAGCATCCCACCAACCTTTACTGGCAGTGCTGCTGTTTGAGCTTCATGTAAAAATGAAGTGCTCATGAATAAGTGATTGGATTAACTACTTAAACCCACATGTGTTCAATGATAGGCAGGCCACATTTTTCCATTATGCTTTTTTTTGCCCAAATTCTTTTTTGAAAGAAAACAATTTCTCCTATGCATTTACTATTTTTCTCATTTGTTTTTATAATACAATATTCTGCTTGTAAGTTAAGTATTTCCACACACATTTTGAGGTTTCCTGCAAGCCTTGAGTAGCTGACTTAGTGAAGCTGCATTACTGGGTTTGAGTCAACAGAGAACAACAGAGAAAAAAAGCTATGTTTCTCACTCTAGCCTTCAAAGAGGCAGAGGCCAAGGTGTTTATTGGGTTGTTGTGGTTTTTGGTTTTGTTTGTTTTTTTTTTTTTGGGGGGGGGGCGGGTGTTTATTTTTACTTTGCTGATCACTTTTTGTGTATTAACAGCTAGCAGAGTGCTTCAGCCAGCAGATGGATGTAGGTGGGCTCAGCCAAGCCATGAATGTCCTAGGAAAGAAGCCACCTTAACCAGCTCTGTGTATCCTGGGAGGGGTCAGTGGTAGCCAAACAGTGGGTTGCCTGGGCAGGTGGCACAACCACTCACCTTTCCTGCAAAATGAAATCAGTCGTGCTGCACAATCAGCCTGATTTCATCCAGATAGCAGCATAAAAATAAATTTCCTTGATGAGGCATTTGCAAACATCAGAGCATCATGTCACAAACCAGTACATTGGACTGATTAGGAGCTTACTCTACTATACTCCAGTATATTCCAGACTAAAGCCCTTGGAATTTAAATTCTTGAAGGGAAGAAAAAAAAAAAAAAGTTGGGCTAAATTTCCTTTAGAATAAAAAATCTATTCGCAGTGATTAATGGTTCCTTTGGAGAGTAGTGGCTGTTTTGAGTTTCTGTTGATGACCGGAAGTACTAACTTGCAATCACTAGTATTTTTTCCCCAACTTCTGTCTGCCATGTGCCAATGAGTGCTCTTGAGTTAGCAGACTAAACTATAAAAGCCTCAGACTGTACAGAGCAGTGGCCTCCCTTTTCACGTTCATTCAGACAACTTCAAACTATTATTCCTATGCCTCTTGTCATCAGACTTAGAAGTATCATGTGACTGAGAAACTAGAGAATTTCAGAACATATATTTATTCTGTAGGGAAATGTTTAAATTAGAGAGTCGGTTTTGTATGTGTGTGAAAGCAAGTAAAGTAAGAGAATTCATCCCTGAAGTATTCTTCTGAAAATGCCTGCAATACATAAAGAAATGTTTAGAGCTTTATATTTTTCCATTTAAATTAGATACATCAGGAAAAAAATGAATATTAATGCTTGTAGTGCTGCAAAACTAGAGCTCTGCAGAGGAAAGAAATTCTCTGCAATGAAAGATTTCAGAACTTTCAGTTGTGGGCTTATTCAAAATCAGAACAAAATCTGAATTTTTCTGAAATATTCACAAAGAAGTATTTTGGACTTTTTATAGCTTTATAAGGATATTAAAATTTATTTTTTTTCCTGACTACTCATGATATAGTCAACAAAAAATGCATGAAAATTGGAAATGTTACTTCTCTTCTTGCCAAAATACTATGTATTATCTTCATCAGATATTTTTATCATTGCTTTTCTTTATACTGAATCTGGGGAACAGAAATGATTTTGTGAAGCTTCTTGATGTCTTAAAGCATGTTCCCTTGTAGAGAGTGTTGTCCTTAAATTTTTATAATCTACCCCTTCAGTTTTCCTTCTTCTAACAACCAATGGCTAGAAAATAATAGGAAAAAGCCATACAGTCACCCCCTGGAGATCTGCCAGTAAATGCATCAGGGTGTTCTCCATTGGAATCAGCAGATCAGTACTTGCTCTGTGCTTAAGTTGCAGAATAGGTAGGTGAATGAATAGCGCAGAATTACTGTATTTATTCCCAGATGAATGTAAATCCACAGGCCTGTCCAAGACACTCTGTTTTCAAGAGCAAATTCATTTTGATAACTAATCTCTCCCATACTTTAGATGGATCAGACATGCCACCCACTCACAGACTTATTTAATCAACTCCTAGAGTTACAGAGCAAATATTGCTCTAAAATCTCAACAGAATTAGAAAAAGCAAGGATATCTTAGTGTTCAAAAGAGCAGGGATAATATCCAAAGAAAGAGAAGCTCCAAACCTTTCAAACTTTGCTTGACATTTGATGGTATAGGTGCTATGTTTAAAGCCAGCATGCTGGGGGTGGGTGTGGGGGTGTGTGTGTATCGGTACATGGAAAACTTAATATCCCAATCTAAATTAGTGACATTCATTGTTATATGCTAAAGTTTACCTAACAGCAGAAAGAGGATACTTTATCTCAACAAGTTGCATCTTCAAACTGCTGAAAACATTTCTAACTTCACAGACAGCCATGAAATGGAGATGAGATCTTTTTAATACACTGCTTTCATAAGAGGCTGACAATAACAATAGCTGAGTAAGGGGGGGGGGGGGGGGGGGGGGGGGGGAAGCCCTAAACGTAATACAAGTGAAGAGAAATTAAATCACCACCTACCAGATGACAACTGAAAAGCATAGCAATGCAGGGCTATGTTTTATTTCCAAAGAATAGGAAAGATCAGTAACCATGGAGCTTTACCCTTCCCTGTATTTTCTCCCACCAGTACTGATTTTCTTTTAGAAACAAACCCAAAAAAGCTAGACAAAACCCAAACCACAACTGCTGTACATTTCATGACCATACTTGCACTGTAGCTTTGCTGGATGCTGCTGTGTTATGGATGAGGAATATGGACTGTGCAGCAATGAGGCTGTCTTTCCATCTATTGACATACTGATATATGTCTTTTTAGGCCTCTTTGGCAAGTGTACACCTCTGGGAATCTCTGAGAGCCAAGTTAAAAAGAAATCAGTACAGAGAAGATAAACCTTCTCTCTGCCCTCAGAAAAAAAAATCCTCTGGCAATTAACATGCTAAATTCAAAGGAAATGTCAAGTAGGTTGAGACCACTCAATAGTCTGCTCTTCTAAATACTGTGTTGTCTACGCATTTAGTCAGAGTGCAGATCAGGATTGAGCATTCAAACTTGAACATTTGGGTTCCAGAGAAATAGTCCTCACAAAAGAGCTGCAGTTCCTGAGGCTGACTGAGGGTACATAGGCATAGTGGTGGGTAAACAAGGGATCTGATAATTCACAGGTGGCTCTAGCCACCCATCCCCTTCCCAGTAACTCCCTCCACTCCACCATCTCGTTTAAGAACAAGTTTGACAGTCAGGCTGGAATCATTGCTGATATTCAGGAACCAAGCAGCTTTGAGCACGCACAGACCAGCCAGGAGGGTTTCTAGATAACTAGTACTCAGACGAGCTGAATGGCTTCAGGGGACAAGACATCCCTGCCAGACCTGACCTCCACCCAGCCATTCTCAGCTTCAATCTTATGCCTCACAGTGGTCATGGGGGAAAAGTAAGGGGCCAGAGGCACACGGCTGCCAACTGTGTCTGTCAGCAAAAAGAAGGAGAAATACATTCTGAACGTGCCTTAAACATATTGTCAAAAAAAAGTAGTGGTGTATGTGAATGTTGAAAGGCAAGGATTAGGACAGAGATTTGAATTCAGGTGTGGGAAAAGAGTGAAAATTGGAGTAGAGGTATGAAAGGATCGGGAAGGGCAAAGGTCAAGTCAACCAAATTGGGCAAAGTAAAGATCTGAAAAGAAACATCCCAATTCCCACCTGACAGGGCCATTGGGCAGTTAAGTCAAACACCACCTGATCAGTACGTGCAGTCCTGCCTGTGCCTCTGCCTGAAGTTTCAACCAGCAGCTTACTTGGAGGAGGGGCAGGCAGCTCAGGTCTGGTGGCTGATGTTGAAATGGGTCCATGTCACCTGAGAACTGTGCTGAGCAAAGCCACAGGCAGCTCAAGAGCATGTGAACTTGGACAGCTTTTCTCATGAGACTAGCAGAAACCTAGGGCAGCTCTAAGATTTTATGGCAGATACGCAGGTGGGTGTAAGTAAGCTTGTCCAGTAGCAGGTGGTATGAATGGGCATTCAGACTGGAACTGTCTCATGTGGATATACCTCTGCAAGTTAGCATGTGCTTGGGGGTTTTTGTACCTTTCTCATCTTCAGCGTGTAGACACGTGTGGATACATCCATTCATATTTGTGGTTAGGCAGTATCTAAGCAGATGTTCTCAGCGTTGTGTGATACCAAACCTTTGAATTAGACATTTAGGAAGGTGATGTTCACAAATTTAAAATAGTTGTATTATTAGAATATATTTTCCACCTGAGTGCCTGCCTGAAAGACACCACCAGCTACCCGTCTGTTTTCCAGTGGCTGATATGTTAGGCCTAGTAATTGATTTTTTCCATGCAGTATGATCTTACCATGCAGTCACAAGTCATAATGCATGTGTGCTGTTTTACACTGGTGTAATGGGATAGTGATGCTAAAGATGTGCATTTATTCTGTCATCATGAACCATATGTACAATATCATGTGTGGAAATATTTTTCTAGTTATATGTACCTATGCTAACACAGGGTGAATTTTTAATTTTAATGCTGCTTTCACAATACAGAGGAGAAAATTAAACAACAAAAGACAGCTCCCACTGAGAAGTCAGGTAGGACCAGTCATTCTCTCCTGATTTTGGGGATGGAGGGGGGGAAGAGGGGTTTTTAAACATTATCCAGTACTCATCTAATGTGGTACATTCACATCGCAAAATTTTTTTTTAAAATTATGTGACTGGTAACACTTTCTTAGAGCAAATCCAGCAGAGTGACAATTGCAGACACCATTCTAAGAACAGTCTTTCCAGTGACAAAGACAGGTCAACACATTGCAGCTCTTCAGCTGCTTGTTGCAGCCTTTCTGTCAGAGCTGGACTAATGAAATGAGGTGTAGCTGTAAATCAAATCTCTCAAATTATCCCTTGTATGTATCCTTGTAGGCATTTGCTGTTTGTTTTTTTCAACCTCAAATATTTCAAGTGACTGAATTTACAGCAAAGAGACCAGTGTCCAAGTAAGGAGTGATGCAGGAGGATGAATCATCAGTTGGATTAGGAACTTGGACTGGTTTTAAACTGGCTTTCTTTTGGGGAAAATATTTTTGGAACTAATCTCTAAGTCTTTGGGTCTTTTCTATGATTTCGATCTTGTAGTTTTGTAGCAATAATGCTGACAGGAAAAACTCAAGTAAAATTGACTGCTATAGAAGCCCTGAAGGGTCACCCAAAGAATTAAAACATTCTCACCATCACTGATAGTCAACACAAAGCTGTTTTGAAGGATTTTTCTAGGTATCAACCTCTTGATTTCTACCAGGGCTAGCCTTGATCCAAACATAAAATAAAAGATTGCCAAATCTTGGACAATCATGTCAACTACGGATTTTCATTTGATTTGATGATGATGGTAATGATGGTAATGATTAATATTTTCAACAAAATAAAATGCTGTTCTGTTTTAAGCTGAATGGTGCTGGTTGCTACCTCATTTCTATTCTTATTTTATACATACCTTCTCTGAAGTAGTAGAATAGATGTTATAGAGAATAGTATGGTTCTGTCTCTAAGTGTGAACATTCATATAACTTCTGGGTTTATATTGCTTTCTATAAGAATTTTCACGATAATCTAACATTTTACTATGAAGTGATGTTTTACAGTACTCTATCCAATAAAAACACTGTTTTAATAGTTTTTATTGGATCATAAACTGCTTTAGCTTGTTCAAAATCATATAAATTATGTATCTGTTAATACAATTGGAGAAATTACTGCAAAATACTTCAATATATTTCTAACCTGAATGTTTAATGACTTACTGATATGCAAACACAAGTCTGGAGAAGGAAGAAATTATATCTTTCAGTTTACAGGATTTTCATACCAAAATTCACAGTTTTGTTTTTAGGGTCAGTTATGTTTCATTTTAAGTTTCTGAGCAAAATCGGAAGGCTCAAACTGTGGTTTAGCACTGGTTGGAAACAAAACTGCCAGAAGTATCATGACGACTACTTTTTGAAGGATTTGTTAGAGTCATGCCCTTGCCAAGTCTTTTTCCTATTGGAATAAAACTGAAAATGCAGTTAGAAAAATGTTAGAACCAACCTTCATTTTAGGAACCTGAATGCTGTGCTGCATTCAGTGGGGGAAGCTAAGAACAAGTGACAATTGACTGCCATAAAAATATTTGAATGTCAAAAGGGAAAAAAGTAGAATGTCTTTTCTCTTTATATCTAAATATTACAATTTACCTTCTTTTGTCTTCTGTAGTCCAGGCAAAGCCAGCAAGTACGTGGTACCTACCTTGATCAGAAAAAAACCTGTAAAATAGCTGGATATGTGTGACTTTTTTGACTTTAACATATGGAAACTCTCCCTTAGCAATTTCTAGTTTTGCTTAAAATTATAGTGTCTTTATCACCATGCCTTCCTTTACTTTCATGTAACACATTGTCTTGTCATTGCTATTTAAAAGTCCATGTGGCATAACCAATTGCTTCAGTCCAGAAGTCAGTTCATTCTATGTTTCTCATATCACAAATCTTAAAACAAAAAATTAATACAGGAGTGACAAGCTTCTTAGAAACCACTGTTAACAATTAGTTGGGGTGGATAAATAGTCCTGCTGAATTAAAAAGAGAAAAAGACATCATCACGTTTTCTTCTTATCCATGTATTTTAGTACAACTACGTCTAGATTTTATCTCAGTCAAAAACAACTGAATAGAGTCCATACATTAACTTTCCATGCAGACTGTTTGTTAATTTTCTGTATCTTTTCTACCTTCAGCATGCAAGATAAACCACAAAAGTAAAAAAAATAAGAATTCAATTAAGTCCCCAAATATTGCCAAGCTTGAAAAAAGCCTAGATACGAGAAAAATATCATTCTTCACGGACATAAGTTTTAATTCATACCCTCATGAAACTGTTTCCTATTTGAAATTCCCTATAATGTCTTCATCTTGGCATTGCCAGGCATGTATCTCAACTGAGATCACAGTTTCTAGGAGTTCAGTTATTCATCTCAGTAGCAGAAGGGCTGAGGCACATTGCCCTTTTTTCAGGGTCTACTCTCATTTTCAGCATTTTCCACTTTACAGCCCACCTTTGTGTCCTTGTTGCTCAAAAAGCAACTGATGCAGGTTTTTAAGTGTTGGAAACCACCTAAAAACAAGGCCAACATAGTTGTCCATTGATTCCTCAGCTCTAAAATATATTGTGGCCCCTATTTGCATCCATTTGGCATAGCTGCTACTGTGCTATGAAATCTGTGGAGTGGGTTTCCTTCAATTACTTTTAAGTAGGTGTGACTTTTGTGTAAATTATGTAGTGCTAGATCTTGTTTTTAAAACAAAGCTTCTTCAGCCTTTCCATTTCCAGTAAGCTAACATAAATTCTCCTTTTTTTCCCAGTAATAATTATGAAATAGAACAGCCAGGGTGGGGGGAAGATACATCGCCTACCAAGCAGTGCTAGTTCTCTCTCACTTTCCACAGTTAAATATAATTTATTCATATGGAATAGGATGTTTGGGAATTCAGCTCATGTATATCTGAATCAGCAACATAAAAGTCGAGTGAATGGTTATTGAGTTTGCTCTGTACTCTCCTTTCAAATAGCAAGAATAGAGTCTAGGTACAAATTACATTTCAGAAATTGAAGGGAGCCCCTATTAACTGACTCCTTCCTCAAGGTACATGCATAACTCTTAGTAACATTAATAGTAGCTATATGTGTGGAGCTATGTGCAGTACTACTGAATTTGGCTATTTGGTGGCAGATCCCTCAGGGGATAATCTGTTAATAACTAGTCCTGTGTCTTTTTTCCAAAATAACAGCATGAAGGGAAATAAAATCAATGTTTATTCCTGAAAAATAAACATGCAATCCTTAGTTTAAAAAAAAAGGAAAAAAAAACAAAGGACATAAACAATGTAACTTAGAGCATTACAGCAATTTTATTATGCTGTTTCTTTTATCTAGAGCATGAAGCAGTCAGACATGAAAAAAATGTTCCACCTACAAAACCAGGTAAGCACTCCTGCATTTTATACATTCATTACTTTTGGAACTGTCATTTAAAAAAATTGCAAAATATGTCAAAATCATGGCCCTGTGATCTATTTTACAGTATAGAATGGCCTTGGTGTGTCACACCATAGCTAAGGTAGCACGGTATGTATTTGCAATGCCAGATGTCATTTTAAGATTATATGTATATCAAAGGTCAAATTTCTGCTTCTGTAATTCCACCAATGTCAAAGAAGATATGCCAGCAAAGAATGTGAACCATTTTCTGAAACTGCTTGCTTTAACTGGCTTCGTTTTGCTAATTATTTGTGGGTATCTACCATCTGAACTTCAGAGTCTTCCTGTATGAGTCAACTTCTCAAGACCATCAATAGTTTAATTTTATCCGTAAGAGGTATTATACAAATACTATTCAGATCATGACACTGGCACTATCCATCATCTATGATAAATGTCTCTGCATATCATAGCTCCTATGCAGCCTCACTTGTACAAGATAGAGCAAAATTACTGCAGGTATAGGAAGCAGCACTGTGCAGTTTTCCTGTGAAGCAATCATCATGGGTTTGAAAAATGCCTCCTCCATGCTTCTCCTTGAAAGGAAATAAGTGAAGAATTAAAATTCTTATTGATAGGTATACATCCTTAACTCTAGCACAGGAATCATGTGTGGATGAGAACAGCCCTACTATTATTATCCATCATTAGATTGTTATTATTTATCTGATATTAGTAAAAAATATGTTTTGATATGCAGTAAATACATAGAACAAATAAAGCCATTCTCCACCATAACAGTATTTAAGCTGCACCTCACTGTTCTGACCATTTTTCTTTCCTCTTTTTACCTCCCAGTCAAACTGAAAAACACTGCAAGTACATGTCATGTCTTGTTTCCTATGGAATATAAACCTTCTTTTCAGATGCATGTTGTCTCAGTTTGCATTTGTGCAATTTTGTCTTGTTAGATAATGCTATTTTCTTGCTTATACTAAAGGGACTTTTGTACTCCGTCTGCTTAGTAACAGCTGAACACACCAAAACTAAGTACATTTATAATTTAATATTGTGAAGCTGCAGCATTCAAACTCTTTGCATTTTTTACTTTTTATAAAAGTAAATTATGTTAGTAGCATAATTGATGCTCTAGTGATTTTAGATGAGTGTAGACACATGATTTATCTTTATGCAAAAATATTATTTATTAAAAATAACAAAATAGCATGTAGCATAACTGAATTAGACAACATTTTCATTACTTCTTCTACCATTTGGAAATTACTTATTTCATTAATTCACTAACCATGTGCTTGATTTTGTTTCAATACACTTTTTTTTTCCTACTTTAATACAAAACTAAATTAAATTAAAGAAGAGAAAGGAATATTTCCAGTTTAGATGAGTTTTAAGGAGGATTCAAAGGGAATTTCTTGCATAACAAAGAATTCCACTGAAGTCATTGGATAATGTCCTTGTTAAGGACAGTAAGACTTCTGTCAGTAACAGAGACTGGGATTTCTTCATTGTGGCGAGTCATTACACATTACACACTGCAAATCACATTCAGACAACAACCAGAAGGGCAGTGTTTACACTGCCTGCTTCGAATTGTGAAAATGTTGAAGTATGGACCTTCACAGATAAATTCGTTGTAGCCTCCCTAGCACAGGATCTCTGTTTTCTTTTTTGTACTGTACCTGGCACATCAAGACTAAACCGTGTGTTACTCTGATGCAAAGTAATTTACAAAGAGTATCCAAAACCAAGGCTAAGCCCCATGAGACATAGACCTCTTCCTGCTCCAGGTCAGAAACAGACAACAGGCAAGGCAAACTGATCCATTAAGCTTTCTAAATTAGTCTCTTATGTTAGGTGCTTGAAGTTAGACAAGATGAATACCTGCTCTTAAACACCTGCCAGAGGACACAGTGCTATTCTGAACCCCAGCTCCAAAGGGAAAAGGGGAACACAAAGCATCTGAAATGTGCTGAGACTGAAGGATCTCCTGCAATGCTGAATTGCTGTGTTCAGTTTTCAAGTTATCATTGCAAAACTATTACTGCCTCTGAAGCTCTTGGTGGGTCTGTTTCCATTTTTGCCAGTATTTTAAGTAAATGTCCCTCTGTTTGATTCCATTATTCAGATTTGTTCGGTCTTGTATTCACTGGATCTGTTCACTGACATTTTATGTGTTCTGCACTGCTTTATCTGAGAGACCCACTGATGGCACTGTCTACTATTAGAGAACTATCAAAGATTTAAGTAACTAATTCCTCATGCTTTCTGCAATAAGGATCATTTTAACCCCAAATCACTGCCTGTAATGCTTTTTTTGTCAAAAACAATATTACCCTGGCATATTGTTAATATAAAGAAGAGCCTTCCTTTGACCTTTGCAGACAGATGTTTGTACCACATTCTTGAGCTTATATCCCGCTGCTTGAAATGATTACAAAGGTTAACAATGCCTTTAGAAAAAGAAAAGAAAGAAAAATAAAAGGTTAAAATAGTAAGCAGACCTATGATCATATACAAAAGTAATTCTGTTTACTCTGCTTATTTTGACCTAACCATCCTTGAATAGATCTAGTTCATGATTTCAAACGCCAGAGCTATCTATTTTAAATTACTTTTTCCACTCAAAGAAGAATACTTAGTTGGATCACTGCTTGCTTTATTTCTAGAGCTCTACATAGCTTTGCTTCATGTAATTCTCAGCCAGGTGTTCAGTATACTTGCTAAAATATGAACATAGATATCATGTAATTCGGTATGAGATGTAGCCATGGACACAAAACATTCACTGATTTTGGAGTTCAGGTCTAGCAGAAATGTAAAATAAATCCGTACATTTATCCTAGGCCAAATTTCTTCATACATTGTACCCTGTGCAGTCTTACTGTAAAAGTAAACAGGGTTTAAACCAGTAAAGAGGTTGTGTCATGAAGTGAATGACAGGTTATAACAGAAATACAAGGCTGAGTTTGAAAAGTTCTGAAATTAACAACAAATACACTTTTATAGTAACCTGCTGTCGTGGTTTAACATAGCAGGCTTCTAAACATCACATAACTGCTCACCCAGTTATAAAAGCAATTAGTAAACTGTCCCATTTTTCACTATTTCTGTTTCAACATGCTAGAGGGTCTGTGACAGCAATTGATGCTGTTTCAAATTTGGACGTGTAATGAAACTCGGAATTTACTCCCTGCATACTGACTAAAGACTCTCAGATTGTGAGAGGTTACTTTGAACAGCGGACCAAAGTGGTGGCAGGTGTTCCTCATACAAGAAGTAATACCAAACCACATTTTGCAATCAAGAGGAAGAACATGTAGGCTGATACTTTAAGAAAAGCATTGGCCAAACTCTATTCCCATCTAGTTCTATAATGAAAGTTGCATGATAAGGGTAAAATGTTGCCCAAACCCTCAGAGTAAGTGAAAGTTTGTTGATGCATTGAGAGGGGAAAAAGGCCTTTATATTACATACCAGAGGGTCAAACTAACTACCCTTCAGGTTAACAGTCTTTCAGCATCTTCTTGTCTAAGGTGCAATCATTAATCCTAAATTAGGATATATGCATATAACTGGACCAGTCCAGAACCCTTAGTCAGACAACCCCTCAGTTAAGGAGTGAGAACATGACCCTGAACCCCATTCCTAGAGGCAGTGTCTCAGACAAATCTCTTTTTTCTTTTTTTTTTCCTTTTGAAAATGAGAAAAGGTATTAATCAATGGGTCAGGATGCAGTAATGCACCAGCTTTCAGCAGCTATGAGCATGATGTCAAGCAGAAATGCAAATATTAAATGGCTTGAACATGTCATCATTTAATAGCAGCAAAACTGGTCTTTGCTGAATGCCTGTGATGCCTAAGTATTGAGCCCTAACTTTTGTGAGTCTCCCTATAAACAAAGACCTGGATGAAAGTTTACTGGGATGTGTTAGTGAAAATCATGCTTAATTGCTCGGTCTTCCTGTTGAAAAAGCATAGACTGAAACATTTTCACCTTGGTGTGAGCTGTAGGCCCTCATGTTCATCTGAAGCCAAAACTCAGCGTGAGGAAAATACAGAGATAATTCAATCAAAGGAGTCCCTGAAATGTTTTGTGAGCTTATTCCTTTTTTTATCCCCTTCTGGGTTCAAGGAATAAAGGCTTTGCTTGGCTAGTGAGGTTATTCTGTTTACTTAAAATTGTGTTCTGAAATAAAACTGGGACTAATGCAGTAGCAATGGGTGAAAAACTCTTGGATTCCAAAACAAAATTTAATTCATTCCTTTGATTTGAAAAGAGTCGTGATGGTTTACACCAGGGAATTTCTATCCCATTGAATTGATGAATTTTCATTAACTATTACAGGTACTATTATAGCACAGGAATATATGCTTCTTTTGGTTTAGGTGCTGTGCAAAGATGTAGTCAATTTTTTTTCCAGCTCTCAAGAGCTTTTACTCTTTAAAGGCAAGGCAAACTGATAATGCACAAGAAACAGGTATACAGGGGTGAATGCCTGCTACTCAAGGTCAGTGTCAGTCTTTGGTTGGGATGTGTGGATGATAAGGAAAGAGAGGCAGAAATTAAACTGAATACATTTTTTTCAAAATAGCATAGTCAGCTATAACCTTGAATGCACATTTAAAAATAACTCTATTTAAATATTTGCTTGCTGGAAAGCTTTGATTGGCACAGTGTTTGCATTTGCAAGAAACATTGCATGCTGGATTATAGCACTTCAAAGAGTGAGACTTTCACCTTCCAGTGTGAAATTCCATGTACGCACCCATTGTTAAGGCATATTTCTTTGCAATTTAATATCCTGCAGTGAAGTTGCAGATGAAAGAAATCTATTTAAATGGTTACTTGCCTTGAAAAAACATGGTACTGAACCTCATGCTCTTTTCCTACACCCCCCCCCCCCCCCCCCCCCCTTCCTCTTCATTTATCATTTTCCTGGAGAGCCAACAGGTGAAATCCCAACAGCAGGTAAGTATTACATCTCTCTAATATGTCTTATGGAAAGAATTAATGAAAACATACCAGTGTTGATTAATACATATTGTTCATCAACAATGAACAATGTTAATGTAAACTAGCATTGGCAAACTGACAGCTTTGTAGCGACACAGTTCTCTACCAAAGACAGTTCTGAACAGCTGATGATGTTATTTCCACCGTTCATCTTTGGCAGCATGTTTTGCTGAGCCAGACACAGGTGATCACCACCGAACAAGCTAGTGTTAATCAGGTACCACATGCACCAGAAGACATCGAACAAAGCTTTATCACAACTGGTTGGATAATTTGAAGTGCAAATGAACAAATAGAAGGCAGCCTGCCAGTTTTCTGCTGTAACCAACAGGGAATACTGAAATGGGCTCAGATGCCGGAAGCAATACACCTTACTTAATTTCAATCTGCCTTGTTGAATGGAGTCACAGACCAAACCTCTGTATTTGCGGGCAGGGGAAAAGGATGCTTAAAGGAAAAAAGCACATGTTCTAAGTGAATGTAAAATTAGAGAAAAATAAACTACACAAAATAAACCAGAATCTACTGCTGCAGAACTTCAGAATGGTCACATCTGCTGGTTCTAAAGGTCCATCTAGCTCCATATCCTGGGGCGGTTTTCTTGTTTGTTTCAGACAATTGAGATTGCTCTGGGAAAGAACATAGAAAGCAGGCAATAGGCAGAGAGGTACTTCCTGATGCATTTTGGCCACCCGAATTAGGTAATTCTGACAGTACTTAAGGAATTACAGAATTCTAGTGCCTAAACCCTGTATCATGAGTTTCCAAACTACTCTGCAACCAGCAATACTCAGAATGGCTGTTCAGAAAGCCCAGAACTGCTACTGCCACTAAGGGTAGCAGCCATGGTGGGAATATTAGATACATTGTATACATGCCACGAGACACATTTACCACAGTTATTATTCCAGGAAAATTACTAGGGAGATCAGCTTTTTGCAATGCACTTACTGTAAGAGCTCCATGTTTCTGATGCCTGTCACTTAATGTTGTTTCCTTGCAAATCTTTCTAGCCATGAAAAAAACAAAGACAGCTAAGGGAAAAGAAGGTAGGAATTTATTCTCTGTGTGGATATATATGTAGAAGATCACAATTAAGATACTATAAGATTACAATCTGCATGTATTGCTCTTTGAAACAACCCATAGAAGATCTGTGTTAATTTTCAAAGAATTTTACTTGAAAAGTCTAGGTAATAATCTATTCAGCAGTCGATTTACAAACCTTGACCTGTGGTACTTTTTCCTTCCTAGAAAAACAAGTTGAGAAAAAACACCTGAAAGATGAAAAAACCAAAGGTAATAAAGGGATTTAAAACTCTGCAAACAGCAATGAAAATGCAAACATTAGGGGTTTTTTCCATGGGATTGGAAAAAGAAGCTTTGTTAGTATTTCTAAATACGTGCAAGTAAGCAAAAATGATGAAATTGTACAGAAATCCCCAGTAATTTAATGCCCAATGTCTCCTTTGCATATGAGTATCAAGGATTACACCAGCACATCAAATCTGGCTGTGGTGGTGCCCAGTGTGTGACCCTTCCTGGCCGGTACAGCATTAGCCTGTCTACAGAGCCCTGCAGCACTAAATCCATAGACTAGCAGGATGAGGCATCCCCACGTATCTAACGGTTATGCTCCCTAGGGCGGTAGTGCAAAGCTCATCTCTATAGCCTGTGTGATGCTTCAGACCACCAGCTTCATATTGTAGAATAACTACATCGATAACAAGAAGTGGTTTTCACACATAAGATAGACTTCATGGTCACCTATATCCTAACCTGTTGGACGCCGCACTGCCTTGATTATGCAGACAGAGAAATGGTTTCTGATACACCTCCAAAGATAATTAATAGTAATAAGTGACACTAATTTATTTAGTGGTCTAAGACATAAATGTCTTCTCTATACTGGTTAAAGTGACTAACATATAAACATTGTATATTGAGGTCCTGCACCTTCAAAGAATAACAGTTAGGTGTACTGGTACAAGTTTGCTAAACCAGTATCTAGAAGCCATTTGCTTCAGTGGTATTACCAGACATAATATTTCTATGTTTAAATATTTTACTAAGAAAGTCATGCTTAAAGAAAAAAAATGGTTTATAGAGATTTCTGTCTGTGAGTTCATTCCAAGAAATTAGCGTGGGTTTTATTTATTTCAATATTTTGGCCTGAAACTAGGTTAATTTAACATCTATGTTTTTTTTTCTTTTTGTCCCACCAGTTAAAGAAGTTCCACAACATCACAATCTGACATCAGGTACATGATATTACTTTATTGTAAAGGAAATTCCTTTTTCCTTCCACGTTTTTCCTTTTTGTTTTTTGGGTTTTGGTTGTGGGTTTGTTGTTTTTTTCAAAGATCACACTTGCTCTCTTTTCACATCTCTCATTCAAGTCTAGAGGATGAGATGTGAGGCAAGCCAGGTAAACTAAATCCATAAATGTTGTTCCTGTGGAGAATGATTGCTTAAATGGTATTGCTTTACCACTTCCTAAACTTTTAAACATATATTCAGCTAATTATTTGATGAACCAATTGTCCTGTAATTAATTTGGAAGTGCATTATTTAAACAAAACATATGCTCCTCACAGAAAATCTATTCTATAACAAAACCTCATAAAGAGAAGCACATTCAATTTATTTTCTCTCACATTAACAAATATTGTCTCCCATCACAGTGTGCCCCCTGGCCCAATCCTCCTTGAAAAGAAGATGAATAAGGGTAGGGCATCTCAGGAAGAAATCTCCCTGCATTGTCTTATTGGTTAGCTCCATGTTTTTCCTATTTTACAGTAAAAATAAAAATATATTCCAGATTCTTTACTAGTATAAATTAATCCCTGAGACTTCAGTGGAACTGCACTGAATCATGACAGACAAGAATCAAAGTCCTTAACCTCACCTGTGAGGTTTAACTGGTTTGCACAGAAAATATGAACTAAGTATTACTATGGATCCTCCCAGTGTAACTTTGTTGTCTTGAACTACTGAGGAAAGAATTTCACCTCTAACCATCCAGGCTATTTCATTGCATATGATTTTTTTACCACTTACTATAAGTAGAATGCTTTAGAGTCTTACACACATGATATAAAATGTGTAATGTATGTGCAGTTATATGTATCTATTTATTTTTAAATACCTATTTGTCCGTATGTATAAACTTAAATATTAGAATATATAAAAAAAGTAGCTAAGAATAAAACAAGGACAAAACAATCTGATATCAAGGAAGAGAAATGCAAATGAACTTCTAAGATAAGCATCCGAATGTTAGCTCATATATTTGTATGAAAATATTTGCACACATGGCTCACAAAACTTTGTTATATAAGGGCAACTACATTTACATAAATGGATGGCTTAGCATTTTTTTAATCTTTTTTTTTGAATCAGGAATACGTAGTTATAAAGTCAGATACACACTTTAATTTCTCTTTATGATTCTGTGGTAAACGGATAGAGGCAGAAGGCAGAATCTATGCTAACAAAAAAATATTACTATTTTATTTATATAGAATTCATATAGGTCAAGTAGTGCTAATCATAATAAATAACCAGTAAGTTAAACCAAAGTTTTTATCAGGAGAGAAAATAATTATCTTATGGAGCAAAATGCTAAATTCAGTGTAAAACTGGAATGGACTAAAACTTGTCTGCCACTGGACTTTCTCCTGCACACCACACTCCCGCAAAGTTTACATCATCCAAAAACTGTGTTATTGTGGCTTTCACTTTACAGTAACTGTTATGATTGCTTAATTTAATTGTACATTTAATTGTAATTTTTAATTTAATTTAATTGTACATTATCATTGCACAACGGATGTTTCCCAAACCATAAGCAGCTCTGTGCATATAGTTCTTCATAACTGGCTTACTACATAACTTACTTACTACATAAGTATTTTCAATTTATTCTTTGTCCACTGAAAAGTCATTATTTTTCAGAAAATGGATGAAAGGCTTCCATAAGAACATCAAAGAGGTCTCTCTTTATGAATTTTTTTCTTTGGTATTTGCCCAAACTGAGAATTTAAAAATTGCAACCAAATCCTAGGTCACGTACACTTGATTGGAACTTGATAGCTTTTGCTTGTTCTGTTTGCAATGAAGCCAGTGTGTTTTCCCCAGTGCACTGAATACTAACACTTTTTGCTGATAAATGGGAATATAAAAGGATTTGCACATTCTAAGCTAATCTAAAAATTTAAATACTAAATTTTCTTTCAGCTTTCAAAAGCTGAAAAGTGTAGAATCATGTGTTCTTAGATTTTTATCAGTCCTTCAGCATTTCCCTGATATTAAAGATTAATCAGATAGAGAAAAATAAGCAATTTTAAAAGCTGTATATCTCTTCAATTTGTTAGAATGCTCCACATTTAAACAGATTTTTAAGCAGTACTATATCTTTTGTAAACAATGGTGATAAATGCAGTAGACACTAAATTTCACTCCCCTGTAGAGCTGTTAGCAATTACTCAGAATCCCTTTCCTTTCTTTCTCCTGTCCTAAATGTCAAAACTGACACCTGTACCCAGACTGAAATTTACCCACACAGCAAAAAAAAAAACCAAATGGGAATTCTTGGAACTCCATTTTTTTTCTTCTTGCAACAAATATATTTGCAAGTACACAGAAGCAGGTTTTTGTACTCTTTTTGAAGAGTAAAATTTGAAGAGTGTACAAATTCAGTTCTGTGGTGAGGACTATCTACCATACCCTTTGTATGAACACCTGTCTACTTATACAAGACTGTGAAAATCAAAATTAATCAAAAGTTGATTATGTTTATTGTAATTACCTTGTAACTGTCCTCATGGCTGAAAGCTAGAGAAACAATGTGTTGCATTTGTCATACAGCTAGTTGAAGAGGTTGATTGTTTTAATATGCTGTTATCTAAGCCCACAGATGTGTAAATGTGACAGAAATAAAGACAGGCTGTGATGAAAGAGCACGAAGAGTGAGAAATAATGAGATTTATATTAATACCATATAAATTTCTTTGTTAAATTAGAGAAATGTGTGAATTATTCTCAAAGTTGAAAAATCAAACCAGTAATTCTAACTTCCATGTAAATAGATATGTCATAAATAGACTTACATAACTCATTCATTTACCCTCATAAATTATTAGAGGTTTAAAACTTTCTTGGACATGACAACATCTATACTTACTGTCCAATCAAAGAAGTTGTACCTCTGGGAAAACTAAAATTATCATTAAGCAAGGTGGAGAACACTGTTTATATGAACATACTATGCTAGCACTTTTTTTTGGTGGGGGAGGGGAGAGAGGAGGGAGGAGGAAGCATTTCTCAACTCGATTTTTCTTCTGCTTCTGCAGCTATAGAGAGTAATACAGTTTCTCAGCTATCTTCTAGCATAAAGAGGAATCATTTCATCATATTATCAGCAAAAGATATTCAATGGCACGTAGTGATCACCACATGAAAAACAGCAGCTCCAGTGGATGAAATCATCACGTCTGTATTAGCATGTGGTGACTGGTTTATTACTGTATAAACCGTTTTTTGTTTCACACTTTCTGCCTTCCTGTAATATATTTTCCAATGCAAAGATGATTTCCAAATCTGCAAATGAAGAAAGTTCTGTTTAATGTGACATTTGATATGACAGCCATTTGAGACACCACCAATGATGCTGGAGGGACTTTTTACAAGGGCATGTAGTGATAGAACAAGGGGGAACAGCTTAAAACTAAAAGAGGGTAGATTTAGACTAGATATTAAGCAGAAATTCTTTCCTGTGAGGGTGGTGAGGCACAGGCACAGGCTGCCCAGAGAAGCTGTGGATGCCCCATCCCTGGAAGTGTTCAAAACTAGCTTTGATGGGGCTTGGAGCAACCTGGTCTAGTGGAAGGTGTCCCTATCCGTGCCAGGGGGTTGGACCTAGATGAACTTTAAGGTCCCTTCCGGCCCAAACCATTCTATGATTCTAAGATTGTATGATTCTAAGATGTTTTCTCATTGTTAAGGGAACATAAACTTGTCCAAAGTGCAACGTGTAAGATCTTTTCCATGGAATATAATTTTGAAAGAGAATTAGACCACTTTATTTTTAACTTGCTTCTGAAGCGTTTGAAGACTTTGGAGAAAAATATGGTATTTTCCATTATTCTAAGTTGCAGGTTTTGTCAATTTCATTAAGCACAATCAGTACTATTCTATAAAATAGAAGCATTGAACTACTTTAAAAATAATGCAGAATATTCAAAAGGCAAGGCAAGAACTTCATCACTGCAGGACAGGTAGCTCTCATCTATAGATGAGTGATGAACTGCAGATACTGTATTTTCTACTCTCCTTTCCCCCCAGTCTGTTTATCTTAAATGTATGGTGGTTCTGCTATCCTGTCAGCAGTTTCTGCCAGAACTTCAGCTGTGTAAACTCATACTCCTGAAGCTGGCCATTTGAATGCAGCTAGATCAAAGAAGGTGAAAAAAAATATTGAGGAGAAAAGATGTGATGTCCTTTCTCAAAATAGAAAGATAGATCAAGTAAGGGACCATTAACTGTAACAGCTGTGTCTCTGCAAGTAATAATGAAAACAGTAATAGCATCCTTGAAATAATTTATGTTAAGAGTTTCATCATTTTTTCCTCACCAGAATTCAGCAATAAATCACTAATATCAATGTTGTATTTTCTGGACATAAGAAGGTGTGCCATTGGCTGTAAAATAACAGAAAGAACCGGCATTCTCAGAAGTTTCAGCATCTTTTGTATAAGATCTGTGCTCGCTCATTTACAAGACCTGTGTCTATGCAGGATATTTTCGTTCAGTAAGATTTTCCAAGGGTGCTCATCACTCTGCAGTACAGGTACTCAGCACCAGAGCAGGATGACCTGCACACTAAGGCTGCTTGCAAGAGTCCATGTAGAACAGCCTCCATTCTGTGGATACACATGAATGTCTCAACACTTTATGTTTGTAGAATTGTGAGGACCAAGGGTGCATATGCAGGCTTTTTAACAACTTGGTTGTTGGTGTTAGTCATTCCACTGTTCTGAAATTGACTTTTAAAGAAATATTTGGAGACTAAAACTTGGTAGGCTTGTCTGAGCAGAAACATGGAGGAATACTGTGCATTAACAAGAGGTGTATGTCTAAAGAGCTCAGTTAAATAGTGCTAAATGCTTGAGTGGTCACTTGCTGAGAACTAAGGTGACCTTGATTTAATTTAGTTTAACCTATTTTGAAATTGAATTGATGAAAATTTCACAAGACTGCTTGAATTCTGAATGAGTGCCCACACAACATTTTTATACGGCCTAATTAATCCATTCTTAAAGTTATCTTGAATTAATCTTCCTGATTGTTCCTACATAGAAAAGCCATATAAGGAGGCAATATCAGTCACATTGACATAGCTAGGTAAAATGAAAGCTTTATCATCTGGTCTGAAGCTGATTATATGTCACTGGAAAACTTATCGATTACAGTAAGTTTTGAAACTTAAAATCCATAAACACACACCAGAAATGAGACCAAAATATCAGGTTTATGTTAATTATAAGCTTATAGATAGTGTCTCAGCATAGTAGCATTGTAATCTAATTCATGAATTACAGATATTCCATTTAAATGCCCAAAGGGTAAGTTTTTTCTTTGGGAAGAATTTCATGGGGAGAATGTAGAAGCACTTTGGGTTCCTGTTGTGTCTTCTATCCCTAGATGTAAACTAATCCCAAACATATATCTTCGGCTATATATGGTAATTCCTTTATCTCACCTTGAGTTTATTTGTTGTCAAGATTAATTTACAATTTGGAATCACTGAGACTGATTCTCAATCAACTTTGCATTATGTCAAGAGTTACTTGAACTCAGTTTAAAGTCCACCTCCCCTGTAAACAATCGTAAGTTTTCAGTTACCAACACAGTGACAAAAGAAGGGTTTATTCAGTTCAATTTCCATGTAGCATCTAAATATTAGCTACATGTTAAATAGTACTTGATCTTTACTAGCTCAGTCTTCAAATTACTGAGAACCTTTTCTTAATTATTGTGCAAACCTTAGCTGTGTCACAACCATGAATGCTTTACAGACCCCACTGCTAGACTTTCACTTAAAATCTGTAAGAGATGAATCCTGAAGATAATGAGCAGTCCTTGCCAATTAACAAAAAATACCACTGCTAAAAATACAAGGTAAGACCTAAAACATTATTTTTCAAGATTTTAATGTCCCAAACAGTCTGTTAAAGAGATTCCATAAAGCTTAAGTTTTCTGCATCCATAAGGCACCTTCCCATGCAAACAGAGAATATTTTGGCCCCTACACCCATGTTTTTGAAATAGGCAAAACTGCTAGCCTAGTGCTCAGTTCCTACAAAAACTTCATTAGGATCCAAAAACTTCATTAACAATTCCTACCTGCCAGACATACTTTGAGTACGACTAACCCATCGGTAACATCAGGCTCTTGACAAAATGCAGTAGTAATTACTTTGCTTTTAAAAAAGTGGTGAAGGTTTTATTTTCTTTATACCTGTGTAGTTACGGTGTACTCTCCAAGAGATTTAGCTCACACTCTTTCAGAGCCCTCTTCACCTGGAAAGAGTCAGCTTTATACCTTCCACTTCCCAGGAGGGCACTAGGGTGGCTGAGTTACCAAATAGTGTGGCTGGAACAACTGCCTGTTTCTATTGAATTTGCATAGTTCCAGAACAATTAATACATGAGTCGTTGGTACTGGAGGTTAATAGGCAAGATTTATCTATTTGATATAAAGGTCAGTTTCTACTTCAGAGACTTCTTTACATAAAATACTTCAAAATGGTTACTGGGTAAAATTTAGAAATAATTCTGGTCTAATTCTTATACCATCAGGCACATCTACTAATGTATGTAGCTAGCTAGCTTCTGTGGCTCATCCAGACATACAGCACCAAGTTTAGTATCTGGAAGGCTTTGCCATTCATAAAGGAGGGATATTTCCTGTTGTCACTGAAGATCTGATTTGTGAACGTGACTTCACATATAGGTGCTGTGATTCAAACTAAATCTTGTTCAAGGTGTCTCAAGTCCACTCTAAATCTTGGTCCACAAACATTACTAGACATCTCCCTTCACACTTGTTAACATGCCTTCTGAGCTTGGAACGGTTGTTTACATCAAAAGGAATGAGCAAAATTATCCCAGGGAATACAGTAAAGAAAAACTCAAAAGAAGGATCTTTGGCAAAAAAAAATCAGTTGGAGGATGAGCAAAAATCAGCAACGGACAAGATTATCAAAAGTTGAGGGGGTTGCAATTAATTCATGAATTGATTAATTCTCATGTTAAGCCTAAAAATTATTTGCCTAGTGAATTATTAAAGAAACATCTATATTTTCTGTAAATGTAGGGATAAATTGGTCTAACTAAACAACATACAAGGGTCATAGCCTATGGAAAAAAAGAATATGAAAAAATATATTATTTAACATACTGGGTTAGATCCAATAATGAGAACCTGATTTGATTAACTTTGCAAAATGAATCCAATTAGTAATGTTATTTATGCCTGTTGGACAATGATTTCATTCCCTTCCTCTTAACTGGGTCAAAACCTTTTGCTAAAATTAAACTAAGTGGCTCCAAGCATTTATAAATTTATATAAAATCTGTGCCAAATCAAATGAAAAAAACAAACCAAAATCAAAATTCAGCATAAGCCTCTGAATGATTTTGTTATAAATATCAATATATAGTATCTTAACACTTATTATTAAGTTGGTTTTACCCTTTAGTTTGACTGCTATAATCTTAAATGACACTGCAAGAAAAGGGTAAAAAAGTACATAGTATATGTTTCCATTACATACCTCATGGAATCAAAGTTTTATACAAAATGAAATTCTTCAACAGTTTTCTGAGTCAAAGATTATTTATCTTTGTTTCAGATAAATGGGCATTTCTTCAAATTCCTCTTAACTTTAGGAAGCAATTCCTCTAATGTCATCCCTTCTCTTCTAATAGGGACATTGCTTAGAGGACCAAGACTCTGTCTTACTTTTTTATCAACATAGATTTTGGTTTTTTAGATTTATCAGCTGAAAAACAGTCATCTTGATGTTGGAGTAAGTTCATGTTTCCAGGTTATTATGGATATAGTCAAATCCAGTGGACAAATCATAATTATGTGATGCAATTCTGTTAGTGAGACCAGAACTGACAGCAGATGCTGTGAAACATTTTAAAGAAGCCAGCCTACTGAACTTCTATGGTTTCTTTATGTTTTCCCTTGTTCCTAGAACTGTGCAAATTCAAGGTGAGGAACACATGCTAATTTACCTTCATCTTTCATTGTAAGTAGCACACAGGCACAGATCCAATCATCCTTATCATAAGCGCTTAAATAAAAGCATATTTGCACAAGTTCCATAGTCAATGAGAAAGGAACTTCTCCAGTGGGTTACTCATCCCTTCAGCATCTGAATTGCCTCAGCATTATGTCATGTGGCTAGAGCTAAATCCAGAAGGTAGTACCTCTAGTGTCTGATGTTAAGCAGGATGAATTTGAGCTTATCAGGGTTTGTCAGTAGCATAGCTCAAGCACTCTGTCATTCCTGAATTTTTATTGCTATGAAGAAGTGCTGCTGCTCCCAAGCAGAAAAGTTCTCACTGAGGAAGATAAATGTGTACACATAATCATAGAATCACAGAATCATTTAGGTTGGAAGAGACCTTTGAGATAATCAAGTCCAACCATTAAACCAGGACTGCCAAGGCCACCATTAAACCATATTGCTAAGCACCACATCTACACATTTTTTAAATACCTCCAGGGATGGTGATTCCACCACCTCCCTGAGCAGCCTGTTCTAGTGCTTGACAATCCTTTCAGTGAAAAAGTTTTTCCTAACATCCAATCTAAACCTCCCCTGGTGCAAACTGAGGGCACTTCCTCTTGTCCTGTCACTTGTTAACTGGGAGAAGACACCTACCCCTACCTGTCTACAACCTCCTTTCAGGTCATTGTAGAAAGCAATAAGGTCTCCCCTGAGCCTCCTCCTCTCTAGATGAAACAGCCCCAGTTCCCTCAGCTGCTCTTCATAAGACTTGTGCTCCAAACCCTTCACCAGCTTCGTTGCTGTGTGAAGCATGTTGACCGTGTTCTCTGAACATGCTCCAGCATCTCAATGTCTTTCTTGCAGTGAGGGGCCCAAGACTGACCACAGTATTTGAGGTGTGGCCTCACCAGTGCTGAGTACAGGAGGACGACCAGTTCCCAAGTTCTGCTGGCCACACTGTTCTGGATACAAGCCAGGATGCTGTTGGCCTGCTTGGACACTTGGGTACACTGTGGGCTCACGTTCAGCCAGCCATCAACCAGCAGCCCCAGGGCCTTTCCCACCAGGCAGCTTTCCAGCCACTCTTCCCCAAGCCTGTAGCGTTGCGTGGGGTTATTGTGACCCAAGTGCAGGACCCAGCACTTCTCCTTGTTGAACCTCATACAACTGGCCTCGGCCCATCGATCCAGCCTGCCCAGATCCCTCTGCAGAGCCCTCCTGCCCTCAAGCAGATCAACACTCCCCCTACCCGCCAGCTTGGTGTCATCTGCAAACTTACTGAAGGTGCACTCGATCCCCTTGTCCAGATTGTCAATAAAAATACTAAACAGAACTGGCCCAAATACCAAGCCCTGGGCAACACCACTTGGACCAGCTGCCATCTCCATTTACTACCACTCTTTGGGCTTGGCCATCCAGATAGCTTTTAACCCAGCACAGAGTACACCCATCCAAGCTGTGAATAGCCACTTTCTTCAGGAGAATGCTGTGGGAGGCAGTGTCAAAGGCTTTACTAAGGTCCAGGTAGGCAACATCCACAGCCTTTCCCTCATCCATCTTGTCAGGTCACCTTGTCATAGATCAGGTTAGTCATACAGAACATGCTTTTCATAAACCCATGCTGGCTGGGTCTGATCCCCTGGTTCTTCTGCTTGTGCCGTGTGATAGTGCTCAGGATGAGCTGCTCCCTGGCCTTCCCTGGCACCAAGATCATGCTGACAGGCCAGTAGTTTCCTCCTTCCTGTCCTTCTTGTAGATGGGGGTCACATTGGCTAGCCTCCAGTCTTCTGGGACCTCTCCAGTTTGCCAGGACTGTTGATAAATGATGGAGAGTGGCTTGGCAAGCTCTTCCACCAGCTCCTCCAGTACCCTCAGGTGGATCCTACCTGGCCCCATAGACTTGTACATGTCTAAGTAAAGCAGCAGGTCACTAACCGTTTCCTCTTGGACTGTAGTGAATTCATTCTGCTCCTTGTCCCTGTCTTCCAGCTCAGGGGGCTGAGTACCCAGAGGGAAGCTGGTTTTACTATTAAAGACTGCAGCAGAGAAAGCATTAAGTACCTCAGCCTTTTCCTCATCCTTTGTGGCAATGTTCCCCTCCACATCCAATAAAGGATGAAGATTATCCTTGGCTCTCCTTTTGTTTCTAATGTATTTGTAAAAATATTTTTTGTTATCTTTTATGGCAGTGGCCAGCCTGAGTTCTAGCTGGACACTTGCCTTTCCAATTTTCTACCTGCATAACCTCATCACATTCTTATGGTCCTCCTGAGTAGCCTGCCCCTTCTGCCAAAGGTGGTAAACTCTCCTTTTTCCTCTGAGCTCCAGCCAAAGCTCTCTGTTCAGCCCGGCCGGTCTTCTTCCCTGATGGCTTGTTTTTTGGCATATAGGAACAGCCTGGTCCTGCACCTTTAAGACTACCTTCTTGAAGAACGTTCAGCCTTCCTAGACCTCTTGGCCCTTCAGAATATCTCCCAAGGGACTCTCTCAACCAGGCTTTTAAACAGGCCAAAGTCTGCACTATGGAAGTCCAAGGTAGCAGCTCTGCTGACCCCCTTCCCTACTTCTCTGAGAATCAAAAACTCTATCATCTTATGATCGCTATGCCCAGGATGTCTTCTGACCACACCACTCACCAGTCCTTCCCTGTTTGTAAACAGCAGGTGCAGTGGGACATCTCCTCTGTCTGGTTCACTGACCAGCTGTGTCAAGAAGTCAGCTTCCACACACTCCAGGAATCTCCTAGACTGTTTCCTACCCACTCTGTAGTATTTCCAGCAGACATCTGGTAGGCTGAAGTCCCCCAAGAGAACAAGGGCCAGTGATCTTGAGACTTCCAGTTGTTATAGAATGTTTCATCTGTCTCTTCATCCTGGTTGGGTGGTCTGTAACAGACTCCCACTAGGATATAATGTAACACACATCCAGAAAAACCCTTTATTTAATGAAGAGTTCTGTTAGAATGATAGCTGAAATGAAGAACGCACTTGTGTCTTTCAAACACCAGCTTCACTTTCATTAGTTGCCTCACTGCCTTATCACACACCATTCCTCTCCCCTCCCCTCTCCATCCCCTGCCTTCACAGCTGTTGTGGTTTAACTCCAGCCAGCAGCTATGTACCACACTCACTCCCCATGCCGTGCCTCCGGTGGGATGGGGAAAAGAAAAGGAAAAAGGTAAAACTTGTGGGTTGAAATAAGAACAATTTAATAACTAAAAAAAGTTAAATATAATTAAAATAATGATGATAATAATAACAATAACAACAAAAACAATTGTAATGGAAAGGAAAAAGAAAGAGAGAGGAATTAAACACAAGGGGGAAAAAAAAAGTGATGTATAATACCACCCACTCACCATTCAGTGACTGATGCCTAGGCAGTCCTCAAGCAGTGATCAGTGGCTCCCAGACAACTCCCCCCCATTTCTATACTGAGCATGACCTTCTGTGGTATGAAATATCCCTGTGATTAGTTTGTGGTCAGCTGTCCTGGCTTTGCTCCCTCCCAGCTTCTTCTGCACCTGCTCACTGGAGAGCACGGGAAACTGAAAAGTCTTTTATTTAGAGTAAGTGCTACTTAGCAATCACTAAACCATCAGTGTGTTATCAACATTACTATTATACTAAATCCAAAATACAACACTGTATCAGCTACTATTGAGAAAGTTAACTCTCTCCCAGCTGAAACTAGGACAACAGGTGAATAAGGATCTGGTATTAACTTCCAGTTAATTGCTATCCAATCTTGTTAAGATAATAAGATCCCTGATTGTTTTTACCTTCTTCTTTGGTTTTATATATTTTTTATGCATATATGTGTTTGTATGTAAAGTTTAAGCCAATCTTTTAGGGTCTGACAGTTCATTTGAAACAATGATTTTAATGCAATACGTTGTGATTACATTAATCTAACATGCTGGCCATAGGAATAAATCAACAGAGACCATGTCATGTCAACATCCCTAAGGTACATGACCAGCACACAATGAATCCTAGCAAGACACTGTCATTTTTTATTGAGCAGTAGCAATAAAATCCAATTCTATATTGTTGCTCACCAAATACCACTGTCATCTCATATAATTACCACTGCAGACTGAAAAAATCCAACAAATTTAATAGACCTTGGATCAGGTCTGCATGAAATTGTTGATCCCTCTTAAGTATCACTTCTTGAATGATTCATTCATTTTCTCCTATGTTTCAGTAATAAAGCACATAATGCCAGTACCAGAGTCCTTCGAAAGCACAGTGCTATCAAAATTGTAAAGAGTGTGCACTCTGATCATTGCTATGCTTTGTTGGAAGTGTCTGTATTACCACATATGTGTTGCACTGTTACATCTTGCATGGTTAACTACCTAACAAAAAGAATTTATAAACTAATTTTTGGGGTAAAGTCACTTCAGGGATATTCAGACATTTACGTGGTCTGTGTGCAGTGACCATCACACAGAATAAGACATTTTTCTCTAAATATACAGATTATTTATCCATTAAGCCTTCTTACTAGACAATGCAAGAGCCAGTTAGCAAAATTCAGATTTTTTTTTCTACCTTTAGTTGTTGTTAGGTGTTATCTATAACATTAAAGGTAAAAGATATAAAAAATAAACTTCACCTTTTATTGCAGAAATCAGTTTTGTTAGGATAAGGATCTCATTCATTGAGCTTTGTTGTTATGTTTCAAAAAGAGCACTGGCTTTGATAAGTAACAAATCATAACTGGTTTTAACCAGTTCTGGTCTTCTGATCTCATAGATATATTTTACTGTAGTGATATTTTTCCCCTCTAATGGTGTTAAATATGACCAGAGTGATTTTCTAATGCTATTGATTTTATACATTTACCACACATTTTATACCAAGAAAGTGTTAGTAGAGACACATACTACTAAATTTGTACTTACTATTTTTGTTCCACTGATTGAAACACAAATAAAGGCTGGTTTCTTTTGTGCATTTAGCAAATTTCCTGAGTGAGATGGGACCTTAGACACTCATCAGAAATGGAAAAAACTTCTGGATGTTTTTTGCTTACTCTTGAGCACTATTTTTGGGAGGAGGTGTATTTATTCTTTTAAAGTTTATCTATTTTACCTTCTCCGGACCTTGCAGTGGTAACAACATTTGAAGAAGAGCCAGTAAGGAGAACATGCATTCAGAGTTCTAATGGCTGTAATAACAATGTTATTGTTATTATTTAGCTCTGCTACTCACACATTTTTAGTACTTTTTTATTAAATATTTTTTATCTGACAGACCCCCTATTTAAATGGATATAAAAACTTGAATGGTCTTTGCAAAGACAAGCAATCAATTGCATTGTATCATAGACTACTTTGAAAGTAGTTTTGAGAGCTACTTTCTAGCCATTTCTTCATTTTCTTTCCAAATAAGATGCAAAAGAAGTATCCTCAAGTGGCAACATTTTTCCCTGTGTACACATTGTCTATACAGTGCTAGAAAATGTCATTTTAAGGGGATGTTTTTAAATACATAGAATTGATTTAAAGTTGTAGTAATATTTCTTATGTGTAATAGAAGTATAAAAAGTTTTCTCCTCTTCTCTTTTGCCTCTTCCTTCCCATTAAGCATTGTACTTCCTGAGAGCAGCAGTAGTGTGGGTGCACAGCATGCTCAATAATAAGAAAGGAATTGAAATTGATTTAACAGAAATAATCTAATTTTTGAAGCAAACCATGTTGTTTTGAATAGCTAGCATCTAATCATGAACCATGGTGTGAATTTAAGAAAACAGTATTTGGTCTCCTGCATTCAACTTTGCTATTCAGAGAAATGGGATCTAAATTAAATGTCAGTTGTGCTGTGCTGGTAAGCACAAAGACTTATGTACTTGTTTCAGAAAGTGTGAAGGCAAAAGTTTGTGATACTTAGCAAGGATTCCACACCACTTCTATTCACCATCTGCCCCTGCGCTTTCTCTGGTCAGTTTATCATACTGTAATTTTCATGAAATGTTAAGGGAAAGAACCCAAATTGTTTGACAGAGGAAGCAGAGCAAGGGAGAAAACACCTGCTTCTCATCCTTGCCCTTTAGTAAGTGGAAAAAAACTTCAGCTCCCCAGTCACTGAAACAAGTCTTCTTTGTTCTTGTGTGGTTCTGTTTTGATTGCTGAACCAAAACACAGTATGTACATTCCTGAGAAGCAATCACAAAGAAATGAGTGCAATTGTTAATGCTTTCCTCTTGCTTGTAATTGTTTACTGATTAGTTGTTTCTAATGCTATGACTGCCTGAATTTTTGTGCTTTGCTGAATCCTTTAATTCTATTAGGGAAGGCTTTAAGTGAAGAAATTTGATTCAAACTAAAAACCAGTAGTAATAAAAATTGTTTTCTCACACATGCTCTGTAATTTTTCCCTAATAACCAAACTGTTACTGCTAAAAGCTATTGCTTTTTAATTAACATCTTTTTTCTGATGACTTGCATTAAAAACAGCTATCTGACCCTAGAAAGGGGACTTTAACTGTTGTAACATATGAAGAGGAACACCTTTATATTCTTTATGACTAGTAAATTTTATTCCTTTCTGAATTTTCTACCCCTTCTCCTTATAAGATTAATTTTAAGGACACTATCTTTAAAAAGTACATTCGTTTGCTTCTTTGGATCACCATAATTTCTTACACAAAACTCCCAGTAATTACTTGAATAGGCACTTGAGTGATAGTTTGGCACTTTGAATGATAGAAAGCTATGCTAAAGGAGTACTCTTTAGAATCACAGAATCGTGTAGATTGGAGAAGACCTTTAAGATCATCAAGTCCAACTATCAAACTAAAAATGGTACCAAATTATATTAACTCAGGAGAAGTTTTCATGCAAATTAGTACAAGTTCCTTGGTCATCCTTAGAGTTTAAATATGTTCCCAACTAGACAGTGTGTAGCTAACGAAAATGAAAACTGGTTTTCCTTCTTTAGCCCCTGAATTACCAATTTCTAAATCAGACATGCTGCTTAAGTGAAGCTAGAACTCTCATCCCTTGGAAACTGTAGATCAATCTATTGGAAGTCAAACTCTTTTACAGTTTCCTAGCACCTTGACTTTTAAGATACATCATGTCTCTAACAATGGAATGCCCTCATATTCATCTATTTTCTTAAACTACTTCAGCTAAATCAGCACAGAAAGAATTCCAAAATAAACTTCTCAGGATATAAGGATCTACAAAGACATAAATATGCAGAATGAAAGTAAACAAATCAGTACTTACCTAGCATTGAGCTTTTATAATGTCTCTTGCACTGCAGGGTTCTTTTAATTAGCTGACAGATGCTTAATAGTCCTGGTGAATGGGCCTCTCATGAAAATCTTTCCTCATCAAGATTTGTCAGAGAAAGGGACCTCTGGTTGAGGACCCCTTTATTCCTTTTGTATGGAAAGTTCTGGTGATCTATTCAGATTTAAAAATACACTCTTTACCAGCAATTCCTTAATCCTTCTCTCAGCAGAAAAAGGATTTGGGTTCTTATTGTTACTTCATCAGTGCCTGCATTCTCATGCTTTGGAAATGTAAATGGCTGAGTGTGAATCTTACTGCTCAGACAGTAAATAAAGACTGTTAACCAATATAAGCCACCATAAGGAAAAAAAACTGTAACCACCTATTAAGCAGTATTGAAACCTGAGTGTGAAGCTTCTCATACATTGATTCCAATATTCTACACGGATTCACATAAACTGATGATTTATGCCATGTACAAGTGGATTTAACTCTTCACTGCCTTAGCCAGGCATGAGACAATGAGTAATCTGTTTGGGATGGTAAAGGACTTGTGGATGACACCATAACAGTATCTGTACGGGGTATGACAGATGTGCATGCTTTGAAACTTAGATATGATTCTGGGATGTATTTGGAGTCCTGTGAGCCTGTCAGCTGGTTCTCAGCCAAGTCAGTTCTGCTGGTATATTTATTTGCCTTATGTGAATATGTGGAAATGGAACAGTATCTAAGAACACTGCCTAACTATTTCAACACTCTTACAGCTTTGGGATTGTATTTGTTCTCTAATGCCTCATCCCTTACTAGGACTTGTGTCAGCTAGTTGCCTTTTACCTATTACCTTTTCCATTCAATAGGCTTAATGAGAGCAATTAACGAAGAATAGTATGTAATTTGCAATCTAGCTCTTTCAATGTTAAAATAGATTCTCAAAACAAAATAATCTTTGAACAATCATAGCAATTGGGAAAGGTGCCTGAGGACTGTCATAAGCAAATGTTCCTCCTGTCTTCAAAAAGGGCAAGGGCCCAGGAAGCTACAGGCTGGTCAGGCTCACCCCAAAACCTGGGATCATAATAAAGCAGCTAAACCTGGAAACCATTGCCAGACGCATGAAAGACGAGAAGGTGATCAGGAATAGTCAGCATGGATTCACAAAGGGAAAGTCACACTTGACCAACCTGATAAACTTCTATGATGAAATGACTGACTTTGTAGACCAGGGAAGGGCAGTGGATATTGTGTACCTTGACATCAGGAAAGCTTTTGGCACTGTCTCACACAGGAAACTCATAGACAAAATGTTGAAGTATGGTCTAGATGAGCAGTGAGGTGAACTGAAAACTGGCTAAACTACCAGGCCTAGAAGGTGGTGATCAGAGGCAGGAAGTCCAGTTGGAAGCCAGTAACTAACCGGGTAATTCACGGGTCAATACTGATTCCATTTATCATCTTCATTAATGATCTGAATGGTGGAGCAAAGTGTACCCCCAGCACTGCAGAGGACATAACAGTGGGAAGAATGGCTGATGTGCAGAGGGCCGTGTTGCCTTCCAGAGGGACCTGAATAGGCTGGCTTCGTCCTTTCTGCTGAAGAACTGAAAGTACCAGGAGAGTCCTCTTGCAACATTCCTCACATTTCTTGAAGCCAGCCCTCTGTGTGAGATGCATGTCATTTGGAGATCAAGAGCACACATAAACTCCATGGAATACTTGTATTATTTACTGGCTATCTATGGAAAGCACTTAGCATTTCCTCTTGACCAGCTCTAAATAGTTTCACATAAACCTTGATTCCAGAGGGGATTGGTTTGTTTCTCTGCTTTCTGGAACTCGTCTTGGCTGTTTTCACTTCAAACTAATTTCCATCCAGGCAAAAGTTATTTTAAAAGATAAAAAATATCTTAAAAGTTTTTTCTCTTTTTGTGAGGAAAAAAAAGTGCCTGTTCCTTTCACAAAGTGAAAAACAAAGAAGGAAATACCCCCTTCTCCAGCCTTTCAGAAATTAATTTGTCTTAGGTATCAGATGTCCTTATATAACAACATTAGTTATAATTTGTTAAAAAAAAAAAAACCACCCAAACAAAAAACATAAAAACATTTCTACAGTTTTCCAGCATTGAGTTTTTCTGTTTCTTCAGTAATACTCATAAGGGAAATTTAAGTAATTATATAAATTCTCATAAACTGCATCCTAAAGAAAAGCATCAGGACAAAATGTCTGGTGTTAAACCACATGTTTTGCTTCTACTATTCATCTTTTCCTGGTAACATTTGCCCTGAAGGTATGAGACAATGCATTCAAAGTGAGAACCCTCTTCAGTTTAAAAGATACCTACCATATTCACATTGAATGCAGGAATTACAAAGGCAGAATGGGATTGCATGCCAAAATTCAAATTGTTCTCCCAACTATGGCTTGTATCATAACAGTGTTGCCAAATCTGCTATAGACACAGCTCCAAAGCTGTTGGTATTTTTTGAATTAAGTTCTTACCTACATGTTTTGCAGCTGAGATTTGCTAAAGTAACCTGAGAAGGACAACATGAAAAGGAAATAATGAAAAAGCACATAGGGAGAAACATAATTCTGAAACCATTTCCTCCTCCATAGACTTACCATATGGGCAGCTGACTTCATTTTGCTTAAGAAGTTAGAATATGCTAAGACAGACCAATCAGTTTACAAAAAGTGTGAATCTCATCAGCCATAAAGAAGGACAACAGATGAGATACCAGAAAATATTAAATAAATAAATACAACAGACACTTGCAATGTATGTTTACTTCAGTTTTCAGAGTTCTAGTTGCTTGATTAGCTAAAATACAAAAGATCTGTCCCAGCAAGGCATGCTGATGAAATTTTCTGTTATAAATGAGTAGCTTTGTACTGGGAGAATTAATAAGAAGCAATCTACAAAGAGACTATGGAAAAAAAAAAAGCCTTTTAAAATAGTTTGGCTGTCATCCAAAACCTGATCACGCACCCTTTCTGTACCTACATTTGGAAAAATAACATCTTGCTTACTAAATGTTCTACTCTGATAAAAGTAACTACTAGATCTCACATACAATATGATGTATCAAAATAGTTCAATCTTTTAACAAGTGAATCTCTTAATTTACTCATATATAAACAATGCTTTAATATTAGAATAAATCCACAAAGCATTGTGCTTGATCTAACCCCAAACATTTTTTTGAAATTGGGGCTTTTCCTTTGAGAGTGAAATATTTCAGATTCATTCCAATGACATTCCAGTTATAAATTAATTTTTTTTTCAGAAATATTTGTAGATTTTCAAAAAAAAAAATCAGAAAAGTTTCATTGAAAAGTTTTGAAAATCAAAAGGTAGAGTTTCCAAATTTTTGTTTCAGGTATCACTTGTTATTTATAAAGTTGCTTTTGGATAATTGGATATTTTAAATCCTCCACTATAGACTGTTTAGTATTGATGAAAAAAACATTTGCTTTTTTTACTATATCCTTCTGCAAGATGAAACAGTCAACAAAGAGTTTTAATTAATTATTTTGTGTATTTTGATTATTTTTTTAAAGCAGAATCTACGTTTTTCCCTTTTGTCAGAAAGCTTTTCTCCAGTGAAGAGCTGCTATAGCTAAATTTCTCATTGGCTGTAGCCTTGCCTATGCCTGAGAGGCTAGGAGACACCTTCTACAGGTGAATTTGTCGTGGTGCTTCACTCGTACCATAGAGGAGGCCTCTGTGACTGGCAGCACGGAAAGGGCCTTTGGCTCTGCACACTGATACGTACCAGCTCAGACCCTGACATTACAGCCCATGCAGACCCCGGCCCCTTAGCAAGAGCTCCTGTCATTTGCACAAAAGGAGAATTTCCCAACAGCATTACATTGTCATCCTCAAAATATGTGAGCACTGAAGAGGGACAAAGTGGTTTACCAGTGGTGTTGGCTGCTGGCTGACAGCAGAGCAATTGTCCATGACACTGATTTTGGAATACAGTATGCTGGAACATTCACAGTTGTTTAGCCTCATAGCCCTTACACATTTCTCATGGAAGAAGTATGATAGTTTTTTTCCACCTTATCTTAAAAATTCTTGTACATATCCTGCCTTTTCTAGTCCCCTTGTTCTTATTCCCATCCCATTTGCAGTGTTTATCCTATCTTACTTCCACTCTTCAGGCTTTTCCACTCTCACTTTGTCCACAAAATAACTCTTACTCTGGTTTTTTTCTGTCAGAATCTCCAGCAAGGGCTCGCTTCTTAACATAAGGTTCCCCTACCACTTTCCAGTTCCTTGGTCACAATCTCTTGACATAGCTATGTCTATTTTTCTCCTCAAGCTCTTTGGTCAAATTGTATACCACTTATTTTTGTCTTCCAGTTGCTCTAAGAATCACCTGCCCTGGGTACTTTGCTAGATCAACCTTCTACCATGGCAGACCACATTTTTGGCGTGAGCAGGCAGTCTCCACCACAGCGTCCCATCTCAGTCTCATCATCCTTGACACACAAGTCAGATGTCTTGTGCCTTCCACATTGTCCTTCTAGCCTCCTAGGATACTGACACTTTTAAAAGGAAAGATTTTTTTATACAAAAAAAAAAAAAATTCTTTTTCTTAGCTGGAATTTTTTTTTCCCACAAAAAATATCCCTACATTGTTCTTTTAGGGTTTGTTGCCAAAAAACAAGCTCAGCCTGCAGCTAATTTCAGCATTGAAAGTTTCACCGCAAGTAGTTAACATGATAACAAATTAAGTTATTGGAATTAGAGTCTTATGAAAGTAAGCAGAATAAAAGTCATCACTACCAGCCCTATCTCTCCTGAGTTTCTTCTTTATCTTACATTTAACTGATATTTTCTGTTATGTATAAGTATATATATTTCTGATATGTATATTATATCATCTGGTATGACAGATAATAAGTAACAGGCTATATAACCATTAGAATGTCACTTCAAAATGTTGCACTCAACATAAGTACATGTTAACCAAACAGGGCTCACTTCACAAACACTACAGGTATCTCAGAAATAACACAATCAAGGATGATCTTTTGCATTACACATTTTAAATACTCATGAATTTTGGATTTCTTTTTAATCATTATTTTCTGTGCCTATTTTTCAAATTTAGTATTAAGGCCCTTGAAATTAGTTTGTGGCTGTTGGCCAATTTGCAAAAATCTGAAAGTTTTCCCTTTCCCTTTCCCTTCATGCATTTAGTGGCTTTTAACAATAGACTGTAAGTCAGATTTTCAAATTAAATAGTTGCAATGGCCAGTCCTAGTAGTGATTTTAGAATGATGATCAGATAATACCTCTGGAAAACACTGTGGTTTCAGGCATGCTATAACTACAATATATATCCATATTTAAAATGCTTTTAAATGTGTAGTTATATAAGCTAGTATGTATCAGGACTTTATGTAAATGTGGGTGAAGAACAAGAGCAAAATTTTTGCATTCTGATTGCATGTAAAATATAATAATTTTTTAACCTTCAGTAAATTATTTATTGGTATTTATTAGGGCTAGAAAGTACATGATGCCCTGCTTGCCTTCATAAAGAAGAAAAAGTTATTGACATTTTAATTTTCATTTCTATATCCATAAGAAGAATATGCAGAAATAATTTCCATTAAAACAGTGAAATATGAGTTTTTAATTCTTCCTGTAAGGCATTTTTTTTTATCAAACTGGCACCCACTGGGATTAAATTTTAGGTACTTGTGTATTTGATAGGGTTTTTTTTAAAAAAGGTCTGATTGAGAAATCTCTGACAGAGTACTTTGGTAGGAGGACATTGGTTTTAATCACACCAGGTTTTGTGGCAATATACTGCTTTTAGTTAGTTTTACTTACAAAAGTTACCTTAGTTCAAAGATCTAATAAGTTTGTTTGTTGAAACTATCTGGTCTTTTCTAAATGCCTCTGTAAAATGACCGATGGTAGAGAACACGGCACATCCACACCTTGAACCTAGTCCATGGCTTGTCAGGCCTCGCAGGGAAACCTTGGTCTGTCACATTCTGGCTGTAAGTTCTGGTCATGGGAATTGCTTTGGCTGTTTTCTGAAGAAATCGCAGATTCATCTCACAGAGGAACATCAGTAATACTGAAAATTTGGGGAAAATATTTTTTCCATTCTTAGACTTAGTGGAAAAGCAGTAAGTCATTTTCATAAGGATCTGATGTCCAACTCCATTTTCAAGTGTGCTTTTTAGATAACAAAGACTTAACCTTTACATGAGTCAGGCAAGAAGACCACAGAGGATAATATAACTGAACTGAATATACTGGCATTTCTAAAACACCACTCTCTGGTCCACCATTTACTGTGACCTGGCAGTCAATAAATAAATTGTGCACCTCAGTCTACAACACAGGGAGCCCTTGTGTCCATTTCAGTTTAGAACTGTCACAGGGAACAGCTCTTTTTTTTCTTTTTTTTCTTTTTTTTCTTTTTTTTTTTTAATATATGGAATGAAGAGCAGAGGAAAGAAAAAGTCATAAGAAAATCAATTGCATGAAAACTAACTTGTTTCAGATGACAACATCCCTCCAGTCATTTTCCCAAACACATAACTGAGTAATAGTTATCTTTTAAAATCTTGTCAACATCAATTTCAGAGTGAAAATCTCAGCTTTTGGAACAAATTAGGTCAATTCCATCTGTGCTACAGTATGTGTTCTTGAAAGCTTTTAAAATAATGGTGAGAAGTGTGACTACACAGGCTAGTGCTCAAAAATCAAAAGGGATAAAACCTCCATGATTGTGAAGGACTAGGAAGGAGATACTGTCATTTATGATCCCTTTATTCAGAATAAAAGAAAATTCATTTGAAGCCTAATAAAATATGTCATTTTTACTATTAAATGTAAGTCCTTCTGGAACCCTTAAATATATATGAAAGTGGCTGTGAAATATACAATAGGAAAAATATATGTGGAAATTTTAAGGGTTTCTGTTCAGCTATTCCAAAATGCACATACTCAGGGAGAAGTAGGACTATAACACTGAGAGGAATAATGGGTTTAAATGTGAAATTGTGAATAATTATTTCTCATGTTGTGTTACAAAGATGTCTCACTGAGTGCTTTAGCTAAAATCTTGCTGATATGTGGAACCTGGCTTGTGATCACACGATAGAGATTTGTGTTGTTATGGTTTACTTATATGGGAATGAAATTATACAGATGTTTTCTGCAAGAAGATGGAATAGACTCATGGTCCCAGTTTGGAAGCTATAAACATTAACCATCTCTTCCTTGTTTTCCTAGCTCCTGTCCGCTACTTTCAATGTGTCTTCTTAAATGGACTTAATGGATTTGGACTGCAATTTCCCACTAATGCCCCTTCAAACAAGGAAGAAAAGACTCACTCAAAGACTTCCAAGAGAAAGGCAAGGAAACCAGGACACTAGAGAGACTGAGTCCTGTGATCGCTCGCATTTTGCACTTTATCTTTTCTGCTGAGGTCCACAGTAGTTACAGTAGTACATGTCATTGCAAGAATGTGATACACCTGGCCACATGTACCTGGAAAAAGTTTCTATGGGGCAGAGGCAAAACAAGCAGTAATGAACTGTATTTGACAAGACAGAAATACAGAAGTGCCCCATTTGCCATGGAAAGGCTGCATTGTTAACAAAGTATTGATGTGTGTGTGAGGTGTGTGTGTTTTCCTGCCTCTTTTGCTCTTCTTGTTTTTCTTTACCTACCTGCTCAGAATTGAAGTGAGTCTGTTTTCCATTTAATCTTATCTAAAGAGTGAAAGGTTGAATATAGCCCTTGTATCAGCAAGATTGCAAGACTACCTGCAATCCTAAATCATTTCTACTTAACGTTCAATCACATTGCTGACAGGAAAAAGCCTCACTAAGTCATGAAAATGTGCTCTGTGACTGGTGCTATTTTTATGTCTCATTGACCAGTGCAGCCTGAAGCTCACACTTACTTGGAGCAGCTCTATATGCTATCAGTAAGTTGACTCTGCAAATCATGTTAATGATGAATATTTCTATTTAACTTGAAGCAGTAAAAGCATAACCTCCTTGCCTGCCTGTTGCTGAAATATGAACTCTTCGCTTTCTAAAGCCCAAAGTGAGCAGAGAAAGCGAAACAACATGGCAAAGGTGTGGAAAACTAGTATTTTGCCAACATGAAGGTCCCAAGAAACAAATGAAATAATTTTAGTATTTCTGCTTTTCTTCTGTGGGTAAATCAGATTGACTGGGAGTGAAGACCATGCAAATGGAGAATGTACTAGCCAACCATTTGCTATTAGCATAAATCAGATGAAAAGCTATGATGTGAGATGGCACTCATGAAACTAAAACAATGCAAATTTCCAATATGTAAACATGTCAATTTAATGTAATCTCAGATCAGCAAACAACAACAAAAAAAAAAACAAAAAAAAAGAAAAAATATGAAATCTGGGTAGCTGAATTTACTAGATGAAATGAAAGGACTTCCTCACAGCACATTACTGATAATAATTTATAGAGGAGAAATGGAAGTAGATATACCAATCCTCAACCTTCTTTTGTGCGTTTCTGTAGAAATAATGGATTTATTACCTTAAGAAAGAGATGGGGTAGCATTTTCATCCATGTGAAGGCACATGACTGAAAACAGGCATCTCAGTTGTCTGTACTCTGGCAATGTAAATAATCATGCATTTTTGCCAGCTGCTATTTGTTTGCATTTCCTTACTATATTTTTGTGTTTAATCTGTGAAATGTGCAGCAGTACCTTTCAGTTATATATTTACCTGGTGAAGCAGCATGATGCTCTATGTACAACCTGACTACTTGTAGAGTCTGATCACACCAGTAACTGTATACTGCTTTTTCATTTTTAGCATAGTTCAAGATAACATCAGCCCTTTCTCCCATCTGCTCTCCCTGCTGACCCATTTTTACTTTAATCAAATAGTTGACTCACATGAGTTTTGGACAACTGAGTCTTTGACAGGTTGATGCAATTCAGAAAGATTTGCTGTTACACTGCTGGGTCAGGTTGGTGTTTTCTGATTACTGGTAATGGCCTTATATGAACTGGGTTCTTGGTCTTAGCGTGCCTTCATACTGCACAGGACCTGGCTGCAAACACTGTCATTGCAACAGACAATGGTTTCTGGAAAGAGGTAGAAACAGGTCCTGTCCTAGAAGTAGCTCTTCCCACACGGGATCACACTGCAAATAAAAGGCTTCATGGTGAATGCCTTCACAGTCACCTATGATATCTGCTCTGGATGCAGAGCTGCCAACAGAGAATATTTTATCGTAAAATGGCAATCTTTCATTTTCTTTCGGGGGTGTTTTTATATTTCCACTGACTTTTTTTCCTTCCCAATTTGTGATTTTGTATATAACATTATGTATGTTATTGCCCTAGGTTTTTACTGTGAAAGCTGTCTTAAAATGATATTATAATTTTCTGAAAATCAGTTAATTTAATTCAATACTTTATCTAATTCCAATAATCAGGACAAAGTTTTAATATACTATAATGTTTTATTTTTTTCAGCTTCATTTGGCAAAATTATTATTTTTCATTACATTTAACCTTGATTCTTTCTTCCCATCTGAGTTGAGAGATGACAAGAATATGTTCTGGATCTCATTTTCATAATGTTTCAATTATATACCTGAAAGCTTTGGAAATATAAACAATATCATTAAATAAGTGATATAAAATCAGTCATTTATTGTTGTTTCCTAATCTCAGTCACTGCCTCAAAGAACAGGAGAAACAGGTCCACTCAAAGTGGCAAGCTTTCTCTCTTTAAATTTACCTGGAAACTTTAAAAAAATTACTTGAATTGCATGATTTTACTCATTAGCCTGAAATATTGCAAAATCATATGCTGATTGTTATACATTTTGGAAAATAAAGAATATAAACTTTGTTCCAGTGTCTGTGATATGTTTTTCTGTACATACAAAAGTGGAGGCCAAGGGTTTACCTGTAAGAGTCTTGTATTCCGCCAAGTATATATAACTCTTCTGAATGTAAAAATGCAGTGTTTCTTACAATTAGGCTAGAAAAATGAATCATTCAGCATTGTATTTATTCCTAATGAGCTTTTTGCAATACTTAACTAGTCTTTTTACACACTCTGTCGGTTACACTCTGACATGCAAGAAGCTAAATAGTTGCTGTAGTCATTCAAGGTAGGACTTCAGCTGCACCAAAACCACGTATGTTCATCAATGTGGCTGTTTAAAATACAACTGCACATAATCTTCAACCTTCAATGAGTAGACCACAGTTGAGACAATTGGGAAAATGACCACCAATAAACTGAGACAGTAAAAATGGTGAGATTTCTGCCCCTCCCGCCCCACAGGAACCATGGCTTGCCCGTATCAGCAATGGTTAAAACATGTGGACTGGAGCACGAACCAGACTACAGCCTGAGGACAGTGCAGCTACAATTGCACAGCTCTGCGTTGGGGTTCAAGATTCTTTGCCCCAGGAGTTTGGTGAGGCTTCCCACCTGTGACGTTTGTTGTTCGGCAGTTTGGCTGTGGAGATGGCTCTGTGTTTCTAATCTCTTTGTCACATGAAAAGGAAGGGGAGTGGGGGGTGGGGGGGTGAATCCTCCCAACCCCAGGTGTTTGAGCTGTCTACTAGTGCCCCAGAAAAAGTGAGAACCTTGTGCCCAACCAGAATGTCCCATTACAGGATCCTTTACTGAACAGTCCCACTGTATCGGAGGGCAATTCAACTGCCTTGTTCAGGGAAACATGCCAACAGCATCAGGGGATCCCATGGTGGGTCTTCCCACTTTGTTTAAACTTGTTACCTGCTACCAGCAACTGTTAGTCCCCCGCAAAGGACTCACGCTAACAGTTTACAGAATAACACTCTTTATTATAAAATTGTGACTAGTTAAGGTTCGCAAATGCCAGTGATAGGGACTGTATGAAAAACCAAGCTTGAAATGATACACAGTCAAACTACAAACAACCAAAATCTTAATTACTAATGACAGCTAGAATGAGTTAGTTATTTAGCATGCATAAGTCAAAGTTCTTACCCAATAGGCTTCCCTATGAGAGGAGAAGACAAGGTTCAGCCCATCAACTGATCCCAGAAGTCACAATGGAGTCTTCCCCTTACTTCTCCCCTCATCTTTCCACTTTTTATATTTCATAGTATATTGCATATTCATTCATCATACACAGGATTGGTTACAAGTTTCTTGCTTCTAATGCAAATTAATACTCATCCTCAGCACTGCTGAAGTTCCCTACTAACTATGCGTGCTCCTCAAGCAGGGTTTTGCCCTCTTTCAGGGGGGCTATTTGAGTTGGAGGTCGTGATCTCCCATTACTACTATTCTTTGTCCTACTTTCAACTAATTTTCTGTTGTTGCCAGTGGATTGCTACACCTTATCATCCTGTTTCCTCTCATAGCCAGAACTTTCCTCACTTGAAGGCTTCTTTCTGTGTAACTTGGATAATGGTGTTCTTTTCACTGTCTGTTCTGTGTTTCTCATGCTGCCCAAGGCTGATTACCTTGATTAGAAGCCCCTACATTCATAACAACTTTAGAGTGAGTCAGATTGACCTAGCTTTGTGAACACTGAATCAAAGTTGGGTAATGCAGGAGTTTCGACAAGAATTGCCCTTGCCCTGGGCTCAGTTCAGTCCAGTACTAGTCCATTTCCATCTCATTTAGGTGGAGTTTGAGTGACTCTAGTCATATATATTGTTGTTACCAGCTGGTATCATGTGCCCAGTGAAGTGTAGTAGTACCTTGGAGGCAGTTAACTTTAGGAGGGAGGTGTGCCTTGTTAACATTACAACAAGATTATTTCGTCTGAGGAAAGTCATTTCACCACAATGGTTGGCTCAGCCACAGACATCTCATGGATTCTTTGCGTGACAACTGGTATGCAGCTTATCAGCTGTGTGGTGTCATCAAGTTCCGATTTCTACAGGGAGCACGACAGAGCCTGGCCGCAGGGTCTCCACTCCACTCCATCCTCCGTCACTCCCATCAGCATGTGCTGAGCTGGCAGGATGTGTTGCTTAGGGAACTGTGGTGATGTAGATTCCGCGCATGCCAGCCATCCTGAAGGCGACAGCAGTATTTTACCCTAAATAGCTTTCTGTAATACTGCGATTCTATTAGGACCCAATTTCTCTCTAATTCCATCCCTCAAAGTGACTTTCCCACACCTTTCTTCTCAAAAATGTTCACCTTTCTCTGAGATTCTAAAGTCCTGCTGAAGCCAACAGGAATGGTACACTTCCAGAAACTCTGAAAATCAAGACTTAACTAAAGACATCAGTTTTGCACTGCTCAGCCAAGAGTGAGCTGCCAACCTCAGAGCTGCCTGCTCTCACTAGCACAGTCCACAGGCCCCATCCACAGCCCTGAATCCATGGTCAGTGCTTCACACTTCTACTCATGTTGCAGCTGGAGTCCAATTTTGTCCATTTCAAAACCTTCCAGCAAACAGGAGCTTTTCTCAGTTGCTCGTTTCTATTGCTCCAGTTTCTGACACCGTTTCAAAGGGAAGGTTGGAAAGTGTGTAAGAAGCTATTTTGGTGATTAACTGTGTCCATGTACCTGTGGTAGGTGCCCAGGTGCTGACTGGGGGCTGCAGGGTGGCCTCCGCTGCCCTGTGCTGGGAACAGCCAGTTCCCATTGGCTCCAACGGCCTGGTGGGCACAGCTGAGTCCCTCAGAATAGATGGCAGCACCTCCTGGAAAATGCGTCTAAGGAAGAGCAGACAATGCCACAGAGAGGGAGAAGGAGGGAACAAATAGAGTGAGAAGCAGCAGAGGGAGCACCAAGTTGGAAGAAGAGGAGGAAGAGGAGGTGCTCGGCACGGGCGCACAGTTTCCCCTGCACCTTGGAGGACCCATGCCAGAGCAGGCAAAAACTGTGAGAAGGCTGCGAGGAGGACAGAGCGGTGGAGAGGAACAATTGTGCACCAACTGTAACTGCCAGAGACTGGAGTGAAAGAGTGAAGTTGATATTGGGAAAGGGGGGAGGAAAGGTGCTCATTTTTTAATGCTTGTCCTTCTGCTTCCCACTATCCAAATCAGCAATTACATTTTTATGAGTTAATTTTCCCTGAGTCTGCTTTGTCCACAACAGTAATTAGTAATCAAACTGCCTGTCTTTATCTTGACCCAGGAGCTTTCTTGTTCCTGTTCTTCCTATTTTCTCCTCCTGAGGGGACATGTGAGGGAGCAGCTGGGTGGGAGTTCAGCTGTTAGCCAACGCTAACCCACCACAGCTAGTTGCTATACAGATCCTATATGCATCCTACTATAATGGCAAAAAATTGCTATTTGTCCCATATTTAAGTTCTCCGCTTAGAACACAAGACAGTATATACATAATTTGTACACTGCTGCAAAGATTTATTCCATTGATCCCCAACTCTAGAACTACACTCCCAGGGTTTTTATACACAGCCATTTACTGCTTAGTATAGTCCAGTTTAGATGCCAAATACCCTGCAGAAAAACTCTACGGCACTTTGCTTTAATCCAACATAACACAAGAAGTGCAGTAAGCACAGTTGCAGAGGGATGTCTTTATCTGACAGACGTAGGCTCAGGAGGGCAGCTGATCTTCCCTTTCCTGTATTAATGCTTTACTTCCATTTCAGCATCTCACTGTATAACCTACTCAGTATAGTAAGAAATGAATGAAAGTCTTACTCCCTTAGGGAGAACATTGGTTGCTTAAGCCACTTTGTACTTAAGACAGTCAGCTCCTGACTGTCCACAGTTATACACCATCAGCACTTCTTTCCAAGGATTCAAGATTTTGGAAGCCAACAAAAAAAGTTAAAGAATACTATGAACAGTACTAGGAGAAGAAGAAAGTGGAGGTGTGAAGGGCTGTTAACGGGCAAAATAAGAGGAAACATCAAATGTCTTATGAGGATTGCTACGCAGGAACTGTGGATAAACAAGAAGAATGTGCTAAAGATTCAGCTTTGAGAAGGTGATATTTCCGCCACCTTTTAGTTCTCCAGAAGGAAGAAACAAAAAGGCAAATGAAAATATTAAGCATGTATTATTTATACACCTGAAAAGTAACTAGATATCTAGCTTTCATACCATCCATTTCTATTGAGTGAAGTTCTTCAGAAATTCCCAAATTAGCCAAATAGTTAAACAGTCATATTACTCACCTGTGGGCAAAACTTCCTTATACAGAGTGTATCTCTCAATGCAGAAGTCTTAGCCTTTCAATTAAGTAATGAAATAACATGACATTTTGTGGTTTTTCTCTTGGTTTATGGATTTATCTGTATGCTCATTGTGATACATCTTCCACACAATAATCTTCTGCAACACACAACAATACTTCTGCAGTACTCATATCTCAAGAACCATGTTAGTTGCTGCTGTAAATAATTCTCAGGATTTTTCTTCAGTTTCCAGTCTTGTTTTCTATTATGATAGAAATTAGTAAAAATTTTAGAACACTTTTATTTCACCTGGTCCAAAAGCACAGCAGTTTAATTTACTCAGTGATGCTTCATTTTGGAAAGGTATTGCAAAAACTGCACTTTCCAGATAGCACTTCTATTACGTGCAGAGGAGGAGGAGATTCTGTTTTCCAGTACTCAAAAGATCAAAATTGTTTACAACCTTGAGCCTGTTTCTTTGCATGATTTGCTTATTCTCAAAGGGAAAAATACGTCCTTGCTCAAATGACCAATGTGACCCCTGTGTTGCCTTTGGTTTCGTTCTTGCTCTATGTTAAGAAAAATTTAAGTGGGCTCATTTTCAATAGCTGAAAGGATACTCTGCTTACAGGCACAGTTCCCTCCAGATTTGCTTTTACCTGACACCTTCTCTTAATTTTCTCCCAGAATATCTAATGGCAATAAGCATTCCCATATCCTAAACCTTTGGGGATTGTCTCAGTCACCAATAGGAAATCATGTTAAGTAATGTTGTCTGGTGTTTGAACGAGCAAATCACTGAATCTGTTTAGTAGCAGAGGTAATAAGCAGCTTCTTCCTGGCAAGTGTGATATTTGCTTTTAGAATTCTAAAGTTTTCTCATTTTTTGTGCTAATTTTTGCTCAGAAATACATTTAGTCTGCCATCTACCCCATGCTAAGCTCCAGCTAGCTGAAAAAGCAAACATTCTTTGAAACCAAATCATCAAACCGAAAAATTGTAATTATGGTAAAAAGCACACAGAAACACTTTAATCAGTGGGTTTTTTTACTCTGCAAATGGGCATTACAAAATGAAGGTCTTTGGTTTGGACCTGTTAAAGAAATGGGAAAATAAATTTGCTGACATTAATACCCCTCACTTCCCAGCTGAATGACAAAGATATAAATACGCTTTTATTGTGTAACCCATCTTTTGTGCTTTTTTTCTTCCAGAAGATGAACAATGCAAAGGAGGAGTCTTGAGTACCACGCTGTTAAATTAGAGCTTAGTTGTAGCATTTCAATGAAGAAAAGGCAACATGAAGACAACTTGATGAGAACCTTTCCATATGCCTCTCTAAATATCATAACTTCCTGTCAAAGTGATACGGCCGCCCCTTCTCAAAACAACTGAGTCTGTTCTCTCCTTGACCTTGACGTGAGTGGGTGTAAGTCTGGTGTGAGAAAATCTGAATAAATCACTACTGCTTGGTGATTTTTTAGAGTGTGAAAGTCAATACAGTATTCTGCTCTCCTATATATAAATATATGTGAGTGTATACATAGGTATGCTATACTTGCATACCTACCACTGACAGTTCGATTGGAATGACATGTCCTCAGATAGATCAAATTAGTAAACTAGAACAAGGAAGCTGGATTGGTGAGTCAAATAGCATTAACTGCTCTTCTCAAATTCACAAAAAATATAAAAAATAAAAATTAAAAGATAAAACCTAATTAAAATACCTGTTTTCCTAAGATTTTAAGACCCTAACCGTTTAAATCAGGCAAATCTTCCTTTTTAGTTAATTGTCAAGAGTGCTTCTCCCATTAATGCCTTGCCAACCTATTTATCATCTCTGGGCATAAGTAATAGAAGTTAATAGAACTCTACAGACTTTAAGGACATTTGGACTCAACCCTGAACCCACTTTTTTTTTAACTGATTGATCATTTAGATAATAATTTTGGAAGCTTCCCCAAAAAGTATAAGAGAAAATTGAAGTACCACAGAATTTTTTTCACATACTTATTTTCAAAATAAAAGCAGAAAAAGCACTTGGAAAATTAATACCAATGGCAGTGAGGTTATTAAATTCTAAATGTTATGAAAATTAAACATCTGAGTGCTTCAGCTTCCACGGAATGAATACAACAGCATGACTTTAGTTTGCCCGAAACTTAACAATTTAAGGAAAAAATAGCCTAGCATTTTCAGTTTATAGCAGTGTTGTTGATGTCCTATAGTTTCAATTGGTTACAATTAGTAAGAATGATAAGTCCATGTAGCCAAAGGCAGAAATATTGTAAAATTAATCCAGGTATGGGAGACCAATTCACATTCTTCACAGGAATATTTTACAGATTCATCTGTTTGTGGGCAGCTGTATCATGGACAGCAGTGAATGTCACTGAAATAAAAAGGGTTTCTGCAATGTAGCTGACATCAGAAATTCTCTGAAAAAAATTGCAGCAGAAAAAAATAGAGCAGTTAACAAGGTTTGAGTATGACCCCATTTGACAGCTTTCACCCTTCATGCTGACATCCCTGCTACAAAGAGCTTCTATCGTATGCAGCCATTGTCAGTCATTTGCTTCCAAGAATGTGCCATTATCTGCTTTTGTTTACATATATGCATACTTTGGAATGTTAATATCATTCTCTAACATTTGTTCTCTAATATTAATATGCTGTGAAAGTAGAATAATTGGCTAAGATGCAGAGACTTAATTTTAGTGTGGAGCTGAGTATTTTAGACTTTTAAGGGAACTATCAGTATAAGCATGTTGTATTTTATTCTTAAATCGGCAACTTCTGTTCTTTGACATTTTTGTCATGTAAATGTCTTAACCAAGACTTTCAAGCGGAAGAAAATTAAGTTAAATTGAGAGGTTGTTTGATATTTTTACTAAGATCAGTGATTAATAGTATGGAAGACCTTCTCCAGTATTTTCATACACTTTCATGGTTGTTTTTAAGTAACAGCAACAGATAATAAAATCCAGAATCACATGACATAGATGCTGTCTTCTAAGATGTCAGCAATGAATGCTTTTTACACAGTGAATGACTTCTAAACTGTTGATGATTCAAATAACAGTCACTTGGAAAGTGCATTCAGAGGAACTCCACCATTTCAGCAATCTGAGGAAACAGCTTCCACAGTCATTGCAGAAGTAGCATGCAAAGACTGATGAGAAGAAATATCTGTGTGTGTGTGGATGCAGCAAGGCACTTGTACTCCTATGGACATGCACATGCAGAGAGCTAAGCACTCTCCCTCAGCACACATCTGTAAATTCATGGGATTTAAAGCTGGAATAGGCCCTTATATTTCATCCTGTGGCCTTTTATATAAAGTCCAATAACTCAAGCTGGCATAAAGCACAACTGCTTAAAGTCTGGTTTTGACAAAATAACAAAAGGTTTGTAGATTAAGCACTCTCTTTTTCCCATGCTGTCTGTATTTATAAGAGGTCTTGGTTTCCAGTGCTACCCTGTCACATCTTTTTACAAACACAACTACTGTCATTTTAGTAACTGTTTATGTTCTCCCATTGACATTGATGAAGTTATGTCAGTGTATGTGACTCTCAAAATTGGATTTTGCCTACTGTGAAGACCCACAGGAGGCAGAGATCTGAACAAATCATTTCAGTCGTTCACTGATGAAGCTATGCCAATTATTGTTGTATTTGACCCTCAAAATTAGAGTTTTCCTACCATGAAGACCTGCAAAAGGCACAGATTCCAACAAATCCCATCATTGGTGTTCTCCAGGAGAGGAAAAACTGGAAAAGCTGCAAAGCTTTTCATTTTGGAGCACTGAGATATTTACCTAGGACAACAGCTTAGATTATATTAAATTTTCACACATTTGTAGATTAAAATTTAATGTTTGTACATTAAAATAACTGATTTAAATTATTTTAAAGTTTAAAAACAGATTTCCTTATAGTGGAAAGCTTTCCAAAGTATCCAAACTAGAGACTGCTTTTTGAAGCCAGTTTCAGACTTGTGAGAAAGAGGCCTGGGGGCAACTATTGAGTGGAAAATCACACACATGACTGTGAAAGATTGGGGCCACAAACATGAGTGTCATTGAGTTAGTGGGTTCTTTGTTTACTGAGAAGGACCTTTCCAGACCTTCTTCCAATCCTTCCCTCTCCAGCTGCAAGGAGTTGACCAACCCAGGAAGAATACAAGAAGCAAGAGGACAGTGAATGCAGATGAAAGCAAAGTTAAGGTCCAAGGGACATGAAGCCCTGGACTATCGGGAGATTATGGAACTCAAGAAAGCATAAAATCACTGCTACAGTTAAATTTTGGTACCCTCAAGCATTTTTTGGTCTTCCCTGGAACAGCAGCATTCAATTTTGCAAGTATTTCTAACTACATCTTAGGATGTACAGTGCTCATGTTCCATTTTATGAACAGAGAATTCAATCTATTTCCCTTGGAAACCACAAGCAGGCTGTATCTGCTTTTGTTTAATTATTTTTTGATAATAGCTTTGATGGATATCAGTCCCTGATCAAATCAGCATTAATCTGCTGCTATGCAGTTGAAGCTGCGGACCCTCTAAAAAATTAGTATTATATCTTCCTTCTTTCTCTGTCTGGCAAGAACTCAAACACACTGAGCTGTCCGTACTATCCTCTGCTGATGGACAAACATCACCCCAAACCACTTTGACTGTTAGTTCCTCTGGAGAAATAAAAATTGACTCTCTACAGTGTGATTCCAATGCTCTTTGGAAAATTATAATCATGTGCTGGTAATTACTAGATAATGAGGGCTTGCTTCTGTGATGTGTTGGAAAACTCTTCCTGGGGATTGAACTGCTGTCACCTCACAGGCAAGTAACTACTGCATCCACCAGGTATGGTCTCAAATGTATTTATGGAGATGGGTCTCATCGTGTGTGAGAAGACTGAGAGTCATTTGCTTCTTGAGTTTTTCAGAGCCAGGGTAGTCACACCCAGCTCATGCCAAACAAGGCACCAAAGCAAAGTGTTCCTGAAATCCTCTAGGCTGGATGTTCTGTTAATTGTCACTATTAGTAACAATCATTTGCTATATATTTGCACCGGGCTTGGCACACAACTTAACATGAACATTAACATCATCATAATATATATTAATAATTATATACTATGATAATGACAATTCAGCTAATAAGTCATCTGGTCTTTAACTATCATGAGTCTAACATACATTACCGCATTAATACTTGTCTTAAATTGAAAATTGACAAAAGCAAAACAGTCATTGCTAAGCTCATCTAATTTAAAAACAAAGATATGTGAGATTACACAAAGAGTGTAACGAGTTCTGTCTCCTTGTCTAATTTCAGTGCACAACAATTTGTGTTACACCCTCACAGGTACAAGAAACGAAAACAGAAGGCCCCAGATCTCATCACTCTGCCTGACAGAAAACCAACTGCTCATACTAAAGTTAATTAATTTTGCTTTTTTCTGCTTCTTTAATATGTCCAAAGGCATCTTCAGATGTTTGAATTTTTCTATTGGAACAAAAATTCTGTTTGTTTTTGTTAAAGAAAAAAATAATCACTAATATCCCATGAGACAATAAAGTAGCTCCTATCTAAGCTGTAGAAGTGATGTTCAGAGCCTGATATCACACCAATAAAACTTTTTCCTTTACCTCAGCTCCTGTGGAAGTCTCAGTCTTCCACAAGATTTTACAAAACATTTGCTTCATTGCCTGCTTCTGCCCGTCACCCATGACAGACTACAAAACAGCTCTAGTCTTTAATTATTACATTTTCTTGCAAACCACAGCCCTGGGCTTAATACTTGTGCTGTCCAAAAGTATAACTTCATATAGTAATACTAGTAATTCTCTATGTTAAAAAGATATTCATATATAATAACTTTTTTTTTCCTGCAGAATAGGCACCATCTATTATGGTTTATATGGTATAGTACTTCAACAAGTGTGATTGTGGTTTCTGACTAAAATTCCAGTGTGCGAGGATAAAGAGAAGAAGATGCACATGCTCCTCTTGCTGCAGAAAAAGACAGGATTAAATTCTCTGCCTACATTCCAACTATCAGAAAAAAATAGAAATACGTAAGGGTTTTGGTTGAATATTAGAAACCACTTTTTGGTTGTAAAAATAGTTAATCAGTGGAAAATTAGTACACTCCACAGAATTTTCAGAACTTTAAAAAGAAGGGTTAGATAAACAAGTGTCAGGAGTGACACCATTATAGCTGACCCTGCCCAGGGGCAAGGATGATCACCTCGCGATGTCCATTCTAGCCCTATGTGCTATGGTTGAGTTAGTATATAGCCTTAACATTTCTCTTGGTGTAACAATAAAATCTAAAATGCCACAGAAGTATATGCTCCTCCAAAATTAACCAGCTTCCAAACAGTATTTGAGGTACTTTCATCAAAACTGTTGCATGCTGACATTCAATACTATGGCATATTTTCAAATATCTTTGAAAACAGTGGGTTACATTAAATTTAATCTCTGGTAATTCAGACCTCACTTCAGTAATAAAACCTTTGTGAATCCCAGTGACACAACTACTCTTCCAGGAACGCTGAGTAGCACCAACATCTAGAAATGAAATCCTGTTATTTAAGATTCCCACAGCTGGACTAACTTCTACATCTGCAGCTGTTTTATATATATATAAAAAGTACATCCAGCTGTATTATATATTTCTATTACTTTACACTTCATGAAAATAAATGTATAAAACAGTGAACAAGCTCTGAGGCTGTATTTCTGATTTCCCAAGAGGTCACAGTGAAGATGAGCTGCTATACAAACAGAGAACATCTAAAGCTCAGAGTGAATACAGAACGGTATTGCTCAAAGGACACTTTGAATGTGATTTGTCTCACTTTATCTCTGGTTTGTCAGGTGTCCAGTCTAAGGTAGTTGCTCAGTGTTAAGTCTGTAGTCAACAAAGAAAGACTGGTAACTCCTGACAGCAGTTCAGCTATTCTGCAATAAATACCGGAGAAGTAGGATGAATCACCCATGAGAGGAACACATCTTTCTTCATTTGCTGTATTCTTAACTAGGTAAGAGCAGATAACTCTAGCTTTCGTAAGCCTGAAGCTATATGAGATTCATCTATACTATGATGCTATATGCCTAGTAATAAAGCTAGAAATGCACAGGATTTCAGCATACAACCATAATCTTGATGTATGGAAAAAGTGTAATGCAGAATTTTCTGTATTCGTGTCAGTTTTTGGATGTCAAAAGTAAAAGTATTTGTATTAGATTTGGTGCATTAGTATCATTTCTCTTTTCTCATTCCCTCTCCCCTTTTAATTCCATGTCACCTACAATGTCATAGGAATAAGTTTCCACTAGACTTTCTAACTGGATGTTTTTTCTCACCAATGAAGAAGTGACATTCCTCAGAAGCCACCACTATTTACATAACTGTACCTAATGAGTGAAAATGGAACAAGCATAACTTGGATTTGTAGACCTTGTCTTTTTGTGGTAAATGAGGTGGGGGAGTTAGAATACAAGGGCCTACTGATGTTGAAAATATGTGCTTTCATAACAGAGTTACTGCAGACCCAAAGAAGGAAAAGCCATCCCCAAATACCAATGCTGGCTGCTAAGTCCCTGATCCTATAAACAACAGGCTGCTTTCCATTTCCCTCCTGTTTTCTCTTTAGGAATGAAAGCTAGTAACGTAGGGAATAGTCTAAAAGAAAAACATGGCCAGCAGCCAGGTGGGATTCAAACAATGCAAACATAAATCAGCGCAAACTCTGAACAATATTTTTACAGTATCCCTTGACTGCCCCCGCCCTTACGGAACTATGTAGAATATAAGGATTGTTTGAATTGTTCATGACATTATAAAAACCTAGGGAAATTTCTTTTTTACTGGTACTGCTTGTGCAAGTTATTGTGGTTTTGTGGTGTTTTTTTTTTTTTTCTTTGACTTATTACAATTGTTTCAAACTTACAGAGGTGTAAAACGCTCATTTGCCAATCAGTGATTCATTCCTTTGCAGAGACGCTGATGAAACCATGGCAGCCAATAATATTCCTGTTCAGGAATAAAACTTTGGCAAAGGCTTTTCTTTCAGCTTGAAAGCCTGGATTTGCACCACTAAAGTCAGCTGAATATTTCCATTCTTCAAACCTCTGGAAGGTCAGGCCCTTAAAGTACAGCTGCCAATCAGGTGCAATACAAAAGCCAATGTGCCTCCCACCATGTGGATCCAGAACATTTGCCCCTGAACCTCTCCTCCCTCAGTGGTGCGGTCCTCAATGATAGCGCTGGGGAGAGGAAGCCCATGCTGGGCTATACTTACTCATCAATAGTCCAGAAGGCAAGATTTTTTGCTGTTTCAGCTATGTACCAAAAATGACACACTTAGAGCTCTGAGCACATGGTTCTGTCATGCTTCCTACATCTTTACTGAAAGTGAACATATTTTACTCTACCTTAGCATATCATAACATCTAAAGCGATTTAAAAATATCAGCCCCTTTGGTCTTCATCACCGTCAGTGCCAACACTGTATTTTAATATCTTTTTTTTTTCTAATTCCATTTTTTCACCTGCATCATTCCCCTGAAGAAGATATCCTCAATTCTTCTCTTGAACTTTGAGAAACGAAATACACTTGCTTTCATAGATAAGTCAGTCTGAGGTAGGGATCAAGAGCATGGACAAGTTATAAAAGGAAGGGAAGCCTGGAGTTTGGACCCCAGTGTCCCCATACGCTTTTACATTATAGAGACAAGTCTTTGACTGTCCTTCAATACCCTGATGAAACAGGAGTATTTCAGTTGATACTGAACATGCAAAGAAGAGAGAAATAATATATTTCTCTATACAATACTCCATGAAGATAATTATTCTGGTTGTCGAACCAGAAAGAAGGAGCTAGATACATGAAAAAGGATTTAAGAAACATTTAGGCCCATAAATTAAATACTCATTAAATACCTTCCTGTTTGATCTGGTATCTCCACATAACCACAAGTCCATTTCTGACAAAGCACAGAACTGCAAAACCTGTGTGAGGTATCTCATGCTCCTCACAGCCAAATCAAGCTCCAGGAGACAGAGTAGCACTGAAAGTCCGCACAGGACCCAATCCAGAATTCATACTCAGAACATGCTTAACCTGCAATGAATCACACCAAAACCCCCTGGAATTTTATACTACTGTACTGAATAAGCCATTACACCTCTCAGTTGCTTTCTACTGTTGACATTGTTGGTAATGTTTCTTAAGCATGTTTGAAGGACGTCTGAAGGAATTGACTTCCTCAAAGAAACTGATTTAGATGCAAGGTCATGTAATATGTGTACTCTAAATGGGTCTATGGAGTTGAATAACCATCCCACCCCAAAATATTGCACCATACCAGTACGAATTCATGGAGACCACATCTATACAGTTTTGCCTGTGGAATACTAAATATATAACTGATATTGAGTATGTTACTGAAATCTCTATTTACAAGTTATTCAAATGTGCTGTTTTATCAGAGTAAATTACCTTTCCATTCTAAAAGATTTTGATATCAGAAATATTGGTTTTGGTATGAGTTACAGCCTTTTAAGCATTTCAGAAGAAAAAGCTGTAAAAAAAGATTGAAAACCCATTGATTATCAGAAAATAGGAAAATAAAATTTAAAAGTTTTATCAGTCTCTTTATTTGCAGTTTTTTCCTCTTTTCAATATTTTTTTCTTTCACACTTGCAGATAAACTTGGAGATCCCATGTTTTGGCAATTTTTGTCATAAAAAAAGAATCATAATGAAAATACAGAGTAAAACCAATGTCATTCCAGTTTTTCAGGATAAATGCATTTGTGGTTTTAATGTTTCCCTTGCAGGTACCTTTTCCAAGTGATTAAGTTATAATAAAGATACAGTGTAATATTGTTAAAGGATTTCTATTACTAATTATTTTTAGCTCTTGAACTTGATAAAATTAATGAATTGTTCACTTAATTGAGAAATTATAACAAATCAAGTTAATAAGACTTCTTTAATAAATCAAAAACATTTTTATTTGGCATTTTTGTGCTGTAGACAAGGAATAGTTCCAATAAACACCAAATGATTAATAAAAAGCAGGCAAGTGACATATTATTTCTGAATGCTCTGTGTGCTTCATTTAAGCATACAATAAATGAAAAATTAATCAAGATATTTATTTATTGGTCAGTCAAGAGAGGTAAGAGATAATACCTGTCAGTTTCCCTGGCTTTTGCAAATGTCATCCAGGTATGAAGCTAGGGCCAACCTATAAACAAGATGAAACATGAAAAAGGGGGAAGAAGCATCAGATGAAATCTATAAGAAGCACATAATGTTACAAAACTACTGAAAGTGAAAGAGATGTTTGGCAGAGTTCATTCTGCATACTTGTAAGGTTAAAACCATATTGAATTCTATGGCACAGCTAGGTAAGCGAGTTAATTAGTACACTGGAAGCACATTTAGAAATAGCTTGGGTAAGTCTGCAGTACACTGCATTGCATTAGGTATACCAGAAGGGTCGTGATCACTATACACTTTCCCTAAAACAACTGAATTGGGAGATACAATTTGGAATGGGAATTCAGAATGATTTTAATTTTTCTGTTCACTCCATGACCACTCAACTACATAAATGAAATAAGTCACTCAGTCCACACCAAAGACAGGGTAAAGAAAGAACAGTCTCTTCTAGGGCATTAAAACAGCACACCACTTAACCAGACCAGACAATTTTTCCACTGCAACAGGAAAATGGACACATTTTTGCTCTGTTTAGACCAAAGTCTGTCACTGGCAGAAGATGCATAGGAAATAGTACCAGAATAGGGCAGACGTATAACGATACTTACTTTGGAAAGTCAACAACATGCAGAAATAAGTTTCTGCGTTAGGGTTGTCTTTCTAATTAATAACCTTAAACAAATTCTTCTTTCATGAGTTTAATGAGTTTTTAAGCTGTGTAAAATATTAACATTTAAAATATTTTGGAGTGAATGGGCTCAACTGTTTAATATCATGCTGTATGAAGAATCACAGACTTCAGTTTGTTTTCACCTGCCACTTGCTCGTATCATGTGATTGACCTCCATTTGTGTGCTATAAGGGAGTGTACAGTTCATATTTCTGTTCTTTATGATACTCCTGACTTCATGGTCTTCTTTCATATTCTCATACTGTTTTTTTCAGTCTGAAGAGCCCAAGTCTACATTGCCATTCATCAGTATCAGAAGTAATGTTGAAAAGGGGATGTGTTTATTTGCACTGTTTTATTGAAGTAAGAACTAAAGCAAAAGTGCTACTAAACATGCACATCTTTCGCTGATATAATTTTCTTCATCTACAAAAATTTGCCAAGAAATCCATGTGTTACTTTCCATTACTTAAGCAGAACAATCCAAAAGATGGATTTCCTGTGTTTGCTTGAGAACTGGTGTCTGAGCTCTGAAGAAAAAGGATGTCGTCGTTGGTAGTGGCTTTTCAATAAACCTCTAGTGCACTATACATTAGGGCTTTAGCATGCATGGTTAACATATTGAGGATTGTGTAAATTTCAGTACAGTGAGCAATGCTGAATGTGCAAAGCTTCTTGACCCTTCACTTAAAAAATCCTGCTTTGTTACGGTTGCTTACCAGTAAACCCTAAAAATAGGCTGTGTGTTGGAATAATTCAGAATAAAACATCTGGTTCCCTTACAAAAGTTCTTGCCATAGAGACAACATCTTCTTTGCAAAAAATTTGGCTGTGCCCAAGGCTTAATTTTAATAAGGCCATTAATCTGGAATACAGCTGCCTTGTTGTGTACGTCAGGCCAGGAAATCAGAGATAGTGTGAATACTGCCAATTTACAGATTGTCAATACACAGCTAGATTACAATGGAGACACACAACCCCCTACCAAAATGGAGAGAGGACCCCAGGAGCTGTTGTATCCATCTAGCAGATTAGGTAAGATCAGTCACAACAAGTATTCATGCATAAAATGATGGACTACACTTGACATCCATACTTTGACTTACCAAATTTTTGTCTGTGAAAATAAACAGTAGAGGTTAGAGTGATGAGACATGAGGCCTAAAAGCACAGCTGAACAAAAACACCCAATAAAACAATTCATTTCCTGCAAAAAATAACCTGTTGTCAGACAGCTGTTGAAAACTTACTGTCTATTTTTCACACCATGGTGCTCAGAGAACATGTTATTGGTAGGTGACTAAATTTTATAGTCAAACAGCTGTAGAGGTCAGGGGGATAGCAATGGGTTACCAAGACTTAGTACTGAAAGCTGGTTTCAAACTGACCTGGCTGCTACTTCCTGAGCATTATTTCCACATGACAGTGCAGCCATCTGTGAAAACATTTTCCCAGTTCACTTCCTGAAGAAAAGAAGCCCACATTACAAAATCCAGTACCACTGCTGGCCGTTCTTGTCCATTCATCATCACTTTTTATAGTTTCAATCTCCTTGTGAACTAAGGCCATCTCTGTTCTTTCAGTGAATGAAATAAGGAAGGATTTGCCCTGGTGAGCCAACAGGGGAACCTTGTGACATCAACCAACCCATTCTGCACCAGCTCGGTGGCATATGCAGACACACGTGACTTCTATCCACCACTAACAACACCACCTTCATAACCTGACTGTACTTCTAATATTGAATTTCTCAGAGGAAATAACACTAAGTAATAATTAATATTATTGAGTTAATAATGCTGTTTGAAAACCAAACATTTCAATCATAATAAAGAAAATGAAATGTGCCTCCAAGAATACATCTACACCATACCTGGAGACACTGCTTATTAGAAAAGCAGTTGTGTGAACAGAATAGCAACAGTAATGGCTTACATTTAATATATCAGGAGAATTCAGAGGTTGCCATGTTCTTCAAGGGGGGAAATAACATCAGCATATTCTTTTTTTATTTTCCTCTATGAAAATAATAATATTTTTGAGACAAAGTCTAATCAAAATTAAAACACAGTGAGACTTTTCATTACCCTCACAAATGTTTCCTGTTCCATCATTCTTCCAGTAGTAATGGAAATCTTTCATTCTATGGCCTCCTCTTTCATCTTTTGATGATGAATACGATCTCTAAAATGGAAGAGGGAGACTTCTGGTTTTCACCTGTGCTTCAGCACATGGCACAGTTCTGGTGCTCAGTATCACATTACCTCAGCCTTTCAGCGTTTTTAAGCATTCTGGAAATGCTTTATTTTCTGTCATCTTTTTTTTTTTTTTCTCCTTTCTTTTTCTTCCCCTCAGGAGGGGAAGCATTTCTTTTTTAAAGGGTTGGGTAGGATGGATCACATTCTTGTCTTCCCCTCCATCCAAACAAAGGAAAAAAAGAAATATTTCAACTAAAGTTTATAACAAGGAAAAAGAAATTTATGTGAAAGTTATAAAGACAAAATTCAATTTATTTCTGATAGCTCTACTAAACATGTATAGCTTTTTCATCCCCTTTGTTTCCTACAGTAAGTACTCCTTCACCATGAGTTTAAACATTTATTTATTTATTGCACAGGAGACATCTCAGAATAAGCTAAAATACAAGTTAAACAAGTACACTGAATGATTATTTACAGAAGCACAGAATGGTTATGGCTGGAAGGGACATCTGGAGGTCATCTGGTCCAATCAGCGTCATCTAGAGCCAGTTGTCCAGGATCATGTCCCATTATTCCCCTCTCTTTTCCTGTCTTCATTATATTTTTCTTAGCATAGTCTTTCTTATCTGGTATAAATTCATGTTTCTCAGATTACATCTAAACCAAAACCAACCAGTTACACTGCAACAAGGAAGTCCTCATGACGTATAACTTCTATAACTATACTGATTATCACTATTTTCACTAGTAAGACTTTCACAAGTGTTAATATCATTAACAAAACTTTTAGGCATAGCCAAATTCCTAGCTTTGAGCAGGAAGCCTACGAGTGATTATACCTGCCACACTGTTGAACACATTGGTTTTACAGTTCAGTACCTAACACAGTTTATGGGGCAGGCACTGCGTTAGACCAGCCTGTTTGGCACTGGAAAGTGTACTGTCAGATTAGAGGCTGGTTTAAATCAAAATCAGCATAGCTGGATTGGGATTGATCTGTTAACAGTATACCCTGGTTTAGTAGTATAAGTTAATTACCTAATATTAAGATGAGGTTCTTTTGTGCATGCTGGCTCTGCGTACAGGTTCACCTTTCCCTAATGTTTAAAGTCGACCGGGTCTTAGAGCTCAGTCAAAGTAATTTCTGAGTCGCCAGCGTGTATCCTCATTTCTCCTGGGTTATTTATCAACAAAATATTTCCAGCTAGAGGGGACATTTAGACAATTATAGATTTATTCCCCATTGCCCGTGCTATGGGCTGACTGTTGCTGAGGTTTTGTTGTATGTCCTCCATTATATCACAAGCAGTCACAAAATAGAGCATATGTGGCCATCTTTGGCACCATTTATTTGTCTTCATTAGATACTTGCAACAAAAGCAATGCATCCAGTGACTAGACAAATATCGAAGCAAAACTATAAATAATATTTTTCTTCCTGGTACTAAAACATGTCAGAAAGAAACTAAAAGCAAAATCCAGCATCTTCTCCAAGACAGATAACATTGTCATGCTACCAGGAACAGGTTGTTCATCTGTATGAGCAAAGCACCTCTTTAGCAGCCTCTAATGTGAAATGATTTTGGCTTCTGATTCATCTTGATGTTCTCAGATAGAGTGAAATGTCTTCAAATTAAGCCCCCTAGAGCAGTGATAAGTCTGTCTGCATCTGACCTTTCTGTTGGAAAATCCTGGTTCAAACCTCCGAAATGTTTAAAGCCTTTCAGCATTTAGCTGTGCTTATTCATATCAAGCGCTTTTGTCGACTCTTCCTTAGACTATGGCACAAATTTGACGTTAGTGTCAAGGAAAGTTTCCTAATGGTAAATGTATCCTAGAACAACAGATTCACACGAAGCAGAAAAAGGCTAATCACCTGAATATATAAATGTGTAGGTAATGTTCTGTATTGAGTCTTGCATTGTGGAAGGGATGAACTAATAACTCTCAACAAAGTCTACATATTTCAACAAACTTTGTTCATGAGATGTTAGCAGAGAAGCCCCAAAAGAATCTGAAGAAGAAAGGAGATCATGAGTGATCATTTCTTCTCATATGGTTCTGGCACAAAAGCTCTTTGATTCCTTTTTAACCAGAAAACAACAGGCTCACCTTCTCTCTGTGAGGAACCAGATATATTAGGAAATGGTGTGACAGCTGTACCACTTTTTCCCTTGGTATCTTCTAGTGCACCAGCAAGGAAGTTACAACACTACAGTGATTGCCTCCCACCAAATACATCCAGACTGGGGTATATCTACTCCATTCATGTATAAATATTTAATGTAGCCAGTTAAGATAGAAGCTGATTCCAATTGTTTTGATTCACCTTATGAAAATGTTTATCACTCTCCATGGACTGGAGAAGTAGCCTAGACAGACTACTTGACTAACTTAGCCACCTACATTAGGTTCCTGACTTGTCCCCAAAGAATAATCACACAAGCTCTGCAAATAAGTAGCTGAAACACGATTCCTTTTTAGGCTGTATAACCTATGTGTTTATTTACAACACAGAAGTAGATGAACAAAGGATCACAGTCAAAATGTGCGAGGTAAACCTAAGCCAGTCCTTTCAAAAAGTAACACTAATGATTCATCAATATGCTTATTTGCATGCTTTTTGGAACTTTCTAAGTTTCACATTGACATTTGATGTCTGATATACCCTATGCAATTTATTCATTCATTCCAGTACTGATCATATTCTGCACTCTTAAGCCTATCAATCCACACAATATTTCTTCCAAGCATGAAAGGTTTACCATTCTCCACCATTGCCAAGATTCTTTCCAGAACACTTTTGTCATCAGACTTTCTTTTTCACTAGTCCAGCAACACATTAACTGAATTAGTTCTCTCCATATAAAATTTTCATGACACATCCTTGCCAAAATCAAACTTGCACACTGTCCTATTATTTTAATTAAACTTACCTGGAATGATGTTTCCCAGAAGATTAATAACAAAATCTTTAAAAAAAAAAAATGATTTCTGCATATCCAAGATATGGAAAGAAAGTTAGTAGCATTGCACATATAAGAAACTAAGGAAGAGGAAGGTGAAGATATTTGTTTGAGATTATAAAGGAGAACAGCATATTGTCATAATGAACAAATAAATGAAAAAAAAAATGAAGAATGTTGTTCTTCAGCAGTTGAATTAATAAATGTCCCTCCACAATAGTGGCTGGTTCCCTTCCACACTCTTGTAACTTTCCCTAACTCAAGATGTCCTGCAAAACCATTATGGCCTACTCCCACCATGTCATGTGCTCTCCCCTTGTCACCTAGCCATATGGCGCACACTTCATTTTTTCAGCAAAGAGGTAGATCAAGACACTGCCTGTTGAAGACATACTGGCAGGCACCACCACTTGAATGACTTACTGCTGTTCCCATTTCTACACACTTTTCCACCAAGAGAAGTACCAACATAGCACCTTTCCTCTACCTAGGCACCACTTTATGTGACATTTGCTGGAAAAAAGTAAATTTAAGAACTAACTCCTCTGCCAATCCTTGTTGAAATTTGACTAACAATTCACAGCTGAGTAAAGAAAACAGACATGAACAGACATACAGTCTAACCAGCTTATTTCCTTAAGAAACTGGTGTAGTGGGTTTGCATGGCAAGGGTTTGGGTAGTGGGGGCTATAGGGGTGGCTTCTGTGAGTAGATGCCAGAAGCTTCCCCCACATCCAACAGAGCCAATGCCAGCCACCAAGATGGACCTTCTGCTGGCCAAGGTCAAATTCATCAGCGATGGTGGTAGTGCCTCTGCGATAACATATTTAAGAAGGGGGGGTGGGGGGGTGGGTGTGTAAATTCTGCACCAAAAAAAAGTGCAGTGGAATAGGGGAGTGAGAATATGTGAAAGAAACAACTCTGCAGACACCAAGGTCAGTGGAGGGAGGAGATGCTCAAGCAGAGATTCCCCTGCAGCCTGTGGTGAAGCCCATGGTGAGGCAGGCTGTGCCCCTCAGCCCGTGGAGGGTAACGCTGGAGCAGGTACCCACCTGCAGCCTGTGGAGGACCCCACGCCAGAGCAGGTGATGCCCCAAGGAGGCTGTGACCCAAGGGAAGCCCAGGCTGGTTTTCTCGCAGGACTTGTGACCCCACGGGGGACCCACACTGGAGCAGTCTGTGCCTGAAGGACTGCGCTGCACAGAAGGGACCCACGCTGGAACGATGTGTGAACTGTCTCCTGTGGGAGGGAACCCACACTGGAGCAGGGGAAGACTGTGAAAAGGAAAGGGCAGAAGGAACAACACGTGATGAACTGACTGTAACCCCCATTCCCCGTCCCCTTGTGCCACTTGGGAGAAGGAGGAGGAGGTAGAGAAATCAGGAATTATGTTAAGCCTGGGAAGAACTGGGGGGTGGGGGTGGGGGGTGCGGGGAAGAAGCGGCAGGGCAAGGGAAGGTGTTTTTCTGATTTGAATGGTAATCAATTAAACTAATTTTCCCCGAGTCTATTTTGCCCATGACAGTAATTACTGAGTGATCTCCCTGTCCTTAACCCATGAGGCTTTGTTGCATTTCCTTTCCCCTGTCTAGTTGAGGAGGGGAGTGACAGAGCAGCTTTGGTGGGCACCTGGCTTTTAGTCAGGGCCAAACCACTATAACTGGTCTCAAAGAAGTGCTCACACAACTCTTTCATTGACTGCTTTCTAGCAGCTAAGCTCTATCTATCAAGATTGCAGACCTGCGGTCAGTAATGATTCTGCAACAAACCGCAAAGCTTTGCTGACATATCACTGTTACCTCCTTGCTTTCATATTCTCTGTATTCTGTGTATAGCTCTCTCTGGATTAGAATATTTTTATCAAAACTGTAATGCAATACTAGGTAAAGTTCAGATATAACTTGGCTTGAACTATGACATGGGACATGTTTCCCATCAGAATGATTTAAATTTTTAATTCTTTAAGGAAGGTGACCTCTACTTGCCTGTACATTGTTGAAGTGGAAATGCCTTATCCTTTGACATGCTGCCTTTTATTTTCAGCTTTTGGTAAGTTCCCAATTTCCAATCACATTAAATCATATCACCTTTACATTCTCTTCTTTAGTCAATTAATGACAAATAAATTATAATGCTCCTCTAATTTAGGACAACTAAGTCAACCCTGCTATTTTTCAAAGGAGCCTTTCACCTCTGATATTTTCTTGAGATAATTCCTGTTGATAGGTCCTTTTCAAAAATATCTCATTTCCCTTCTTCTTTACATGATTCTCCTCTGCCTTATTTAGCAGCAAGTGGCAAACTGACAGTTTGTAAAGACACACAGTCATTAGCTATACTGCTATAGCTGGTGATCTGACCTGAAAAAGCAGATCAAGACAATTCTTAATTGAGGCCATCTTCATTTTCAAAAGCTTCATGAATCACGTTGAAAGATGTAAATATCAAGTTCTTATCCTGTTTGGACATGAGACAGTCTTTATGTCTTATACAGTATATCTTTTCAAATAGAGCATGGAGCCTAGCATGGATTCTTCTTTAATGAACTATTAGATTTTGAAGTCTGCCCATCTAAGACTGGAACAGACAAAAACAGTGATGGAGAAAGATATAATGTATCTATAGAGACACTGATGGCCCAAAATTTTTTATACGTGCTTCACTGATAAATGCAGTAGTTCCTTCTTAGTTAGAATACTAATTGCAGGTGTGTCCTGGGCTTACTAAGTAACAACTGTGATGGTCTTTCCTAATTTACCTTAATGTTCTGAGTGCTGGCAAGAGCTGCTTCTACAGAGAAGACTATCTCACTTTCTCTTAATAAACAGATTTTGAAAATATTTCAAGGACAAATTTAAATTCAGTTAAAAAAATTATGGACTTGGTCAACAATAAAAAAGTAAAACTGAAATCATGAGGAGCTGTTAAGTTTTTTTAAGAAAATTATTCTAAAATAATAAAATTTCACATTACACCACAGGAAGCTCTGGACTCAGATATGTAACTGTCATTCTGAGCTCAGATATCATATTAAAGATCAATGAACAGACAGCACATAAAAGTAGGGCTATTTCATTGTCAACAAAATAGATGCCTGCCTTCATACAGGCACATAAAAATACTAGATTCAAAAGCCTGTACCAAAATAATCTCTTATTCTAATAAACACAGATTTTAGATATTATTCTTGCAGGCTAGCTCAATGGAGTTTTGCTAGCACAGAAGTGGCACAACCTCACTGAAATAACTGGAGAAAAAAAGTTTCTGTATCCCATAAATCAAGGACCAATGTTTTTAAACAAAAATCATTTTAGTCATTTTAGAAAAGCTCCACTGACTTTAATCAAGTTACTTATTACTGCTACCATCCCATATAAAGGCAAAATCAGACCCAAAATTTACACATTGAAAGGTATTGACACTGTAATCAGCATCAGAGGCATGGTATTTGCCCAAACAAGAAATTTTTATCTATCTATGAAATGCCAAAGAAACGATGCCAGTAGAAGTGGTATTATTTGCAAGGTACAATTTTATAGCACTAGAACAGAAGCTGGTTCTCTTCTTAAGAGTGAATAAACTGATATCAGAAGGATTATTTTGATGTTATACTTCGTGGTAGGTAACTGGTGAAAATCAGCAAAGCTGGCTGATCAGCCATCATCTGATGTTTAAAAGATTATTTTTATTTAATTTGGAATGAAAACATTTGAAAATGTTCACCAGACAGATTTATCCCACAATGATTTTTTCTCATGTTGAAAATGTAAGTGCATTTGGGAGGGTAATAGTTGTCTTTGACTCCTTTTCTTTCTAGCTTTTTCTTCTCCCTCTTTCTGATTTCCCTTTTTCTACAGCCTTTGGAAATAACGAGGTAGCCTTCCTTGGATTAAAAACAAAACCAAATACTTTCTTATCAAGAGATTTGTCTAATTCAATATAAAATCTAGGAACAAAATAATTCATTTAAAAGACAACTATTGTAACTAACATTAAAATAATAGAAAATTTCTCTACATAGATTCTTCTAACATATTAGAAGAGTACAATTCTCTTTTCTCATCTTGTTTGGTTTGTCTCTACCAGTCAAAATCAATTAAATATTCAAAACAACTTCTTTAATTTCAAGCTATTTCTCTTGGAATGGAAATAAGCCCTGGATAACTACAATTCCTAGAACCAAACAAATATTTTGCAGTTCAAAATGGATCCAACAGGACTCTATAATTGTCCCCAGGATAAATCTCAAGAAGCATGGATAAAGCACAAAATCTGTGCACTCATAAGGCTACTTTTCTTAAATTTTTATCTAGTGAAATAACTCCCAGCTGTGCCATATCATTGCTGCTTTTTAGAAAGGTCTTGAATAGCAAATATTTCATATATAATAGAGAAGTATTTATGCAGCATGCTGCCTTCTACGATTTCTAAAATATTTTGCTGCCTGTAACTGTACCAGACTGGTTTCTTAACCACTATCTCTGCTTATGAAATGTTAGAATAAAACACACTATGCATTTTAATTTCAAGTTCTAGATATGAATGACAATGCTAACTGGTTTTCCTAGGATCATGCAATTGTTTCAATATGTGGTGTATTTAAATCAATCCAAACAGAAGAGACTAACTTGATTTTATGACTCATTTCTTCTATTAAGAAGACTTGGTTTTTCTTCTTATAAATTTTCCTTCTCTAGTAGAAAGGACTTCAATGGAACCTAAAAAGAAACTATAATTGCCTTTCAAGTGGCGAAAAAGATCCCTTTTGTAACCCATTGGAAATCAGTGTGCCAGGCTGCAGAGTACATTTAGAGGAATGATGGTTCAGGAGAAAGTTCTTGAGCAAAACTAACTTAGTTGCTAAAGAACATAATCAAGGACAAAATAACCAAGACTGTAATAATGAAAATTTTATATGACCTTATAAAGAACAACATTATCAATTCAGGGACAATAGGAAAGAACTAGATGATCTTTGAGACTGGAATAACAGGAAGAGATGAAATTGAGCACTACAGAGTAGAAGGATATTCACAGAGGAACTATGACCTGATAGTTAATCATTCAGAAATGAAGCAGCATGAGAATAAAGATTAATGTTTGAGGGACTGACGATCTGTATGATGAAGCTATGAGAACATATACAAAAGATTTATCTAGGCAAAAATACTGATGCAGCTCCCTGTAGATGAAAGAGCAAGTTATAAAGCAAATATTACGTGCTTTTTTGGTAACACTCTACTCCTTATAAGAAAGAAAAGGGTTTAGCTTCTGGATTCATATTTTGACACCATTGTGTCTCCTAACATTAACATCTGCTGTTTATCTGAAATATTAAGTGACCTAACTGGAATACATCTTTACTGCAGATTAAAAATTATGACAGTAAATAACACCCCAGAATACACTGCCTACTCTATTCAAACTTATCTATTGTGTGCTAGAAAGTCACTCAAATTTGTTCATGTGATTAAGACTTCAGCTTCTGGTGGCAGGGCAATTTGATCATTGAAAGAAATTGCTAGAAAAGCATTTCTTGCACCCTGGTGACATCTTTCAAGTCAACTTCCACTTAATGGATTTTCAGAACATCTTTCCTAACATTTATTATTCAGTTATTGGTTATAATGAAATCCAAATCCAATCTGAGCTCTTTAAGATATGAACCTGTCCTTTTCTACTTCCAGAAACTAGAGAAAATATTTTCAAAATGAGGGAAAACTACACTTTATTCAGAGGAAAAAAAAAAAAAAAAAAAAAAAAAAAAAGAGACACCACATTTGTCACGGTGTCCTTTAAAAGTACCCATTAAAATTGCTAAGCCTGCTGAGAAAAAGAGGATGAAAGTTAACTTAAATAATTAAACATACCTAGGGCATCTCACCTATGTGCTGCACTGGATTTCAAAGTAGTAATTTGTGAAAAGCCTTTCACAAGTCAAAACTGGGGTCACTCACTGTGTCTTTGTGTCCTCTGTTGAAAGATAAATAATTCAACAAGTAATGACCTGGCTGCTTTGTAAAGAACATCCATTCAAACAGCGGAGTAAGGAGACATCAGCAGTGAACGGTCTTTTTTTCCTTTTCTGACAAGAGAAGAAAGGGGGGAAAAAAGCAAATTTAATCCAGTGAGACCTTCTCAGGATTTTAGTAAGGATTTTCCTCTGTTTTATTCTCTCCCAAATTGTGTTATAGATACGATATGACCAGGAAAAAAAAAAACAAAACTTCCTTCTTGCCTAATGAAAACTCATAAATTCTCTACAAATCATTCAACAAACAATTCAGTGTTGCTTCCCAACATGAAACTACAAACTCAAACTCCAGCTCCTTAGTTTCTTGTGGAGGCTTTTTTTGCAACCTCATTCACAGCAATAGCAAAAGCAGGTGAAATGACCCATTGTCTCTAGTGTCAAGGCTCAGGGTAGCAGATTAATCTGTGCCTTCCACCTACTTAGCATTTAGGCGGGCAATGAGATGTCTTTAGCTCAAGAGAAGCATATGTGTATGTCAGTAGCAGTATTCTGGAAGAAAAATGAAAGCACAGGGTGGGCAAGAGTGCAAAAGAGAATGATGTTTGGCTCCTGCCCAGTGACCACTTTACTCTTTGCATGCACCAGTGATTCCTTCTTCAGCCCAAAACATGAAAGAGGATGGAGAGTGAAACATTAACACTGGCATCTGAGCTATATATGATGCACAAGGCTCTAAACGAGAAGCTGCAGTTCTTGGTTCAACTGGGTGAAAATTGTACAGAGAACATATTACCAAGGTACTTTGGGGCAAACAGTCTTGTAAAATCCCAAAACTAGAGAATATCCTGCTTGCTCATATTTATCTAAAACTCCACATTTTCACTCCAGAGGGAGAGAGCTGTTACTGTCCACACATCAAAGCATTTCCATTCATTGCAAAGTCTGAGCTGAAAGTGATAGCTACTAAACACAGGATGTAAACAAATGAGCCCAACTACACAATAAATGAGAGTGAAGAACAAGAAGGAAAACCATATCCCTTCCTCTATAGTAGATCTCTAATATTTTCATATCAGCAGTGAAATAACTTAATGCCTACTTGCCTCTTCTGCATCAAAAGCAGCAATATTATCTTCACCATCTGTTCCTGCTGTTTCCCACAGCCAGCACTTTGTTCCTTTTAAATCAAACATCAGCCAGGCAGCCCTTGGCCCCAGATCCATCCTTATCTTAATAATGGATGCAGTTGCTATGGCTGGCTTGGGTGTTTTGCATGGACACAGCTGAAGGTCATGGGCTGGGCCACTCTCACACCTGACCCATATTCAGAGCAGACAAAGGAAACCTTGGTACACCTTGTCCACAGAAATGGAAAATGCGCTCTGTCCTTGCTGAAGTTCTCCTCAAGAAAATATGCAGACTAGATAAATTAAGATGGAAGCTTTAAGAAAAATAAGCACTTCTTACAGCTGCTACAAAATGTATATGTTTGTTGCAGAGTATTTCAATTATGTACCTGTACAATCGGCTGAGATATTAGAAAAAAATATTTGAGGTTTTAACTTTTAAAATTATCAAAACTAAGAGTTTTGATCTTTTCAAACAAAAATCTTACATTTTTCTGCTTTGAAATAACTTTGTTTTTCAATTAGGCTAAACATAGTCAATTTAAGCACAATCAAGTTTTTTAGATCTCAGTGAAAAATTTAAAAAAATGGAAAATATATTTTATTTGAATCAAAGACATTTTGGACTTCCATTTTGCAGAGCCTTAGATTCTGATGCTTTGTTCTAATTTAAAATAGATATTTTTTTCTCCAGTAAATCCATTTTAAAGTAAAAATGAGAGAAGCTTTCCTCCTCATTTCCTCCCCAGGTTTTCCTTGCAGCTGCAATTCAGAAATAAGTTGTGTATAAGACAATATCTCTATTTGTGTATTATTCAGGTTACAGCTACTGGGACAACTTTGTTTCAGATTCCAAGTTACTGAAAGATATATTATTTTATTACTTAGTCGGGGGCTTTCACTGAGATGCATGTTTCAATTTCTTTTTCAGTCTTTGCAAAAGGCTTCTACATTGTGTGCAGACCTGGAAGAAAACAAACAGCATGTCATCAAAATAAATCTCACTCAGCTGAAAAAAAGCCGAACAGAGGTTAATCCAATTACTTAATGGTTGTCTCCTTTTGCCTCTTCCTTCAGGCAGCTGTGCTTTCACATGTTCTGCTTCTCCCTCTTAACATGATTCTTTAGAGTTCTTTCCTTCATAAAGGAAAAAATATTTCATTTTGCTCTCTAAACAAAATCTTTTTCCATTATGGAGGAATAGAAATAGGCTCAAGAAATTGTACATGTAGTGTTGAAATTACTCATTTACAACCAATATTTAATTTTCATTTAGAGTAAACAGGCCATTACTCTTAAATTTGTTTGAATTATTCTTGAGGTCAGAACTCTTACTGAATTAAATATATAGTAGTAATAGCACTGCAAATTTGATCAATAACATTAATTGATTTGCTCGATAACATTAATGCTTGACTCCAGTAAATACAGGACTCCAGAGAAAACAGGATAAATAGCAGTTGGAGTCAAATAAATATGCTTAATAGAACTCTAATGAGAACAAAATTTAATGAACTGCATGTATATGTTTTCAACATTCCTGCTTCGGGGAAATTGAATGTGCTAACTCCTGCTAGCACCGTCCCTCTGGGAGTTTAATGCACAACCAATAAGCTGCACAAAATGATAACTGACCTACAAGGAGGGAGAGCAGCAAGTGAACAGTGAATGAGATGGCTGGAGCAATTAATCTTTTGGCATCCAGTTGTAGCTTGTGGTATAATTACTGTGCTGCATCTAGGACATGCCAAAATGTTCATACCTAGAGTCCCCAGAACTAGACCTCCTGTGCAGATGCTCAGTGATCCTCTGTCATCCTCTCAGCCAGAGCAGCTGTAGTCCATCCTTGCTAGTGTCTCCTGGCACTAACTGGGGTGAGCACTATTTATTTCCCAGTCAGCCTGACGCAGTATTCCCCTCTTCCTGAAATAAAGTTGCAGTATTCTTGCTATAGACATAGTCTAGAACAGCTTCTGTTGCATAGTATATTCAAACACTAAAATCAATCCTCTCTATGGCTAAATGAGAAGGGAAAACTTGTTTCCCCCGTGTGTTTTTACTGTCATTCACTCGGTGAGCAAAATTTTAATTTGTAACAATGGGACTAGGAATACAGAAAACTCATTAGAAAAAAAAAAAAATCTGTAAGATTTGGGGAGATGGACTGGATAACTAAACTACAAGTGGGTGAATCACTTGCTGGGCCAAAAACTAGCTCAAAGTTGCAGTCAACAATTCAGACTTCAAAAAAGATAAATTTTAATTCAGGCTGGTGACTGGCTGGCTGGGTAGTGCTTCTGCAGAAAAACCATTTGTGTCTTGGTAGGAAGCAAGTTAAGCATAAGGCAGCAGTGCATCCTTGCATTGATGAAGGCTAACAGCATGCTGTGCTGCATTGCCAAGAGTACAGTAAGCAGGTGGGCAAAATGATCATTCTGCTCAGCCTGACATTTGTGAGAAGGTATGTGGTGCCCTGTCACCCAGGACAAGAGACATGACCTGTAGACAGACCAGAGGAAGGCCAGTAGCATGGCTGGGGGCTTGCAGTACATGGGAAAAAGCTGAGAAAACAGGGTTTTGTTAGCCTGGAGAAAGGAAGGCTAAGAGTGAAGGCTAACTGCAATTTCCCACAACCTAAAGTGCAGTTACAGAAAAGGCAAAACCAGGCTTTTCTTGGAAGTCAACGGTCACAAGTTAAAAAAAAAAACAAAAACAAAACACTATCAGAGTGGTCCAGAACAGGTGCCCAGAGAGGCTGTGGAAGGTCCATCCTCAGAGATTTTCAAAATTTCACTAGCCCAGTCAGTTCCTGAGCAAAATTATATGACTTTGACAACAGTTCAGCTCTGTGCAGGTGGTAGGACCAGATCACCTGCAGAGCTTCCTTTCAACCAGAATTGCCCTGTGATTCCCCCAGCCTAAATTCCAGCTCTGGTCCTGCTCTGTGTAACATTAAGTAATGCAGGGTCAGTTCATTCCACAGTAAATCAGCAAGAAGATCCTAAAAAGCTGGGCTATATGGCTTCCTACTCATTGTACAGGGGTTGTGAAATGCATAAAATGACAGATGTTCCTTCAAGGATTTAGCAAGGGTGATTTCTCAAGGTCATGCAAGACTATGGGAGATCTGGAAACTGAACTAAACACAGGTTTCCAGCCAACTCACTGATTAATCAGCTATCCACTTCCAGTAAGGTAGCTGCAGCTTCTACATAAACAGGTCTGCTGGAGTGATGTCTTCCATCTGCACGCCAAATTCTTTTACATGGACCAACAGCAATTAAAAATGTGAATCTTCAGTAAACTGAGAACTTTACAAAAGAAACCCTGATGTTATGTCCAGTTTTTCTCTGTCTTTGAGTATGTATTTATGTCCTTGACAGGTCAGTAGCATAACAATAATGCATTCATATCCCCTTCAGCAGATATTAGTTATTTTGATTCAGCAAACCCCTATGATCTTAGCTGTAGACAAAAGACCCTGACCAAGTAACAAAGAACCAGAGATAAAAAGAATGGGTTGTTTCTGAAAGAAAGGAGCAATATAATAATAATTAAAGTATTTTCTATTTCTGTCTTTATCTATATACAAAAGCATTGTGATTTCTGGTCTGCCCTGTTAGTGTTTAATTAAAACTCACGCAGATTCACATTGATTTGTAGATTTTTTTTAAGCGTCTTATATTGCATCAAATAATATGGACTTATTTTATGAAAAGGGTGAACTGTATTACTATAGCAATGATGTGTCTGAAGTAACAGATAATAAAATCGTAGATATAGAAATGTATTTGTAGAAGAAGTCAGACAGAAATCTTGTCTGTTAGCCAACTCGGATCCAAAGTAGTGCCCAACAGTCCAGGTGCATTACAGGTTTTTTTCCTTGTTTTTGTTAAACCCTCAGTTATTACCTAGGGCAAAAGGCAGACTAAGATATGAGCCAGTGGTTTGATCTGATATAGCAAACCTATGTTACCATGATGAAAAAAATGAGAAAAAACATATACATGCAAGGATCTTCTGTAATGAACCATGTTCCTCAAAACATTCACATACTTATACAGTTCCTATATGATATTTTGAGGTGGTGAAGAAAAATAGGAAGGCTCACATCAAAAATTATTAAAAAGTGTTCATCATTTTACAGCTGTAGAGGGAAATAAGACAGGAGAAGAGAGCAGCCTTGTCATTAACAATTCTACATTAAGACCAGGTTAGCCATGTCAGTCATTTCACTTACCCCTATGTCAGTTCAAATGTAAAGTACTGAACACACAAATAGCAATGTTGCAAGCTGCCCCTAAAAACCTGACTCTGTTTCAAATATTTGAGTTTTATTTGACTCATTTCCTTACAAAAGGGATGAATAAAATGCCAGAAGTCTTTCTGCAAGCTCTTTGTGAGAGACAATTCCTTAATCTGCACAGACTTTTCTGCAGTGGAGAAAATCATTGCTGGCAGGGCATGCTAACATATTTCAAAGAAGTCTTTCATGACCTGTAATAAGTCAGAATCTAAAGATAACATGCGGTCTGTGAAGGTAAATTTGAGTTTGTAGAGCCACCCACAAATCTCCTAGAGTAGGAGGCTGAAAGAGGGGATTCACCTGACTAAATGGACATCTTTTCTGCAAGTCACCACAGGATTCCTTTCTCATCAACGGAGAACTTGTCTGCCTAATCAAAGAGAACTGATATAATTTATAAAACAAGCATCTGAAAGATAATAGATTAATTGTAGTTTTCTCCATTGTCTGCTGAGCAAGTCTGCATTGACCAGCCCAGGCACACCCTTTATCTATGCCTCTGTCCATGACACCATTCGCACTAATAATAATGCTGGTATAAAAGTGATTCTGGTAAATACTGTAATTGAAGTTCTTCCATATGATTTTTTTTTTCTGAGCTTCATATATATTCTTACACTGCAGTTCAATGACTGAGGAAACTGATGTTACTGGTATATTTCCTATAGCTCACATATAGTTACTTAAAACTAGATGAGGTAGAGTTAAGCAATCGCTAGCTACCTACTGTCCTTTTTTTGCTGATACTGCCCACTATTGCTATCAATGGTGCAGCTGAACTTTTCTGGGGTTTTGTTTTTTTGGGTTTGGTTTTGATTTTGTTTTTCATTCATAGGAGAAGGGCCAAGTTTCTTTAAATGTAAGGCAATGACATTGCTGGGCAAGACTTATCGGATGGCTGCATGAGTAGTAGCTCACAGTGAAAAGGAGAAGTCATGGAAGGATCTAACACTTAGAGGCAAGAGGGCATCACAATACATGGGGACCTCCATTTCTGTTTCAGAACCAACTTCTACACTGGAAATGTCTATGTACTGCTGTCTACATAGACATCCTCACAAAGCCATGTCCACCTGAGTGAAACACTCAATCACAGAACCACAGAATCATATAATGGTCAGGGTTGGAAGGGACTTCTGCAGATCATCTAGTCCAGCCCCCTGATAAAGTAAGTTCACCTACAGCAGGTTGCAGAGAATCGTATCCAGGCTGGTTTTGAACGTCTCCAGAGAAGGGCGCTCCACAACATCTCTGGGAAGCTTGTTCCAGTGCTCTGTCACCCTCAAAGTAAAGGAGGTTTTCCTCATATTCAGATGGAATTCGCTGTGTTGCAGTTTGTGCCCATTGCCCCTTCTCCTGTCACTGGGGACCACTGAAAAATCTGGCCCTATCCTCCTGACACTCACCCTTAAAATATCTGAAGACATTGATGAGACCCCCTCTCAGTCTTCTCCAGGCTAAACAGGTCCAGCTCTCCCAGCCTTTCCTCATAAGGGAGGTGCTCCAGTGCCCTCATCATCTTTGTAGCCCTCCGCTGGACCCTCTCTGGCAGCTCCCTGTCGTTTTTGAACTGGGGAGCCCAGAACTGGACACAGTACTTCAAATGCAGCCTCAGCAGGGCATAGTAGTGGGGGAGATAACCTCCCTTGACCACAGTTCTCTTACTGCATCCCAGGATCCCATTGGCCTTCTTGGCCACACAGGCGCACTGCTGGCTCATGGGCAACTTGCTGTCTACCAGGACTCCCAGGTCCTTCTCTGCAGAGCTGCCTTCCAGCAGGTGGACCCCCAGCCTGTACTGGTGCATGAGGTTATGAGTCTCTAGGTGCAGGATCCTACACTTGCATTTGTTGAACTTCATGAGGTTCCTCTCTGCCCAACTCTCCAGCCTGGCCAGGTCTCACTGGATGGCAGCCCAGCCTTCTGGGGTATCAGCTGCTCCTCCTAGTTTTGTATTATCAGCAAACTTGCTGAGGTTACACTCATTCCTTTCATCCAGGTCATGGATGAGTAAGTTGAACAGAACTGGATCCAGTACTGACCCCTGAGAACACCACTAGCTACAGGCCTCCAGCTAGACTCTGCACCACTGATCACAGCCCCCTGGGCTCTGCCATTCAGCGAGTTCTTAATCTACCTCACTGTTCCCTCACCTAATCCACACTTCCGGAGCTCACCTATGAGAATTCTGTGGGAGACAGTGTCAAAAGCCTTGCCAAGGTCAAGGTAGACAACAACCGCCACTCTCCCCTCATCTACCTAGCCAGTCATTCCATCATAGAAGGCTGTCAGGCTGGTCAGGCATGATTTCCTTAGGTGAATCCATATTGACTGTTTTTCATAACCTCCTTTTCCTCCACATGCTTAGAGATGACCTCCAGGATGAGCTGTTCCATCACCTTTCCAGGGATGGAAGTGAGGCTGACTGGCCTGTAGTTTCCTGGGTCCTCTTTTTTACCTTTTTGAAGACAGGAGTGACATTTCTTTCCTGCAGTCACCCCTCCTTTCCTCCATGAACTTTCAAAAATGATGGAGGGTAGGTTTGCAATAATATCTGCCAGCTCCCTCAGCCCTCAGGGGTGCATCCCATTGGGGCCCATGGATCTGCGGGTGTCAGGTTTGCTTAAGTGATCTCTAACATGATCCTCCTCTAAGCAAGGGAAGGTCTTCCTTTCTCCAGACTTCCTCTCTTGCCTCCAGGTTCTAGGAATCCTGAGGGCCAGCCTTGGCAGTGAAGTCTGAAGCAAAGAAAGCATTCAGTAACCCTGCCTTTTCTGTGACCTTTATCACACTTCTCGCCCTGCTTCCTCCATGCAGGATCTTGATTTTCACCATCTCATGGTCACTGCAGCCAAGGCTGTCCCCAGACCTCACATCCTGAACTAGCCCATCTTTGTTTGGGAGTACAAGGTCCAGGAGCACACTTTGCTTTTGTTCCTCCACAACCTGCATCAAAAAGATGGGAGGCAGCTAAGGAACATATATTGCTGCTCTGGTTGGTCTGGATTATTCCCCAGTTGGATGCGATGGTGTGGACATTGCCACTTTGGACCCTCCCCCTGAGTCCTTCAGTTTAAAGCCCACCTCACCAAGCTGGCCAGCCTGCTGCCAAAGATTCCCTTGCCTCTTCTAGACAGACGGATTCCATCCCTCCCTGACAGGATATAGTAAAAGAATGTCCTGTTGTCATTAAAGCCTAAATCTTCACAAAAGCATCAGCCCTGAAGCCAGAAGCTGTGCATTATACATCTGTTTCTAGCTGCAGCCTTTCTTTTTACTGGTAAAATGGAAGAAAAAATAACTTGGGAAGCAAAATTATTCACTTGCACCCCCAGGGCTTTAAAGTCTTCCTTGATTCTGCCCAGGTTCTGGCTTGCACTGTCATTTGTGCCCACATGAAAGAGCAGCAGAGGACAGTGGTCCGTGCTCTTGAGAAGCTGTGGCCCCTCGGCAGCATGTCGGGCCGCAGCTCCCAGAAGGCAGCACGCCTCACGCGACTCCTGCCAGGCCGGCAGGCGGGTGCCTCTGTGCCCCTTAACAGTGACCCACCACAAGCACCCGTCATTTTGCGGTAACCAGGGTCTGCTGCTGGTCCAGTTTCTCCATGCAGACCTTGCTCGTGGGTGTCCACAGCTGTTAAAGCTTTGTATCTGCTTCTGGTTGTGATCCAGGAGGGTGGATACTGAAGCCGAGACTTCTGTGGGCCACTAGGTCCCAAGGTGCCTCATGGTCTGTGGTGTCCCCTTCAGGTGCACTGTCCTGAAAGCCCCTGTCTGTCTCATCTCAGCTCCTCTAATACCGCGCAGCCTTTAGCTCTTTCCTGCAGCTCGGCCACTTGGAACAGGTCAACCTGCGCACACCTGAGGCAGGTACTTACCTGTTCTCCAGGAGAAGGGTCTGGGCTCTCATGGCCACCCGCCCCCTGTACTGAAGTCTCCTTCCTTACGGGTTCCACCTGGGTGGAAGCATCAGCCACCACAGGGACTTTCTCTGTGAAAACGCTGGCTTTACCTCCGAGGCGAGTGCCCACCATCCTGGCAGAGGCTGAGGGCACTTCCCTGGGCTGTGGGCCTGCAAGCAGGTGCAGGGGTCTCCCTGCACCCTCCCACACCAACTGCAATGGTCATTTTATTACCAGATCAATATTTGGAGTTTCTTAATTTCTCAGATCTCAATTTGAAAACCCTGAGTGATTTTTTCCTCCTAACAGTGACTATCTCTTCTGATGCAGAGAAACAGATCCCATCTGTCCTCCATTAACAAAACTTTCATTTGACCATTCCAAACAGGACAGATATTCTACTGTTCACATGGAGAGGACCGTAAAAGAAGTTTCAACCACAGAACTGTTGGATTTGTTGGCTCTACATGTTTCAGATTGATTTTTCCTTCCTCATACAGACAGTTCTGGCAGCACTAAATGTGGTCTTGTCCCTAACTTCATCTTTGCCCAGAGGGCTGTGGTCAGAAATCAGTAAGAATGTGGGAATACTACAGTAAGTGAAGGTAAAGAACAGAACGTACCATAGGGTTGCAGACAGCTCAGGCTGGATGGGACCTCAGGAGGTCCCGGTCCAGCCCTGCTGCAGCAGCTCAGTGCCGAGGTCAGACAGGGCTGTGCCCCCTCAGGGATGGAAACTCCCCAAGGATGCAGCCTGCGCCTCTGCCTCACTGGCTCCAGGGGAAAATATGTTTTCAACTGCTGTAGAACTGAAAGGAGACAATGTAAAAAAGCAGCTGACCTTGTCTTTCCACATCACCAAACTTCCTATATCTGCTGAGGTACAATAGTACAACAGTATTATTTCACCGTAACATGTGACTGTGATGGGAATAACTAACTGTGAAGAAAATATACAAACCATAACCGAGAATGCTTCTTTTAATGAGCAAATTATACAATATATATCAAGTACAAATACACACTTCTGCAGAAGAGAAAATTTTTGTATAAATGCAATGTCCAGGTATCAAAAATAAGGACAACAGGTAGTCAATGCTTTCAGGGGAAAGAGACGTTTCTTTCTCACCACTGGTTTTGAGACACATGAAGAAGTGTCATATCACATTTCAACTTCCCATACGATATTCTATGAAATACAAAGCTTCAGTATAATATACTCCATGTCAGGACTCACTCTACTTCTCCAGTCCAAAAAGAGATGACAGAGTATGTGATGGCAGTAAGTCACAACTTCACAGTGAATAAGAATGTAAGCTTTTTTCTGGCCTGACGACAACCAAATCCTGCTGACTTTTTGTCAAAATTATATTAGGGATAGGTGTAGAGAAGTCAAAGCCACTAGAATTTACTGCTGTTTTCACTACAGAAAAAGCATGGCATTGAAGAAATGTCATTTTCAGTACACTCAATCTTCAAATGCGATTTGCAAACTGGCCTTTGGTGATAGGTCTGTTTCATGCCTATTTCCTACTTTACACAAGCAACTAGAAAAGAACAACAGATCACTAGCAAATGTATCAAAATCCTCATATTTTAAGTCTTAGAACTATCATTTCCAGACCTGGCCTTCTAACTGGTTTAGGTTAGATGAATGCAGCAAAGTCACAGACTGCTGCTGCTGTAGAGTCTTTGGGGTTTCTTTCCTGTCATATTAAGTCATGGCAGGAAATATATTTGAATTACTGTCCTTCAGCAATATTACCTGTGAGGAATTTTCTGAGTATTATTACTGAGTCTTTAAAATTACCATTTTGTCGTATTTATTTAGCTCATGCTGGAAATGAATATTTCATATATGTGCTTCAGGTTAACACTATTTCATCTGTTAACTTATCAAAATCAAAATTCTACACACAAAATATTTTAAAAGTTACTACACTTAATAAACTACAGTCAGGTTATTAGATTCCAAAGATGATCTTTGGTTTTATAATCACTATGTCCAGTGGGAAGATAATCTAAATGCATTTTTTAAGAAAACCCATATCCACTGACAAAGCAAAGGAATTCTAACAAGAACCAGTATCAGTTTGTTTTGCCCTTTCCTCAGAGCAAGTGATATAAACACATATGAGCCTATTTCCAAAACACCTCCTGATATCAGAAAATGCAACTCTCCAGTGATTAAATTCTTAATCAGACCTGCAAGACATCTTTTATCAGCTCAGAAATAATTTATTTTATGTGACTTGGCACCAGTTGTAGCTTTCTCAGTTCCAGAGAAAGATATACTAGTTTACCAGAACAATTCTACATCATTGAGGTTAAAATGAAAGAGTGATGTTACATTCCTGGCAAAGACAGACACATTTAAAGCAGCCAGTGACAGCGCTCGCAAGATACTAGGTTGTAAAGCTACTTATTATAAGTCACATTTTGTTCAGACATGATAATTCCAGTACTTCAAAAACCACGAGCCAGGTTTCCAAAAACATTATTATCTTTAAAATAGTAAGAATGATTTTATTGAGATTTATGTGATCCTGCTTTCTGTCCACCAGTCTCCAAAACTCACTTTTGGGCAGTAACTAATATTAATCAAATTTTTACAGTGGTACTGAGGTCTCACAGTTCCTGCAAGTGTAATGAAAAACACCAGTCATGGGCAGTGCAGGTGGTGCAGCTGGTGGTGGAAGGCAAGTCAGAGTTTCTCTGTCTTACCCAACAGCAGCAACAGAAGCAGTCATCATCTCCACAGCTTTGGATCAATTGGTGCTTGCCCAAGCAGCATTATAAAGGGATAGGTAAAGCAAATTAGGTTCTTGGGGAAGATTAGTATCTTTTGCTGTGTAAGAAAAATGAAGTTCCTATACTGATCGGTTGAAGAAGTTATGTAGGAGAATGGGACATATCATGGTAGGGGGCATGGAGTAGTTGCAGAGAGCTGGGATTATGATGGTGGAAAGGCAAGAAACACTGTGCAAGAATCCACAGGATATGAGGCTTCCTCAGTTCCACTATTCACAGAATGGTTCAAGAATGTTTTTTTATTGTTAAATCCTTCTTGTGTTGCGTTCTCAGGCTACAGTAGAGTTAATTATTTCAGCCTTTCTTTGCAGGTAGGAATTTAATGTTTTCATTGACAGTTTATGTTCTCACAGTACAGGGAGGTGGAGCTAACACACCCCCCCCCCCCCAAAAAAAAAAAAAAAAAAAAAAAGAAAGAAACAATCAAACAAAACAAAACAACAAACAAATAAAAAGAAACAAAAAAGAAAACCCAACACAGTTTGATATATGTGATAGAAAATCAATAGAAAATGGAACTGGGAGGGATCTGGAGTAGGCAAGATAAACTGCCCAAAACTATTGCCAACATATTTTTAACAGTCTTATTTCTTAAAGCTTTTCAATAAAAAAATACAAAACTTCCCTGGGTGCCCAGTTCCAGTGCTTCACCATCTTTACATCAACCTTACCAATGCTTCCTGCACCAGTAGCTGGCACTGCTGCTGCTAATGCACTGCTTTAAAATAGCAGGAAACCTCTCACCAGCAAGGACTAGATGATCATTATAGGTTCCTTCCAATGGAAATATTCTAACAATTTAGAGAAAGAGAGGACCTATGTTCCTTAGCCATAATACAAAGGACAATGATCTTTTCCATTTACGCTAACTTTTGATTAGTCTGGGAGGAAAGAACCTCACAAAGCCATCCTATCAATAAGACATTTTTACAGAAACATGAGTCCAGCAAAATTAACACTGAAGATAAATAGTCTTGTTTCAAGTTCTTACCATCACATCTACAGCTACACAAGTCATACAAATGAGATGTACAAAGATTCTTACCAGCTACCATTAAGTAAAATACTTCCTTGAGGGGGAGAACTGCTTTGCTTTGCTTTAATCTTGGAAGAAACCTCACTGAAAAAGCTTTAAAATTTAAGCCCATCATATCATTTTCTATATATTGTGGACAGATGCTAGCTGGCACCCTTCTGTAGAAAAAAATGTAAAGGCTCATTCAGAGACACCTACCTACAGCTTCCCAGTCTACTTCTTTTCACAGCCTACTATTAAGAAATCTTAGGGGTCTCATGTTATACCATTTTCCCTTTGACTGACAAGAAATATGACCCAGGATTTGGCCATGGGCATATACATACATATGAGAGACTGAGACACAAAAGCAAATATTTAATTCATTGCAGTAACATCCAAATAAATTCCTTGCTCAAATATTAGAAGGAAAGCAGCATCTGCGTTTGCTTTCATGAAACAGTTTTGTTCAATAGATTTTCCTTAAATGATTGGGATTGCTTTTAGTGGAATTGAAATGCATCTACTATGACACCATTTCACTGTGAATGCTCTGAGGCCTGAATATTTGTTCTTCTGCAGGACTCTGAAAACAAAACTGTCATTTAAATGTAATTACTTTAGCCCAGGGAAGATATGCACTTATAAGGAAAAATCCTGATAGCTGTAAATGGGTCGTACGGCAGCATTCCCATACGAAATCAAACAGTCTCTCTCATAGAAATTATGCAACCAAATTCTCAGCATCAGTATGTTTTGTTTCATATTTTGAAGAGAGCGCTTGTGTGAATGTATGCTTGATTATCTAACAGTGCAGAAATCCTTAAGAGTTTTAAAAAGCAACTAGAATAATATGGCTGCAACTCTGAGTTTGAATTTGCAAAGGTCAGTGATCTTTTTTATTATCAATATAAATGGCAAATGTATTTCTTCTGCCTTCCCCTCTCACAAACAAAGCCTTAGCCCCAGTCGAGCTGGCGGTACAGGAACCTGGCTTGCGCAGGTTTTTGAGGCACAACTGTCCCTGGGAAACCAGAAGTCTCATTAACACCTGCTTGATCTGACTGTACAACAGCCTTCAGTAGGGCAAACCTCTGCATAGCACCACTAGTTTTCAATGACTCATATCCTTCTTGAAGGTTGTTCCTCACAGTGCATTTCATGCAGCATGGTCAGCAGACTGTGGCCCTAGGAGCTCCAGTGAGACCCCAGGCTGACACATATCTACTGTTGCCTGACTCCTGTTGACAGTGCTCCTCTTTGTCACTTCTAGAGAAACCTCCTGCTGCAGACTCAGAGGCTGCTAACATAATCTTCCTTGCCACTCCCTGCCATGTCTGGCAGTCTGGTCCCTGGATGACAGATCCCCAGGTAAATCCCCAGGAGGTGGATGCTTCCAAGCTGCCAGCAGACCCTAACACATGTTCACTGACCACCTCTGTCGGGGCAGGACTCCTCTCTTTGCTGCTTTTGCTCAGATTCACTTCACTCCCCAGCACCACACAGGCTTTGCTGTAAAACAAAACAAAGGTTTATTTATCAGAGTTGAAGGTAATAATTTCAAAATTATTCCTACAGTACTGCAAACACAGACGATATAAACTTATTAACAGTGAGAGGCTTCCTGACTTTTCCTGGGTGTTTCACACAGGGCCTTTGTGGCATTTGTTGACCTGAGAAGATGATGTTCCTCTTTCATGAAAGAGTGACATAGGCAAGTAATCTCACTAAGCTCTGAAGGCTTTCTCTTTTTTCTCCAGATACATCCAGGCTGGCTTCTAGTTTCAATTCAGGGTCGTGCCAGTGGCTCACATTCTGTACTACTGTTGTGGTTTAGATTTTCCCCACTGTGCCATCCTGACCTACAGTAGGTGCAGGTGCAGGCACAGCATAAACCCAAGCAGTGTGACACTTCTGGTGTGGGAAGGGTAGGGAAAGACTGAGGAAGGTGGGCTTCTGACTGATTCCCACTGTAGTTATGCTAGATAGTTTGCATTGCTAGGTGTTTTCAGGTCTATAAAATTTAACCATGAATTTCATTATTGTCTTTATTAAATCTTCATGAAAATAATCCAAATTATGAAAAATAGCTAAACCAAGTAATCTTCATTAAAAATGTAAGTCATATCTATTTTCTTAAAACTTTGGGTTTTGGTGTTCTTCCAGCTTTTTGCTTGAGATTGCACATGATTTTTGCAGATGCAAATTTCAGGAAAGATGGAAGACTCCACCTGTATGGCCATCCACTTGTGTTCCCTCCCCTGTATCTGTTCTCAGCTTTTGGGCCTCTGGATTAGTCTCAAAAGGATCTTCCCTCAGAAGTGCAGCATATGAGTCTGGGGATTTTGTACTATTTCCACAATTACTTCCAAGAAACACTCAGAGCATCAAGTCAGGATAAGAAAAAAATGTGACAAAAAATAAACTGAACGTCAGAGTCATTTTATTCTTGAGAGACCTTGCAAATTGTCCCACCCTTACAGCCCTGACTGCTTGGATCAGCCAACTTTCAGAGGAATAAAGCCTTCATGATTGTTTTGCTCTTGGACACTGAAATAACCTCCAGTATCCCCTCAGGATCCCTCCAAAGGGACAAGCACATTAAGCCCCTAAGGCACTGTTTTTCTGGAAACAGCCACTAAATAAAGAGGCCAGAGGAAGAACAGGAATTGTAGGTAGCTGTGAAACTATACACTGCTGGGTTGTAAATTTTTTTTTCAATTCTGGTTTTGTAAAAGCCTAAGCAATTACTAAAAATACATATTTTTAAATACAACCATAAAAGAAAAGAATTATATAAAGAACAGTTGGGAGCAACCCTGAGAATATCAGTTAGCCCAACTCTGGCAGGATCAATTATCCCTGTGTCATTCGTGAAAGATGTAGGCTAAACCGTTTTTAATATCTCCAGTAATTAAGATTTTACAACCTCTGCAGACATCTACTCATACAGTGCAAAGCTATATTTGTGACTAGCATTGCCACTTTCCCTTACAAGCGTGAAGTGTTTCCTGATATCTAACTCGACCTTTTTTTTGCTGAAAAAAAAAGCCTATTACTGTTTCTTTGTCTACCAAAGACCTGAAAAACATTTTATCCTCTCATTCTTTGTAGCAGGCTTCTGTACAGCTGAAGTCTGTTACCTTGTCCCAACCATTTCCTATTCTGTGTCTTACCCAGTCTCCAGTTTTTTCAATATTTCCACAAAGGCCATCTTTTCTAGAGATTCCCCTGGTCTATGTGGTCATCTTTCTCAGAGAGTAATGACCACAGCAATCCAGCTTAGCAATACAAGTCTGAGAGGAATAGAAAACCCATGGACTGCATTTCTGAGTGTACATCCCAGACATGATGTTCACAGCTGTACAACCTTATTAATTTATGTTCAGCTTGTGGTCCACCAGAAATTCCACATTCTGTCTCAAAGATCTGGTACTTTATCTTACTTCTGTTTTGCCAATCATTGCGATCTGAGTTGCCATTAAGCTTCATCTGGATTTTTCAGACCAAATTGTCAAGATCTGTCAACACCTGCAGCCTTTCTTCCCTATGCTCTTTTAACTATTAACCAGAAACGTTTGGCATACACTTTACACTTTCAACCACCAAATGTGTTATCTGGCATATACAAGACTACTTTTTCCCTTCTCCCTTGTTTGTCCATCTTGAGCATGCTATAGTTATTTATGTTCTAGTCATACAAGTTATCCTATCTCTGTTATGCCAGTTAGGCCACAACAGCAATGAGATTAAGTTGCTTGCATTAATATATAGATGCCTATATAGTATCTATGGTTTATAGTATAAAAACCTTTGATGGGCTGACCAACTATTACCATTTTTATTTCTTCTAAAACAATCTTAGTGACTAGTGGCTACTAAGAATAATCGTTTTGTATCTAGATCCTCATTGTTTATATTTAGTCAGGATCTTGTCACCTACCACTGCTGATCCAGGCTAGTATCTCTTCTTCGGAGGTCAGCAAGAGAACATTTTAGGATAATCTAGGTTGGCAAGATAATTCTCCATTTTTGTGAGGTGAACTCTGATCAGTGGATCATTACTTCATCTTTGTTGAAAGGACCAAAGTTTGTGCTCTACCAAAGTTTGTGCTCTTGAGGAACCTTAAGGTAGTCAAAATTTGAGTTTTAGTTACAAAGAAAGTAATTACACATGCAAATATGTCAATTACTTATGGAAATTATAGGTTACATGACTACCTGTTCATTTGCATGCACAATTACCCAAACTGAATAAGAAACTATGACAAATTTAATGTACCAATTGGGTGTGCAATCAGGCATTCAGCTTATTCACACCTAATTGGGCACACCTCAGTTTGAATATTTTCCTACTTTTCTGCTTACCTTTAACATTTTGGGTGAAGGATGTATAATAATTATTTCATAGTTATAAAATTGAACAAAAGGAAATCACAGTTGTCCACAAAGAACACACACAGCAGTACTGCCTACAAGATATATATTCCACCCCCCTTCGCCCCCCCCAGTTCAGCGTTGTCTGAAAACTATACAAGGTGCCACCAGGTCACAATGTTGGTGTTGTCATTAGTCAGTTTACAGACTCCATTTCACATCAACCTTTTAAACTTCTGAGAAGAATTCAACACCAATAGCACCAACATACAGAGATTACAACTGACTTTTCTTTCAGACTTGGGACTCATAGATTGTATTATATACACATAGTGCTTGTGTAGCATGAAGTTACGTTTTTAACTAGGATGGCATTTAGTTCACTGAGGACCAGATTTTCAGCAACAGGCAGGCACAGCTGTTTGTGGATGCCTGTTTTATGTGCATAAATGTCAGCTGGGTAATCACAAATCAGGTATCTGCACATGTACATATCAACATTTGAGTGGCTGTGCAGGCAGGCAAACAAGTGATGTAAGTATACAGATCCATTTCTAAGTCCGAGATGGACTGATATTTGAGGTGCAGTTCTAGATCTCACATTCAAGTTAGTCACAGCTAAACTGGCTGAAAATAGCTGAAGAAGGATCTCATGATAAAGCACGAGAAGATTTCAGGATAAATTCAGAGTCAATAAATGCAAAAAAAAATCCCACGAAGAGAAGTAATTATAATTCTATATGTACAACAGCAGGCTTTCAATAACATTTTCTGGCTCAGAAATGAGACTTTGGATACATTATGAACAATTACTTGAAAATGTTAGCCCAGTACTCAACAGCAGTTACAAAAACAATTAGAACGTGTGGAACTATATAGGAAAGGGAGGAAAACTGCATAAGGTCACTGAGAAAAACACTTGTGCACCTACACCTCAAATGCTGTGTGCAATGCTGGCTACCACATATCAGAAGTCACATAGCAGATATCAGAAATTGGTAAAGTAGAATCAGAAGAGGCACTGAGAAATGTAACAGGGATTATCAAGGATTATCAGAAGTATGTGATGGTCTCTGAGGATAAATCATGTTTGGTAGAACCCTTCTTAAAATTTAGAAAGGCATATTCAATATTTATTAAATGATTTTTTAAATTGAAAAAAAAACCATGTCATGGAAAACATAAATAAGGAACAATGACATATTATCTTTCATAACATACAAAATAAGGGGCATATGATGAAATTATAGGCAGCAGGTTTAACACAAACAAAAGGAAGAAAAGTTTTTTGCAGTACACAGTTAAATTGTGGAGCCTTTTGCCACAGTATGATTTGCATAGCACAAGTATGAATAGGTCCAGATATTTTTTAATAAATCAGGGAAGATCCACTATATTCTAAAATAAGATGTTGGAGATGTGACTTTACTTCACTAAACTCCTAATCCCAGAGTGCCAGAAGGGCAAAGAGTGCACTAGGAGAGGTGGCACTCCTCCCCTCCTGTTTCTTGTAGTCTTTTCATAAACATGAAATATTGTTCGCTGTCAGAAATAGACAATAATCTAGGTGGACCTTTGACTTTACCCAGTATGGCTATATTTATAATATAGTTCTTGATCCTTTCCTTGGGAATTTCTACCTCGTTGCCTTTTTCCTGTCTCACGTGCTGCTTTTATTTTCATCTAAGTACAGTCTTTGTTCTCATTCTTACTGAACTGCAACCTAGTTTTTTCAGACCATTTCTCCAATTTGCCAAGATAGTTAGATTTAAATCCATTTCTTCCTATCTTCTCTAGTAACAATGATTACCTGAAGGAATGGCTGATGACAGTAACTCTAAATCTTTCAACACCTGCACAGTTAAATTACCCTAAAGATCATAAAACTGACTGATGTCATACACAAGGGAATTATGATATTTTAAAATTGTGATATAGATGTCTGTGTAGATCTGGAAAGACAGAATATTATGGTTCTCAAAAGTCTACATGATTTTCCTGGCATGCTGTTATTTTGCATAATATCACTAATTGTATGAAACATCCTAAGAGTTGTTTCTGAGCTATTAATATTTATGCGATTGGTGTAGCTACTGTTCTCAGTTTGTAGGCACCTGTTGAAGACAAAAAAGAAAAAAATGTTTACTGTGCTATTAGTTTGAATGATCTCATATTACATTTTCAAGGTAGATTTTCCTTCTATTACCAAATGCTAATACTAGATCCACAAAAGCACTGATGTACCTAGCCATCAGCTGAAGACCCTAGAGTTCATTATTTTCCCTTCTGGCAGTAGGGCTGGGAAGGAAAAGGGCTGCTAAGTGCAATATAATGTTTCTCCCTCAGAAAAGGAAAAGTATATTGACTCTAGTAGAGTGCTATGCTAAAAGGGCAGCTTGACCAAGCTTAAATTGAGGCAGAGAACATGCAAATTAGCAGGCAATTGTCTGTGCAGATATCTCGGGTACCTAAAAATGGTTGCACAAAGGCTGAGTTGGGAGACATCTAAACTGATCATTCAGAAATTGAGATAGAAGGAAGGGAAGGAGGGAAGAATTGGGACACTTTAACCTGTGATGCACCTCTTTCCATTAGGAAAGTTAATTGCCTTCTCCTGAAGCTGTCATCTTTCTTTTGGAAGGTAAGGAAGAGCCAGTGCTTTTTAAAAAAGTATGTCTGGAGCACAGGGCTTGCACTTCTGCCCAGGCTTCCCACTCCTTTTCTCCAATAGCACAGTGTACCAAGACCTCTCTCACAACCTAGGATTTTGAGACAATTTGAGCAGTAAGGTATTCAGGAAGGAAAGTGACAGAAAGAGAGGAGCAAGAAGAGGTATCTTCATTCCCTTCCACTGAAGATGTTGCACCTCATACTAATTCATTTTTCATGAGTTTACCTGAAAGCAGGCTGCACCTGGGTTACAGTTCAGGCTCTCAGTTTTACATTTCCTCAATTAAATTAGCGCTGAAGAAGTACTTAAATACTTTTCTCTTTAAAAGATGTTTTGATTCAGATTCTATAACTTGGCCCCAAAGATGACTGTATCTATGGTTTTCTTTGACGAGATTTCTCACTTGTTTGACAAAAGTAATTGGCAACTTTTTCCTTTCATAAGGTGCTTGATTTAGTACCACAGTTGAGTCTCATACAATTAGTCTTTTATCTATCAGTAGAGAAGACATTAACTGAGTTCAGAACTCACTAATTGGCAGATGCCCACACGCAGCTGTCAATGGAGAGTCATGCTGAATTGAGGAATATTCTAACAGGATGATCACTTTGCAGGGATTAATTCAATAATGCTTTGTTAATGGTCTCAAGTAATACACAATATCACTGCTAGTAAAATGTGTGGATGACACACAGATTGCCAGAATAGCAGATAATAATGATTAAGACATCCACCTTGTAGGTCTAGGTTCACCCAAACAAATGATCTTTTTAAATGCCAAGTATCTGTAGAGCAAAGCACCTGGACCATGCCTGTGAAATTAAATACTGCATATGGAACAGGGACTCAGTGAGAACCACACAGCATGAGCAACAGAGCCTGAGCTTCCAGAGTGATGATGAGGTGAAAGGGGGCTAATGAAGGCACTATGTAGATAGTGGAGCAGGGGCTGGGGACGAGAGCATGCTTCTGTATATGACACTGGTGAGTCCAGCACCCAAATACTAGTGCAAAAATTTCCAAGAATTTTCACTGCCTTCACACACATGCAGCAGCTTTGTTCACTGCCTGTTGCTCATCACACCCTGTTGTGCCTTTGTGTAACATCCATTGAATAAAGCATATGAGTTGCTTCAGGAGCAGGAGAGTGCTGTAACCACTGGGCAGCACAGCGTTACCACGCTTAAAGCCCCTTTCCCTCTCCCCCTACTCTTTCATGTTTGGTATCAGTGCAGCTCAGTGCCCATCCCCCGGTCAGAGTGGCAGTGACTTCCCCTTTGAGTCACACCCCATATTCATGCTTCCTCACAGCCTGATCTAGTGTACAGAGATGGAAAAGGTGTATCCCCTCAGGTCAAACCTCTCTCTCCTCACTGTTATGAGCATTTCTTGCAAATACCCTGGTAAAGAAAGAGTGGACAGGGAAAACGGTTGTGTTCTTAAGGGCTAAAACCTTGGATTTTTTGAAAGAAAGGTTGCAGATCATTCCCATCAGCAGACAGGCTGTGGATCCTGAGTAGGTGGAGTGAAACAAAATTATTTAATAGTCCTCCCTAGAGGATGCACTCAGTCTCCAAACCCTTTCATGGTTTTACAGTGAAGCCAAAAACACATCACAATGAGTCAACAAAACTTGACTTCCCAATTACATGACAACTGGAAAGGTATTCTTTATTCTAATCAAAATACATGCAAGCACTTACCTCACCAAAGGGGCCTGATGTATGGCTGTGTATTTCTGGACTTTTGGACAGACATGAATCAGTTAAATATACATTTTTTCAGTAAGATATATCTGTTCAAACACACTACATTATTGACATTTCTAAAAGAAATATTTATGTTTGCATAGTAAAACAATAAGGTAAGAGTTTTTCTAAATCATCAAATGATTTTTCTTACAATGAGAAAGCTAGACCCATGAGGTTTCTTTTTGCTTACCACAAACAAAATAAATGACATATTACAGATTTATACTATACAGAAGAGTTCTCCTTCCTCAACATGTTACTTTCCTTAGATTACATAGCTGAAATAAGCATATATAAAACCTATTATTGTTGATTAAGAATGTAACTAGTTATTAAATATACATCTACCGTTTAATGTCCTTGGAGTCACAGCACTGCCGAAGGTTAACCTTTCCAGCTTCTTAGAAAATACAGAAATGTCTACTAAGGTTTATGATGTTAAAGCTTCCCAATTAACTAGTTTAGACTGCTCAGACCAACATTTCAGAGTCATGCATAAATACATCACAAGATAAATTAATCTTGTTACTCTACTAACAGGAACCCTTTCTCTCACTAAATTAAAATATATACTTATGTCTGAGGTCCAAATACTGTCTTGAAGAATTTTAGGTACTTGCCAAAAGTATAGCTGCTTTCTGCTTGCATACATAGTCTTTAAAAGTCTTAGCAAATATCTTCATAAATATTAAAATATGAAATTTTGACAAATATAATACAGTTGTCAGTACTAATATCCTCCTGTATACACTTGGATCTGACAGGAAGGTTACTCCAGGTCATCCCCATATCAGGAAAAACCATGGCTCCTGATCAGCCCATGTGTGAGAGCAGGCAGACAGACGCCTTTGCACTAAGCACACCCTCTTGTTCTCCTCCTAAAGCAGGCAGGAGAGAAGGACTCTCTGTGCCCAACTGGAACAGGGCCCTGCCCTCACATCCAAGGAGACAGAGGAGTGCATGCAGGTTACTATCACAGTAAAAAATAAAGGTATGTGAGGAGGTAAAATAAGTATTCTTCTTTAAAACAAATGTTTTGAGTTGTCACCAATAGCCTCCCAGTTCTTCAAGGAGCTCAATGCCATCCAAGTTGGAGACTTAGCCTGTTCTTCTCCCACATCCTTTTTGGAGACAGTGCAAGAGGCCATGGGCTAAAGAGAATGACTTTAATGTCTTGGGAGGAAGGGGAACACAATGCAGGCCGTTTCAAGGGAGGGTCTGAAGCTGCAGTCTGAAGCCACAAAATCATCCGAAGCTGCACTGTTGCTATGAATTTTTTTCCCTTATATTCACAGTTGCATTTTTACTTATGAATAATGTGCTCAGTCCCCTAGCTTGAAACCAAACTAGCTCCTAAACATACCGAGTTTCTTCGCTGTAATCCCAGAGGAAAACTGTGATTAATATACTATGTCTTTAGGCAAGAATTTAAACACAGTAGGAGTACAGCTAATTAATGTATTTTCAAGATGCCAGCCATCTTAAATCATTGGTAAATACAAGTCCAGGAGATGAGACTGCTGCAAAACCTATCAGTAAGGTGCAATAGATTGCTATGATTAACAGTTTCTAATGGATTCCCATGGAAGGAATGATTGATTTCCAGTAAAAAAACCTTAGTTTCACAATAGGGAAGCTACCACCTCCTTCTGTTTAAGAAGGAGGTCTGAAATTTATGAACTAGTTTGTGTAGAGCATTTTCTTTCCCTGCCATTAATTCTTTAAATTACCTTTTAACCACTACTGACACCATTTATTTTTTGTTCATTAGCCTTAGGTTTCCCTACCACAGAGGGGTGGGCCCTTCTCATAACAAACCAAGAAAATATTGTTCAAAGCTGGATAGTAATCATTGTTACTATCTGCCTCTCCACAGAAATATGACGGGAGATAAAGGCACAACATGTACGCAGAAGTACAGACAACTGCCTGGTTAGAGCTAGAAGAAGGCAATATAGCAACATACAGGAGGGTATAATGTGTTGTAAGCTCAGAGAGTTTATGAAAAGACAGAGAGGAGGTTTTTTTTAAATTGCTAAGAGGAGCAAGCTGCCATTCTGAAATAAACTCAGACCTCAGAAAGTCCTAATTCCTAATGAAACAGATGTTGTCTGGCCACACTTGGTTTTCAGGCTCCCAAATCTTCTGATGCTGCTCTTGGTCATTCTGAAAAATAGCCAAATTCAGATACATCAGCAATACGCAGGCTTTGGCTCTGGCTATGCAGCCATACACATCTTGGTCCACCTCCAGCTTCCTGTGCCTGACTGCACAGCTAGCAGTGGCTCTGGTTGCTTTCAACACCCCATGGCAAAGTGCTAGTCTGTGCTTACAGACGTGTTAAATGAGAGCAGCTTCCAGCATTACAGTAAAGCTCCAACTGACACACCAAGATAGGTGTCCTAATACCTTAAATGTTCTGCCATCGTCTCTTCTCTCACCTCTCATTTGCTCTTTGCATCCTTTAAAGCCTGCACGTACAAGGCTAGTTGTCATTTTAAATTACAGAACAAATGAGTACAAAAATAATTTTCTGCTGACCAGTGCAAGCAGCAAATAATAACCCTTCCTGTGCACATTGGTGGGCCAAGAATCAGAGCTGCATCTCCATTCTCTGTCCACATGTGAGTCACTGTTCAGCCAGTGCTCAAACTCACAAAGTCACTGCTTGGAGCAGAGGTCCAAGTTGTTGATACCACCCAACCAAATTACAGTAACCGCAATCCCAAACACATGGGCATTGCCCATTCTGAAGATTTTCTGCACTTTATAAAAAAATAAAGAGTAAGAATTTAAACATGTAATAAGTTCCAACTGTACTACTTAAAACAGCTTTGGATCTCTGGACTGTGATACCGTCTTAGCAAAAGGGATGGGGAGAGCTTAGAGTAAAGCCTCTGCTGGAAGGTTCTGAGCCTCCGTTGCTGTTTGAATAGAGGCTGGGTTTTTCAAAGAAGAGTTTTAGTTGACCACAGAAACAGTTCTCGCATTTCTAGGCAGAGTCCTCAGTGCTAACACAGGACCCTATGATTTTTTTTTTATTTTTTTAATCTTTAAGGGAAGAAGAAAAACTTCAAACTCTGTTATGCACCCATCCCAAAAGACAGATTGATGTTCAATGTGTGCTTAAATGTGGTAAGAGGCATTTTTTGTTAAGATCCACTGCAGTGTCTTTTATTGACCCACCACCATGCAGATCAGTTGTTCTGGAAGCCCGAGCTTACATTCCTTACACTGCTGAGGACTTGAATATTCACCATAATAAAGATCAACTTGGAAAGGCTTTATGCCATAACACAGTACATTCCTTTTACCTTGCCCATGGAAAAAGGAGCCTGAGCACATCTCAGTACCTATAGCATGAGTCAACAGGTCTTCTGTGAAGGAGAGGGACAGATGTGTGTGCAACAGTGCCTCTTTGAAGATGAAGGCCCTGATTAAATACATTTTATTAAACAAACATTTTTCTTTAGAGACCTACTTTTTCATTACAAATAAAAGGTGTCAAAGGGCTTCCTCCTGTTGTTTAATAATCTGCAGAGGAAACAATCTCTTCTCTGTACTACCTCCATGCAGCATGTATGCTGTTTCAGGTCCCCATTACACCTCCCTTGTAAGTCATACCAAGTTTCCCCTTGCTAAGATTTCTGCTTTAGGATGTGATGAGTAGTGACTTGGAAGTGACTCTATTGACTAGAGCATATAGAGCTAGGTCACATGTAGCTGAAGTTTGGTCAAAGAAATCTCACCCATTTTAACTCAAATGATAATTATCTGCTGTTTTTATTGTACGCTCTCCTTCATGTAAGTACCCAGCAGCTATACTTTTGCATCAAAAGATCACACCAATGCATCAGGTACTTCCCTTCAGATTAACAGTGCAAAACACAAAATTTGGAGCACAGATTATAAGAACCCTGACTCAACGTAGGTGGACTATCTTCAAAACACTGATACATTTAATTTGGCTGAAGGAGGAGTGGTGAGCAATTTAAGTGTCATCATGAAGAAACAATGACTTATTATAGATGCAGACAAAGAGGATGCAAAAAGAATGATTTTCATCTTGGAAAAAATTATATAGATAGTTGAAGGTATAGGTATAATTGTAATTATAGATACAGATAGACTTTCAAAAGCTGTTCTTCACTGGTGATAAGAAAAACATTCAGGTAACAAACAAGATTCCGTATGGCAGAAAGCCAGATGATTTCATCTTGAAAACAGAAACAATTATGTATGTCATATACCTGGATACGATTCCATCATGAATGAATTCAGCCACCAGGAGGTATACAGTCCAGTTCCTCTGAACCAAAGAAATACCTCCTCCACTGCTCCTAGCGCTGTCCTTCAGAAGCACTGCTATGTGTACATCTCTCTGACACCACTCTTAGGCAGTCTCATTTCCGTAATGCAGCTTTTAACAGCCAGGAGTGATTTAAATGCATTTTTCTCAGTCCTAGGCTTTTGAATTGTAGAAATGTGATTTTGGAGGAACCACATGACAATAAAGCAATTAATGTATTTTTTCTAGTCTTCTGCAGAGGTGTTACACTCAAGAAGAAAATAAAGGATCTTTCTGGATAACAAAGCCTGTCTTTAACACCTTTGTGGACCCCAAACCTGGTTTAAGTCTGTATGCCAGACAGCTTTTCCAGCTGGCTTGCCCTTGCAGTACTGTTTTAGAAAATACACCAATCTGCCTTTGAAACAAAAGCCGCATTTCTTCCGTTTTTATACAACGTACTTCCCAAGGGAGGAAGCAGAACCAGGATACAGCTCTCTACTTAGTACCTTACCAATTCTCCCCTCACGTTATATTCAATGTGTACACCTGTCAAGGGCAAGGGCCCTGATAATAGGAATCTCCTGATTTCAAAAACAGGGGGAAAAGCATTCAGTTTTCCTAGTTGGAGTGTCACCTAGTTCCAGACACAGTAGGATTCACATATTCAGATTTTGAGGACTGTGGTGTAGGTGTCTCCACAGGAGTTAGTTATTGACTCCCTTTACAGAGTGATAGGTTCCACAGCACAAAGCTCATCTCCTAGGTGAGATAACCCTAACCATGAATTTTCTTCTCCACTGATCAGAGCAGGGATCCAGGCGATTACCTCACAAGTAGATATTTAAGGTTGGGTGAGATGAATTCCCTGAATCTGTCTTAAATAACAGCAAGCCCCTATAGCATAAAAGCCTTTGAAGAACCACAAAAGAAGACAGTTCTTGTAACAAGCATATCTCAAATCCACTGCAGTGTTGGACACTACACAAATCTGTAGCATGTAAGCTATTTTTAGTAAAAGTAGGAAAAGCCATAGTGGGCAAAACTAAAGGTCCACCTAGTCCTGTTTCTGAGAGTGGGCAGCAGCCGATGCCCAGGAAGGACATGAGAACTCTGCAAGCTGGAACTGACGCTCCCCTGGTGAACTGTCAGAACACTTGAAGCCCTGTGTCCCAAGAGCTCCCTGAGTCAGTGGCCATATTTTTTGCATTTAATGACCATAGATAAATAGTTATTTTATAAATATGTTTTTGGAAGTCATATATACTTTCAGCATCTACAGTGCCCTGTGGCAATGCTGTAAAGATTTTAATTAGAGATTGCATGAAGACTCACCTTCTTTTATGCATCCTGACTGTGCAGCCTGATCCTTTTGTGTGGTGACTCTTCGCTCTTGTATGAAGAAAAAGGCAGCTATTCCGTTTCTCCAAGCCACTCATGAGTTTGTAGGCTTTTGTCATGCCTCAAACCCCACTGGCTATTTTCAGGGCTGACCTAGCACATTTACTCTCCATGTGCAGACAACGTTATGTCATCTTTGTTATCAGTCTCTATTAATTTTTAGTTTTATTAAATCCTCTCAGTGCAAGCTAGCTCAGAACTGTACTTTCTAGATTGATTGCTAGCAGTCAAAAACACTGCAAAGGGGATGCAATTTTTTTATAAACAACACAGTAGCATGTGGTGTGGTCTCTACTAAAGTAAATTGATATTCCATTGATAGATGATCAGAAAGGAAAGAGAACCCTTACACGCTGGAATTAACACTCTGATCATGGCAATATTTATCTTAATGCTTTAGTTCCTTGCCATCACTGTCAGGCCTGGATCTTCCCTTTTTCCTCTCTCTTATCTACTCCCTCTCTGGTATGGTTAATTTTGCTTCCTTGATAAACATGAGTTCCTTGTCTATCATGGTGTCAAGAAATGTGTTTGTTTTCACACATGGTTAATACATGAGAATGCTTCTGACGTAGTATGTCTGATAATTGTGGATTTTGAAAGGAAAGATGCAAAGCCACCTACTTGTTTATTTAACACACGCCTCAGATATCTCTTTGGCTATCCTCAGGTGAGAGTGGATGAGGCAGAAACTTTGGGATAGATGAAGAGGAAGGAAGAAAAAGAATAAAACTTTGAATGGATGAATATGCTTCTGAAGGGCTGGAGGCATATACTAATCAAATCATGACCTTTCTGAAAGTCACCTACAGCAAACTAGAGAAGATAATCCAAACAAAACAAAAAAAAAAGGAATTTTTTTTCCTTAGAACAATTTATGGATTTTGAAATTATATTTGTCTCAAATTATAAGGAAATGTGAAAATCCGAAAAGTTTTAGCAAAATAAAATATCCAAATTGAAGCAGAAATGTTTTATGTCATTGTTTTAACTAATATATCATCAAAAGAAAAATTATATCAAAATAAATTTATTTAAACTGTTTTAAAAATATACTTCAAAAATGTGGATGAGATTGAAATGTTTCAACTTTGCTAAATCCAGAATCTTTAGTAGGAAAAAGCTTCCTGGACAAACTCTGACCTGACAAAGTCTTACTCAGGAGAACAGGGAAAGAAAAGCTTCATGATGGAAAAAATTAAAAGGCTTAAAAAGAGTCCCCTCCCAGATGCAGGCAGTTTCTGATGATCTCTGATGCTGGGCTACAGTAAAGTATCTAACTAAAGTGACATTAATCATCTGTGCTCTGAAATTATGGACCTTACTAGCTGTGGATGTCATGGAGGTAATAAAGCTGAGGGATGAGTTATTTAAATTTATAGAGCAGGTGCAAGCATTAACTAAACTTTTCAGAAGACCAGTCTTACATTTTAAGATGGAGGTTTATGATGTGATTATTTTTCTAGTTCAGTAAATCATCAAGTGACTTATAGTGTCCTCTTATTCTCTTTAATCTTGAGTGAATCACTGAAAGGAACCAATATATGTTTGCTACCTATGACTTATTTTGACAGAAGTTGAGCAACAGAGCAGCTTTAATTTGAGAGTTTCTCTTCCATGAGAAATTGTGGTAGTTTGCCATTTGAGTTTATCCTGACACAGAACCAAGCGTGACCTGTGACTTCCTTCAAAAAATGTGATGTTAATAATTCAGACTCATAATATCGCTTTAGCCTTAATCAGAATAGTGGTTTTGATTATATATATATATATATATATATATATATAAATGAAAAAGAAGAAGATATTACTTTAGCTATTTTAGTTATGTTATAAACTGTCATAAAATCAATTTTAAAACCAAAGTCATTCTGAGAAGGAAAATCAAAGAGAAGTCATTTTAATCAAAATACTCTTGCAAATAAAGACTGCAAAGTGGAACATTAAAATCAATACCAGTAATGCTACAAGCCTCTAGTAGTTTTCCTCACAAAATAAATAGTCCCTTTGGGAAACTCTTAGGTCAGAAAAGCTAACAGTTTTATTCTCTGCCTTCCCAATATTAGTTATCTGACTGCACCAATACTTTTCTCTCTAGGGTGCAGTAGTTTCATTCAGTGAGACTGTGTGGCAAAAATCCCACAGAAGCTAAAACCCATATAAAGTACCCATTATGAAGGAGTTTGTTTGTGTATCTCAAATCCAAACCAAGAAGCCATGCCATCTCTGGCCTTATGGCCTCATTATTTAGTGCCTTCAGCCCCTGACACAAACTCACTTCGGCAATCTGAAACCCACAAATGTCACTCTGAAAATAAGCAGTGCTGAAAAGCAGCAGGCAGGTGCCTCTTCATTAGGTGGCATCCAACAAATACACAGCTTTCCCTGATAGGCATTTGTAATAGATACATTCTTACCTGAACTTCATAAATAAATAAATAAATAAAGCCAAAACAAAACAGCAATTCTCTTATTCATGTTTTTTTTTTAATTATTTTTTTTATTTTTTTTTCCGCACAAGGGAAAATAATGGGAAGGTAAAACTAATTATTTCCAGGGGAATTTCTCAAGTCAAACCATGCTATTTGCATTTTATTGTCTGTGCAGAGGTGTAAATTGCTCTTGTTTGGGGCTTTATATTGCACTGATAAGGTGCTTCTAGAAAAGGGAAATTAGGCAGAAAACTAGCATTATTATGCATTTCTGGGATGCTCATACTTAATTATTACAAACAGCCAATCTTTGAATAATAAAATGCAGGGGGTTAAACAGTCAAAAATAAATGTCTGCAGCTGCAGTGCTATGAAAGTATCATTTGATGAATTACCTTGAAATGGAAAAAAGGACTCATCTCCCCACCTTCTACCAAAAAACCCTAACACAAAAACCACCTCAAAATCAATGAAATTAGAAGACAGGGAACTGGCAATAAATTAAGACTAAAGAAATTCTCATATAGTAGATCCATTTGCTTCCTTTCATATTGCAGGGACATGAGCAGAGAAAGAGGCAATGGTAGTAGGTCAAATTCCCACTTTCCCTGAAAAGCTCTGTAAGATCCTTCACAAAAAGAACAAGTGGCAGAGGATGTTACTCACAGGAATTATGACTTCAGGTCAACCTCAGTTAATGCCTGAATTTTAATTAATCCACACTGCACTGCAGTTGCCTCTGCATTTTACTAAAGCCTTATAACGAGGCAGTTTTATAGCAGTGAGAAATTAACAGTAGGCTAAATCCACTTTTCTATAGCATGGTCTTTTATTAATGCAACTGATTTACATGTATTACTAGCAGATAAATTCATTTTCCCCTTTAATTCTGGAACCTGAAGATCATCACACTCTGAAGTGACTGCAAACTATACCTCATGCAAAGACTCTGTACTTGACAGGGGTCTTTGCAAGTGTTTCTTCCAAGTATCCTCCTCATTGCTGCATCTTTATATCATGAGTAAGTTTAGTCTGTAATTTTTCTCAAACTACACTATATGTCAAATGTTTTTAATGACACTATAATAATGCAAGAAGCTATGGTTTAGCACACTTGTACAACGGCACATCACCCTGATGCACCACATGGGCTGAGAACCATGGCTACATTTTTTTAAAGAAAAAAAGCAAGTCACATGTATGAGGAATTAAATAATGAAAGATGAGTATAAGCTGGGATATGGCAGTTCCATTTTTCTTTTCTGGTTTGTTGGCTGGTTTTGTGGTGGGTTTTTTGGGTTTTGCAAAAACATGTTTTATTTCTCCTTGAGGTCTTTGCTATATGACCATTAAAAGTGTCTAATAATAATAATGTAAAGCCTTAACAATTGTACCTCATGCTTTATTCTGAGCACTTTAAGATTTCAGTGTATTTTCTTGTTGGTTTCTGATAGTCTGATCTGAACTGCAAAAGTTTATGCTCATCAAAAAAAAAGAAAGCATTGTGAAGTTTTTGAATATGTTGTCATTTTCCACCACGGTGTTAATTTAGAAACTAATTAAAAGCTTCATATTTCATATTAAAATTTTATAAATTCTCAGTTAATATATCAAACTAAAAGAAAAAGGGGGGGGTGTCATTAAGATCAGTATTTTTACAGCTTCTTCATCAGGATTAGGCTTTATGCAATGGTTCTAGAAACATACAGTAAGATCAGTGATTCTCTACTAAGAAATCACATGTCTGTTAATTATTTTTTTTTCTTTCCATAGTTTGAATTGAAAAATGCTGCTATCAAATAATATGATTAACTGTTTCCTTTAGCATTATCACTGCTGGAAATAGAATTTATTCCATGATATTTCATTAATAAATATTTTTTTGTAAACTTGGGAAGAGGCAAGGTGTTAAATTTTTCACAAAGACAAAAGTTTAAAAGTTGTAGCTCTGAATAGAAGAGAATGATAGTGTAAAAGAAAATTATCTCCCTTTTGACCAGTGCGGCATATTTTTGCTACATATGCACTTTCTCAGCTGCTAACCTCCAGAGTTTTCATCAGTTAAATTGATGGATGAAGGGAAGAAAGATTGCTTGCCAGCCTGGTAGTTTATCCAGAGGGGAAGGGACACTGTCAGTCAGGGTTCAGGTACTAGAAGGGCTTTTGACCAGCCAACCATATGTACATGTCTAGAAGACTAAATGCTATTTTTCCTCACTACTCAGCTCATGAGAATGAAACCAGCACTGTCAAGACACATGCAGGCAATGAGACAAAATACTTTATTTTCTACTGTCTACATACAACAATGCAGCACCTGGGAGCTGAAGGACTACATTCCTACATAGATGAGAAACCATAAATTACTTTTTTTTCAATGTAGGAATTGGGAAATCTGTACTTCCTCTTGGGAAGTTACACTTTGCAGAACTGGCATAAGGAATGCATCTGAATATACCACTGAGATTATGTGTGAAACAAAAAGCTACTGTGGCCTTTTTTTATTATTTTTTAAAATCTGTGTAAACCAAAGTTAAGATATGGAAAATGTAAAGAGAATGTGAATAAATGTTCTTGTGCCTAAAGTAAGGAATACTACAGAAAGGACATTGGAGAAGCACACAAACACATGACTGTCATTTACTGGGTCTCTCCCTCCCAAGAAAAATAAAATCTAGAATGAAATATGGTCATTTTGCAGACACCACTTCAGCATCACAGTCGGTTCTACCCTGGTTACTCTCTCCTGAGAACAGCAACATTTCCCTGAAGATACAGTCATCTCTGTGAGGAGCTAATATCAATTCTCCCTGATGTGGGATCAAAAGAAAAGTCAACATACATGAGATGATTCTAGGGAGCGCAGCACAGAAGAAGTTAAGAGGCATGAGAGTAGAAAATATTTTTGAGGGAAAAATGAGCTTTTCTTGTGCTGCATCTCTGCCTGATCTTCATCTGTGAGGACATTCACGACCTGCAGACTTCCAAGAAGTGACAGCTCAAAACAGTATTGTAAACATGGAATATGTTAGCTCTCTAAAACTTACTGTTGGGCAGCAAGAGACGTTCAGTGTTACCAGAAAAAAAACTTACATGCTGATACACCACTCAGTTATTTCTTATTTTTCTTTCAAAACCTTGATAAAAATCAAGTACAGTTGGTCCAAAGTCCTCCACACATATTTCAGCACAAGCAAGCCAGACAAACACTCCCATGTACAAACACAAAAATATATATGTATTTTAATTTTCATTTGGTCATATTTTATTTAACAGAATGTCATTCTTCCTCAGTAATCAACAATGATTTAAAGTAGTAGTACTCTCCAAAGCAGCCCATTGATCACAGAGAAATGATGATATTTAAATATACAATATAAAGAGTGACATGTTTCACAAAGTTGCTTAATCTTCAGATTTTAGGTTGGAACACAACAGACCAAAAGTAACCATCTTACTAGGTCCAAGAATAAAATTCAAACTGACAAGTTGTGAAAAGAGAATAGTTATTGAAACTATACATAGAGAGAACATGATTGATAGACTTGTCCTGGCTTTACAAATCTCAGACCCCCTGAGTCCTAACAGTACTAAACTGAGAAACAAACAAATTTTATCCTGAGGATACAAGCACTGTTTGCAAATTACTCCTGTAATTTAATTTTTGAATTTTTGATATTTTGCTATAGTATTTTCCATAAGGCTCCACAGTAGATTGCTGCATGCGAAGAATATTCAGTAGTTACCGCTATGCAAGTATTACAGAACACAAGAGCCTTAAGGCACAGATAGCCAATCTAGCAATTTTAGATGTCGCCATAGCTAGCTGTTAATCAGTATTCTCGTAACAGAGTTGTATTAATAGATTATGTGAGTGCTTTTACACTTGCATGAGTGCAGAATCAACAAAGTTAGCGTGAGTTGTGCACAACCTTCATTGGGACAGGAGCACTTCCATAATCTGCTGTTGCTTAAATGTTGGGGCAGTAGTCCCTACCTGAAGAGTGATAACTAACAGTCAGGGGAAGGTAGCATCTTAAATGACAAGAGCTGTCTCAGATGACTGTCTGTCTACACCTGTGCGGACTCCTAGCCAGAGTCTTTTTTATTATTATTATTCCTCTGTGATGAGGTCAGCTGTTGCTCTCATTTTCCATTTCACCCTGTTACCAGAGATTTGTACAAGGGAAATATTTAAAATAGTGGTCCTCAAGCTCTAGTCTGCAGATTATCAGGGTGTTGGGGTTTTTTACAGTTTTCTCCAGTCATTCATAGAATAAAGTATGGACAGAAGACAGGATGTTGTTGAATGCAAGGGAGTAGGAGAAGACAGGATGCAGACTGGGGAAGTTTTGTAGGACACATTTCATACAACAGTCCATAGGGTGAAAGAGCTAGAGAACTAAATGATTTAAAAGAGACTTTTTTTTTTTTTTTTTTTTTATAGTGTCAGGTATTCTATATGTATCTCTCTGAATATATTAATAGGTTTACAGTCACATTTTCTACTATTCAATTCCTTCTGCCACTGATGCATGGAAGATGCACATGAACCTCAGGGAAAACCGTATTTAAGAGAAAGTGATTATACACTAAGACCCATCAAGGATACAATGCAACCAAACCCTGAAACTCTTCAGTTATCATAATCTTAGGCATTACTTATAACCATCACCATTTTAATATTTTTAGACATTAATTGTAATGCTTAAAGTTGTCAGTTTCCTTTAAATCATCTCCACTCTGAGTGACTAATGGATACAATTAACATCACCAGCAGAACTGTTTAAAGACACAGAACACAGATCACCAGCTACAGCTCAAAGGCTGCATAATTAGCGCAAGACACCGAGGTGCACAGGAGAGATTCCCACGCTGCTTACACTCACAGCCTTCTACACAGAGTAGGCGCCAATATTGATGTCAGGGCAAGACAGGCTTTAATCTGAGCAAGCACTGAATTCTCCCACATGATCTTTGCAGCAGGGACTTACAGAATACATCCCTCTCTTCTCTTCCTATGGACAGGCTGCTGAACGTTAGCTTTCCAGCTCCTGAATGCTACATGGTACCCACATCCCAAGAACCACTGTGGAAACAGCAGCAGCAGAGGCTGTTTAGACCTGACATATACATCAGGTTTAAATACATCAAAAGCAAGTTTGTGTTGGCAAGAGAGAAAGATGCTCTCTCTCCTTTCTGATGACAGATGTGTGGTGGGGTATGTAAGCCCTCTCTTACATTACAGAGCAAGTGAAAGCCTCCCTCATCCTGATATTAAAATGACAGATCAGTTCACTCCAGCTCCCCATTGTTGTCTTCTCCATAGGCATTTCACCATTCCTTATGGACATACAGCTCCTTTCCTTCTCTCCCTGCATGACTTCTTCAGCCAGGCAGGACATGGCATTTCACATATTCCTTTGAGTACCTGGTTGGGGCCCATCTCCAGATGAAGATCTGGTGGCATGCACTAATCCATTAAACCATGTTCACAAGCTCAACTACTGCACCTACAATTTCACATCATAACTCTATAGACATAGGAAACTCCACCATGGCTGTACAAGGTAGACCATGTGAAAAAAGGGAATTCTGCTCATAACGTAGATGGGGAACACACGATAGGCTACTGGTTCACTTTTTTGGAAGCATCCATACAACTTCCCTCACATCATTTTTGCCATTCATATGGCTTTTATTTGCAGCCTTGTTTCTGGTTTTTATTTTAATTATTGTGTTTTATCATCTTCTATTATCTTTTCCCTTGCTTTTTTCTCCCCTTAAATTTTTATTAACCAAGGGATCTGATTTCAGATGCCTGCCTTTAGGCACTGCTGTGTGTTGCTCATGATGCGGCAGCCTCTTTAAGGAATCACAGAAGCATTTCCATATCAGACAAAAATCGTAATTAACCCCCACCACTTGCCTGCTGCAAATTGACAGACATGCCAATTCTCTGGAAATGAATTCTCCACTAAAAGCAAAAGGAAGCTTTATTACACCTTTATTAGAGAGGACTAGTTGTAAGTGACCGATTCAGAAACAACAGGCTGATCATGGTCCCCACAGACAAAATACTTTGGTCATGTTTTAACAAAAATATGCACCACATGGAAACATCAGCATCTTCCCTTGGAGGTGTCTCTATTTTGCCTGTGTGCAGTGCTTCCTCTCCGTTTGGATTCCACAGTGATACCATAAACTCAGGTTTTCAACGCACTGCAGAAACTCACTTTTTTTTCTCTCTTTTTAAACTCCTATTATGTGAGTCTGACATGTCTGTTATCAGTTTAAAGCAGTTTACACACACAGAGCACTGGAGAACAAGTGACAAAGTAGGGGGAGCCTTGTGACCTATGTTTCAACTTCACCACTATGCAGCATACCACACGTTGTTATATTTTAACAACAAAATCACTTTTCAAATTGTGCAATCCAACAGGGGTCAATGCTGTTTTGTGGCAACAGACCCATACGAAGGGAAGAAATTAAGATCCCAAAGCTGACAGGAAAACATTCCCACACAACTGAAAGCTGAAAAGCAGACTGAAGGGTATGTTCAAGTCAATGTGCTAAATACAGACCCTTGACATGGGATGGTTCAAGGTTACAAGGCAATACAAGATGTGGAGTCCTATCTACCCAGCTTGCATTTTCATTTGTGGTCACTGAAATAAATAAATATTCACTGAAATAAAATGCCAGCGTTCCTTGTATAGTTAATGGGAAGTATCTTTCAAGGCCCTCAAAAGGAGATCCTCCCTGACCAAGTTCAGAATTCTTTACTGTGCAGCCAAGATTTCCTTTTGGGGGTCTTCTTTCCATCATTATACAAGGGAGACAGGCATTTCATTTGGGGGACATAATCCCTTTTCACAGTTTCCTTAGCAGAAATGGTAAAATGTACATTCAGATTTAACTCCACAGGAAAGAGACCACACCTGGTTTCTAAAAGTCTCATGGTAAAAGATTTAGATAGGTTTCTAAAAAAAACTAGGCATGACTGAATCAACAACCAGACATTCTTCTTATACAAAATAGCGACACGTTACTTTCTCTCCTGCAGTTCAAACCAGGCTGAGTGATCAAAGTGTCATTTTTGTTGTATATAAACACAATGTAAATGTCTTCAAGATTTCATAATGTCTCTAAGCAGCTATGTTTCTGTTTTGCTACCTGGGAAATGCAGTAACTATTATTTTCTTGATTTCAGTGTGCTTTCAACTTTGTGGACAAAAGTACTATCCTCAGCACCACAAATAAATGCTCATAAACTACGTGAAAAATGCCTTGCTTTAGAAGGACACGACACAGCTAGCCACATGATTAAGTGATTTTTCAGTACAATCCTTTGAGACCTTTGTTCTTGCCTTTCATATTGATATTTACCTTCCAAACTTGTCCTGCTACCCAATTCTGTTGGTAACTCAGCAGGACATTCCCCATAGGCAAATAAAGATTATCAAAACCAAACTCAGTGCCTCCACCCCATTTTAATATTCTAAACAAAATCCTGAAGCCTGATTTTGAATTTTTCTCTCTTCTATGCTCTTTCAAATATGACTTTTTCAAAAATCTTGATGAACACATATGCTGATAATAACAAGGACAATATAACAGGGACATAACCCATGCTTATTGCAATGTGTTTCGCAGGTAATTCTAAATGGTAGCTCTGACATACAGCAAACTTTTTAATTTTCCAAACAGAACAGGTAAATAATAAAAGGTACAAACAAAATATTGTCAGGTTACAATTTTGTCAGGTAATGAGCTTAGGCTTTGCTGTGACTGTGATTAAATAATACAAAGAGCATTGCATGCAAGGTACCGAGCTAAAACAATTCTTTAAGAGAGCCGTTAAAGTGAATCTGCACCTCCACGTATCAATGACCTATTGAGGTCCCTTCTACTTCTGTTTTCCTTAATTCCATGTGTAGTTTATGTATGTCTCTACAAATATCTCTTGTGACTAGGCATAGCATGTTTGTGGAGTGCAAAACGTCTTTTTAAATACGCTATACAGTAAATTTACATTTCTGTAAAGACATCTTAAAGCTATTTTACAACTAATAACTATTGGGAGCCTTTGTATTTATTGAACCTTAGTGGGACTGATACCTGTCTTTATAAAGCCAAGAGACTACTGACATCTCTGATTACAGCAGGAAGGCTTTGGGCATGGAAGTTTCCAAAATTTTTCCATATATTATTAAACATATGTTTCATGGAAGAGACATCATGTAAGGGGATATTTTTTGATTTTGCCAAAGGCCTGAAACATCAATTTTTACACTTTTTTTTTTTTCTTCCCCTTTTTTTCACTTAGTTGCTTGGACAGGTGTATCTAGTTTTTCCACTAAGTTCCTCGTATTGCAAGATATTTGTTTTATATGCATATTGGCATGCATAATTACAACAATGTTTATACTACCCAATACACAACAAAGGTAAGAAATTAAGAGGAATTCCTCCCAAGCATTTGAAATCCATTTTTAGCACTTCAATTCTGCTATAAAAATTAGACATCAATTCCTATGATAATAAAGATTGGAAAAAGTTTTCAGTCCAAATTTAATCTATTAAAAATTGACCTACCTACAAAGATTTTCTACAAGAAGCAAGGGAAAGGCGAAAATCCTTTATTCACCCTGATGTGTAAAAGATAAATGCCTTCAAAGAATACCGAGAGCATGTAAAGGATAAGTATTTTTCTTACACATTTCCATGTTCTTAACCGATGTCACAACTGCAGTTACCACTGCCAGAATTTGCTTCAGCAAAATAAAAGCTGCAGCCAAGAAGACCTGTAGCCCAACTCTTTAAAAGTGAAAATCTTACTGAAAAAGTAGTTTTCTTTGTGGTGAAGGATGAGGTCTCAGTTACACAAAATTAGAATATATCCTACTTTCATTCTCTGGAAAGAATATATTAATAGTCAATAACTTGAAGCTGAAATCAGGCATCAGAAAACATCACATAAATTACAACTAAGTGTATAAATAAAGGATTTGCAAACAAAACAAACCGATGAAGCTTAAGCTTCAGACAGTTGAGCAGGCACACTTTCCTACCAAGATGGTCTGTGGGTATGTAAGAGGCATTTGCATTTTCTGACCAGACAGCTGGTGTACTCTAAAATCAGCATTATTCTGGTTTACACCATTTGGCCCATGTATCCGAAAGCATCCATGAAGATTCTGATCACCACTGTGTCCCAGTTTGCATACATCTGGAATACTGACTAAATCCTGAAGCCCTTAAAAGGAGAAAACTTCTACTGATATTAGAGTTTTATCTGATAAGGACTTAAGAATCAGATTGATGGCAATATACTATTCTATTATCCGTAAGTGTGGGCATATATAACATACATTCAAATATGGCACTTATGCAAACCCTTGAGACACATCTCCCCTATCCAGCATGATGTTACAAGGAATGTGAAAAAAAGGACTGAATAAAGTCGTATCTAAGAATTCACTAATCTTTCAAGTTTCTTAAACCATACAAGTGGTACTACAACAGTTTCTACTACTGAAAACTTGTAGGACAGACTGAAAAGATGTTCAGGCTCTGTATCTTTTCTCTTTACATTTCATAACACATACCATGAAAATAGAATTAGGAGAGCAGAAAGGCGATGACTTGTTCAGACAAATTCCTGCAATGCAATGGGGTGGTGGGGCATACGCTATTTATCAGCGTTGCTAATGAACTGCGATGTGGGAAAGCTTTATCTGTGTGCTGCCTGGGCTAATCAAGGGTGATGCTGGAAGAGACAGGGTTGTCTCAGCCCTGAGAAACGCCAAAGCTGTCCCCACAGGAGTTACAGCTAAACTCTGAGACGACTCACTTCCAGGTTTCACTCTCCACTTCTCTCTTAACTCACTCCAGCCTACTAACTCTTACAGCTGCAGTCACCCTGGGCGAGGAGAGGTGACCTGCAACTGGTGACTTTGAAACTTCAGTGGTCACTGAAGTGATGGAAGAAATTCTTTAAATTCTGGCGCTTGGGAGGTGGGGCTCCTGGGAACTGTCTCCTCCGCTGTGGTCAGTGTATTCTTAACTAAACCCTGCGTTGCCCAGACACGCTCTTACAATAACTATTCAGATGTCTTGGCAGGCACCCTGTGTCTTCTCACACAGATTGCTGTTAAGTCCTAACAAGAAATGACATTCTTGCCTCAGCATACAACAGGCTGCACACACGTCAGTCAGCACACAAAGATGACACAGCCCCTGCGTTTCAGCTGATTTACCCAATCCCTAGTGAAACCTGTTGCCCTTTTGAGGTAAAATGTATTTCTCTATTATGGCACATGTTCAATATATACAGTTACACTACAACAAAAACAAAATTGTCCTAAACACATAGGCGGAGATGTTTGACTGCAACTTATTCATATTAATCCTTGCTTGGAGTGGAATGCTGTTGTTCTATGGAAAGTTTTACTATATTAATAATGACATTGTCTCAATACACAATCTATAATATATCTAAGTACATTGAATAAGTATGATTTCTTGTATAAACCTTCAATTAAATATACCTGTCTAACAATGTCACCTTGTATGTTTGTCAGAGATTGGTAGAAATATATATATGTATCCAGTTTCCCAGTGCACAGGATTCAGTGATTAAGTTTTAACCTCTGCTGCCAGGCTTTACTTTCAAATAATGGTTATTATGCTGTATTTGGAGGGCTACTGCCTCATTCCAAGGGAGAACAGAGTTCTGGAAAAATTCTTCACATGCACCCAAAATGCAAGAGAAGTAATCCCAGTGTGTCCCACATTACAGCACCCAGATTAGGGTAACAAGCCTGGTTATTTGCAAACTGTAAATGAAAATTAAGGAAGAAACCTCACAGAGCCATACAGCCCAACAACAAAGCTATCAAAGAGTTGGTTCCAGCTCATCTGTTATCTTTTTCACAATGCTACATGATTTATGCTAATTCACAACCCTAAACCACAATGTTATTTGGGAAATCAGTTCCCACAGTTAGGAAATATTCTACTGATTACAGCATCTCCAAGTTCTTGTATTCCCTCTTTATCTTTGCACATTACATGAGCATTGCAGAGAGAAAACAAAACAGCAGTCAATACACTAGCTGCAATATGGCTTCCTATGAGAAGGACAACATTTAATTGGCTTTGATATTTTTATTTGTCCAGTATGTGTTATTTTGTGTGTGTGTGTGTGTGTATGTGTGCGTGCATGCACACTTTTTTTTCTCTTTTTTATGGTGCACTTCACTGACATATTTAATAGTCGCTCATTTCCATAGCATTTGTTTACCATAACTTACAAAGTCAAATCAGAGGATTATATTGTATTTACAAACAAGTTGGCACTTACAGAATAAATTATTGATTCCTCTTTATTATTTTTTTATTATTATTTTCCTTTTTCCTCCTCTTCTTTTTCACCGAAGGGCAGCCAGAATTCAGGCAGAACAGTAAAACTTGATGCCTGCTGCCATTATGCTACATTAACATGAGTAAATAGGATTCCAGCCAGTACACTCTTTCCCAATGGTTTGCTTGTTGCTGAGAGGCAATGCCTTCCACCTCAGTTCATGTCCGATGCTCAGGAACTGTTAGTCAAGTGAAAGCAAAGGCTGCATGTTATCTTCCTCGTTCTTATCCATGTGTTTCAGCACCCCAGGATCCACAACCGACTGAGACCTGCAGGGGGATAACATGTTTATTTGACATTTCTAGATCAAGACAAATGACGGTAAACCTCAGCTTTCTTCCGTTTATTTGACATTTCTGCCAGGGCTTAAAAATAATGGTACAGCATTACCCAAGCATCTGATCATTGCAAATGGTCAGAAAATACCCTCACAGAGTGATTACATGGCTTTAAAGGACTCAGTGCTGGTTTGCGGATATAGTGGATTCTCTTTTCTTTGGTGAAACAGTAAAACAGGGTGCATCCTCCGCACACAACAGAGGGCATGAGAACTAAGCTGCCTTTTCTACTGACTTAATGACTCTCTCTGCTAGAGGGTTACATGGCACCACGGTGATAAAGACGATACAACTCAGCCACCCAGGTGGCTAATGGCACACTGCAATTAGTAGCATGTGTTAGCTGGAAGCACAAGATGCTTCTTTTCTAAATAGCACTTAGATGCAACAGTATGAGATCCTAAGCCAACCCTGGGGAATCCTGCCATGGCCAGCAGGATTTCTGGAGCAGTGGACACATCTGTCAAACTCACTTAGCAGCTCAACTAAACAGAGCAGAGAAGGATGGTAAGGGTAAATTCAATGATGACTGTAAAATTTTTCCAGGTTCTCTGATTCAGCATAAATGCATAACACTGGTACTGATACCCTGCAACAGCCACATGTGAGGAAAAAAGAGGAAACCCCAACCCCCAGAAAAATCAAAATGCTGCATTAAAAACAAAATTTGAAGTCTTACAGGGTTCGGTAAAAGCAACCCTTGTTAGACGTTTCCTTTAGTGAGAAGAACCTCATGCTAGAAATGCCTTTCTCTTCCTTTCTGTAAAGATTTGAAATGGCTAGAGCATGTGACAACTCTACAATGTAAGTATCTATTTCTGACCAGTGAAAGCACACTGAGACTGCAGCATGGCTACAGATTTGCCTGTTTGGGGGGCTACAGCACAGAGAAAAAGCTTTACAAATTCTGACATTCCCAAGACAAACATACATAGTCAATCCCCCACTCTTATAAACTGGCATCCTCTACTGAAAAAAATGAATGAGGCTGATAGCAGGAGACAACGTGGTCTTTCTCAAAAAATCTAAAGAAAACCTTCAAAAACAGAAGAAAAAATATCTGAATTAAAGCATAGGTGAAAACTTTAAACACAAGGATATTTTTTAGTATTACTTACCACATTCTCTTACTAATGCTAAAATCAAGAAAATTAGCTTTAAAAATCTCATGCTCTCTCTTGTGATAAACATAATTCAAATTTTTAATTAAAACTTACAATACTGTACAATAACCGTCATCTAGAAAGCTGGTCAGTTCCTCAGGCAGAAAACTAAACCACTGAATTAAAAATGCTCCTTTAAAATCTTCACAAGGTACCGTGTCAATGCAAAGCTGATTGAAAATTTACTGGTGAAAAGCTGTTACTCCTGAAAATTCCAGTTCATCAAGATAAAAAATGCTGCGGAAGCATATTAATTTCAAAGGATTCCCAACCAAATGTAAGTACTAATAGGAGACTGAGCCTCTTCCTCAGCTGCCAATGTCTGAGCAACCAAGCTTTCCAGTTTTCATCTGGGGAACTGAAGGGGAGCCGGAAAGGCTGCAAACCTGCCCTCAAATTCCCCATAAGGCGGTTTTGACCATAAATTTGGCCAAGGGCTCCAAACTCCCCAACGCCAAGGCAGATGTGAAAATGGAACTACACAGACCCTGATCTATGGATTGTAAGGTCAGGAGCCTAAATGCCTTGAAGAAGGAGAAATATTTTTCATTCAGTTTTAAATCAACATTTACTGTCATGTTTCATTCATTTCAGCAGCAATTCTGGAACGAAGGTATGTAAAAGGAAAAACGGTTGTGTAAGTCTATAGCTTACATCTATATCTACATCTGCCAGATAACTTAACAGACATTACTGAAAACATTCTCACAAAACACAGTAGGACAAAGTTGTGCTACAAAGTCCCACTGCAGAGGTGAGGAACCAAAGCCACACACTGCAGATTTGATAAACACAGACATCTGCCCTGCAGGGTTAGGTGAGAAGAAGATGCAGGTCTCCAGCTGGGTGTCTCAGCCATGAGAGCCACGGGGGGACACAGCCGCAGGCCAAACATGCTGAGACAGCTGCAATGGTGCCATGTGATGTGAACGTGTTCTCCCCAGAAGTTTGTGGTACAGGTGGGATTAATTCCTCCTTACCTCCTCTACCCTTCTCACAAACAGCCTTCCTTTCAAGTAGAGGTCACCCAATTCACTAAAGGTTCAAGGAGATCTAGAAGAATGGCAGTGATTCATACAGGGGCAAAAAATGAGTAAGAAATAAATTCTCAGCAGAATTTTGGTTTAAGAAGGATATTCTTTCAGAACAACTAATTTTAAAATGGCAAGCCAAATTAGACAAGATAATTGCTGGAGGTCTGCTAGGCACTTGTGAAATTTGTTCTAAAAAGTTCAGTACTTTTCATTGACTTACTTTCATGGTTTTTTATATGTTAAGTAATTTCTTCTGTACTAACATACCACACTGAGTGTGGTTTTAAACTGAGCGAAACAATCAATTAGGTTCCAAATTCAAGTTAAATTTGATTTTTAATGGAATAGAGTTTATCTGTTTTACCTTAACTTTTCTATTTCTGTTTTAACAGTCTGTGCACTTAATACATGGAAGTCCTGAGACACTGTGTCCATCTTATCACCATTCTCTTCTATTTGGTACTAGCACAGTAAGTCTACTTAGTACTTTTTATACCCAACAGCAGGGAAGGAGGATTCCAGCAGGTGCTGCAGACACACTAACTGAAAAAGAATGTGAGAAGGTCAGGAAGTTTCAGCTCAATATTATGTAGATACAAATTTCAACATGCTTATTTTCTGCAGTATTTCTCCTACTGTGTCGGGTAACTGAGATTGAAAGAACGTCAATTTGAATCTTACACTGAAGTGTAATTCTGCATGAAGGATTTTTCAAGCACAAGTTAAATGAGAATAAAAATTCAAGAAAGAATGACTAATCTGGTCAATCCACTGCTTTTCCATTTAATAATGCGCTTGCCCAGGATAGTCTGGAAAAGTCTGCTCCAAAGGGTCTTGTCACAGACCTTCTCATGGTTTTTTGTTGCATGCTTGGATGAAGCTATTTACTCTCATTACTTCATTTTGCAACAGTAAGACTTCGACATTTCAGCTCCTAAATTCCACTCTTCTCTCCAAGACAGCTTCTCTATTGACTCATAATTCTTGTATTATGTGCAAACCATATATAAATATATTGCTCACTTTTGCCCTTCCCTTGGCTCTTTATTGTCCCATTTTCTCAAATACTTGTGTTAATTGCATCTTTGTCATATGGTTTCAGGACCCCTTTTAACTTCTCCTTATCCTACTTCATTCCCATCCAGTCCCTCACTTTTCCCTTTCAATGAACTGATGGGTTTTTTCAATACAAAATCCTTAAACTTCACTGCTTTTTTTCTTTCTTTATTCCTATGGCAATCTCCTCTTGTCTCCTCTCTATTTCCCAAAAAATATCACCCTTTTAGACTTCACTGTCCTCCCCAAGCTACGCAACATTTTCCAGCCAAAACCATCTTCCTCGACGAGGAATCTGAAAATACTTTATCCTGTTTCATCTGCTTCCAGACTCTCTCTCCCTTTTGCATCAAATGCCATCTCCTGAAATTGAATTCTCAGTTTAGCATACTCTGACTTATTTTAATGACTTCACATATTGTTTGCCGTCCTGTCTGTTCTTTTCTGAGTCATTCCTAGGCCTACCACTTATGAGCTGCACTCTGACTTTTGCTGTCCTGCTCAACCTTTTCTATCATCCTGCTGTCATCTTTCCCCTTTCTCCTCTACTGCCCTGGCAAGGTCGGACCAGGTTTACCCCTCCCAAGTGAATCACCTCACTGCTTCCACAGCTACTGGAGAGGTAACTAACCTCTTCCTATACTTTATTTCGAATGATAAAATGCAGTAAGCAATTATACTGTATCTTCTCAAAAAGAATATCAGAACGCCAAGATGCTTTGGCACTGATTTTTGCCCCGGTTCTCTCCTGATTACATTTTCTTGTGTTGTGTGCAGTCACTGTGACTGACAGTTCAGATGCTGTAAATGTCCTGGCACCTACAGGATGGTGGATACCAGGCACTGGGCTATGAGATCAAGGAAGCTAAGAGTTATTATCATCACCACCCAGCTGGATAATTGTCCCCAGTTTACCCTCTGCACTGAGGCTCATTCCAGTTACTGCTGTCTCTCGCTGTAGGCTGGGGTGGGATATTAGCTTATTCCAAACACAGTACTGTAGACACTGCCTGTATGGCACCACTGAAATAATTAGCTGCACTGAGCTCACAACTCACATGGGTAATAATCAACATTATGGTCTAAAATCAACAGTGACCTTAAGAAAGGGAAAAAAAAATGTCCCTTATATATCATAAACCTGCAGCTTCATAAAAAGGAGGGAGGCAAATGTTAACCTTATGACAATACCAGAAGACCACAGTACTTTTAACCCACCTTTTCATGGATTTAGGAGAGAGGTCCTTTTCTATATCCTTTGCAGGAGTGTTGTAGGAGTCCGCATTGCATTCACTGTCATCATCATATTCATGGTCGAGCAGTGTTCTTGCCCATGTCCCCATGTCATAGGGGGGCAACATCCCTCCAAACTCTGAAGGCAGGATCTCAGGGTGTATTAGCTGATGCAGGCTGTTGAGGTTATTACCATGCAGGAATATCTGTACGTACACATGCAGGTAAAAACAAAGCGGTATCACAGAAATTGTCAAAGCCCAAATTACATCATCTTGTATTAGAGGATATAGTACATTTTCAATCTCCTGGCTGTGTTGAGCTAACAGAGATGGCCACTGAGGCAACATATTGCCTCTGCCTTAAGCATGGTCATACTATGTTCATAAACCTACAAAGTGATTAAAGCATAAATGACCTAAAATATTTGCAGTACAAGGGACCTACAGAGGGTAAGAACTGATACCTGGTAACTACATGGATGGAAGAGTAGATACAGACTGCCTGTCTCTTGTGATTTGCTCTCCCTAACCCTGTGGATTAAATTAAGGGAACAAATTAAGAACATAAATAATAAATAAAATTAACATTCACCATATACATTAAGGAATACATATAGATTTTCAGCATCCAGCCATGAGCTCTAACAATAAGATAAATAGTGCAGTGTACTGAAAACTCCACTGGAAAGATTTTCTTTCTTAATATGGTGGTACTAGTAACTACCATCCATACTTGACAATAGATAAAGTAAGTAAAAACAGTGAAATAGTTTCCGTGACAACAATGAGGGAGCAGTTGATGGACTATTTTGTATTTTACATCAATGTTTTGGCAGACTGATTTTCATAAATGCTTTAAATTTATATATAAATATGTGTAATAATATGACATCTATGTATATGAATACTTGTATTTATGTTTGTGTTTAACCTTATTGTCTCTCCGCAGACATCTGGTATGTGTGACCAATGAGCACTAGAAACAGAGCACCTCTGGATTCGGACAGCCTTCTCCCAACAGACACTAGGGATCTGCAGACTTTCCACTGGGAGGAAACATCTGCTCTTGGGTACGGCTACACAGACAGCTCACAGCACCTATTTCTAGACTAGCAAGTAAGATGGGCCAGGATCCACCCTTTGGGACTAGGAGCAAGTGCCATGGCACAGTTCACATCCATATGGTTAAACTCCTTTCAGCTCACCTCACCCATACTGCTCACTGGTCCATGCCATCCCCAAACTGTTCCTGGGCAATGCCTAAGAAAGCACTAGCTGGCACCAGCCAGTGCCCTGCCAGAAAAGTGTCCATATAATTAAACAGCAGGAATGGCAACACCCAACACTTTTTAATTGACTAGCACAGAAGCAGCCAAGAAGGCAAGGTAGGATGTTGCCTCCTGACAACTGTATGCTGGCTTTCATTCCCCACAGGGCAGGCGGGGATGTGACCACAGACAGACATCGAGCACTGTCAATTCACATTCCACTTAACCTTGCAGGGACTCCTCTGGACAGCTATACCCCTAGCATGATTTTATCAAGAGCTAAATTCAAAAGGCAGAAAGAGAAAAAGCCCATATATACGCTTGTCTTGTATTGCTTATTTCAGCCCATCTTCCAGTCAGCTGTGGAGACAGGCAGCTTAATATGACCATGCAAACACAGTAATGTTCTTTCATCTCAGAAAGGAATTTATCCTTCTGTGAAAGAACAAATACTAATGGCCAGCGTAATTTGTTTTATGGTGCCTTTCCAACTGAATGTTTTAGCTCTTAGCAAATTTTTTTATACATGCCTAGTACTATATTTATCTGAATATAGCCATCAGTTGCAAACCTACCAGGCACATTAAAAAAATACAAAATAATTCAGGATAAACAACAGATAAATAATGAGCCTGATAAAATTCAGAAGAGAATTTTTTGGGGGTTGGGTTTGGATTTTTTCATAATCATTCATTCTCCCTCTAATGGACTTTCTTAAAGCTGATTTTAAATTTTATGTGCTGGGCATAACATTCTGACACTAAGATTTGGACTCTAAATCAATACTTAACCAAACTACTTCTTATAGGCATTCAATAGTGACAAAAAATGTTTGTAAAAAGTCAGCATTTCTGAAAATATATGCCACTGATTTGGGTGTCTAAATAAAAATTTAGATGTTAACTGATAATCATCCATGTTCAACTGCCTTGTCACTTATTTTTCATGGTGTAACACGACCATGAGCTGTACTTTACTACCTGGTTATGCATATGCAGCACTTGACTTAAAAAGGCCTCAAACATACCTGGCACTATAATGTTCTTTGTTGAAGCTGTAGTCAACAGAGTGCAACTGAATCCTGCAAAAAGGGTTTTCGTTTGCATATTTATAACAGATATTACATAAAAGGCTGTGTGATCTATAGTTCAAAAATCTGTGAATACCAGAGGCCTCTCAAGAATAATCTGTCAGTAAAAAACAGCTAAACACAAGGATCATTGCGGCCTTCTAGACTGTGTTTGAGGAGAGAAAATACAGAGCTGCTCAGAGAGCTGAACCCATAAAAAAAAAAAATCTCACATTCTTCATAGTGGCTTTGTATGTGATGCTGATTGTGTTTTCCTGGATGACAAATCTCCCATTATACAAATAACACCATCTTCTGGGCTATCACCACCAACCTCTAATTTAATTGCACTGATGCAAATGCTGCAAATTCAGCAACGTCTCAGAGACTGCTCATGCTTATGCACAGATGCATGCACACAAATTTCCTTTCATTGGCTTTCATCCAAATCAGTATTTGCAAACTACTATATACCAGATGTGTACTTTAGTTCATGCTAATGTCAAGGAAGTCACACTAGGAAAGGACTGAATACTCACTACCTCTGTTCTTAAAGAAAGAGAGAAATAATTTTAACAGAAATTGAATAGAATTGAATTAAATAGAATCTTAATATGAACGGTAATGCGGGCAGTATTTTTTTATACAACCCCAGAAGAAAGCATATGTTTACATTTTTAAAATACATTTAAGTGCACTGCTTGACTGTGTCCTTAAAGGATAATGCTGTATAAGTTTCTAAAAAAGTTAAAGATACAATGCAGATGTATTCAAATGCTTTCCACCACTAGCAAGATATATTGTGTATATCTACTTTATTAGAGCGTGATACAACTGCTGACTACAACTGCCAGATAATAGACAATTAAACAGAAGAATACCCTTTTTCGTGTCTTCTCCTTTAGAAAGGGCCGTATAACTGTGTAGAGGGCATGGATGTACCACGGCTGATTGACGAAATGTATTCCTCCAAACCGAGCTGGAAAGCTGTCCTGTATGTCATAAAACAAATGCATACAATGTAAGTTGACTCTTAAGAGAAGTTGCATATGCACCAAATCTTTTTTTTTTTTTTTTTCCTTCTGAATGCTTTCATTTTAATAATCAATCTTAAACAAGAAGAAACATTCTTCAAAATTGTGACCTGTCAGTTGAGTTCTAACCTTCCGCACCAAAGAGCGCCACAGCCTGGACAGAGCAGTGAGGAAGCGTGCTGAGACAGCTATGGTATTCAAATAAAGGCACGGCATTTCTAACTTTCAGGAATGCTTTAAACATTGATGATTTGCCCATAATTCATCTGTGCAATATATTTTTCTCTTTTCCACTTCTATGGATTTTATTCATTTTTAATGGTAACCATCTCAACCCTTCCAGTGTCACTGAAGAGCACTAGAAACGTTCCTCGTTTCCACCTTAAAAAAAAAGTGTAAATCTAAACTACTGTTCAAAATGTCTCCAATATTATCCATATTTCATAAAACTGAGAATGCATTAAACATTATGCATAAACTGTTATGCAATATCCATGACAGTAATTCTTGTCACATAGTCAGGGGCCTTCTGGGAGCTTGAATGTAAGGATAGCATATCTGTATTGAAGTAATGACTTTTCTTTTTTCTTGCTGAAAAACACAAGGGGCAGACTAGGAAAGATTCTGATCTGCATTTTCGATTTCTAAGTCAAGAGAATATGCCAGAGGGTTTGACTGTTTGAAGAGGGCAGCCACTCTGTCCTGAAATACTATTGCCAAATTCATCGCGTGTCCTCATTTTCTGTTTGCCTGGCTGATCATGTGCACAAACAACACAGTAAGCAGCTGCCATCTCCCATGTTGCCGAGAGTTACAGCACTGAGCAAGGAAGCAAGAGGTGTAAACAGGCTGTAAGTCGATGCATGTCCCCTTTTGTTTTCATGGGTTATGTCAGAACCTTCTCAGTGTTTAGGTATACAGACTCACTAAATTAATCCACTCTAGGCATCCATGGTAGTCACTTAAATCAAAACCGGGTTGCTCACAGCAGCAGCAACTCCTGTTTGACAATACAGGTACAAACAAGGATGTGCTTCCCAGCTATGCCTCATCCTCCTCCTCTTCCTCCTCCTCCTCCTCTGTGGATGCAGTAAAGGCAGCTTCAGGTCTGCGTCAGTGGGATCAGAGGCTCAAAAGGAGGCAATCAAACAATTAGCCAGGGCACTCTGTGCAAACAGACATCTTTTGCCTCCTCCAGAGGCAAGACAGCAGGCCATATAGAAGCATCCAGCAGTCTAGATATAAACAACAAAGCACCATTTGAAGCACACTGATTTAAGGTCATACAGCACACAGCAAAAAAATGACCAAGAAAAAATCATAAACTATATTAACCAATCAAAAACTGTCAGATAAGGAAGGCAGGAACCGTAGGAAGGAAATCTTTCATGAAATGTCTCCAGACAGGATCATACTTTGAAAAAGTGCGTATGCCTAGAAACCTCCTTAGTTCTGTGAATGTGTCCAGATCTGTGGGAATAATGAAGCCTGAAGAGGTCACTTGCTCCTCTCAAATGTACGATTCACATACTGGCAGGCACTCCTAACCCAGGGGGTCTTTACATCAGGGTGTCACCTGCCTCCAAAGTGCAGCAGCTTGGTGGATCAGCAGATGAGACATTTTCCATCTGGGAGGAAATACCTTAACAATAATCTACAGGGAGGATGACAGCTACAAACATGCACCACTTACATCTGGCTGGCCACAGCACAACAGTCAATGCAATTAACAGTCTATTTTACAGATTTTCTCCAGAAACAATTGATTAACAACAGCCTTGAAATAAAGCAATCCTACTGAAAGACTGTGTTACAGAAGCCTCATCTTGCTAAATGCCTAGTTCCTGTCAGCGCTGAGTAAATGCCACAGGACGGTTGATAATTTGACATGTAATTCACCCTGTTCAATATCGTAAATCCCTGAACACCATTTTGAGAACATAATCTCTGATGTACAAAAAGTAGTAAATTATGTCCCTATCACAGCAATCCAACTAATCCATTAGGAAGGATAAATCACTGGATGCCACCTTAACCTTTAGCTGCAGGAGATACCATTCATCTACAGAAGGCTGTGTTTCTTTGGATTATCATGGCTGTTGCTCCAGAAGAAAAGTCCAGTGCAGCATGCTCTGTACCATGCACAAAAGAGCATACACTAGAGCTGCAGAAGACATCTTTTCTAGTTTCACCCAGATGTCTTTCAAGATCTCTTCAGAGTTAACTCTGAAATGGTAATTGTGCTAAGCCTCCTGAGAGTCAACCACTTTTTATAATGTAGGCACTAGGGAAGACAGCAAAGCAAACCAGCCATTCCTGGCCACATGCCTTCCTGCATGACTTTGTAAGCTTTTGAATTAATACAAGTGCCCCAAAACTTGCATGCACAAAGTTTTGAAATATTTGTTCTTTATTGCTCAAGAAAATGTCTCACACAGAAACTGAGGAAAATTTGTGAATGAGAAGATCTCAGCAGGCAACCAGCTGTGCGCACACACAGATTCAGAGCAGAGCGCCAAAGGTATTTGTATTCTACCACAGGCTCGGAATGGATGACTTGTCAATACTCAGTATCTTTACAAAGATATTAAATTTCAAGCAGATAAAAGGAGTTGCTTTAGAAAGTACCACTTTAACACTTCCACTATCTTTTCCTACATCTTGGAAACCATTTATGTGGAGGATCATGAATATATGTGGAATGAGCCTCAAACAGTAGATGCCACTTGATATTAAAAGGCAATTTGTCTCAGTGTTTTTCAGCAATTCTAAAAGCATTTTCCAGAACTGACTAAAGAAGTTGGGTATTTATCACTTTCTGTGACTGAACTGAGGTGCCCAAATTCAGGAGTGCTTTCTAAAGTGTAATTAGGACCCCCAAAATTTGGGCCCAGAAAGAGAAAGGGTGATTTGATCAGAATGACCCTTCATTGTACACAGTTCTGCAACTAGAATTCAAAAGCTGCTGAATGCAGATCCAAAACCCAATCTCAACAGCACCTGGTGAGAAAATAAAAAAAGCGGAATAAGCAACTACAGCTGCTGGAGAAATTCATGTCAGAAGGTTGTCTGACTCTTCTCAGACATATCTGACTTCCACATGGGAATCTGCCAGACAGATGGCTGTCCTACACAAACAGCAGGTAGGAATTTCTTCCACATCATTGATTCTTGTGGGTTTTATATAGATTAAGTCACAAGCCTGGTGGCAGTCACAACTGCCTTTGAAGACATATTGTACTCAACAGAAAAGCCTGTAGCCCATGAATCACATGAATTCTAAGTAAAAGGAATCCCATGCCAAAAAACAGTAAGAAAAGGAGATCAGCCATGAAGTAAGCTGTGTATTTGACTGGAAAAGTAATAAATCTGATGGGGTATTACCAAACCACTAAAAAGAATTAATTGTATATATACACCGTGTGGATTTTTTTTAGCATTCATAATAACCTCTGTTTATCCAGCAGAAGACAACCTAAGCATGTGTCTGATGAACACAGTTTGGGACACGGCCACACCACAGACACTGGCAAGCAGGTAGTTACTCTTATGGACCACAGTCCTTGTGATACACAGCCTAAAAGTGGCAATTGTGGGCTGCCAAGGAAGAGGCAGACCGCTACTACCGCTTGCAGGACAGGGATACTACCAGTGCATGGCAATCTCTAACATTTATAAGCCAGCACTGGAGAATGATCCCAAGCAAACTTCCTCACCAGGTTTCCATCTCTAATGACATGGTTCTGCTCAGTCACAGCACAGCAGTTTTACCTCTCTGCCACACATCATTTATATAACCTGTCTCCAGAAACCTGGCACACGCTAAGAAGCCAGGTCTCTACTTGCCAGGCACCACATCCCACCCTGGGCTGGGCTTGGCCATACCCTAGGCCAGCCCTCAGAGTTTCATAAGAGGACCTGCGCTCTGCTGTGGCCAGGATAATTTACAGCACTCATAATTGCAGCACACATAATAACAGCAAAACCAGTATATGACATTTTCAACAGCACCTAAGAGAGGAAAGTGCCAAATTCCTAATGAAAATCAGTGTGAGTCTTAGTGGTGTCAGAACAGTTACCATAGAGATAATAAAAATGACCCACCTTTTTCATCGTTACCAAATACAAAAAGTTAAAGAACTTCTTAAAGCCCACATCACCCTCCACTCCCTGGGTATCGTGTCTACATGTAAACCTCTGAAGTCTACTTTTAAAGAATCAGCCCCCACAGCTGAAATCAGTACTGGAGTCAAATTTGTGTGCACAGTTCTTAGAAATGTAGGCTCAGAAGCTGCTGGGACCGCTGTGGCTCCAAAAGTGCATTGGCAGCCCAGCCACATAAGAACCTCACAAGCATGTTGTACACCACCTGCGAAGAGCCCACCGAGAAACACCTTGCCACATGCTAACACTACGAGAGTGCTGGGGCACATATGCTCCGGGGTCATGTTTGAGGGTTTGCTGTCCTTAGGGGCAGTGAAACTGGTTTTACGGACATTAGAGGCATCCTCCAAAGGACTCTCTAAATAAATATAATGAATACACTCACACGCTTTACTTAAGACTGCGCTTGAGTGCTGTGATGAATTCAGGCCACAGCATCTGCAGACGACAAGAGGCTACAGAGTCAAATTGTGAAAACTGTACTTTCATAACAAAAATTACAAGTACAAAGATAGCATATTGAATTATTAATATCATAAACATCACTTAAGCTATTCCTGAAGATAATAAATTCAGGTCTCCTCCAGCTATTCCAAAAAGTCGAGCACTTCAGGGAGAAAAAAACCACAAAAACATTAGGATGAACCAAAATAGTATTTTTAGAATGGAAAGCTCCTTTAAAAGGACACTGAAACATTCTGCCTGATGCAACATGCAGCACAAATAAACAATTTCTAGCATGTTAAAGAGGAAACTATGGAAAATTACAGCAAGAAAAGGCTCTGATTCGAAGGAATATTTCACTTCCTTAGTACACCAAAAGCTGAATTACCAGAGGAACCAAGAGCCACTGCTGTACACATCAGGGAAGTAAACCCCAGTCTTGCTCCCAAACTGTAACTTTCACTGAGGGTATGAAGAAACAAGGCATGCCTAATAGCAAACTTCCTGCAGGCATCCATCCATGACAAGGGTAATTGCAGTGTCTCAAAACAAAATAACTTGTGTGTCAAGACTGATCACCTGTGCTCAAGGTATGGCCTTAGACTGGGACACAATCCAATGGTATGGTAGGACGAGAAAGAGATGGAAAAGTGAATCTGTGGATTCTAAAAGAATTTGAATTGTTTTGTTTATGAAAACAAATACTGGAAAACAGATGCTATCTATAAACACACGAGGGAGGTGAGGAAAGACCCTTTCAAAATAAAGGACAACCTAACTTATTTTGAGACAAAGATTACTAAATGATGAGGAAGCTAAGCTTCAGGTTGTCTGTAACAACAGGGGACTTCACCTCTGTCCCTCTGTGTAAAAGCTCTTTAAAGTTGAGATTCAAAAAAAATTCCAGGTTTCAATGGTGGTGAAAATTCGTTTGATCCCTGGAATAGCTGCATTAGTGGCTTCCCTCTGTAAGCCTACGACGTTCTCTCCTAGCTTGAGAGGTTCATTTTTATTAAACAATGCTGAACCATTTCTAAGACAAATAGTGCCCAAATAAATTTTTGTTACTGTGTTCAACCAAAAGAGCACTACCTAAAGGCAAATTAACATCATTCAGTGACATTCCTACAAAATAAGATTTAATTATCTAGAACTGGATGTTGTCATTTTGCTAAGAAACTTCCAGTGACGCAATCTGACTTTTGGCAGTCCTCCTTTTCATTTCTATTAGTCATTTTATCTTACTGCTCATATAGGAATACATTAAATTGAATGAAATGAGAAGAGATATGGTATCCACCCAGTGAGAATATTGCTCTTTTTATTGAAGTAGCTGTTTTAGTTTCAAATAATCTTCCAACTTTCATTTTAATATGCTACTCATACAATGGTTAAATTAATTAGGTAGACAGGGTTTTAAAAGCCATCTGACCATGTGTCTGCATGTTTATATATATATATAGTAAAATTAAAGATCCACATGGATTTTGTTTTTTCACTATTTGGATTAAGTGCTCAGATCCCTCTCAATTTTTTAATTAGATAGGCTTGATAAAGAAAATATTTTGTAAAAAATTTCTCATTGTCACTTGAAATTACTTTATTCTTGCAAATTAACTTCAAAGAGGTTTGGGGCTGATTTTTTTAAAAGTTTTAATCAGAATTTGTGTGAAATTCTTTAAGCAATTTTTGCTTGTTTTGACAGGGGCGTGGAGTTTTGGGTATTTTTCTTCCCCTTGGCTCATGTGTTTAGTTTGAAACTGGAAAAATGAAGGCTTTAATTTTAAAAAGGAACTGAAAAATGCTGTTTTCCAAGGACAATTCTATCTTCAACTACCAACACTGTCTTTTTTAAGTCTAAGTAACACTTCATTTGTAATGGGAGATATTAAAAAGGGGGGAACTTTTCACAGCTTGATGCTGTTTTCCAAATTGGCAAAGCCAGAAAAACAGTAAGAAATGATGGTAGAAGTAGGTTTTTCTGTAGTGTTTTCTTTCCCTGTGATGAATATCATTCTTTACAATAGGCAATTATCAGATGGCGATTTCTTCTGTGGAAATTCCCATAGGGGAAAAAAAATCCATTTTCCAGGCAGCTTGTGAATGTCTTATTAGATTAAGATTACAGACAAATGGAAAAAACACTATACTGCAAACTGCTGTGCATAAATATAGTAACAATACTTTGATAATGCTGGTGGAATAAAAATAATGCGGGAAATACACTGTTCATAAAAATTCCATATGCAAATGACGGAAGGCAGAAGTCTTTGGCCAGGGACTGTATAGGAGGAGACGAAATGCCACACCAGCATCTCATCTTGTACCTCCTTCATCCTAAAGTCACCCTCTGTTAGTGAGGTTATTCTGGTGCCCAAGACCACTGACCTCAGGATTACTGCCACTATGCCTTCCATCATGCAAAAAGCCTCCCACAGCCCTGAGGCCATTTCAAAGAGGAACATCAGTAGTTATAAGACCGCTCCCCTGCACCCCCCCACCCCTTCTGTCGTGCCTGACCAACTTCCAAATGGAAGTAGGCTAAATAGCACCTCATCTAGAATTGCCTTAGGGGAGCTACACTTATTTGTTCTGTTTTATCCAACTAGAATGTGATCTCTTGTGCTATCTCACCTTTCCTTCATAGCTGAAGGAAGGAAGGAAGGGAGGGAAACCTTAGGATAATGTTAAGACAAGGATTGAAATAAACAATGACGAGGCAGAAACCATAGAAATAAGATAAAAACGAGGAGCAGGGAAAACAGGAGAGATTAAATTAAAAGTAATTCAGGGAGGGATATCAAGAAATTACTATGACGCACAAGAGAAAAACATATTCATCATGTTCCTTTTCTAGCCCTTCTTCAAAACTTGCACAGAAAGGCAGGGAAAGATAAATATATAGTACTCCTACATGGGGAACCCATGTTTTACAGTCACATGTCAAGACTGATTTTGCAGACCTGAAGTCAAATAGGGTAAGTAAATACCAGATCTTATGCCTTCCATGTAATTTCTGTGTATCACCCAAACTGACAATTTCCCAGAAGAACCTGAGCTAATCTATGAATTTTTAATTCCAGATTGGCTTCTGCCAGCATTTGCAAGAAGCTACATCTGAACTGACTATCCTTAGTGGTATATCAGTATACCTGTCCAGGCAATGGGGCGTGCAGGTCTGCAGAGGGATAGGGTGAACAGAGATACTGCACAGAGGCAAAAATGCACGTTTCCTTTCACGGCAGTTTTCAAACAACATTGCATAGCTTTGCAGTGCCAACAAGTTACTAAGTTAAAAGATACCAATTCTCCAACCAGAATGTTCACATTTTTTCCCTGGAAATGGAGAATTCTAAACTGTTGTCTACAATTTCATTATCCAAAGCTCGTCCAAAAATGCAACTCTCTGTTTCAGACAGGATGCATTAAAATTGGATTACCATTTTATCAGTTTCAGTTGACAATAATACAATAGACTAAAAACTGTAGTGATTCAAGTTATTTCATGAGCCATATGTTTCCTCATACTATGAGGAATCAATCTCCAACACTGCAGTAGGCACTAAGAGCAGTAATCGCTTTTGCCATCCAATTTTAATCTACCACTCCATGCAAATGAGAGTCCTGAGAATTGAACTGAACTGTAAAATTGGAGGGATAGTGATTTAAGAAAAATCAGCTGAGGACAGCCACTGAGATCTAGAATGCAGCATAATTAAGCTTTAAATTACTGGGGAAATTAAATAACTGACTTGAGATCCATTAATAAGTATTATATTTTATTAAAAGTAGAGGTATCATGAACTATGCAGCACACAAATTTCCAAGAGGTCAGTTCCCAGCAGTACAAAACCATTTCCAGTTCCAAAAAGTGTTCAAATGTCTTTGTCATACTACAGAATGGAGATTTATTTCAGCCTTTCAGCTTCAGGAAAGCCCCAGTCTGAACTGTTCAGCTACACTTTATCTTCACAAAGGTGCTTGAAAAGATACGGCTTCTGTGTGGTACTCCACCTCAGCTTCCCTCCTCTTCTGCGCTTCTGAATGACACCTGGTGGTACACACACGTAAAATGTTCCTGGGAGCCCAGGGAATTTCAATATTGTTTGAGGGAGAGCTGTCATTCCCGTTATTACTCAGGAGGATTATAAATCACTGTTGTTGAATTCTAACTTCAGGCATCAATCGCCTGTCTTTTCAAAGCCATATAAGCATGGCTGTGTCTGCGTTAGCTGCTATGGAGGAAACCCTGCCAGTAAAAAAACCCAGGATTCACAACAACCGGGCAAATGAATTTATTTGTTTCATTATATATATCTAGGACAAAGCTAATATGTTAACTGTGCTATCAGGATGTACCAGTAACGAAGAAATGTGCTGGTAGAGTCTATCCTAAAATCACACTTTTGGAACTCTTGAAAATTCATATCCAAGGAGCTGGAAGATCAAAATCAGAAATGCAGATCTTTCTTGCTAAGATAAAAGTGGAACCCACGTGAATCTCTTCTCAGCAGAAGAAAATAACAATATCCTCAGACCAGACTACACAGATACCCACAGAGGAAAGACCTGACCTCTGAAACCATCCAGAGCGCTGGGTCTAGCGCTGGGCCCCCCAGTACAAAGCGGACAGGGACATACTGAAGCAAGTCCAGCAAAGATCCATGAAGATGACTAAGGAGCCAGAGCACCTCTCATATAATCAGAAGCAATGATATCTGTGAATGTCCAGCATGGAGGAAAGAAAACTCAGGAAGATCTTATCAATGTATATAAATACCTGAAGGGAGGGTATAAGAAGCCGGAGACAGGCTTTTTTTCAGTGATGCCCAGTGACTGGACCAGAGGTAATGGGCACATACTGAAACACAGGAGGGTCCTTTAGAACCCAAGGAAAACATGTAAGAGTGCAGAGCTCTGAACAAGTCAGACACTGATGAAAAACAAAGTACTGAGGTTATGCCAGGTCTTTTTTAGCTGATATTTTCGAAAAACACTTCACTTTCCAAAGCTGTGCTATTTTTGATGTTCATCATCAGCCAGAGCAACCAATGTGATGACAGGCTTCTCAAACTAAATAAAAAACAGATTTGCAGGTATATGTTAATATTTACCCTATGTAATGTACTCAAGCTGCTTGACTTGCTTGAGATCACTGATCTTTTCATCACAAGTGACTGCCGAAAATGTGTACAGCTTACTCCACCTAAACAAAGGTTTACCTTACTTGAAAACCCTGAAGCTTCATGCAACACACTCTCTGAACCAAGATTTACAAAACTCTGCCAAACCGTCTGCACAACGCTGAACTGCCTCAGTTTCCAATGGCTGGGAATGAGCTGCTCCCTCAGTTACGGCTCAACACCCACCTGCAAGCCTAGCTTTTTGGAAATGTCAGAGGGCAACGCAGGCAGCTCATAGACCAGGGAAAGCTTGCAACACTCAGGTTAACTCCATTCATTAACAAAGCCTCTAAGAAAGAAGTTCAGTTTCCATTTTAAGATCTACTGTTTACTGCGACGCTCTTAGCTCTACCAACGTAATAAAGCACAGTTGCATCTGAAAGTATGTTTTTATGCTCTACTGTTAAAATTTATTCAAATTGTAGCATATTAAGTCCAATGCAGTATACTAAACAGTATAACCTACTTTTTACAGAAAGCTTAAGAATGTGCACAAAAAGATCCTACTTCCTTCTCCTTCCTTCCTGCTTTTCTGACTTGGCCATCTTCTGATTTGCAGCCTTTTCCACAGCACAGCTTAAAATTTTCTGCTTTCTTATAGTACTGTCATCCAGTGTTAGTGGTTGATGCTAACAGGAGAATTAAATCCCCTGTACAGGGACGATGACATATGGTATGCCTGAATAGACTTAATAGAAGGGAGAGGCACCCTGTTGGCTGTCGCTTGCTTCCCATCCATTAGCAGCATACACTGCATTGTGCCACGCCATCCGGCACATACATGCTGTAAGTCACACAACCGTGCAACCACCATCTACTTGTCATTCATGCTACAGCTGCAAACACCCCTGCTGTGACCGCCATGTGTACCTCAAAAGGAGTCTGAAAATACAAAACTCCTCACTTCACTGAGAATATTATTAAACTATAAACAGCTTCTACCCCTGCTTAACTGAACAGTCAAGAGTCATTCTTCAGCAACTAAGGAAAGCAACGTATGCCAAGCTGAAGCAAAATCAGAGCCACTGTTAACGTAAGTAGATGTGGCCTTTCCCAACCTGTCCATTTGCAAAGGCATGTCATTGTTGAGGGTATCTGGAGAGCCTGTCACAACACTCTCACACCTCTATAAAAAACAGTTTAAGCAAGCAAAATCTACTGTTAGGTACTAACAGGTGTGGGGTCACAGCAAGAGACAAATACAGACCCAAAGTGTACAACATTTGCTAGACATAAGGTATTTTCAACTGCCAAGGAACAGAACTGCACAGAAATCTAAAAGGAATGTGTCAAACAGAGTATGTGCATGTGTCTGTGTATAAAAATCATTATGCCTCAAACATCAAATTAATCTCTTAATAATTTATTACCATGGATAATTTGTCAATTTTCAGTAGCCTATTCACTATAATTTAAAATAGATTTAAGAGCTCAGACTATCAGCATAGGACAAAAAAAGGAAGGCATTTCCTATCTAGGAACCAGAATCAGTTCTTTGTGTCCTACTGGTAGATCAATTATGTATTAGAGCTGCTGCTGCTTGACTTTTAATCCACATTAGTTCACAGACCTTGAGCAAATTTGATGTTACCATATTAAAAGGGGAAAGCACTAGAATAAGCGATGCAGAAGAAAGAAGGAAAACACATCAAGCAAGGGGCCAATTAATCAGCCAAACGCCGACAATGGAGAGACAGGCTGCCTACTGCCAGCACACAGGGAAATAAGAAATGCACAGATAATTCATTTAAATTCCCTTAAATGTAATAAATCCCATTTGGAATAACCATAACATCATTTTTAGTATGTTGCACTGTTACCCTTCTTTTGGCAATTCAGGCAAACAAATCTGCTGATGTCAATATATGTGTACATTGTAGTACTACAGATCTGTAATACCTGTTAGCCTGAATGAACAACAGTTCGAGCCACATTCTAGATAGCAGACACCAGCTGTATGCTTAGCCATTTAAAGATCCTGGCTGTGTATTTACTGAAAGAGATAATTTAAAGCAGTACTCCAGTCAGCTTTGCTCATTTTGGAGCCCAACTGATAAATCTTCACACATAGCCGAAGCATTAAAAAGTCTTCCATTTTCTGAACACAAATTCCTGCATCATCATATCCACTACAGCCTTTCAGCACTAAAATTAAAAGCAGCATGAATATTTAAGTGTTTTGTGGCAAGAATGCAGCAGCTAAACCTGCCAGTATAGAAAATGCAAAGACGACCTTAGAATTTGAGTTCACTGAAATACAGGATGGAGGGGAGGAAAGTAGATGAAAAAAAAAAAAAAAGCGGGGGGGAGAAATTATCTCAAAATGCTTGCTAGCTATTTCTACTGCCCTAGGAGCTGTAGGTTGAGTGCTCTAAGCTTTCATTTCTGTACAATGTTACTTGGTTGAAATATTTTTCCTACGGTGCACAGTAGTCTCTCCTGGAGAGAGGAACAGATACAGCCTAGAGGTAAATGGGGACGTGAGGTGTCTGAATGCTCCACTCCATACTGGCAGCCTTCCCACACTGAAACATTTCAGGTTTGACCCAATTGATACTTGTCTACAGAAATAAAAAATCTCTAGAAGGGAGACACTTTACATAAACATTTTCACTTAGTCTTGACGGAAAAATTGTGACTCGTCATAGAAAGGCTATAGTGTCAAAGTTTACAATGTCTCTGCTTAAATTTTTTAAAGAACTACAATGCCCTTGTTTTTGTGCATATGAATGCAACACCTTGAAGCTATACTAACAAATTCTACCCTGTTATTTGCTGTGCTCATACAAAATGCAAACTTATACCAGGATCAGAAACTGAATTTCATGCAGCTTTGATGTGGAAAGTTACGTGATAAAATAAATCACAGACAAGCGTTATTTGTGCGTCCCAAGACACCCTCAATATTCAAACAGATTGCTTTGTTATTTTGAGCTGTTACACTGCTGCAAACTTTATTGCCTAGTTCTGTGACTGTGGCAGACCTCACACGTGTGAGGTGAGGCCATGCAGGTTAATCTCCAGGAGGCCACAATGCTGCACGATGGTTTCTGGCACTTCAGTAACTGGTTCCTCTCCTTTGGACTCAGCTCTGACCCAAAGCTCCAGCACAATTGAACAGGACTGGTATGCTCACTGGAGCTGCCAGCTTTCAGCAGCAAAAAAGCAACTGAGGTCTTGACCACTTCTGGTTATACAAAGTCCCATGGTGCCATTGTAGAAGTAGAAGCATTAACCCCAGTACCTTAGGCAAACAACAGCTTCAGTAATCTCATTCTGCTTATCTAAATTCTCTCCATACTTTCAGCTGAATTCAGCATTTTTACTGCAGCATTTAGCTGCCTCCAACTGTCACCAAGCATTGAAAAATATCAGACATGACAATTTATTCAATGCAAAATGTGATCATGTCATCACTACAAACATTTAACACTGAGAAGATACATAAAAGTTAATAGCAAGTGGGTCTGCTGAGCTCAGCTCTGTGACATTCCAGTCCTGATCCACCAGCATGCAAGGGTGAGTGCAAAGGCCTCCAAAGCAATGTTTTCCACATACAGCTTGCTCACTTGAAGTCACTGTGGACTTGCACTAGTTTGACTGCATCAGGTGTACTCCACAATCTCCAACTACAGAGACAGGTCTTGCCCTACTAAAGTGTACTGTAAGAAATACCAAGATACACAAAATAACATTTTACAAAACCCAAGCTGCATCTATACTGCACATTTAACAGCACCCAGAAGCATTCGTGGAAGAGAAACTCAATTATCCATACCGCAAAACTGTTGGAGCAAGTCAAAGCCACGTAGCACTATCCCAAATAATTTTGAAGGTAAGCAGAAATCAGGCACCATTCCCAAAATGCTCTTTGGATATAGCCATCTGTTTAGGTTAACGAAAATATTAATAGCCAGGACATAGCCACTCCAGCAGCAGGGAGCAGCCCTGGGCACATTTAGCTTATTAGTACAGGCACAGTTACACTCTCTTAGAGACATTCTCCATTGGCAGCTGCCCATTATAAAACAGCAATAAAACCATGAAAATATGAAGTAATTTTAAATTATTATGCCTCATACAAAGCAAACATATTCATTTCCAAATGTAAGCTATAGACCTTTAAAATTATATTGATTACACAGATTGAACCTTTTAAATGCCACTAATTAAACAGAGTGGCTACTCAAGCACTATGAGGTCTACTGTGTAAATACATATTAAGGAGTCCTGGGAGCTGTTTCCATCAGTGGAAAGCTGAATAGCTTTTTTTTTTTTTTTTTTTTTTTTTTTCAAAAATAGGTATCACACAAATGCTTCTGTTCATATTGCCTGTTGTTGAAACTTTTGTTGTCCACATCCTGTATAGTCTGAAATGGAAACTAGAAATGGCTTCAAGATAAAAACAATTCTCCAAGCAAAATATTGATAATTATTACTTCCTTATCTATAAGTTCTTCAGCATCCCAGTTCCTTTCCTACAGCACTGAGCCAGGTACTGTCATTTATATTTAAGGTAAGTGTTAAGTACGTTCTGTCCGTATTCCCATTAACTCAGCAGGTAACTCAAAGGTTTCAGCCTTAAAAGACTGGGATCGATAACAAAATTGGTACTTGGGGAAAGTGAAGGAGCAGAAAGAGCCCAGTTCTGAACAACAGCCGCAAGTAAGGCACACTAGTGCTTGCTGACCAGCAGATCTGGTGAGAGCATGCAGGGGTTTTGGAGAACCTCAGCTATAGCAACATAATTGCTTCTGAGGAGCTGGACACTGCATCAGATGAGAATCAGGGCCAGTCTGATTACAGAAATTAATAACTCCACAGTAAATAATAATCCATATATAGGGTTGTATATGTTGACACCAATAGGTATTTCTGATGGTCTTGAAGAGTAACTCATCTGGGCTATGAGATTCTCCTTTTTCAAACAAAATACCTGTCTGGAAATAGTTCTCCACTACTGAGTATCTACTGAATGCTTTTTTCTGTATGAAGCTTCATAAGCATAATAATAAAAAAAAATTATCCTCTATCATCAGCAGGATGAACAGCACAGCCCCAATGGGAATAGGAGCTAGGCTAACAGAGAAGCTGAATTCACTGTAAATAAATAATGTGATCAAGACCCTTTCACAGTTTTGTATTTCACAGGGAAAAAAATCAATTTACAAGTATTTATTCTTGGAATAAAGCTCTTCTTCATTGTGTTTTTTTTGACACAAAAGTAAATACAGATGTAGATATGTTCACAAAATATTAAATTATCTTTTCTAAAGTGCTATTGTTAAACAAGTGGTGACAGATTAATGTAACCCAGCATCAAAGCAAAAGCTTGCAATGTGCATTCCACTAGGGCACTAAGTTTATAAAATAAAAACATTGTGGCATCATTAGCAGGCTGTATATAGTTTTATATAGTCCACGTAAAATATGATTCTTCCCTGATCTGTATCTATCATGCTGAAGCGTGTTTTTCAGTACTACACAAAGCAGTAAATTTACAGATGCTATTTACTATCAAAGCATGTGCACAACTAAGTGCATCATCTACCATTGCTGCAGATTAAAAGTATTCCCAGCAAAGATCATACTGCATTGCCCTGGACATGGCTCCTAGCCAGGTAAAGATATTTTTTCTTCAGATCTGAAATAATGCCTGAAGCAAGAATCAAATCAGAAGCCAAAATTTTGAAATTCAAGTAAGTAACTCTCTGTCCAACCTGGCAGGCCTAGCTTTGTTTAAGTCTGCATCAAATTGACACCAGCTCTGATGATCTCGGTGGACAGGCAACCACCGCCAGCTCTCCAAAGCTGCAGGGCTTCAGGGGTGCAGAAGGCTGCACCAGAGCTTGCAGGAGTCCGCAGATAGGTATAGGGGAGGAGACAGCATAAAGACACAGAAAGCTACCAGCATTACAGATGGGAAAGTTGAGACCTTCTGCACTGAAGCTTCTTGTCTAGCTCAAGAGGATGGAAAAGGGTGGCAGAGGTTTGGGGCAGAGGTTTGGGTCAGTTTTGTTGAGAGGCACCTGCATGCTCACTGCAGGTAACCTTTGAGTCTTTTCTGCAAGGATGGAGAGCAGCGTTCGTTACTTTAAATGTGTTAACTAGAAATGTGATTGTTAAAACTAATTAAAAATGTTTAAAAGCAAGGTTTGACTCACTGTTATGTAATAGGGAAATGAGATCTATTTTAGGACTCTGAAAATGAGGGCAAAACACATGGCACACACAAACATGAACCTCTGTCCCCGAGTCCCACTCCACAGCCTGGACCTCACCTGCCTCCAACACACTCATCTGTTAACTGGGAAACAACCTGGAGATTTGACTTTTCAGCACCACCTCCTCTAACTGTACTCCTGATGACTTTTTCTTGCAGTGACAGCTCCTGTTTTCACCCCTCCTCCCTTTCCTTTAGCATATAAACGTGTTACAATACCTTCCACTGGTTATCCCATCTCTATTTTACTGTTAATGCTCAAGAAATGGGATGCCCTCAGTTGCTGCATCACCCATTTCCTCTGCCTCCTCCCCAGTCTCCCCATTCCACACAAACTGTCCTCCCCAGGCTTCAATGCTGTAGGTCACTTTTCACCACCCCAGACAGTTCAGCCCTTACGCCCTGCTCTCTTCCTGCTGAAGATCTGTGGAGAACTCGCTACATGCATTTCACTGTCATCCCTGTGCTGAAACGCAAGTCCCTCCACGCATTCAGTCTTCCACAGCCAAGCCTCACTCATCATACTACTTGGCTGAGATCTCACTAACAGCATTAAGCTCAAATACTCTGTTTTTATTTTCTATAGAGTTGCAGCGATCCCCACAACGCACTTGGCTAGCAAACTCACAACCTTGGGATTATCTGTAAAGTCCTGTTCTCTAACACCATGGCTTCCACTGCAAGACCAACACAACCCTGTCTTCCCACACAAGTGGTGGGGGGAACCTGACTCCCTTACCTTTAACTAGTCTACTGCCACGCTTTGCTGCCTAAAAGCTACTCAATTTAAGGGTTGAGGTTTTTTGATGAATTTGGGTTTGATGAGTCCAGGGCTGTGAATTTCACTCCATGTTGAAAGGATCAAACACAAGAGAGAAAGGACAGGAACACATCTACCAGTAAAAGCAGAGAAGGAAACCAGGCTGACACTGAGCAGCCAGAACTGCAGTCTACGTGAATCCTGACCGAACCTCACTGCATCCCATTTTTATTGTGTGTTCAAAAGAAAATCAAGCTTCTGAATGAGGAGGGGTGAGAAGCAAGCGACACCTAGCCCAATGTGATGCACTAATAGCAAAATCAATCATTTTGAGACCATCTGCTTTGCAGCAAAACATGTCTCCTGTAATACAATACGTGAATCAAAGCAGATTATGCCTAGGGTTCACTGCAGAACATGGAACAAAACAAGTTATCCTAAACCAACCTCCCCATCAGCCCACAAGTGATGTAAGCTTGGGAATGCCAAAGAAAAAGCCGACTGGCATGCCAGGGCTCCACTCGCTCCATCCGGCCTTACCTCAGGAAGAAGGACAGATGGTGCCAGTGACTCAGAAGAACACCAAAAGGCTCCCATCTCACAGCAATAACCTATGTCTCAGCCCTGTGACAGTCTGTCATCCATGCAAATGGTATTTTTCAAGGAGATAAATGTGAACTTGGTGCTGGTAGGAAAACACGACAAAGTGCTCTCAGGGACAACTTCTCTTTTTGCAGTCTGGGCAAAGATAATTCCATTCTGCAGTTTCACCAGCGTGCTCCTATGTGTAAGGAGGCAGGGCCCTGGGAAATAATGCTTGGCAACATAAATTACAGCTTAATGTACTACTTTTGACTAAGTTAAAATTGTCAAAATCCTTTCCAGGAAGGAAAAGCCTCAGGGAAACTGTAAAAGCTTTGTAAGCAAGACTTCATGACTTTAAAGGAAATCAACCCCAACTTTAAAATCTGTAAAAAAAAAAAAAAACAGACCCTCCAAATTCTGCTTTTCAATTTTCCAGTTTTTTCAATTAATTTATTTGCAAAATAAAACAAAGCAGTTGTAGCTCTGTTCCTTACCGCCTCTTTAAATTTTTTTCCAAAGTGCAAAAATTACAGCTTTCCTATTTCTAATGTAGGAAAACAAAAATGAAATTGCAATTGGGCTTCTTTGCCTAGAAAGTAGCCACATCAAAGAGTGAAAAAACCACAGGGAAGCACGGGCTCAACATAGGGGCCAAGACTGATACAGGACAAGGAAACAGGGGACAGAGCTTTGCATTTGGTAGACCAAGCCAAACTGCTGAGGCCTGCACCAGTAACGGCTACAGTGATGGCATTCTTAGAGCCACAATGCTGTCATGACATAAGCACATCAAGGTTCATGGGGAAGAAAAATTTTCTCTTATTAGACAAAATAGCACAGAATGAGACATATGGACCCAAACTGCTATTCTGGGGAGTTGTTCCACAATGAAAGCTTTAGATGGCACCTTTATGTCCCTTAATGGTGACAAAGGTGCTTCTAGTCTTCGAATCTCAGCTCAGTGCACCAAATGCTTGGGGGTTTGTCAGTCACAACCTAGTGTCCATTTGCCCTTCCAACTCAGAGTTGTTTCTCCAAAGACCCTCCTAATTCACCCTGCTACATATGGGCCCCAAAGTATTCTGCCCTCAGTCCCTTCTCCCCATGTCGGCGTGAGTGTGAGTTCAAACATCATCTCTGTGCTGGTGGCTCACACAGAGACTTCTCTTCTCCATCCCCCTTCTTTACAATAACTTCAAATTGCAGCCTGTTGCCCTGAAAAATGTCCAGCTAAAGCCCAATGTAGCTAGAAGAGCTGCTAAACTCGCCACCCTTACCTCCATTCTCAAACACTCCCCGCAACAGAGCCGACCCATTCACCATATTCAGACCCTAGTGTCTTACTTGATTTTGGCCTCTCTAAGCCCCACACATCTCACCTATGTTTACATCCTGCAAATTCTTCTTTCGTGGTGTTGCTTAGACAACATACATGGCTGGGAGAGCGTGCTCACCAATGCAGCAGGTCTTTTCCGAAAACACAGGCATGTCTGCCTTTTTTTTTCAGAGAAGACATCAGCGCTGCGAATGCATGGTTTTTTTTCACCTCAGCCCTCATGTCTGCTTTCTTAGCCTGTGATTTAATGAAAGATTAAAGACTAGCTTGTGAAAGTTCACCACGGCAACTGCTGATGTCATTGGGAACTGGATTCCCAGTTGGGGCTTAAAGAAAGATTAAGACCATATTGGTAATTGACAATATTTCTAACATTATTCGTCTAGCTAATTAATCCACAACTTCACACCACTACGTATGCTCAAAACTGAATAAACAGAAAATGTATCACCATTAACATGCTTAGCAATTGGCGTTATATAAATTTAGCCCACAGAAATTAACTGTTCATGGAAGGCACAGATTATTTACTCCTTTCCCATTCAGCAACAGGAAAAACAGAATTATTCATGCAGTTATTTCATGATGCCATGCTTTTGATTATCCTACTGAAACGAAGTATGTGCCTTCTTCCTCAGAAAATGAACTTAAGCACTGTATCCCACATGCTGTAAAGTGAACCAAGGTTTTTATCCATTTAATTACAGGCACTTTTAAGCATTGAAAGAAAGAAGACAGACACCACTAGCTTGGACAGCTTTGCTTGAAAGGCACAAGTAGTGATTCCCTCTCTTGCTGTGTTGCCATCTTTTTGAGAAGCAAAACTTTTGTGTATGTACAAACACAAGAACAAAAAGCACATTTAAAGTCACCAAAGTGTACATCCATTCCCCTTTTGGGTCTTTCTGAGGCCAGTTACTGCTAAAATGGTTTTATGGTAGTTTGTTGCTTGCTCCATCCTCCTACAGCAACGCAGAAGCAGTGTACTGAAAGGCTATCAGCCCCATGGCATGAAGATACACCCAGTAAAGAATACCTGCCACAAAACCAAAATTCTCAGGGATGGAGCATGGCAGGGCGGGGGGATCAGGATTTTAGCAGATATTATGAGGAAAAACTGCAATTACAGGATGAAGCAAAGATGTGTTATACAGCTTTAAGAAACACTAGCAATAAGTACAAATAGTTATGCTTTGCTTATCTGCTATGATTACAAGCATTTGGATGACAGGAATGAGAACGGAGGTAGACTGACCATTTTCTCCCTGCATTTAAATGAAAGCCCTGAGACCTGGGACTGTGCCTGAGTCCTGGACACACAGCCCACAGGCTGCACAGCTCTGCTATGCAGTGTGGCTGCCATCCTCAGGGAGGGACATCAGAGCTCATTAAAAAAAAAAAAAAAAAAAAACCACAGAAGGTTGTCAATGTCAAAGGGGAGCTCTTAAAGGAAGACGTTTAAGTCACCATATGAAAGTAAAACAATTCATCAAGATTTAATGGGACAGAATATCAACAGGATGAAGAAGAAAATATATAGGAAGGCTCACTTTGCAATTAAGATGCTGCTTAATTTGATTTCATTCCTACAACTTAAAGCAAGAACACACGTGGTCCAAGCCGCTCCCATGGATCATCAAATGGATTCATTCTTAATTGGCTTTCCATGCAGCTCTGTCTAAAGGCTTGAGTACTACTTTCATTTGTTACTGCATTGATTTTCTCTGAAGTTTCCTCCTATCATGGCTACCCTGATCAATTAGTGTGCTATAAATAGAGCAGACAGATTCCTTTCACTGGTCTCATTAAATTGCACCCCTGCTGAATTTCTCTGGAGAACAGAATTGGATCATACTGATAGCTACAGTATGAAGATGCCCTCAGGTTTTCCAGAGAAAATCAATTGCTCAATATTCTTAACAAAAAGCCTTGAAAAGCATGACTCAATGGACCTTAGCTAATGCCCAAAACATACATTGAACTTGCTTGCAATTCTGCATCTCTAAAAATCTGAAAGATAAAGGATGGGAAAATAAGCGGTTGAGGGGCTCAGCCAGCTCCTTACTGATACATAATCCCTCATCAATCATAACTATTTAACTGCATTCCCTCATAATGGAAATATGTTGCTGGAGGTATGCAGCTAACTCATATAGTTCTTCTGTAAAGTAGAGTAAGGATTTGAGGAGGAACACAGTCCCAAGGCATGTTTGGTGCCTGTCAAAGTCACCATGTAATGGCAATTTGCTTGCCAACTAAAACTAGAGGGGACTAATAGTATCTGGTTGTATGAGAGAGGCTAATTATAGCTGGTGTATGTCAGCTATGGCTTCAAAAATCTTAATTTTGTAATGGTATGGTAGTATAGCTTTTAAAAACTTGTTTTAGAGATGACATTTTATTCATTAAGACTGTAAACAGCCATAAAATAGGAAATGGAACTTTCTACTTTGAAACATTTCAAAATCTAATCTGAAGGGCAGCTTTTAGGTCTCCACTCTGCCCTACACCCTGCACTATCCTTTCATAACTATTCTGTCTTTTCCTAACATCCTTTCTGTCCTCTTTTCTGCTCTCTTTAGCACTGCCCTTCAAAATCTTCTCCATCTTCACCCCAAAAGGCTGGGGTTTTAACTACTGCACTTGAATCACTGAATGTATCCACTGTTTCTGTATGCACTCACTGGTGTCCGAAGTATACTCTACGGATATTTTGTATGAAGGTCTGAAGGATGCATTGCAAACCTCAGAGGACTGGCTATACTCTTGCAAAGACTTTGTGAGAAGAATGCTGGAGGACTACCAGTGCTGGATGATTTATCCTGGATCCTTCATACCTAGCATGGTGGCTCTCAGCCAGAAGATGCAGTGCTCTAGATGATACTTGCAGTCAAATAGCTTGGCACAGGATGAAGGCACCTCCCAACAAACCCAGAAGATTTTGCGGATAATAAGGTACATTCAGTGCAATATCAGGTAAGAATTAATGACAACTACAGTTTAAACATACCTTTAGGGAGGCCCTCTCCTGAATCACAACAGATCCACTTTCTCCTTCCAGAAATTGTTTTTAATGAGGGAAGTGCAAAAGGTTGAAATCCAGTTTTTATCTGACAGAAAGCCCTTCCCACAGATAATTCAAACAGATATAACAGATTCTTAAGAACCAACTTAAAAGAGCAAGAAATTAAATACAGGTGAAGATCAGTGATTAAAGTTTGCATTTTCTGATGACACAGTGTGGTATTGGAGTCAGCCCCATAAAATAAGGGGAGCTGAATACACATTTTATAGCCAGAACTCCAGCCTACACAGTGAGGGACAACATAAAATGTAACGCACAAGAGCCAGCAAGCACCCCAACGCAGCCAGGACTGTCATGGGTGAGATGCTGACATGAGATTTGCTCAGTGCCAGGCACTGCAGGTATATTCAGTTCTTTGGATTGAATGAACACCCAAATTTCCACCAACAGAATGATTTGTGCAGCCACCTCAGATTCCAGCCCATATCCATGTTTGGATATGCATTACATATAGACAACACATTAGTGCTTGATCCTTTTTTTTTACAGAAGACACTGGAAAAGATTACAAGAACTATTTTCCCATTCCACACAAAAATTAGAAATGTTTCTTACGAACTTATTCTGATCTTTGCAAAATATGCAGGAAATGACCGGAGAAATGCATTTTGCCTGGGGTTTTAGGGTGGGCGTTTTTGAAAAAAAAAAAAAACAAAAAAAACAACAAACCAAAAAAAAAAAACCCAACATATTATCCAAGTTGGAGTACCATGTTTTAGAAAGAGTTCATACTTTTTTTTTAAGAAATATAATTTTCTTTATGAGTTATAAATCTAAACTTTCAGTTCCTTTAATTACTTTAAGTCACCAGAGTAGCACTTATTTAAAGAGTTATGCCTATTAAAGCATATGAGAATTGAATGGTCTTTTTTTATAATTATGAAACGTGAGAAGAAAGAAACCATCACCAGCCATATAATTTCACAATTTTATGGCACTTGCCCCTAGAGAAGTTTCCCACATTTGATTTTCAACATTAGTGAAATATCACAGCAGTGTTCTGTCCTGCATGGCCATCACTTATAACCAAAGTCAAACTGCATTCATAAAAATAATTGACATAGGTGCTGAACACTTGCTAAGGAATATAAACACAAATCACCAAAAAATTACATTGTGTTGTTTCGGGGAGCAAGCACTGAAATTTAGCTGATATCACAGCCACTATGTGCAGAGGCAGTATGTACTGAAGACAGTAACATAAAGCCAGCTGTGCACAGCCTAATGAGATCACAGAGGATTTATGAACATCATATTTCAGAAAATAATTCCAAAAATGATCCAGTGTATCCTCATGACACAAACCTGAAAGATGTGTATATAAAATGGACTGATAACACAGACGATTTGGACAGTATCAAAAAAAGTAAATTTAAGTGCCCCAAATAAAGCTGATCCCGGTGATTTTCATATCTCACCACCTCCAGTGGCAAACAAGACAGGAAGAATGTCTCCAGGTCCTGTTTCCAGATCATTGCTGTTGCAGGTAGATAGGCCATCAAACAACTCCTTCCTTTGGGTTACTGAAAGTCACACGCCAATTCCTGCTTTGGACCCAACAGCATATGGTGAAATTGAAAAGGGTTTTACAGGCAGTGACTTTTTGAAATAGAAAAATTAGGATTAATGCCGAGGGGGAATCTGAAGAGCAAAAAGTCATAGAAAGGTTTCCAAAGAATATGCCAGACCTACCTTCAAGACTTTAAATTAAACTGTGTGAAGTACCAGGAAATATAATGCATGAGATAATCTTGCCTTAGCAGGAAGGTGAGTTAGGATCTTAAAACACGTCTTCTGTCTCTGACGTTACGATTTAGAACAAATTAGTTTTACTTCTGAGTGACCTTACAAGGAAGAATACTATTTATTCCTTTCATGGCCTTAAGTTCCTGAAGCAAAGAGAAATATTTACACCCTGACTGAGAAAAATCACTTCCAAAAATAATTACATATTTTGAAGCTGAGGAATGGTCATAACCATATAGTTGTTGAACTGTGGCCTACTAGAAACAACAGAAAGTCAACCACAGTGCCAAGAATTCTTTCCCTGCTTGGGGGAAAGTACTTCCTACACTGAGTCTGTGCTGCAAGCCCTTCTTTTCTCATGCTGGTGCCACTCACCTTAACATAAGATTAGTTTTTCAGCTAAATCAGGAGCAATTTAGTCACTGCCTTTATTTAATACAGATAGATTCAGCTTCCTGATAAAAAGAAAGAAAATGGAAAAGTGGTCAGCATTTAACAAAAGCTCCTGAAAGAGTCAGTCTGCATGTACAAGAAGGCCCTCTTCTGTTTTCTTTCTCTCAAGCTGCAATAATTTTAATTAGACATCTTTCTCTGTTGACAGAACTGATGGAAAAATGTCAATTACGAGTATTTTCATTGGCTTCTACACTAACCATGGCTGTCTTGTTGAAGTAGAAGAAAATTCCAGATACAAAAAATCTTCTTTTCCCAGATCATTCCATGTCACTCCACTACATCCCCTGAAGCTCCTAACATCTCCTGCCCAGCCCCACAAGCACCAAGTCGTATACAACAAGCAGCCCAACTCCAGTTTGAGGAACTAGAAGCCAGTTTGAGGAACTAGAAGGACTGCCTCCCTAACAGCCCGGTGGCTCGAGAGCTTACTTGATTGAACGGATCAGGACTCACTCTCTAGTGCTGCTTTACAGAGTGGTACAAAGAGCAACGGGAACAGTGGTTAAGAGGGATCTGAAGCCGGGACATTTGAAGCTGGTTACATGGCAGATGTGGAGAGCATTTCGACAGTGAGAACACAAAAGTCTGAGATCTCCTAAAGAGCCTAAGGTGAATTTAACATGCCATGCAGTCACCCACAGTGACTGAGGGTTTTGAGCGTTACATCAGGACACTGAGACAGAAAGAACACATCAGTGAAGACTAGTACAAAGTAAGGCGATGTCAAGAGAAGTGGGGTAAAGAACTGGGGAAGCAATAGGACTGGGACAAAGGCTGCTCAGAGGGAAAAGGGCAGGAGGACCAGGTGGAAGAGTTTGTGCCACTCAGATCAAAGCACTGGAATGGAAGCCAAGATCCCCACAACTAATCATGCCTTGGTTACAGCAAATACCTGCAAAACACTGGCAAAGTGCCTGCTCTCTTTCTCATGTGGGATCACATGGAGGATCACAACCTCCTGCAGGCAGTTACTCCACTAGCTCCAGTGCCAGTGTTTAGGTGGTGGATATTTAACTCCATGAAGGATCCTTGCAGCAGTTTCCAGTAAGGTGCCACACGGCAGACCTTCTGGGGTGAAAGGGGAGTTCAGTTTACTGCTCCTTATGATTTGTTTCAAAGAGGTGGCAGCCCACGTGGCACTATATGCGTTCAAAGAGCATCTAATGAAGACCGTCCATGCTAGAATTCAGGCTCCTGGCTTAGGGGTTCAGGATCAAGACTTTACAAGTCTTGAATCATCCTGATCAAAAATAAATGGCAGCTGGACTCTGAACATATAAAATGTGACTGAAAATCAGGCCATGGCCTGTCACAGTGGGCACCCTTTTAAAATTAGCAATACTCTTTCAGTAGAATAGCTCTCAGCCGGAAAACAAGAAGAGATAATAGTATCTCCTCAACTTAAAATTGTATTTGTGAGAATAAAAAGGCTTTCAACAATTTTTTATTGATGAGCATCATAAAATAATCTGGCAAGGAAATTAATTATTCTGTCTTCAGATAACAGGTTAACAGCTGGGACCATGTTGAAAAATGGCTATGTCTATACAGGCACGCCTGTCAGCAACTGAGCTGGAGCTGTGGCCATCAAGTCCTTTCACACCTGGCAAGTTAAGCCCCAGCCCAACAAACACTTCCAGTCCACCCTGTTTCCACAGTAAATTGCTGCCAAGCCTTTTTGATGGCCCTTCTACAAGCAGAGAAGATCAAATATATGTAAACTCTTGTAAAGTAGCAAGTTCTTAGGAAAAATATCCCATTCTGCTGCTGCTACAGAACAGTTGAACTCTTAAGAAATTGTGCTGTTTACAAGTGCATTGCTTCACTCTCTGGAATAGTCCTGGGCTCAGGGGACTCTAGCATTTACAAACAGCTTAATTTCTTGATAAAAAACTGAATGAAAGCAGCTACATGATTTACTAGCCCTCCTGAAAGCTGAAGATACTCCCATTAAAAGCTTGAGCCTGCTGCTTTTTTAATATCCTCCCAAGCACTAAGCGAAGTGTCAGGGCCTCTCAAAAAGTAGGTCAGGACTTACTCTCAAAAACTAGTGGAAAACTCAAGCACTCAATGAGCATTTTTCATTGCCTTAAGTTTGGATGCAAAGACATTTAAAGCTCTCTTTTTTTTTGGTTTGCTACTCACTGATACTCACTGCTAGTACTGAGTAACTGTTCCTTAAGCTCATTATTAACTATGCACTGTACACAGCATGTGACCATGTCATTATATGAAGTCAAAATACTGTTTTCAGAGGCATCCTTAGTTCTGGAAGTTCCTTGGATAAATGTAGTCCAGAACTAGACGGTAAAATTTAAGCACTGTCTGTGCTTGGTGAACCCACCATGATGTTCAGATAAGATTCCCTGTAAGATACTGATGAAGTTCATGCTTAAAGAAAATGGGAGTCAGAAGTCCTGTCCCTGTCATCCCCAAACTGCACGTGCTCTGGTCTCTGTTACTTCCAGCTTACACTGCTGCAGCAAATCTGGTTGCGGCTATTGTCCTTGCAACTCACAAGAACAGCTGTTGGAAAGATGTTTTGGATAGCAATAGTAACTGCAAGCACACTGTCTTCGTGTCCTTTCAGTTTTGCTTTCACATTCACAGTAGTGAGTTTGTTTTAGCTTATGAAGCCTTCCTTTGTTACAAACAAAAGACACAATCAGTTGAAAAACCTGCCTTGTCCCCAACAACACTACACGCTCTCTTCTGTAAACATCCTCAACCTGAAAGCAAGTCTTCAGCCTTCTGCAACAATGCCGCCTGTCCACATATGTTCAGATCCCAATTTAAATGTGCATCACTTTCTCTTTTCGCCCAGCTTTTTACCTAAAGAAAAAGCATTAATATTCAGCCACCAATAACTATGCAGTTTTGCAAAGCATTTGGAGGTACAGCCTGCTTGAGTGACAACATGCAAAACAAATCTGTCATGTATGCAACTACTATTATGAGCTAAATAGAAATCAAGTATTTAAGAAGGATTTAGTGTTCCAGGTTTTAGAATCCTAAATACCAGTTAATCAGGTAAAGTGTCTTACGCATACCCACAACTTTCCATTTTGCAAAAGTCACTTATAATTACCCCCAAAGCTGTCTGTCAGAGTTAATAATAACCCCCAACTTCCAATATAATTTTCAAATGGAATTTTCAGTCTTTGACACTGTTTTTAACTGTTTTGTGAAAACAGTGCTCTCTTGATATTTAATAAAAAGCCCATATAGGTAGCTATAAAAGGAGTACCACAAAGAAAAGCATCATACCCAGAACCTCCTCCCTCCTTCTGCCCAAATGTTCCCAGCTCGGTGTTGGGGCAGAAGGGGGCATGGGAGTGCCATGAGCCGTAAAAGAAAAGAAAGATTATTAAAAAGGGGGGAAGAGGTGGGGGGAACAGAATATATGCTTGACTCTATTATGTCCCATAAAAACTCCATCTAACTCCATATCCTGTCCTTAACAGAAGCCAACAACGAGAGTCTGGAGCAGATACAATGCAGACAGCATATGTGATATTTCCACTCAGCATTCACCCCATCTCCATCTGTGTGCAGCCTGAGGAATTCTGCACTTTGGTAAGGCTTTTACATATTTAGTAATCCTTGGTGCATTTCTCTCCCACAAACTTACCCATTTTCTCTGAACACATCTAAACTTCTAGCAGCCACAATTTCCCATGGCAAGGAGTTCCACAGATTATGCAGAAATTGTACAAAGAATCACCGTGTCATACGTAGAGCCAGGCCTCTTGCTAGTATTGTCTGATGATGCCCATTTCTTAAAATGGATGTAACAACATCTGCAGCTTGTCCACTCTTTCCAGTCACCCACGACCTTGTTTGTACCCTGGTTGGACCTCATGAAGAACCCTGCTTTAAGCAGGAGGTTGCATTTGCTGATCTCCTGAGGTCTCTTCCAACCTAACTAGTTTCCTTCCACAGTTTTTCTTCTTCCATCCAGAAGAAACCCAGACAACTTAGTTGTTCCTTAGATAGAAACCAGCCCACACCTTTTTGGAGGTTTTACCCTTCTTCAGTCTTACAGTAGTCTTTCTGAGACAGAAAAACAGAAGCATCCACAACATTCAAGACGGAAGCAATGGCACAGTTTTTTGCAGTGGCTTCACCATGTTCCCTGCTCTCCATTCCTTTCCTTACAATTCCTAACATTTGATCTGCTTTTTTGACCAACATTATGTATTGAGATGATATTTTCATAGAGGTATTTTTCAGACCATAACACCAAATTGTCATTCTTGTGTGGTAAGAGCTTAGAGTTCATCACTGTCTACAGAGAGTTAGGACTGCTTTCTTCTGAGCTCTCAAGAGTTGGTCTTTCTATGGGAAAAGTAGCTGCAGCACACAAATTGTAACTCCTTGCCAGTGAAAAAGGCAAAATTCTGTAAAACTTTTCAAAGTTTTTGCAAGGGACTTATTCAAGGCACTCAGGTGTTGCAGCACACAACACCGTAACACTCCCTGCTTTCGGGAATTCGGCTGCTGAGTAACATGGGCTTCTTCTCAAGTCCAAAATCAGTGCTTGGCTACAGAAATCAATGAATGGGAAGAAGTGCGCACCTGAAGACCAGGATTCACAAACACCCACACACTGAATACACCGGGGAGAGCCAGCACAAGGTGCTAAAGTCAGGGTATGGGTTTTGGTGTCACCTCTGAAAGAACATTTTCCTTCTGCTTAGGTTTTACAGCTCTGAGCTTTTAGGAACTCCTAGGCACCTAATCCAGACAGATCATTCTCAGAAAACAAAGAATATTACATGTTGCATTTCCTTATGTTCTTGTTCTTCACTATGGAAGGTGTTGGGATTCTAATTGCAAATCCTCCTTCTCACTGACAAGGAGCAACATAAATGCTGCAGCATTTCATCCACAGGGAAGAGTACTGCTCCTTTTTTCCAAAAGCACAAGGCCAGTGTGTAAGCTAGGGCTAGAGCATCAAGAGTTCCAGCTGAATGCCCCAACCTCAAAAGGGGTTTTTTGATTCTTGGCTAGCAGAATCATTTGATCTAAAAATCAGCACTGACCTACACTGCACCAATTGGTTGGTACAGCACTGTTGGGATGGATATGCTGGAAATTCACATTAGTTTACAGATAATTGCTGTCCTTTAACATTAAAAGTTCCATGGCCAAAAGGCTCCTTTCCTGAAAGCAATGACCTAGGAGTTTTTTCTAATGTATCCAAGTCAGTTAGGGGTATGCTTCCTTTCATAGTCCCATTTAACACAGATATGCAGTCAAAGTGTATAGCAGAACTTGTCTTCAGTAGAAAACTGTATATATTTATTTATTTACTTTCAAAAGCAAATTCCTAAAAACCAAGCAGTCGTGAAGAGCCCAGAAATGCCATAGCTTGTAATCAACTCTTTTTGGTATGTACCATATTGAATATTCTGCTCACCATGTTAGCTAAGCAAGTATAATGCAAATTTAGTAGATTTCATCCAGGAGGCAAAGGGATTTAGTTAACATCAAATTCAGTGGTCACTAATCCCTTCCCACTGTCCCCTTCCACCCAAGCAACACAAATATTTAAATTCTCCAAATGGTAAAGTTCAGCATCTTGAGCCCTGTTAAATCTTGTAAGCCAGAGTAAATTCCATTTCTCTGATTAAACAGAGAGTATTTACAAAGATCATAAATAAACAGTGTGTGTGAGTTGTTCTTTTTCATACCACCTGATTAAGCACTTTTTACTTTGCCACCATTCAGAATGATATTTCTGCTACGTATTTTCATCCAAAATAAAAGCAAAGGCAGTCCCTGTTGAGGGTAAGGGAATCTAATGTTTCAGGCATGAAATCTTGCAAGAGGCACAAATAAACCTGTGCCTTGCCCAGAGTCTCTCTGTACCATCTTTCCACCATGCTTTCCTCTTATTTCTCTCCTGATCACAATTGTTTTTGAAGTGAGGTTTCCCTCTCCAAGATGCTCGGCACAGTTGTGTTTTCATTGATTCTAATATATTTTTACACAGTAAAATGTCCAAGTAAAAGAAAAAGGGGGAAAAAAAGAAGAAATTAAATATAAACAACCCCCCAAGTAGTATAACTATTGGGAAAATGTCACTAGAGAGTCAGTTAATTTTGCTAGTATAAGAATGTTAGCCCTCACTCCCTCAGTGGTTCTCCACAGAAAATTAAGTGCTATATTATAAGAGCCCAACTAATGTATTTCTTCAAAAGACTTGTGGTAAAAGGTCTTATAAAAATTGCTTACAGATAACAACACTTGTCAGATTGGGACAGATTCCTCAAGTGTTGGCCATTTCATTCTCTCGTCTGAAGCATTTCACGCCCAGTTTTACATCTCCGGAGTCAACAGGACTGAAGCAGTGGCCACAAAATGATGCCCTGGCCATCAGACTCAAGATATTCACACATAGAAAGCTGGGGGCATGGGTAAATTAAGCCAATGGACTTCACCTCAGCTCAGCAATGAGCCAGTCAATGGCAGGAGAACACAGAGTCTCAGAGCCCACCTGAGGTTTGGTAGGTCATCCATCATATTTTCAAATGCAATTATCCACTGCTCATAATAGCCACCTCTAAGTAATGTCCAAGAAGAAACACCATCATTTAAAACCAAAGACTACTGAACTATTTATTCATGTTCTAAACAAGAAAACAATGGCTAACTTTGAAAAACAGCACACAAAAAGAAAACTTTGAAAGTAATAAAAGGAAATGCAGCACTATTGGAGCACAGATCTCACTGCTACCTTTTAATGTAGTTCTCAAGACCATGGAATCACATCATTGCATAAAGAAACACAACAAAATGAAAACAGATCTTCGTCTCATGACTGTCACTACCCTTCTGTGTACAACAGTAGACTGAATACTGGTTAAGCCATTTCAAGATTTAGATACTGCTATACAAGTTGCTTCAAAAATAGCAATATCAAAGCAAAGAAAGTTGAAAGATATGGCTGTTATTTTGTTTTATGAGTAATAAAAATGTGTAAATGATAAAAACATCACAGAAAAGGAATATATGTCCTTGTAAAACCAAGGCACAGTGCCACAGGAGTGAATTACTGGTATTTTTAACACAGCAACTCAAACTTGCACAAAAAATAACTACTTTACAGATTCTAGTTTTTCATTTTAATAAGCATTAAAGATCATAGGAGACAGCCGAGAGTTATGTAGTATCCTTTCCACCGGTGTGCCAGTGCCATGTAAAATGCATTTACAATGAGCAGAAACAAATTTAAATCACTGTATACTCAGTCCCAGAAGCTGCTGCTCAAATTAATCCTGACCAAGCAAAAATGCCGAGCAGATGCTGAACTTTAAGTAAACAGTCCCAGCTAACTGTCTCATCACAGTGCCCACTCTTTTCAGAACAAATGATGCACAGCCTGCCTCTAGCGGAAAAATAACCCAGCGTGGAAGCAGCAGCCTGTATTTCATTAGCCCTGCACAAGATAAACTGATTATTTCTAACTTGCTGCTGCAAAAGCTACAGTCTGAACTTACAGGAAGCCAGCCACCTCAGAATAAAGACAGAGAAGTTACCTCCTATCGATGGCAAAGAAGAAGCCTACACACCAGGAGCTACTGTGGTTAGCTGACTGCACTCATGTCTTAACTTGTGCCACTGTAGCTTGCCTGTTCATCCATACCTTAAGGTGTTAGTACCCTTGCTATTCAGAAGTTCTTGGGGTTTGGTTTTGTTTAGGGTTTTTTTAGCCACATAGATTTGTAATGAACTGCAAAACAAAGCATGAAGAAGAGAAAGAAAAGAAGAATGTTACCTGAAGGCCCTCTATGGCTAATCTAAGCATGCTTGGTGTGAGCTTGGAGGCCTGCTTGAAGGTGAAGTTGCTCCAGTCTATAATCAAAACAAATCCATTCACTTGAAGCTCGGGGTCTTCTATCATGGCTTCTAAAGAAAGAAGTATGGCACGCAAAATATCCACCAGTGTGTACCTGTGAACGTTAAGGGGAGATTCGGTCAAGAAAGGAGCAACAACCACAGATGTGGAGAAACGCTGAGAGTTCTTACTTTGTACTGCTTGCCAAAAGTTTAAATCAAAGGAGCGCAAACACATCCTCAGAAGTCATGGGTATGTAAAGCTGGGAAAGTCTCAAAAGCTCAATTAATAGAACTCACCCTCTGGAGTAGGATTATGTACATCTAGACCATCAGCCAGGCAGAACAAACTACAGGAACACAACACACTGGAATGAAATTTGAACTTTTCCGTAGTCCCCTAAGCTGCTTTAATATCTACACATTTTATTAAATGTCTCTACAAGCATATCTATGCAAATTGTATTTTTCTAAAATTGTAATGATACCAAAACCTGAGTCTAGCACCCGAAGCCTAGACCCAAAGTCTCCTCCTGTATTTTTCCAAGCAATTGAAATACTACTTCTACAAAATTATCAGCCAAAAGGGGGATTTCCACATGCCCTCCTTTTCCCTCTCTCTGATTAATGTTTTCTCTTAAATCTACAAGGGGTATTACAGAAAGCCGATTAGGCAAGGATCTTGAAAGCAGAAAGTAACACATACTAGGGCTTTCAGTTGCTTCTGTTAAGAGCAATAGCAACCTTTTAAAAGTTACTTGACTGCCTTGTGAGTACAGAGTACTTCGTTTATGCAGATTATGTGGTTTCAGCAGTAAGTTTAGAACATGGTATTCATCAGTCCTAGAATTTTCTATGTTAAATTTGGGTTTACAAAGATGCCACCTACAATATGTAATTACGTGGTTTACATATATGCACATCATCTTTTCTTAGATCAACCATCTTGTAAAAGATGACATAATTCCATATTGCCAAGCCCTGTTGAGTATAATCTTTCCTTTTTGAAGCTAAAGCACCTAATACCACAGCTGAATAGCTTAAATATATACAGCAATATCATCTTTAGACTGAATATAATAGAGTTATTAATCAACTTGCAGTTTAGCTTACAGGTTGTTTTTTAAAAAAAGGCAGAACACCAGAATTATCTGGGCTTTTTAAAGAGAGATGAAAGTAGTAGTTTAAATTTTGATTTCCTTTCAGGCTAACTATGGTTTGTATCTAAAAATCTCTTCTAAAAGTAAAACTTAAACAGACGTAAATTTGCCGGTCCGCACCACAGTATCAGATGTAGCATTAGAAAATTAAACCAGAAAAATATCGGATAAGCAAATATGCCAGGAACAAAAGAAAGAGTTAATCTTCAGTGTTTGTGCACATATATTTAAGTAAGGCCCTCTAAAAGACTCCCATGATGGCATCAAACATAAAAGTTCTCAAAACTATGAATCCCCAGGGAAATCTTCACCATACTGCACATGTAACAAAGAACATGTGTGCCTATTTAGAAATTACATTAAATTATACTGAATTCTACTTGCTTTAATACAATGAGTACACTGTTACATTGGGTACATAACTATATTTTGAAAGTATCTGCAAAGGGAAATAACACAAATTAAATTAATCTGTTCTAGCTGACTCCTCACATCTTCCATCTTTTCTTTTTTTAGCCAACTAAAACTCAGTGAACTTCTCAACTATGCACTCCTAGGAAAGTGACTAGAAAAGGACTCTCTTAATGTCAGCCTAACACAAGTGAACCCAAGAAAGTGTGTTTTCCCCAGAAAACATTAGGAGAAGCACTGTTTTACATTATTCTTCTCTTCATTTTGGAAACCTTAATTTTGTTTTGAATTTGGTTTAGTTAACTGGAATAAAAATTTTCACTCCTCTCCTTTTGCTTTTTCTGAGATCTAAGGTTTACAGGAAGTTTGGCATGCTCCCTCTTTTTCATTCAGATTTTTTTCAACCAGGACAGGAAACAGCACACAAAAAATTCTTCTCTGTAATTTCCCTAGGGAAATCCTCAGAACACTAAAATTCTCTATCTCCTTTTGGTAGGAAAAAAACAAAAGACCATTTCTGTAATTGGAATTTTGCCCATTGGGGAGAAAAGGACATGCTTTAAAACCTATTTTGAAGGAAAACATTCAAAACCTGGATCCTTGAAACTGTTAGCACAATTTGATTATCAAAGGTCTGTTAAGTCAGGACCCTGTTTTTGCAGTAGGCACAGTGAAGCACACCTGGAGTGCCCTGCCTGCCCTGAGCAAACCTGCCTGGGGGCACAGGGGCTGCTGTGGCAGAGCAGCCTCTGGCACTGCGGGGCTGATGCTCCCCCTCTCCCCAGGCAGCCCAGTTCCCCCCAGCCCAACTGCTGGACACCTGGGCAAAATGCCACCATTGCTGCTGCAGCTCATAATAAGCAAACACCCCCACACACCCCCACAGCACGAAGAGCAACCTGAAGAAAAATGAAATCACTCATCGGCTTTTTCCCAAATGAGTCTGCGCATGTATAACAGGATGTGTAGGGAGTGCTTGGCAGCACTAGGACTATAGAAGATTTTACTGACACCAAAAAGGTCTTAGTTTGCCTAGCATATCTGCAGACCAGTCTACCTACCCATTACAACACTGGAGCATGGACAGTGGAGGGCACCGAATCACCATGGGAACTAAAAATCCCCTGTATGACACGCATTTCATCCAACTGCCAACATCGGGATTAAAACACGCAGCTAGCCTGAGGGAAGGAGGTTTACAGAGTCATGTCTGGGGCTGTCTGGGTCGGGGCTGGGCTCAGAGCATGGCCAACTGCCCTCAAACCCCTGGTTACCTCCACAAGGTGGAGGAGGTCTCAGAAATACTATTTTTTTTATTGTTTCACGACATTAGATGGATCTATACCCTGTAAGATGCCTTCCCAGGGGAAACACTGCACTGGGAAGGAAATTACGTCAGGTGAGACATTGGGACACCAGCTAATGCCTGTCTGTGGAAGATCATTTGTCAGAGCTAATCTGTCTGATTTTTCTATCTATCCATCAGATCTTTCTAATCTATCATTAGAAACACTCAAATCCTAAAATTAGCCTCAACCTCGCTTGACCTTGATTCTGCCCCATTCAGAAGAACTCATTCTCCAGAATTGTTCCATGAAGCAGAAGGCTGCTGCAAGCACCCTACATCCATTCCAAGAAGATGGGTCCCAAGTTCCTGATGTAGATCTCTAACGTCCTTCTCAGAGAGTTCAGTGAGGTATCTCATGTCTTGGATTAATGGCTCCCTAGTGGCACAATGCTGCTAGAAATCTGGTGCATTAAACATAAAGATTGTGGCCAACCAGGTCTCTAAGACTGGCTATAAAGTGCTCTTATATATACCTATGTGATAAATATATAGATGTATACATATAAACACAAATACACCTAATTATGTCCTGAATTCACTCAAGTCAACAGGAAAACTGCCAGGCATCCACGAGACCAGGATTTCAGCTGCTACAGAGAGTAACCAGTGGTCTCAGGGCTGGGCCTCCATAAATCTATGGCATATCCACCATCACCGTAACTCCTATTGCAGTTTTGCTTAGTGTAAGAAATAGAGTCCACAACATCAAGAATGATACTGTATGCTTACTTACTGAAAAAGCCAAAAGGTCCTCTCTGAAAACAAGACCTGAAGAGCACACATCTAGCTAGAAGCAAGCAAGAACACCTTCTTGCCAAAGTAGGTATCTGAAGCACTCTTTAAGCCTAAAAAGCCACATTAGGAGCATACACGGACACACCACTAACAACCAAGCTTCCCACCTGAAATACGCTTAGGGCAATTAGTTGAAAATAGGCACCACCCTCCCTCCATTCTGTAATCGACCTCTTCTCTTGATTTTGATACATTACTTAAGCCCAGTATAGAAAACCAGACAAGAAAGTCAAATGTATTAGTGGATATTTAAAGCAGCTTTCACTCTGGGCACATGCTGAGGCAAGTCAGAAACGTAAACCCGGTGTGAGAGAAGAAATCTTAGGTGGTACAAATGGCAAACTGAGTATCCAAAGTATCAGCTGAGCAACCCAAGCAAATGAAACATGATTAAAGAAACTATACAGAAGCTTTCACACAGCAGTTATTTGCATAAAGACTCATCTTTAATCCACTCCAGCCCCATGTTGTTCAACATTTCACTTCACTCCTACTACTGTTCATGTCAGCACCAGGATGCACAGACTCTGCCATAAAATACGCTCCATCCTTGGCTGGATTTTAGGGAAACTAAAATCCTATGTGAAAAGAAAGTGGGGAAAATTACTCGCGATTGTCTTGCTGAAGTTACTTTCCATACAGATACAGAAATGCAACCAATCAAAAGTGAGAAAAATGGTATAAGCTAGTAAGTGTGAAATAAATTTCATCCAAGATGGCTTTGACTGTCTTTCTACTTCAAGAAAAACCCATAATCAACACATCAGCCTTAAATTTTAAGAGACCACGGTGTTCAGTCTGTGGGGAAGATGGTGTTGCTTTATTCTTACCAACCTCTGTTAACCATCAGTGTGTATGTAGGGGACAGGAAGCTGCTCGTTGTGCCCTGGCCCATTTCACAGTGATGCTCCAGTGCTGACAGGTACGTAGGGTGTGCTGGGCCTGATTTGCTGCAGCACGTGTTCTGCAGTAGCCTAGAGTCAGGCTGTGCAGAAATAAATCTTTATTTATTTATGGCTAAATTCAGTTGCATTTACTTGTTTAAACAGACTCTTACGGGACACACGGTAGCTACAAGGTATTACTAATTGCTAGCATAATCTAGAACTCATGGTTAATTTAAATGTATTTAATGCCCTCTATTTATAGAACCATGCTTAATTTGACAGAAAGCTTAGACAACTTTTTTAGCCCCGTTGTTAATGTGAATAACAAATGCTGCAAGTAGGTGATCACATATATAATGCACTCTTTCTGTTCCATGTGTGTCCCAGTTTGAGTTAAGATGAGGTGGGGACTGGTGCACAGACACACCCTGCTGCCTCTTGAAATTTTTCGTTCAGGTTGACTTCAAAGCAACGAGCCTGGGAAGGTCTGACAAGTTAATAGCCACACTGACAGTGATTCTTTCAAATGCTTCAGGATGGCTACCATGTCTATTACAACAGCCACAAAGCTTTCTAAGGCAATGCCTCACTGAGGTCTTGATTTGCCCAGAACAGAATAGCTCAAACAATTGACTGAGCATCCCACTCTTGTAATTTAACAGTGGCAGCAACTTCCCCTTTATAAAAAAGAAAAGTTCCTTGAGATTTTCTTACAGGATATGAACAAATTCAATGTATTGCCAAGGATTTCTGGGAAAAAGAGTTTGGCAGATATTGCTAACAACTCTTGGTAGTATTTCACTATGAGCTTTCACCTTTACCTCTTGCTTATGTGGTTTATGCATCCTCTTCACTCCCAAAGGCCACTGTGATCTCCACCAGGCAAACAGAAAGAGAAGAGACAGGGAGAATGCAGGGTAAAGATGTCTCATGTCAAATCCAGCTGTGTCAGCTTCTTTTCAATATTTTATGTGCTTGATGATGAGTGGCATCCACCGTATCATCTGTTTAACCAGATTCTGGTCCCAGTCAATTCACTTTTGTACTGAGTAAGAGATAACTGATTTGGCAGAGTTGCCCTACTATCACTACTGTTATTTGTCATATCGGCCCCCGCCCCCACCCCACTGCCCTCCAACAGCAAGAAATTTCAAGTTATTTTGAGAATTAAAACTGAGTGGCATGACTCTGCCTCTGAGGATGCAAACTGTTAAATACAAGAGATAAATGGTAAAGTCTTCTTTGCTTGTATTTAAGCCACATGTCTCCTAAAGATCCCAAACATGTAAGGAACGCACAGTCTGTATTTTAAGCTCATCACCATTTGGCCAAGCAAAGGTTGCTGTCAAATGAGCTGTTGTGCCACTGTCAATTAAAAGAGAAAGCTGGTCAAGTCTCTGAGACATCATCCAATTTCTAACCTACTGCTCTGGCTTAATATTTTTAGAATTTCAGTGCTATAAGACCCCTCAAGATACATAAAGGAGCACCTAGAAATGATGCTTCATATCTCCTTGGTCTGTCAGTCTGGGTACTGATTTGAATGCTGAGAAGATGGGGGATCGAAACATCTCTTAGAGCTATTCTGCTTAAATAACGGCAGCGTGCCCTGGGAGCCCTCCATCTAAAAACAAAAAGCACCACCAGTGATACAAAAATGCATAGGAAAATAGAAACCGCTTCACATATTTTACCAGATTGACTTTTAGATTCAGATTTAATACCATACATTACTCTTTATATTAGCCCCGTGTCTAACAGTCATAGTGACAGATGAAGATTCAGCTGATCTAAATTTTACATTAGCATTGATCAAAAAGATCCCTAGCCAAAACACTCACAGTCTAAACACAAGTGATAATAGCAGATACGAACACCTGGGGAAAAGCTAGGAAACAATAAGACAGGATCAGTCAGCAGGAAATACTGTAGAAAAAATGACAGTGTTTGCACTACTTAATAATTATTATTTGAAAGATGTAACTTCCAAACAAAAATTGACTCTGTTGACCAGGTATTTTGTTATTGTTAATATGTTATTATTGTTAGCATTGCTATTTGTTTTGTCACACTGTCTCCATCACAGCTTGAAAAATACCCTGTCAGCTTGCCTGGGGTGAATAGTGAGCTGAGCCTCTTAATAACTACAGAATTTAAAATTTCATTTAATGGGAGGAAAAGAAAAGTTTCTAGCACTTCTGCACACAAAAGCATAGTTTCAAAAGCAAACCAGTGGACTCTGTCTTTGCCCTGCTGTAAATCATCTGATGCAACAGCAGAGCTAACAGTAATGAGTGCAGTGGATTTCTGTATTCACCGAGGATGGTGTGAGCTGACTGGGTCACTGTGACACAGACAGCAACTAGGTATCGCTGCACTCTTCTATTGCACTTTGCTAGGGAAAATTCTGATATAATTAACACTGGGAAAGATTTCAAATAAATAGCATCAAAATGGACTGATCTTTCTAGGGAATCTGCATACAGGTGCCACAAATCATACAGAAGAACATGCATGACAACAGATCTCTTGCCGCTGAGAGCTGAAGTTAATTGTACCATTAACTGGAAAAAAAGCTTCACCAGCTGGACACATTAAGGAAAAGGGCGTCTTCAAATGCACGTACACACCTACAAGCCAAATGTAGTTATGAATCAACAATCTGGAAGCTAATAGGGAAGGCTGATCCCTCCCCAAGTGTATCCAGCCTCCTGGCAGGAATGCCAGCCATCTTCACTTTCCCCATGCTAAAGACTGGGTGGAAAGTTAGGCAGTCCCATGGAAAAGCTGCTGTGCTACTCAGTGCATTATCCTTCACTTTTCCATTTTTTTTGTTTGTTTTAAATACATGTCTGATTTAGTTGTTCAGATGGTAGGACATCTGGTACAGTTTTCAGGCCCTGCTTTAATTTAATGATTCAACATCTAGTACACAGGCTTGTTTTACCATAGGAATTTTTTGCCTCCCACACTTTTCTTTCTATTTGGAACTATGTAAATCATAGTCTGCTGGTGCTGTATAAATCATCTATAGTATGTCTGCTCTTCACTTAAATAACAAATTGGGAGGTTTTATTTCTAATTGTTACATGCTGGCCATAATAAGTTGCACAAATGTGATAGATTTGGAGGCTTGCTGTGCTCTATCAGCTTAGCTTACGAAGCATATGAAGAGGTCCTAACAAGACAGACTTCAAGAAGTAATCCTCCCATTGTTGCTGTAAGAGGAGCGCTGCTTTTTCATACTACAAGTTCTCAAGTCAGTTAAGGCATAAGCTTGTGACATGTTGCATAGCTGGTTTAGCGTAAGTTCCATACACAATGCTCCCCAGCTTCAGTTGCTGAACATCAAATAATGGAAGACACTAAATTAATTAGACAAGAAAGTGACCTAGCTCCATTCCCAGATCTGCCACTGACTTGTCATGTGCCTTGAAGCAAGCCACTCCCCACAGCTGGGCTTCAGCTCTCTCCCCTTTGTCTGAGCGGTCTATCTGAAAGCAAGTCCCTTGCTCTGGAGGATAGGCGTGTGGTGGGCATGCAGTGCTGAAAAGCAGTAGGCATCCAACTGCAAACATAGCCATTAGGTGCTCTGGTGTACCCCAGTCACTTTGCTATGATAGCATAGATAATATTAATTGTCCCAATAGGACTTCATGAAAAAAACCACCATAAATTTACTGTTGTGTCAGCTGATCTCACATAGTTTAATTATCAGCACATCCAAAATTAAGAAGAAAATAAACCTATTCTTTTCACATGACAATTATTTTTTTTAATGCTACCTTATCTCTGAACTTGGATTCTGGTTTCTTTTGATAGGAACTAATGATCTGAAAAGTGCCACATAAAGCTTTGGGGTTTTTTTCATTAATGAGAAATAATGGTATTACCTTTAACAAGGGAATTCCTTCATCATAGATGTATGACTTAATAAAAGGCCTAAACACCAATTGCTTTCCTAATTCTCCCTTCAGGGATGTTTAAGAGCTTGCGGAGTTGATTTAAAAATAAAAAGCTGACCTGGTCCTTATGTGGGACACGAAGCCCACTCAAGGAGTCCTTAGCCTCATCACCACTGCTTCCTCATTCAGCTTCTTTGGCTTCATCTGCTAGAAAACCGAACCAGGAAAAGGACACTGGCCCCAGCTCTGCATATGTTCATCCACACTTTCTGGTTGTTAGCCTGGCCATGGGCAGTTTTGGTTTGTGCCAGACAGCTTTCTTCCAGTCCCTGGGCACGATTCACGGGTGAGCAAGGGCCAGGAAACTCCCTGTAGGCAGTGCGGATGCAGCCGTCCTGTCTGGGGAGGAGGAAAGCCATGGTGGGCCAGCAACCCTCCAGGCAGAGACCCATCCCTGGCTGTAACACTGACTGGTGCATGTCAGGGAGCTGCGGGATCCCTCCCTGCAATGGCTATCCACACAGCCTGCAAGAGGACAGCTACACAGACATTTAAAGGGCAAGCTTCAGCATGCCGATCCCCCAGATACTGTCCCTTCTAGCCACACTGCTAGCTGTTCATGTCCTCCCCATGTTTCAAAATAGCTGAGCTGGGGATAGCTGCACTGAGCACTCCACACTGCCTGCGCCCAGCCTTTGCTGACTGCAAAAAAGATGGTTTGGGTTCATGTGAAGGCAACTACCAAGATTTTAACTTTTCTCTCTAAGAAGTGCTTCAGATTCTAAACCTGCTTTCATGCTGGAAGCCTAGGGAAACAACTCAGCGCTCACAGGAATAGGTTTTAGAGTTCAGTCTTAATGGAGTCCTTCATTTACATGCACTGAAAATCAAGCAGGTTTTGTGGATATAATTTTAGACTGCAGGAGAAACTGAGCATGGCACCCAATGAGGTATTTAGAATAACCAAACAGTGTCTCTTTTAGTAATTGTCTTGATACCATGTAAGGGCCTTGATGGGAGACAGCTCTTGGGTCAGCCTGCTAAGTCATCATCAGGCTCGACTGGTCCCAGAACAGATCAGAAATTGTTCTAGGGACTGCACTAGCCTCCTTCAATTTCCTACCAAAGCTTAGTGTGCTTGGATCTTATTACGCAGGGAATTCACGCTTGGAGCAGCTTGAGTGGGGAAAAGAAGTGGTTACTGAAACTTCCATCCCAGCGTTTCCAAGTGGCTCAGGAAGAGCTCCCTTTAACTAAGGGAAAGGATCTGGCACCTCAGCTTCCCACGCAGGTAAACTTTTCAGCTCAAAAGCCATGATGGATGCTCCTGTTTTAACACAGCATCTCCCATTTCCTCCCATGGCACCTGAGCAGCTCCGTGTGTGCTGAAGCAGGAAGACCAGCACAGAGAGCGCAACCAGCCTTTGTCAAATGGGTAAGCGCAGCACCTACCATGCCAGCTCACTTCGGCTAAGGGGAGGCAGAAGGGTGTAAAACTCCTATCAGCCAGCTGAGAAGAGCATCTGAGCAGCTTCTACTTCCCTTCCAAAATTCACACCCTAAAGGATGAGAAGGCTGAAAAGGCCCTAAGGCACAAAAGACATTTCTTCTTTCTCTTCTCCCTCTGCCTCCTGCGCTGCTGCCCAGCCTGCCGCGGGCAGAGCCGGCTGTGTCCCCGCTGCCCACCCGCCCGCTGGCACGGCTTTTCCCACGCATTGCCCTGGGGGAAGAAGGGGTTAAGGCGGGCAGGTGGCTCTGCGTTTACCTGCTCTGGTCCCAGTTAGCAGCAAAAAGGACGAGGATCTTCCTGCCGTAGTGGTCCAGGTTGGCCAGCCCACCGGGGAAACCATCCTTCAGCGCCTGTTTGATGCCCGGGTCGGTGGCCTTGAAGCTCTTGAACATGTCCAGGTTCTGCTGACGATATTCAAAGTACTGGGCCAGGAGGCGAAACGCCTCGAAGTGCTGAAACTTCCTGGCCCGCAGGAACCGCAGGATGAAGGCATCGTCGGTGCGGAGGAAGCCGATGTCGGGCCGGGTGATCACCATGTCCCGCACCTCCTGGATGTCCTGGTGCAAGGTGTCGGGGTTCTCGTTCAGCTCGAGCCGGGCTTTCTCCAGAGTCTCCGGGGAGAGACCTGCCTGCAAATGAGTCATGGCGCTGCCCTCCTCCTCCCCGCCTCTGCTGCCTGTGCTCCTCAGCCTCCCGGGCGCTTGCCCCCCGCAGGCGGGGTGCCCCGGCACGGCCGGCCGCCGCTCCCCCGCCCCGCCGGGCCTCGCCCCGCCGCGCCCCGGCCCCACCGCCGCGGCCAGTCCGGCCGCCGAGAAGCGAGCGGCTCCCAGCAGCCGGGTCCCGGGGGGGCTGGCAGCGAGACTGCCCCCGGGCTGCGGGCGGAGGCGCGTTATCTCTCTGACATAGCGCCCTCCCCGCCGCGGGGTCCGACGCGCCGCATCATCCCCGCAGCCGGTCCGCGGAGGCGCCGAAACCCGCCGGGGACGGGGCCGCCCGCTGCCGCTCGCCCGCGCCGGTGCCGGCGCCCGTGCGGATCTCAGGCAGGGCTGCGGCGGCGGCGAGGGGCCCGGCCGCTAGGCAGGGCGAGCGGCGCCCGGGGGCGCTCCCCCGGCCCGGGGCTGGCAGGGGGGGGGCCCTCGCCGGAGCGGCACCATTTACGTAAGATCACCGCTCGCCCCGCTTCAGAAGCGTCTCCCTGGACTTGAGGGAGGGTTAAAAAAAAAAAACCAACAACAACAAACTAAAAAAAAAAAAAGAAACACACACCCCCCCCAGAAAACCACTCAACAAAACCAGCGAGGAGGAGGGAAGCCGATCCGCAGGTACCCCGCCGGTACCGGTACCGCAGAGCCTCCCGCTCGCCAGCGCGGAGCCCGGAAAGACAAACGGAGCCTCAGCCCCGAGGATGCTCGCCCGCCCCCGCGCCCTCCCCCGCTCCCCGCCCCGGCTCCCGATGGCACCAGCCGGCGCGGGGCTGCCTCTGCCGCGCGGCCCCGCCTTGCACACCCGCGCGCGCGCACACGCACTCGCAGGCGCGCGCACCCGCCCCGGCGCGCAGCGGCACCTGCCCCCCCGCCGCGCGGAGCCGGCGCTCGGGGCGGGGCGGGGCGGGCGCGGAGGAGCGCGGGGGCGGCCCCGCCCCCTCGGCCCCGCGCAGCGCCCGCCCGGCCCGCCGCGGGGGGGGGGGGATGGGGGAGCAGCGGCCGCACCGCGGCTCTGCACGGCGGGGGCTGCTGCGCTGCGCTGCGCGGGGCCGCGCTGGGAGTGTGGGGAACAAGATGGTGGTTGCCGGGGGGCGCGGGCTGCGGGGCCGGGGGCTGTGTAAATCTCGGGGTGGCGCCGGTGGCGGGGGGGTGTGCGTGGAGCCATCACTCGGCTTGGATCCCCTCTTCTGACAGAGTATCTTAAAATGAAACATTGTGCACGTAAAAAAATGGGAGGACAATAAAGCCACCCCCTCTTTGGCCCCGTGCCTTGAGTTGTGTTACATTGCGACTACTGCGTGTTGGATATTTCGGGGCAGAAAGTGCCTTTTTTCACGCGGGAAAGTTTGATGCTGCAGCCTGCTTTCCAGAGAAGTTCCTACTGAAGAGCATTTGTCCCTTGTCTGAGGGTCTGAGCTTCCCCGACGCAAATGCGCCTGAAAATCAAGCTCACGTGAAAGATCCAGCAAACACGGGAAAACCTATAACGTGTACATCCTCCTCCTTCCTATAGGATGCGCAGCTTTTCGACACTGCGTTGGGCTCCTTTCCCAGGATGACATAGCCAGAGCACACAGGCTGAATTATTGACGAGGCGCTGAGACCACTGACCCGTGTAGAGGGTATAGATGGGGAATAGGCCAGCGGGAAGTGCAGTGTGTGTTCTCAGGCAAATAAAGGTACCCATAAACACGTTGAAATGATACCCTGCATTTTCTGCAGGCCACCATCAGATGGAACAGATGACCTCGGCAGCAGGAGGGAGCCCTCAGCAATGAGCACGCTCTGAGCCCGAGTTTGTGCAGCAAGCAGTAGTTAGGTGGCAAAAATTGTCATTCTTCTGGTGGCTAAAGGGCATTTGGGGGTTTTATAGGGTTTTATAGGGTCTAGCAGCTTTTCACCACATCCCTTCTTGGTGCCAAGGGAGGGTCAAGTTTTGCCTATTTCTTCACAGCTGCCTGATCTCAAACTAGCTGCAGGAGGGATGGCTGGAAGGGCAGGCAGGGAGGCCACCAGCCCTTACCGAGCTGGGTACCAGACCTGCAGTGCGCCAGCTTAAGGCAGAAACTGTTGGAAGGATCAGCCTGATAGTGCCCAGCCATCACAGCCCAGCTTTATTCCATCTGAATATCCCTATGTGCTTTGAGATCCCTCACAAGAGGAAAAGATACGCAGTCTTCCTAAGGACTGAATCACTCTCTAGAAATGCTTATTTCTCTTTGTCTAATAAAATGCCTTTAAATTAGCCTCCTGACATAGATGTGATTCATCTAGGTTGATAACTTTTTCTTAGAGCAGTTATTCCTCCAGAAATAGTTTGTGCTTTTTTATTATTATTTTCTATTATTCTTAAATCTTCATTTTCCTTTGCTCTTGCTATCTTCCTCTGTATCACTTCTATATTCCTCAGCAGAGGCTCTTTGAGGACAGCTGTTACCACCACCCATATGGACCCAAAAACCAGACATTTTCTGCCATCATTTTCATTTCTGATGCTGCTGCTCTGCCTTTTCCACTGCAACTAAGCTAATAAAAGAGCAGGTCATGTGACAAGTGCCTTAAATTCATTCAGAGCAGGGTGAGCTGCAGGCATTCAGTGTCTTGCAAAATCAAGTCCGTAATATATCCTGTCTATGACCTCCAGTAACGCACTCCTTAATTTGCTTTATTTTTCCTTTGCAAGTGGAAGCATACACATATATTAGATTTTTCATGTATTCCAGCACAGAGATGCAGTGGACAGAGAAAAGAACTGAGCTGGCCAAAATTAAAATATTAACAATTCCGAAACTACAGAAAAGGTCAATTCTATATTTTCTTAATTTTTTAAAAATTACTAAGAAAATACTTGGAATTTTATCTGAAAACTTTCAGTATTGTTCCATTTTTTGGTTTCCCCCATTTTCCACCATATTTAAGCCTTTCCACTTTTTACACTTTTTTTTAAAGAAAAAAAAATCTGGAAGCCAAGTATGTTAATTATTTTCATCAAAAACAACCCAATTTCTGTACACCTCCTTTTCAAAGCAACGTTCAGTCTCCATAAAAATTGATACAGTAAGTTAACAATTTCTAACCAGTACTTTCCCACATTAAAATGAAATTCAGCAAATATTAACAGCATTTCAAGAAAAAAGTTTTGCAGCAAGTTGTGGAAACATAGATCAAAAATGCCCTTACCTTGAAGGACACGTTTTACATGCTCTTTCCTGAACACAGTAGATTTAGAAGGTGGGTACTATCCAAATTGCTTGCAGCAAGGCAGCCTGAAGGCAGAGTAGGTCAAAGAGCAGGATTTTGGTCATGTTCTACCTGAGTCACAGGTGGGTCTTATCGTTACAGCAACATATTTGCAGCATTTGGGGCTCTTGCATGTAAACATGTGAAAGATTTGTTTTAAGTATAAATAACTTGGTAGGAGCAATGAAAAATGTTTCTGTCATCTATAAGCAGATTTATCAATCCATTTAAATAGTATAATGAAGAAATATGTGTTTTTCAATATGTCATCCTACCTAAGTCATGAGGGGGAAAATGGAGCCACTAATGTGGTTAGATGCAACATACCGATGGCACAGTGTGATTTATTTATTGTGCACATGCACTTCTCCCTCTATAAAACAGTAGGGGTGTCTGACTAAATCCATTATGTAAATCTCAGCATCTTTTCATTTGCACTTACAAACTGTTATTTGTCTTTGATGCTTTTATAGTCACTTTTGCCTGAACCTCATACAATTAAAATCCAAGTGCCCTGCAATCTTATAAGCACTACAATTAGGTACCTGATTTGAAATAAAAATAAAACACAAGACACAAAGGTGTTTTTGTAGGTGTTTGATATCAGAGATTCTAATTCACATTCAGAATGAAATTGTTTACAATCAGCAATAGACCAGGGCATTCAGGAACAAAATGGAATACAAGAATAAAACTAAATAAAATAAATACTAGATGGTGGATAAGGAAATAACTCTATATGTGTTGGTACCTCACTTTCTCTGGAGTGGTTTAAGACCCTAGACAGCTCTCGCTGTTGTCTTTGACTTACAGTTACATTGGTTTCAGCATCCTGCTCTGGTTATTCCTTAAGGACAGCTGTGCATATAGGATAAAATTTCCAAAAGAGTTTGTCTTAGTTCAGTGTGATACAGCTGAAGAGATGAGAAATACGTTTGAAAGTACGTATAACCAGGAATATATGCTCGCATCCATTCTTCTTCAGCAGTGTGTATGTAGGTGCATACAGTTGTGTGTCCTTGAAGATTTTGAAAGTGGCTAAATATAACTTTTTCAAAAGCACCAAAATGACACCTATTCAAAAAAGCAGCTAAATTCAAAGTCTAGGTCCCATTTTCAGAATCAATTTTAAAACTTCATTCAAATGTTTTAAGAGCATAAAAACAACTATAGATCATCAGAACAAATATCTTCATAGGTTCAGTTTGCCTCTGGAGTGGCTTAGCTTGGAAACCTAAGGAACAATGTCAGTTAGTGTTAGGCTTCTGGACTGCTGAAATAATTTCTTCATCATTCATTAACCACAGTGCTGCAACTTAACAAGTTCCCATGCAACAGCTGAGGCTTAGCAACTGATTTCATGCAGAATCTTGTCTCACTGCAAGTAGCTGATAAAACTTCTCCATTTAAACCTCAGTGGAAGCCACATGGGGTCGAGGATTCGCCTCAGACATCATTCTGTAATTAGGTGAGTTATGGGAATGCAGTCGTGTGTCTGAGCATGATGGTGATCTTTACTTAAGCACATTTGTAGACATCAGGATACTTGACCTAGAAAGTACCATTATATCTGAAACAAAGGAACTTCTAGAACTGAGCTCTGTTGGAAATCTGTCTGCAACTTCAGATGCCGACTAGCTGAAAAATCGGCTTCTGAGAGCAAACCAGTCATCTGTCTTTTACTCATCATCATAGGTCTTTAACAGCGTAAGGATGAATAGCCTTACAGTAGACAAGGGAGAGCATCAGACCCTAATCAGAGAAATATTTCAGTATGACAAGCCTACTCACAGAATCATAAAAAATAAAACTGGAAGGGATTTTAAGGGATTGCCTAGTTTATCTATCCCCTATCCTGATGGATGTTTGTCTGAGTGGTATTTAAAAACCTCCAGCAGCGGATATTCCACAGCTTCTCTAGACAGTCTGTCCCAAAGCTTCAGTATCCATGCAGTATGTTTTTCCTTGTGTCTGGCCTATCTATCACTTGCTGCAATTTAGCCCATTGGTTTTTATCTTATCTACTGTAGACTGACAGAATAATTTATTTCTCTCTTGGGAGACTGGTATAAAGTCTCAGGTAAAATCTCTCTTCTCCTTTTTTTGGCTGCGCAACCTCTGTTCTTTCAATCCCTGCATTTAAAACACTTTAGATGGGCAGTGTGAAGAGATAGGTGTGAGCAGGGCATTAGCAACACTGGAACAGTGTTTTGATGGGCTTTCTTCTGTCTACATGAGGTCTTTACATGCTGGTTTTGCTATTGGAACAGAAGTCTTCCGGAGGTGAAATTCTAAGCTGAAATAATTAACCTATGATTTAGAGAAGTCAGCATCTCACTAAGAGATGATACACAAAAGGAAAAGTTTCACCCAGCATTAGTGCCAACACAAAATATCTTAACAGCTGTATTAATTTGGGAAAAAAAATAAACCCGAACCCAAACTTAGGCAACTGCAGGACTCTATCAAGCAAGTTCAAACATTAATTTATTGTAAGTAAAAAGTTATCTGGAAATTTAATGAAGTTCTTTGTTACATTAATACTGCATTAACTGGGAGCAAAGCAGTCAGACATATTTCACTGCTATAACAATTTGCATATCAGAGATATGTAGGAAATAAAAGATAATGAATTCATAACTGAGCCAATGGTTTCAGTAAGCTTAGTCAAATGATGAGCTAGGACATTAAACATTCCGAAATTTCAGTACAGAATTAATACAGAATGCTGAAGAATGCTAAGTTTGGAATAAATGTTCATTTTATTAAAAATGGATGAACAGTGATGGAACAAAATTATTCATTAAATCATTCTTAATGCAAGTATGAGAAAGACACATAAGTCTGAAAAGCTCCCAGTGATGATCTGTGCCTCGGCTTTCATGAAGTCAGTACCAAAACTTGTATATCTAGGTAGAAGGTGATCAGTTTCATCCTTGAACACATACCAGCACATGCAGCAGATGGATAAAAGCCATGTTTGGATGCAATATAGAATGATGAATCTCAGTTGTTTTATGGTACCACCATTACCTATGCCAGAATAACTAACTTCACGGGATTGGAAACCATGTAATATTTGGTTTGGCTGCACAAAGTAAAGGTGCTTATGACTTCAGGAATCCTCATTCAGTTTACAGCTCAGGAAGCTGAGCACCATCCAAGCTAATATCAGCTATATTCTTCAAACCCTTATGGGAGAGATGCTGTAGAATGGATTCACTGCTGTGAAGGAACTTCCAAAACTCCATTGTCAAATCTGGGGAGGTTTTTTTTAATTTCTTAAGAGTGGGTTTGGGGAACCTTGGTATCTCCAGCTTTAAAATCTCTCAGTGGATTTGCTTTTAGAATGTCAGCTTTCATCTGACTGGAAAAACTGCAGTGCTTTGTTTCGTAAAGAACAGTCTTCTGTTGCTGAAAATCCAGCCTTTGCGAAGTTTTCTGTAGCTTATTACTCTCCCTGACTTATCTTTGTGTCTGTGTGTCTTTCTATTTAGCATGGTTCGAGCTCATTTTGTACCAAGCAAGTAAACATTTCCTATTTGAACTATTATATCCCCTCTTCAAGCTCTCATCTCCTGATACTTCTTTATAATATTTTTTAACTCCTGTTTTGTCCACATGTCAGGTAACTCTATACTTCTTCACTGGAAGTCTGTTTTACTCATTGCATGACATGGATGCCTACTGGCACACACAGCATCACACGTTTTATCTCTGAAAGTGGCACTTTGTACCACATCATATTTCTTGATAAGACACATAGGAATTTTTTCTCTTTAATACAGCATCCCCTTTAGGATACTTTTTCCATGATATGTGGTCACATAAAGAGTTTCATAGGTAGTTTTTAGTACAGTATTATTCTCAGTGTTCTCTGGGCAAGCTTCATTCAAATCATGCCCACTGCAATAATGATATATGGAACTCTGCCAGTTGTAAGCTGGATACAATGTCTGATATTATTCCTACGATTTCACCACACCATTTCTGGCAGTGTTTGATCCCCACATCTAGACAAAATGACAAATCTTTCGTCGTTGACTGAGTTACAGCCACTGATCTGTACCTGTAGGTGAACTCTTCATGACCATTCATGTCAGCTTCCACACACAGCAGCCATAAAATCACCTGCTCTCTGTAAAAGTTGATTATTTTCATCTACCATAACTCAGTACTTTTCTGAGATTTTCTCAGAAATATCCGTTCTAATCTTAAAGGTCGTAATTTATATCATTCTGAATGACTTTGTGAGTTTGGCTTGATTCTGTCAGTCACTGAAATATCAGAAGTCGCCTGAAAGCAAAGCAGTTGAATAAAGCTTAAGTCAGCCTGTTCTCCTGAGGCAGCATTTTCAGCTAGTTCAGCAAAATGTACTTGTACGCCACCACAGCACAAATCCTTACATGGCAAGATAATGTAACTAACATGGGCTATGTTTGGTGATACAATTTCATTAGGATTTTCCAGTTTTCTCCTTCCTTTGAAAACGTGGCACATCATAAATTTTGTGATTTTTTTTTTTTTTTGAGAGTATCATGAAGCATGAAAAAGCTTGCTGTCTCTGAAGTTGTCTCTAGCCTTTTTTTTTTTTTTTTTTTTTTTTTTTTTTTTGTCAGTTAAAGAATTCAGGCTGTTTGAGAGCTTCAGCTAATCGCAAAGTCGAAAACAGATTGCACCCAAAAGCTATTGAGTAGCAAAATTGCCTTATGCTGCAACTTGTTTCAAAATAAATGGAGCCATTGAAAGTCATTAAACCAGAATGGGCAGAAAGGTGGCCTTATTTTCTAAAGTTACACATATAGAGAGCTTGTTGTCATGGCTTTTTACAGACAGTAATGGCAGCAGGCAACGGAAATTCAGTTTTCTTTGAACACAATGATGGAAACAGCTCAATGCTAACAAATGTAGACACATTTGGTTTTGGAAATGAAGTTAATTCTGCCACTGCTGCAGGTGATTTGATTTTAGCACCTTAAAAATGCTAACCTTAAACTTCACTCAGTTATGATTCAACCCAGTTCCTGAAGCACAGTCATTTAGAGTCTTGAGATGCCTTCAGTAATCGCACCCGTCTTCAGCTGCTGCTCTGGAAGGCATGAGTTACCCATAGCTCCTGTGCTCCACCTGCCAGCCCTATGCAGGTGCACTGGCGCCTCAGGGAATCTCACATGGTGTGTTGCACACCTGCCTTCTGAAAAACAAATTAAGCCCTATTAAATAGTAACAGTGTAGGATGAGATGTTTGCTTTCAGTCCAGCTTAAACATTTAGCCGTCTTTTGGCTGTTACACTGTTCGTGGAGCTGTGTTATGGTAGGAGGCAAAAGGGACACTTAGACTTGATCTCTTAATTAGAGAAGCAAGCAGCTGCTTTTAGTTTTGCCTAGATAAGTCTCAGGTCCCTTTATCACTGAGAAATTCAAAGAAGGAAAAACTGCAAAACAAGATGGCTGTTGAAAACTTCTCATAAACTTTCCTGAGATCTTTCCAGGCACTGTTTGATTCAAACTAGATGCTAAACAGCCACTGGAGAATCATAGCCTGCATGTCTAAACTTCTTCCTCCACAGTGACATTGCACAGAAGACAGGAGCAAAGGAGACCTGAGGCACGCACTTAGGCACACAGAAATGTTTACAGCAACAAAGGCAGCCCTGCCTGTGGAACCTAGCCAACTCAAGGAGAAACCCCAACATCTGCTACAGTTCTTGGTGACTGAGAGCCCACTGGGCAGAAGAGATAAGCCCCCAAACAGTGCAGAGAACAAGATTACTGAGGATCTCTACCCAGTCGTGGCAAACCCGTATACCCTACTGACTGTATTGGCACCTGAATTAATCTGGTTTACTGTTCTAGATTTAAAGGATGCTTTCTTTTGCCTCCCTCTCCACGAAGCCAGTCAAAAGTTGTTTGCATTCGAGTGGGAAAATCCTAAAAGTGGTCGAAGGACCCAACTCACTTGGACGGTGTTGCCGCAAGGATTCAAGAATAGTCCTACCATCTTCGGCAATCAGCTTGCGAGAGACCTGGAATCCTGGGAAGCCCCGTCCGAGAAAGGAAAATTGTTACAGTATGTGTATGATATCCTGATCGCTACCAACACAGAGGAAGATTGTATGGCGTGGATGGTGGGATGGGAGGATATCAGAGGACTGAACATTTTCTGGGCTGAAGAGCAGAACTCGAGAGTCTATTTCCCTGTCATCAAGTTGGAAATGTAGGGGGGAAAAATGGAATCAAGAGGTAAGACCCTGGTGTAGCCATGGTTCAGCAGGGGTTGCTCTCACCAAGTCTTTTTAGACTAGTGACAGTGGAGGGGAGGTACCTGGCTATCTTCTCTCTCAGTCTCACTGAGTTTACCAACAGAGCCTAGAAAGGACCTGAACCTTCACTCAGTAGGTCCTGTGAATCAAAATAAAAGATCATCTGTGTTTGACCGGCCTGTTGTATAGCCAAAAAGTGCCCCGAACACTTTTCCACTTCTATAAGTTCTTTTAAACACAGGCATTCTCTTCTGACCTTTAGCTCTCAGCTTGTTTCAGTGAATTATCTTGCTGAGGTGACAGTACCAAACCTGGGATGAATTCACTTGATTTTACACATCAGTTCAAAGAAAATGTCCTACAGACATGAAGTCCTGATCCACCAAGTCAGGGGGAGTTTTCATACCGCCCTTGAGAAGGAAGGCCATTCACTTCATTCTCAAACTTCTGTAAGTAAGAATACTTTTTACTGGGCTTAAAAATATGTGCATATATAAAGCATAATGTTCATGAAAAGGTTAACTGCCTTACTGTTAGTAGTGAAATAAAAAGAATTAATGATATATTGCAGTGCTGACTAAAAAAACTTGCCAAGGAATTGGTAAAATTCAGAGAAAGAAAAAATCTGAATCATCAGATGAAATAAATGTGTTCCCAAGGTCTGAAAATTTTGTCAGAAGTTCATGAAAAATGCAGCTGAATGTATAGAAAATGCTACTGATGAAACAGCGGGTGTAATTCCACAGGCTTTCTGCCTTTCAAAAGAAAGAGCGTTGTATCTTGTAAAAAGGCACTCTGCCTATTGGACAAAAGGCATTTGATATTCCAGCACCATAGAAGCATTAAGTAAATGAACATCCTGAGTCAAGAATACCATCAGGTTGAAATGAGTCCAGGATATGCCTGCGCCTGTTGTAAGAAAACTGCAAAATGGGTTCTGAAAGCACATTTGGCATTAGCAGTTCCTCTGACTTTCCTCAAGCAAATTCATAGTCTGTGGCACAGAGGTAAATTTTAGTCCAGCAGAAAAGAATTCAGCTTCTTAACTGCCACAAATGTTAATAAGAAACTTTTGGCTAAACCTCTTCCCGCAAATTTGAAAGTTTACATTTAAAGGTCAGAGGGTTCCCATGGCATTTGAAGACAATTAAATATATTCTCAGGACACTATTTATTTTGCCACAGAAAATCTAGCTGTTGAGACTCAAAAGCCCTCCCAGTTACATTTATTATGATTTATAAAGAACAGAAAATAGCGCTGGCTGTTAAAATAGAAAGAACCCAGCCAGATTCTCCAGCACTTAAAACTGGAAATAACCACAAAACCAAACTGAGACTGTATAAAAAACAAGTGATTCAGAAGTATTGCTAAGCTTCCAAATTTGGGTGAGATACACATGTGATTTTGAACAACTTTTTACCTGCCAAGTGTGTTTCTATCATGAAGCAACGGCGAAAACAACATAAAAAGCCAAGAAACCCATGCACACTCTAAGGCTATTACATATATATACACCCAAAAAAAAAGAATATGTGGACACCACCTCAGTGGGTTTGAGATTTTGGGGTGTGTTTTCATGAAAAACATTGTTTTGTCCTCCAAAAGAGTCTGAGAAACACGGTTGTAGAGGCCTACACACAAGTCTACTCTCAGGAGCTGAATGTCTCCAGTATTGTAAAACTCAACAGCCATTTATCTGGGTCTGAAGGATTTTTGAAAACTGGCTTCAGAAAAGCTGTGAAAGGCATGTAATAGTTTACTCTTCAGAGTAACAATTATTTTATGACAGATGACTCCATTTGGTGTCATTCAATTCACAGCAACCCTCCTCAGATGAGCTGGCTGGTCCAGATTGGAACAAGAAATGCAATATCATATTTTCTATTACTTTTTCACAACATTATTCTACACAGTCTGTCCAGGCACAGATTTAATGCTATTTTCTTCAGATAGCTGCAGCAGCAAATTGGTTCTGTCTTTCACAATTGTTATGAAAAAGAGTTACAAAAATATAATTCTCTTAAAGACAACCTACCAGCATTTTTTGTACAGTCAGATGCCATATCAAAAATGGAAACATTTCTTGAAGAAGCAAGAAAGAAAAGTAGGTAATTGGATTTTCTTCTGCTTGTCAGGAACATGCCACTCAACACCAGGCACTGAATGGGAGAGATACTATTGCTTCATAAGTCATGGTAATTCCACAGCTGACCTAAAAGGCCATTTGACTGTGAACAATAGGTATCTGTTAAGGATTTATCACTGCTCCCAGTTATATTACCAAAGCCTTGCTTAGGAAAAGTCACAAAGGCTTAACAGGAGCAAGCACCTCCTTCTGTTATCTGGATTTACATTCATGTAACTCTACTAACCTTAGAAGAATTATCCCTGATTTATAGTAGTAAGAGATAAAAATCAAGGCAAAGATTTCTTTAAGTTAGATATTTGCCCCATCTATTTCACCGGGCTGCCTCAAACTGAGTGTAAGAAAGCCCAGTATGTTCTGTTTGGGCATAAATACAGATTAAAGACAGTGCAGCACATGGCCTTGTTGAAAACAGACACAAAAGATGAGCTGCATTAACTGAAGGTCTAATAAATGGTGGACAGTGCTGAAAATTATTCTTTCATTAGCCAGACAAAACTCAAGTGGAGGAAATCTTGTTCTGTCCACTAGCAGTCATGTTCTAAAGGAACAGATCCTTTTGTTAAATTTTGGACATGTAAACAAATTTTCTGGTCAAAAAGCAGTGTCCATTCTCCAATAAACTTGTACTAAAGATAGAGGTGAGGAACTTGAAAAAGAAATAATTATTTTTTGTGTAATTTGCATTCTGCTGATTTAAAAATAGGCAAATTTTGTATGTCTTTGTAAGAGTTTCTTCTGTGCTTTTTATCAGAGGGGGTTGCTTTTGAAATGTGCTGCTTTCTTGTTTCATATTTCCTCTTTCCATGTTTTTATTCTGTATTTCTTTTCTGTGTCCTGTTATCTCAACCCATTTGTCCTTCCGTCCTTACCCCCCCCCCCCCCCCCAACTTAGACTGGCAGCTGGCACAGGAAAAGAAGGAATGAAGGTGAAGGAAAATTAAAAGAATGAGAAAAAGAAGATGGAAAAGAAAGAAAAATGCATCGGACAATATTACAGTGTAAGTGAAGTCAGGGAAAATAAGGTCTTTTAAAATAAAATGCCTATTCTGAAAAGATTGGTCAGCTGTATTTTCTGAGATTATTTAACTCTGGTTTCTTTGCTCTGTATGTCACTATAATAAGTATCATAACTATCAGCTGCAAAGGGCAGTAAGTGCTGGATTGGGGAAACAGGGAAGACCTGGCATTTGCTGGCAGCTGCCTAGACTGCAGGCTCCATTCCTTTCTTAGCAGCGTATCCCACACCAGGCCCACTACACCATGCAAGAGGACCGCCAGCTTATGACAACTGACATGACTGAAGTCAGCAGCCACAAGGAAGTCTCCTGCCTCCCGGTGTCCCTGAGTGTCAGCCTGACCGGGTTGTGCCCTTTGCGTTCAGACTGCACCAAGGCCAAGTACTCCAACCCTCTTCTTTCCAAAGTGACCAGTTACTTGGAGAGCTACTACCAAGGTTTTTGCAGGGAATCTGACTCACTGCAGTCTTTCTTCCTTTGTGCAGTTCCCTGCAAATGTGTAAACTATTAAACTATTAAAAACTATAGAATATTAAATATTAAACCATTGAATAACATTAGCCATATCCCATTATTCCCACTGAACATGTGTGCCTGCTGTTGGTTACTTAGAAAAGCTCCCATTTAAGAGTGCTGTGGTCACTCCAGACAGCTGCTTCTGACTTGCAGGGTGTGTTGGCTCTTATTACTGAGTAGGGACCATGTTTTCCCCGATTTTGTTCTGAGTTCATATCTTCAGTACTGCAAGTTATTTATATGGCAAGTTTGCTCAGGTAGATTTTATTTGTTGTTGAAGTGTTGAAAATAAACTTCCAGATGTTTGGAAAATTAGATGTGACTTTTCAAACCTGTGGGACATTGTACAACTCCTTCCCATGCAAGCTCCAGCTACTGATGATGTGTAAGCTGACAACATCAACTAATTTAGCACAATGCTGACATTAAAAAGTGAATATTTATCGTCAGTTTGTTTATTAGCATCTGCTGTCTTTTCACTTGTTTTGTCTCTGACATATCTGCACAGACAGTTGACATATCCACATCAGCATTTGTGGCAAATGGCAGTGAAGGCAAGTAGCCATGATAGGAACACCAAACTGAATGGGCATAGATACAGAATGGCAGCTTTCCATCTCTGAAGTGGAAAGTCTCTGTTTTAAACCAAGAGCCACTCAGAGTGATAAAAATTCAAAGGGGTGTGCTAACTAAATGCTGCAGGTTGATTTGGTTTTTATCAAAGCCAGTGGTTTATCTTTGCACAGATACCCTTTTTTCACAGTGTGCTAATCTATACTTCCTTTAAGCATTACTGCTTGGACTTAATTGGCAATATAGCTGAATGATCAGGGTTAGTGATGCCAGCGAACATTTTCTTCAGAACTACATAAAGTAGTATTGGCTCAGTAACAGTAGAAATTACATCAGCAGTAACTGCAAAAAGGTTTTTATTGTTACTTAGCAGCACATCTGTGAACTCTCATGCTTCTAATCACCTTTATTGAACTTGTGTTTCTAACACAAAACTTCAGAATGTCCCTTGTTGCCTCATTTTTACATGCTAGTGGAACAAGGTTTTTTATAGTGATCCTTTTACAAATGTGCATCAGTACGTTGGTTTTATACAGAACTCTCACAATGGAAACCGAGGTCAATCTTCAGCCTCCTGAAGTGATTATGAAGAGTCTAATTGATTTCAGTGGACACTGCATCATATCCTAAATGCAGATATGTCTCCAGAATAGCTACGAAAACACTTGGAAACCAATTAAACCTAAACTTAAAGACTTAAGGAGCTAACAGGCCACTTTCCCATGATTTCTATTTTCAGTTTATACAGTAGTAGGAGGTCATGGGATAGACTTGACACTTGGCATTTTCTTTTCCTTCTCCGTGTCTTTGCAGAATTATGCCTGACACCCTCAGGCTGTCACTGAGGTGTGTGCAGAGGGCAGAGCAGAAGAAATGCACAAGGGAAAAATGAAAGGTGATTCCAGCAGACGACAGACTCCTGTTAGGCTGTCAAAAGAATTAGTGCTTTAGGTATTTTTGCCACCATTCTTGTCAGCTTCAGGTTGGCATCTTGGGAGTTTACAGAAGTCCTTGTCAGAATAATACAAGCAGAATTATAGAAAGAGAAATGAAGGAGACAATGCAAAAAGAGAGACTTAAGTTTAATTGCCAAACTGCGCTTTTCCATTTAGATTTTTCCTCTGCTAGCTGGTCTCAAGCTGACACTTGACTCTTGTAAGTGTCCTTTAGCACAGCTAGATCGCAGGAGTAGGTGGAAAACCGAGGGAGGAGAATTTCAAAGGCATGAGGAGGAGTTAGGCTTTTCCTCTGTGCAGAGACATTACCTTTCCTTGGAAAATCTTCCCCAAAAGGGTACAGGCTAGTTAGGACATTTTTTTTTTTTTTTTTTTTTTTTTTTTTAGTTCTCCGAGTATGTCTGTGAGAGATCCTTCTTCTGCCACCAAGAATGTGGTTTTGTTCATGCGTTTAAAACTACAAGTTACAGGAATGTGTTGGTGTAGATACCAATGAGGAGAAAGGCATGGAAGGGCCCTAAAAAAAGGTGAAGAGATTTTTAGAACAGGAAAGAAAATACAGGCTGAGAGATCAAGAAATGCTTCCTGACACCCTACAACATGGCAAGTTCCCTGAAAATTTACAGTCTTAGAAAAAATGAGAAAAAGCAGCAAAAGCAGATTTTTCAATTGTAGCAGTTCCTATGATGCATTTTAAAGGTGAGCTGTTTTGGTTTTCTGAGGTGCTTCTCTGTAAGTATTTGTCAGTCATTAATTGCTACACTGTCACATGTGGAAACATTGTCCTCCTCTCCTCTATACTTACATAGCACCCACATGCTAAGTAGAACAATGGGTTATATGGAAAAATATTACTACAAAATTCATACTCACAGATTTCACCTATATTGTCATGAAGCAGAGCACTCAGAAAAAAGGAGACCTGATAACCAGGTAGCTCTCTACAGCCTATTAGCAATTAGTCCATTAATCATCAATAGTCCTTGGATTATCTTTTGACAATCACCAAGGGCTATGCTTTATTTGCTTTTTGTTTCTGTGGTTTTGGAGTAAAAGAAGTACCTCTTTCCCTCTTGGCAGTAATATATAAGTAGAAAGATCACTAATGAGGGCGGCTGACCCTCACAACTAGTGATTTTAAAGAATATGTTTCCATATCTATTGACAAAATATTCAGTTTATAGCAAACTTAAGCCTCAGTCACTTTTGCAAGTCTTACAAACAATAATTGATATTAACCTCATCAAACTGAAATTTCTGTTAAATAGGAAGAAGAAAGTTAAAATGCCATGAAGAAAATTTTGCTCAAGTTTCCACTTCCTCAAGTAGAAAAGGAAGTGCTCACAAATCGGACTTTTAGATTATTATCTATTTGAGTCATGTTGTCCTACCAGATGCATGACATCTTTCTTTTCATATTAGTGCAGTTAATTGCTTTACAAGTCCCAGTGGGCAAACTGTATAGGTTATCCCAAGTTCCAGAACATTTGGCAAAGACCAACTGTAACATCCTCCATTTATACAGGATCCTTGGGATTTTTGCAGCATGTGCTATTTTAAAGGCAGTACATGTTGCAAGGGCAAGGGGCTGACACAGCCTGTACTCAAGAATTTTAACTCTGTAGGCAAGGTAAATGGGAGATGATAAACTCTCATGTAACCAGAGGAGGATGAATGCACAGTATTGTAGCAACACTTCCCCATGTTCTTCCAAAATTTTTGTCTCAAACTAGACAATGGAGCTTTAAATTTGATTTATTGCCATCTTTTGCAGACAATATTGGGAACACATATTCTATGATTTTCATCAGTCTAAGGCATGTTTATCCATTTGTGGTTGTAACACCTGAGGATATGTACCATAATGTATAGCATTTTGTATGCTCAAAGTGACTCAAGGATGACATACTAGACTGCATTGCAGTGCAAGAACACTGAGAAAATAAGCCGTATTCAAGGACATATAGTTATTTTTTTATCAAGGCACATTAGCATTTAATCTGGAATCAAATCCTTCTGGTGGCAGAGACTCGAGGTCCCCAATCACTTACTTCTTGTCAATATTTTGTCAGTTTGCCAACATTGAGACATTAACATCTCTGGAATACCACTGTACGGAAGGAAGAAAGAAATGTATTGAATTTCTAGTTACTAGAAATAAGATAGTAAACAATGTCTCTGTCTACATTCCCATTTCAAATGCCTGTGTCTTGTTAGGAAGGGAGGTGCAGACAGGCCATTAGTTGTCTTTTCCTCCAGAAAGGGCACGAAAGGTTACAGCATATTACTCTGCAAGTAACTTTACATTAACACACTTGTCACTTCTAGGAAGGAAAAATTTCTGTTTGGGTGAGTTTTACTTTATCTGCTAGAACAGGGGTCTGGCAGATATCAGAGGGCTGCTACCAAGATGCCTTATGATTTGTAAAAAGAAGTGGGGCAGATCATTTCATCTATGCAGTATGGAAATAAATGGCAATACAGTCAGGAAGGATAAAGTGGAATGGACAAGTGTATAAAACAGAGCTGACAAAGATTATGTTAAAAGCTTTTCAAGAGGGGTTGAGGGCTTCTGGTTTTGCAGGCAATAGCACAGTACAGTGGTATAGCCAACAGCAGTACTCAATGAAACAAAACATAATTCACAAAAATCTCTTAACATGAATAAACACACTTATATGACTAGTGGCAACTAATCAAGAAATGTTTATATAATGGTTCAGGACAGAAAACTCACCACATGGCATCAAACAGCTCAAGTTTGTTTGTTCTGCTCAGATTTCTAAGAAACTAGATGCCTCAATCATCCTGTCATTTAAGTAGCTACATCTAGCTGGGACTATGACCTTACCTTTTTTTCTCTGACTAAGCTTATTTGATACAGCTTTTTTGTGAGGAAGATGCTAAAGCTATTTTTCCTGTTCACAAGTGGCCAAACTGTAATTTCAGTATTTTTCTTTTTTTTCCAGCAGTCTAATCTACATGAGTGAACGCAAAAATGGACATAATCTGTAACCCATGCCAGCCTTCAGGCTGAAGAGCTGCATTAGAATGGGCTAATACGCACACTATTCAGTAAGAGTTATTAACGTGCAAGTAAAGCTCATCTCTAACACAGGTGAGGAGTGCTAGAATCAAAGCCATCTTGTTCCTCAAGTTAAAGGGTGAGCAAAAGCAGCCGGGTCTGTCTGTGGCTAGCCATGTAGACATACCCCAAGGATTATGGGGGAGATTATGGGAGAGTCTGTCATACCTTTTCTGGGAGATCAGCCGAACTGGTTGTACCCAGTGTATATATAGCACCTATATATACACCTATATAGCAGTGGTATACACCAGGGTCAATGCTGGGTCCTATACTGTTTAACATCTTCATTAATGACCTGGATAATGGGATCAAGCGTACCTGATGTCAAGGCATGACAAAAGGAGACTGGCACAAATTGAAGTAGAGGAAATTACATTTAAACATAAGAAAAAACCTTTTCTTTCACACTGGGAGGGATCACACACAGGAACAGGTTGTCCAGAGAGGTTGTGGAGTCTCCACCCTTGGAGGTAATCCAAAGCAGGCTAGCTGGACATGGCCCTGAGCAATGTGGTCTAGCTGGCCCTGCTCTGAGCTGAAGAGCTGGGCTAGATGATATCCAGAGGTCCCTTACAGCCTCAATTATTCTCTGATTCTGTGATCTTTGCCTTAGGATAATATTACTTCCTACAAGTTCTCTTTCATAAAGAGAATTGCAACATTCACTGTTTCAATCTAGTCTTGAAAACTGAAGGGATAATTCTCAGGGGTATTTTACCTGGGTACATTTTAGTTTAATTTTTCAAAGAAAGTGTGTCTCATAGCTCTGTCAGAAGAGATACAGTCAAATACATTGTTTTAACAACTCTGATACAGAACCCCCACAAAACCAAATATGAACAGGGAAGAAAAGCAGACAGTAATCAGCAATTCCACAGGACTGAAGGAAATAAAGACATCCTCTAACCCAATCCAAAATCTCATTATGTCAGGAAATCCCAGAAGATACTCAAATGTCATTAAGAGTGAGACAGCTTGCTGGAACCTACAGATCATGTTCTCTCAGACATGGTTTTTATTCTTGTCCATGTGATTCTAGGAGGGAAGTATAATTTCTACCTATGATTATTCTCATATTGCCCAGAGACACTATTTTAGTGAGCACAATATTGGAGACATCCTTTACATACTACTGAGAGAGAAAACTTTCATTAGTTCAATCTTATTTCCCTCTAGGTTGCCCTTGGTCTGCATCCATCTCTCCACCCAGTGAGATTTAATATTCCAGCTTTTGCAACAATGTCTAGAATTACATGATGATGACCCCATGCTCTTACAGTAACCTTGTTCATTCTTTTCTCTCTTCTCCTGCTCCTCTGAATTGATATTTGTCTCTAGAGGAAATGAAACTTGAACATTAACTTTCCTGAAGGCAAGTGCTTTTTTATACATTTTTAAACTGATCACAAGGGTTGTTTTATTACTTACACATTCCAAGAATGTAATCACTATCCCCCTCTGAGAGTCATAGCTACTGTTTCAAGGAGAAAATCAAATATTTGCAGAGACACCAGTGCTGCACCTTCTCTCCCCAGTCTTCCTGCTACCAAGGAAAAGATACAGGCAGGTGTCCTCCACTCCACAGGCACTTCAAAGTCAATGGAACCTGGGTTCTTGGATCATTTGGATGCTTATAAAAAGTCACATCTGAGAGAGCTCACAAGATTGGAGACACTGTGCGGTGGTCACAGCCCTCAACCTGGATGTTCAAAAGTCCAGGACTCCATAGCTGTCTACAGAGCATAGACACTCTCAGTTCAGATGAAGTTTCTACCTTGCCGCTTCCTTCTCCAAATCTGTAACATGCTACAGCACTACTGAGGTCTTCAGAGATGTCCTGTGAAGTATCAGTCACTGGATTAAGCTCTTCAGCTATAAAATAATTCATAGATTGTATGCTGTGGTATGATATGTTTGAGCAGCAACTCTAGGCTGTTTACCGCACTACTGTCAAGACGTCCAGAGGCACAGTGTCCCAGGCCTCCACACCTTAGTCCAGACCAACCATTGCTCCTGCCTGTGGGCTGTCAGGACAGATGCTACCCCTGTGGCCTCTGAGAGCCAGGAAACCCAGTCAAACTGCCAGTATTAGTTTCTTGGAATCCAACTATAGCTTGTTCACGCCCTGAATACCCTCTCCATGGGAGGCTGCCTGCTTACAGCTTGACTTTTTAGAAAGCATAACACCCACATCAGGCCTTTGCGCAGTCTGCGCTGGCCTTTGGTTTTTATTGTTTCTTTGTTCATTTTCCTTACCAGTTGCTGGGGAACATTCCCAACCATGACCCCATCCATCAACCAGCTTCATAGTACACTTTCTTCTCTCCCAGTACCTAATGCATGTATGCATCACTTGCTACTGTACCTGACTCTATCCACCAGCACATGACAAGGGAAAGTAGATGTGATTTCACAAGGTTGCATCCCACATTGGACTACCTGCAACAAGACACCTTTCTACGTATGGACTGCTTCTGCTGTTCCTGTAGAATCGTGTGCTATTGTAGTTAATGGCAAAACCCGCTCCAAGTACAGCACAGTACCTAAAAAAGAAACGGATGGGCTTTGTTGAGAAAAGACCCCAAAAAATGGGAATACTATTGCTCTAATGCTTTGTACCCTTTATACTTCTTGTAAAATGCCTGAAGACTTCCAGAGTCTTTGCAATTATTGGAGATGATGACAGGAAATAAAAATGTGCTGCTTAGAAAAAAGAATGCTTTCTTTACCTTTATAAATACACCTTCTGGATCCTTTGACACCTGCAAAAATAATTTGCTTGGTTCTACACATTACAATATTTCATGCTTCCTTGTTAAGCTTTGATTTGCTTGAAAACACACTACATAAGCAAGCTAAGAGGGTAAATATATCTAACAATCACTATTATTATTTTTCTCTATATAATTTTAGTTTGAAGAATTGACAAAGCGTAAGAACAGTTTTTAAATATTGTACAAGCAATAATATAGCCAAAAGATATGATACAAGAAGTTATTATGCTTGCATAACTAGGGAACAAAGAATGTGTTCTGATGTTTAGACAGATAGCACAGGATTCCATTTACTTAACTTTAGCTAGCCAGAAATTAAACAACCTACCTAGAACAGCAGTCTAATCACTGGGGGGGGGGGGGGGGGGGGGGGGGGGGGGAGGGGAAGAGAGGTCCTTCTGGGGCAATTCACCCACTCCATCCTGAGATAGATGGCTAAGGTATGTAGGACAGATCACATTCTGGAGAATGTTCTCTCTCTTGCTACCTTTCCTGCTGGTAAGCAGAAGCCCAGACAACGAGCTTAGGTCAGATACTGACCTTTTAAATTAGCTACCAGTCGCTGAAATTAATCCCTCCTCCACAAGGTCTCGCCTTTCCCAAGGTTTTCACATTGTTCCATGTGGTAGACATTGTAAGTACAATATGAAGGCCAAGTGGAAACATCTTTTTATGTGGGATTCCTCCCAGAGATTGACTTGGATTTCCATCAAAGTCAGTGGAAGGAGGCTACTGACTCTGAAATCATGCTGAACATAGTTCTATTCATTGCTCAGCTCCCCCAGGAGCAGCAGCCTCAGGCTCCAAACCTTGCCACTGTACATTCATCCCAGTTCACTTCATGTCCTTTGGCTTCCACAACTATCAAAACAGCTGTCGGGATCTTTCAGTCCAGGTTATGAATGTTACACGCTGCCTCAATAGTGGCCAGACAAATGTATTCTAAAATTCAAATCTTTATTGATTCTTTTATGTGTTGTGAACAGCAATTATTTTTGTTCCTAGCAAGTGCTTCTTTGATCACTTCAGAAAAAAATATGGTGCATGTAAATATGGACAAGTTCCCTTAACTTGAGAAAAAATGCTTCTCATATGGACAAGTTCCCTTAACTTGAGAAAAAATGCTTCTCATATCTCAGAAACAGGGATCTGATTGAGCTGCTCTTATGGCAGCAAAACTAATTACTGTTCCCTGACACTGAAGACAAAATAGCACACGTTAAGCCAAAGTGGGTCTGCCTGGGTCTGCCCAGCCTTGCTTGGGGTAAATCTGGACCCTGAAGACAGTGCTCAGTCTTTAAGTGCTAGTGTTTAAGCATGAGAAGGTCCTGGAAAGAATAAGCATCTTTTATTAGAGACACATGCTTTTTGTCATAGCTAGTGCTTGTTAGTCCTGTAAGTTATGGAACAAGACCCTCTGAGCTCAAGGGTGACTTGGCTCAGCCAGCCTGCAGGTCAGTATGCCAGCAGCATGCTCTGTTTTGAATTCCTCATGTTTCACTGAAAACTTAACACGTCCAACAACTTGGCTTTAAAAGCAGTGCTCCGACATACTTCCCCGTGGCTTTTTCAGTCTGATGCAATACATTCACCAACATTTGCTCTTACTGGAATTTTGTGTTTCATTCATAAATAAAGAATCATAGAATCATTGAATCATTTAGGTTGGAAAAGACCTTTGAAATCATTAGTTCCAACTGTTAACCCAGGACTGCCAAGTCCATCATGAAACCATATTGCTAAGCACATGTCACTTTGCTCTGACACTGGTTTTTGTTTGTCATCATCAGTCAGGCTGAAGTTCCAAGCTTCTCAAAGATGTTCAGCATTTCAATGCAAAGGTCAATGAAAAAAGCAGACCCCTCAAACTGGCAGTGGCTTGGCCATTTTTGTAGGCTTTGGTGGTCACCACTTGCAAAGGATAGCCTGAAAAAGATAAATGAAGATGGTTTGCAGACAGATCTGGAAAAAAGAAAAAGTTTAAAAATCCCCATATGTTCTAAATACCCAAGAAAAAGGGCAGCACAAGACACTTGTATGTAAATTTAAAAAACAAATTATGGGGGCTGTAGCAGTGGGGTTAGTGGAAACAGGTTTTGACATTGTCAGTCCAAATGAGACATGACAAATAGGTTACACTTTCAAGGGACTGGCTGTAAAGATGCGTAGTGTAAAGCTGATGCACAAGAAGAGAAGTAATACAGCACACAATTTTGTCTAGAGCAAAAATCAAATACAGAAAATACTGCAGTGATATGGTGAATTCATAGAATCATAGAATGGGGTGGGTTGGAAGGGACCATCAAGATCATCTAGTTCCAACCCCCTGCCATGGGCAGGGACACTTTTCACCAGACCAGGTTCCTCACAGCCCCATCCAGCCTGGCCTGGAATACTTCCAGGGATGGGGCATCCACAGCTTCTCTGGGCAACCTGTGCCTGTGCCCCACCACAATAAGAATTTCTTCCTTATATCTAACCTAAATAAACCTTCTTTCAGTTTAAAACCATTCCCCTTCGTCATATCTCTACATGGCATTGTAAAAAGTCCCTCTCCAGCTTTCCTGTAGACTGCTATGAGCTCTCCCTGGACCCTTCTCTTCTCCAGGCTGAACAATCCCAACTGTCTCAACCCATCTTCATAGGAGAGGTGCTCTAGCCCTCCGATCAACTTTGTGGCTCTCCTCTGGACCTGCTGCAACAGGTCCATGTCCTTCTTACACAATGGAGGCCTAGAGCTGATCACAGTACTCCAGGTGGGGTCTCACAGATTGGTTCTTTCTACTTCTTTTATTGGCTGATGTTCCATCATACAGAAAAGAATTAGCAAGAACTTAAAAAGTAACAGAAAAGTTAAAAAGTTAAGCTGTTCTTGGATATGGCATACACAATTGCATCCCAATATCACTTGTATCTCATCATTTCTTGTAGTTTCAGTAACATGAGACAGTAATTAGAAGGTTGCTTCACTGCCCTTCCTTCTGAACCATTGTATAAAAACAGAAGTGATTTTAAAATGGAAGTTACAAATTGATATTTAGCTTTTTTCTGTTACCATGAAGTCCACAAATACTGAAAATGAGGAATGCCTAAAATAATATACTACAAAAGGAAAGTATTTGCGTGCAGTATTTGAACTGCCTTTTTTCACAATGCTGTATGTGAACCAAGACAGCTTGGAAATGCTCCTGTAGAGCAAAACAGCAAAATAGCTCATGAATCATTTCTTTAATTTAAAAGAAGTTTCATCTTCATCAGTGTCTAAATTCAACGTTCCAAATCAAAATCATAATATTAAAGACATCCAGGTCTGTAGAGATAAATTTCCCTCTAAAACAAAGACTAAATCTGGAAAAGATAGAACTGATGCTACACTTGTCTTTTTCCCTACTAGGCCAGATAGTGGAAAACAGCACAGAATTTAAGAGCATATGAAATCACAGTGGATCTCTTTGTCTGAATCCAATGACATATTATGAAAAAAACATAGCCTCCATTTGTAACTTGATTACAGGAAAACAGACTTAGAGAAAGCCGTTTGTTTAAAGTAGTAGCTGATACTCTAACTAAATGCTTGGTAGGCTGATATTTTTCTAGGTTACAAATGTCTCTTTTACACTTTTTTTTTTTTATTAAAAAATGGAAGACAAAGTATTTAGACAAAATCCGTATTTATAATGTATTTCACGAATGTTAAGGTGCATTTCTATTAGGAAAAGTAGTTTTTAAAAAATTACCTAGAATCGCTTGTAGTTTTGAAAATGTTACACACTCTCTCCTGTAATGCTGTCAATGTAAGTACATTATTTTGTCTCTGTGTGTGCTTATGTACATGTCATGATTTTGTTGAAAACCATAGTTTATAGTTAGGATTTCATTTGAAATGTGCTTTTCCTGAACAATTTTAAACATTATTACATTAGGTAGTGTTTTGGTTTTATTTAGGGAAACCTTTCTCACACAGTTATGGTTTTGCAGCTCACAAAGATAACAATGGGAGATGTTTTTTTATATACATAAGGATCAAAATACAGGTATTTGATATTTTTTCTGGGAAGGCTCTGCAAGATTATAAAGAAAAAAGCACAGTGACATGTTCAAGTTGCATCCCCCCTTTGCATACCCTAAAGAAAGTGAGCGCTTGACATTTTCTTATCTTTATTGTGTCTCAGCCGTAAAGCTTCAGTTAAATTATAGCTTGAGAAGTGAGAATTAATATGTTAGTTGCTTGAACATCAGTTTTTAAATATACCATGACAGCTAATGAATAGCACAAACTACGATATGTATACTAATGCACTTTTTCTCAGATTCCTGTATTCTTCAAATCTGGTCAATATCTTTGAACAAAAAAGGCTTATTTTTAGAGGGAACGTGTTCTTTTACAGGTTCTGCTTGTTTAGGAAGGTATTGACATAATGGAATTTGGAGTCCTTTCCGTTTAAAAGAGGTTTTATCAGAGAAATTTTAGAAATCTTAAATGCTACTCCACAGGTTAGATATATTCATTATAAAAGAAAACTCTGTACACTTATTGGCAAAGGTCTTAGCAAACTCAGGCAACTTATACATGGGTTTAATTGAACTTTGCTTTTATATCTGTGATGAATAGCTTCTAACCGTATCAATACTCTCTGTATTATACACAGTCTAAAATAACCCATGGGTATTTTACCAAAAGCATTGCTGCAGTGAACTGCCTTGTCTTGGCTCTGTTGTTGTCTTCCTCTGTGTAAATCTACTACTTCTCTCCCTTTCTTCCACCCATATAAATACTCCACTCTTCATATTTCTCATATTACAACTGCTCCTGAATGCAGCAGGCTGTTTCACATGGACAAGGAATACAGAAAGTAAGAATTCTTGTCTCCAGCAATTGTTGGAATATTCTTCGACCAAGGCAAGAATTACCTTTTTGAAACCACCATCTCCATGTAACCTTAACTTTGGAGGAGGAAAGAAAAATCTTTTTACTTGTACTTGGTGGAAGAGAAGTAAAAGAGTTATCTCTGCCTGCTGCATATCTACAAATACTAGACTGGGACAGAGGATAATCCATTTTCAACATCCAGTGCTTCAAAGACACCTGAGACAAAAAACCCACACTGATACAAACACAATATGATTTACTACCACTATCTAGGAAAGAGATGCTGGGTCACAGTATAGTGCTACAAATATGTCAGTGCTGCTCAGCAGTCATCAGAAAATCCACAAACAAAAGGACCACAGCTCGTGACAGCCTCACGTCTTGATCATTGGGTGCACCCCAGCTATAACAGCTTAAAAATACATAGACTTGAAAAAGGGGGAAAAGAAAGGCAACAAAGATAACAGGAAGTGCGGAATGGCTATTTAGGGCAAGAGTTTTAAGAGAATAGATTGTGACTATTCAGCCTGGAAAAGAGCAAGTGGAGTAAAGCCTAAATTCAGGGTCTGTATGACTGGAAAGACAACTACTGTATCTTTCAACACAACAGCCATGAATGCACAATCTACTGATTAGACAACAGTTGCACTCCATGCATAACTAAACTGGGAAAGTTACTCCTGATGTCAAAATTATCAATGGGGTTAAAAGTGTATGAATAATGGAGGGCTAATTTATTTTGTAGTTGTTAAACATAATGGTCTTAATAAAACCTCAAGAAAACCCTATGCCACAAACCGCTGTGAACTAGGAGAAGACCAAGGGAAAAAACGCTGAGCATTTGCTCAGCTCCACAGCATCTGCAGGGCGTTGCAGGAGGCAGGATTCACAGCTGGATCTAAAGGAGTAGGGCAAATATTGCACTCTTATGATAACCCATAAATGACAAAGTGCTTCTGCTGTAACTTGTTTAAATTCAAAACAGTATGTAAAGCAGCCACCTGCTTCCCTTTTCACCATAATGGTTCTGGTGACAATTGGAAGACTCAAAATGAGCCAGATTATGTTTTATGCCTTTCCCCAGAGGCCCTGCTTTCTCAGTGCAATAGTAGTCTGCCGCCTATTATGATGTTCCCATCTGTCTTAGTCATCGTGCAGCCAAGCTATTTGTATTTAGCTCCTTAACCTTTCCTCATGAATCAATGTCTCTAACTCAGTAATCAAGACTGTCTGACAGGAAGGGAAAGTAAATCTTGGATTTGGAAATAGAGCATCAGACAGCAACTCCTGCAACAAGAAATGCAGAAATTCTCCAGATCCCTTGTACTACCTTTGTTTAGATAAGCGTGTATACTTACAGGGGGAAACAATGGAGTGAAAAGGATTGACCATGTTTGGAAGAAAAGTGGGCACTGGCTAGGAAAAACCATTGAAAAGCCTAAGAGCAGAAGGCAGTATTAAGATGTGTTTTGTTCATTGCTGGTGGATTATCCCACCCATCCATCCATCCATCCTTCTATTCCTCCTTCCTTCCTTTGTGCCTTCCTTCCTTCCATCCTTTCCTCACCCCTCTTTGTTTCTTCAATGGGTAGTCCATGGCTTTGAGATCTTTCAGGAGCACTTTGAACCTCTATTCATACCCTAATAGGCAAATGTGTTGAGGAAGAGACAGTGTAAACCTTTGGTTATTCAAAAGAAACTACCTATATTCAAGAATGTTTATTTCAATAGTCTTTTACAACTTTCTTGACTTTTCCCTTGAAGTTGTTCTTTAGTGCTGTTTTCTAAAAGAAATCAGTAAAAAAAAATAATATGTAGCTGGGCAGAATGTAAATTAGCCTATGCCTCATCTTTGGAAATTGTCTTCTTTGTGGTCAGTGAAATGGATTTTTTCATTGCTGATTCAAACTAGATTTTCACAGCTGCTGAGACAGAGAATTTCCATGGAGCAAAACCCACATAAACTGCATTTTTTTATGAACAAGAACCTCTACACATTGCATTATTGGCAATCAAAGTGAATTTACAGATATCTTTGATAGTATTCATTTTTGTGCTCTGTAGATTATTGACTGTTTAATGATATTGAATTAGAAACAGTATCAATAGTTGGTATGGAGATGCTGATTCTTATACCACATACTTTTTTAGAAAGTTATGCATATTATATACTTGGTATTATATTTTTCTGGTTGATTTTGTCTTTTTAATTCATTGATTAAATATGACTCACATTATCCAAGGAAGCTTTTAGCTGCAGTACACCACAAATCCTGATCTGAACCTATTTCCCATATATTTTAGGAGGGTAAATTGAAACAAAAGCTCTTTAATTAGGAAAGACATCTTGCTTCTAACTTTGATTTTGAATTTGCTCTAACCAAAAGTATATTTGGGATACCAACTTAATGCTTACTCAGTGAATGTGTACAGTCTAGTCAGTTACAAAAGTTATCCTGTACAGGCTCTTGTTTAGCACTGTGGTGCCTGAAAATATGAGTGGCAGCTTTCAAGAAAACTTTGGAATCAAGTTTAAAGCCACAGATTTCTCATGCAAATGAACAAGTATCTGTCATTGCCCAGTAGTGAAAGCGGTCATTAATGAAGCATTGATGAAACTCAATAGCTGTTGCAATTTCTTCTAACTTTGCCAAGCTTTAACCCCCCACATTCATGTTCTTAGTACTTCTCTGCTTTTATAAAACTTCAGTAAAAAAATTCACCCTCTTCAGTTCCAAAAACAATCAAGGAAAATACATAAAACTGCTCTGAAGCAATTCCTTGGGTTTGAAGCAAGACCTCCTCATGGTTGCCTTTCCATGGACTGTTTGCCTAGCTTATGTTCATGATTGTCTCAGCAGTTAATTGACAAGACTCAGGGTGAGACCTTATGGAAAGAGAAGTGATAGTCTCTCAAAGGTTGCAGTTGCTCATCTTCTCAAACTGTCACACACACAGGCAGCAAGATGCATGTGTCCAAGCTCTGCCCAGGATTTCTTGTGTACAGCCCAAAGGGCAAGGGGCAAAAGCTACTGAGTCCTCACTATGTCTTCTTGGTTTCTCTTGTTTAGCAATTACATGTTGGTGTTTTTTGCAAGCCTTTGAAGGCTCCCTTTATGAGCCAATTATTACAGTGGGATCTTCCAGCTCATAGCATTGCTTACCTCACCCTCCCTAATTCTTCTGGGTTTGTGGCTACCATCTGCCTTTCAGTTTGGAAGAGCAGAACATGTGCAATTTGACCTACGGTCTGTGTGTAAAACTTGTTCACTGAACAAGTTCAGCTGAAAATCATTACACAAACATCATGGCAGAATAAGGACTAAACAGCACAAGCTGGTGTGTGGGGTCTTCTCAGCTTCTATAAATTGATCATCACATTATTAGGACTGAGAGACTCCAAAGAAAAACTTACAAGGTATGCTGCAGAGTTCATTACCCCCAAACAGAACAGAAATGTAAGAAAGTTCATGTCTAGTTTTACTGTCCCTCAGAAGCTCTCACTGAGAAATAGACTATGGACTGTAGACGTTAAGACAAAACAAAAAAGGTTAGTGCAACAGGAATCCATCCTTATTTATGGACTCTCTCACCTTCCTCAGCATGGAAATAATCCACAAATTTTAAGGATTTGATCCCACCTCATATAGATTTCTCACCCTTTTGGAACAGACAAAAATTCTGGCATTCTGAAGTGAATCAATCTTTCTTTCTTAAACGTTTTATTCTCCAAAGAAATCAGAGGGGTGTCTTGAATAGCCAAGACATAAAATCCCTTTCAGTGATAGAATTGGCTGAGTTTTGGGCTGCGAAAACTGATTTTTCTTCACAACATAGTATGCTGAAGAGAAACCTGGTATCTGCACATAGATCAATGCTGATGATGATGGTCTGTGCTGCCTCCCTCTCTTCTAATAGTGTGACACTGCCATAATCTTGGCAACTCTACCTGGATATTACTGGCATAATTAGTTCTTCTTTAATGCACAAAATGAATTTGTAAATTAGTACCTATTAGTAGGAAGCATACTGTGGACAGGGTTGATTTAGTTTAATGCAGCCTTCGTGAATTGTATTTTCTGTCCATTTTATGTGACGTAAACTGCTCAATAGCTGAAACTCCCTTTATTTTAATATTAGGAATTTTTTCCATTAATAATGGGGAAGTCTGATAAGAAGAAAAGATGATTATATGAAGGCCAGAAGTGAAACAGAGTAATAATTTCTTGATAAAACCAAAATTTAAATAATAATAAACTTTAATGACAATATGTGCATAACAAAGGAGGGGAAACATGTATCGTAGCCCAGTACACAAGGGGGTGGGGGGAATTATAATAAGTATGTCTTTATAAAACAACATTTTAGTAATTCAACTTGTGACAAATTACAGCTTTAAAAATCTCTTAATATTCTGCCACACTTGCATTATTTAAACTTTACCTTTGCCACTGAGCAAACAATACTGTACTAATGGACACATAAATCTCTTTTCAGAATTATTTCAAGACATAAGGATTGGAAAAATCATTAAATATTTGATGACAGTTGCAATATCTGCCTGATTTAGAAGCAGATCTATTCCCAGGAAAATACAGAGAGAATGACAAAAAGAAGATCAATAAAACTCTGCTAATATCTATCATATGAAGGAAATAAAATGAAGATACAGTAGATGCAATGAATTCATAAATGAAATTGCAGATGGAATATAATTTCTTTGTTTCTCTCACACTTTTGTTCCATTTAAAGAACAAAACCAAAACAAATTAATGTAAAACATTCTAAGGGAAAAATTTTACCCCACTAAAGTCTGAGGGCATTTCATCACTACCGTCAGCTGGGATGGATCACTAGTTATGCTTAGCTTTTGCTATAATTGGATCTTACCTTTATGGATGTAAAAAAAAAATTGTTGACATGATATAATTCGCCTACAGATCTCTCAACACGGTTTTCAATCACTTAGCCCATGTTCAGAATAGAAAGTACTGTAGCATATTTCACCTGCTTTGCAGGGGCATAGCTGCAGACAATTAAAGTTGTGTTATGGATAGAATGAAGACGTATCTGTTGTTGTTTCACTTCATTCTACTGATGTAGCTAGGTGAAATTAAAATTATTTTAGACCGAGATGCATGTGCTTTAAATCCGTTAACATTAAGCCTTACAGATTATTTATTCCAGTTGTACAGACCATAAAACCTGAGGTAGGAAAGCAGAGTGCCACAGGGCAAATTGGAGCTGGGAAAGACTCAGAAATTGCTTTACACTTCTATAGTAAACTCAGACTATTCATGTCTTATACCTCAAGGCCCCAAGAAAGCATTTTTGGAGTGGTGCTGGTTTGTTGGGGAGCGGGGGGTGTTGCATAAGCAAACATACTTGTAATACATGGCTTGAAATGCTACAGAATAATTGGCCTATGGAAAGTTTCAATTGTGCATTTTCTTCCTCTCTGCTTCCATTTCTCTTTATCTAATGACCCTTCTGCGACATAATATCTGAGCATCTTCTTATGAATAGCCAGAGCCACAAAATAAATCTGTTTCCTACCTCTTAAAAATAGCAAGATTCTCTTCTTTCTTAAGTATACAAGCAATTCAGAGCAATTTCATTTGGCTGCTTTGGTTCTCAGATAATTCGTAATTGACTTGGAAAAAAATCAAACTCAGCTTGAATTTAATCCATATCACAAGAACCAAAATTGCAGCTGACACTCTTGTTAGCACAGTCAGCAGAGAAACCAGAGTCTGCTCCTATAAACATTACTCAAGCAGAACTCCTGTTCTGAGGAATTTATTGTTAAGAATTTTGCTAGCATGAGGACACTAGAAAATGAGACATCCTTCCCTTTAAAAAGACCCTCTGTTCCCAAAATTGTACCAGTTTAACCAAAAGAGTGTCTTTTTAGCAATTTTTTCAGTGCTTATGTAGGAGTTTCGGGGGGGATGGTTAAAATATGATTTTTTTAACTTATAAATAGACAGAAAATAAATATTAAATAATCTGCTTTCCATCTGAGTAACAATATTCACAGTGGTTCTTCTACTGATTTTAATTCAGTTGCAAATAAAAGCAAACCACTTAGGTAAGCTAAGGCTGGACCACTTCCCCAGTAGTGAGGTTAATTCTGCCAGGGAAAGGATGATGTTTGGCCTCGTATCTAATCAAGACATGATAAGCTTTCATTAGTTATACTTGACCTGTAGGACAAACTGGAAAGTCAGAGTTTCTGGTGTGCCCGGCTGATAAATTGATTGCTTTCCTTCTCTGGTGCCTGCATCTACTGTGCGCTTACACAAGCTCAGATACATCAGATGTCACAGGAGTGCATGCACAGCATCAGTTGATGCTAATGCAGTGGGCTTAAGCTCCTTATCTCCCTTCAAACCCTAACCTCAAATGCACACTGGATTTTTTATCATTCATGTTCACCCTTTTTAAAAAGTAGAATAAAAGCCTTTTTTTTCACTCATATTTCATCTTTCCTCCCCTCCTCTTCAGTTTTAGTACTGTGTCCCTTCATTTCTGTCTTTCATTGAAGGTTTCCAGCCTTCATGATGGCAGTAAATAAGTTATTTTCATTTATAACTCAAAATAGTCTGTTTATAGCTGTCAATAGTTAATGTATTTGTTTGAATCCTGAAGGGGCCCTGGACTGCAAAACCTAATTAAGATTTACTAAGCAGCAGAAAATTGTATGGAAGAAAGCATTTATTTCTAGCACATATAATATATACTTGTTCATTCTGTCTTTCCTTTTTCTCTGTCCTTTACCCATATTTCAATAGATTTGTCATGAGTCTCTTTTCTTTAGGCGTGGCACTTACAGACCCCCTGTTGCCCTGTAGATGCCACTACATAGGCATCCTCCTGGGAGCTGTGAGCATACTGGTGGCACGGGAAGGCTTCCCACGGGTCTCAAAGTTCATTCATTGCGAGCAAACACGAAGAGCTGCATTGCTGTCCTGCTCCCGCTGGTCCGAGAGTCGTATGTTTGAAGGGCTTATTTAGTAGGCCAAATTTAGTAGTTAAAATTAAGATCATAATTAGTAGAAGAGGAGACCATTCTCCAGTGGTTCAGACCATCTGAAACTGTGTTAATTCCATTCTGGGGGGCACCACTCTAACTCGCCGCAACAGATATCTTTTTTTCTCCCCTGGCAGTGGACAGTAAACAACCTAACATCCTATCCTAAATATCGCAGAGACACAGTTTAAGTGGACTGCATCCCATGGTGTAAATGCATCCATCACAGATCAACATGTTCCCTACCATTCAGCTGAGATCTCTCCCATCTTCACAGTTTGTCTGCTTTGGCCCTGGTGGCTGGAAACTCGGCCTGTCCCCACTCCCACCTCCCTAAATCTAACCATAATAGGACAAATTCTCTTAGTATTCATATGGGAATGATGCAGCCGAGTCTTCAATAATTTGGCACTAATTTAATACCAACTCTCGTTGTTGGAGTCACCCAGAATTTCTGTTGTGATAAAAGCTTTCCGGGATTGAACTTTGTTCTTCTGCCAGGTTTTTTGTTTAGTTTCACTTTTTGAGGGTGGCTTAGCTAGAAGAATTGATATGTACACACACCTACTCTGCTCTTTCACAGGCAGAATTTGCCCACATGAGCGTGAGAAAATTCAGCAATCCCTGTTGGGTGTCCAGCACCAGTGCTACCTTGGCTGAATGTTATAGAGGCACAGCCTACAGGGCAACCTGCTCACTGTCACCAGTTTAAAAAAAGTCAGAATAGAGCATTTATGAAATTAAACAGAGGTTTCCTTTTTACAGGATGGTCTAGTCAAATGGTCTTGCAGTGGCGTAATCATCCAAATGCAAAATGTAAGTAACTGCCTTCCTGGATCCAGGCCCTGGAGACCTATCTGTTGTTACCTGCAGGGATAATATTTGGGACACGGTGATGGAAAGGCAGATAATAAGATGGGAGTCTGGTAAGCTGAGGCAGGGAACCTGCAAACACTTTGTGAAGAAATTAAGCCCTTTTTGTGAGTTTCAAAGCTGAATTTGGTATGCACAAGAGAAAGCAGACATTTTTACTTAATGCCTTTGTTGAAATAAGGTAATTATGATATATTTTTAATTCTGGAAAAAGAACCTATATTAGCAAAAGAATTTATCAATTCTGTTATCATTTGAAAATTTCATCATCTTGTCTTTCTTAAGATGGAAGGGCAGAACCCATTAGACAGCAAACCACAGCTGAAAAGTCCTTCCTTGCTTTCCAGTGAGACTGATCACTGAGTTGTCATGAATCTGTGAAGTGCAGCTCTACTTTCTTTATGAAACTTGGACCTATTGTTCCCATGGCACAATTATTATTTAGGGGTTTATTTCCATATAAAAAAGTAAAATTTAAAAAAAAAAACCTGCTTGCAGCTGAATTTTGTGCTTCAAAGCTCTAATCCCAGAGTGATAATCTTTGTAAATGTTTAGAAATTAACTACTTGGCTATTTTTAAGATGCAAGAGTAAAGAAAGAAGCTACTGCTTTTTAAACTTAAAATATTTTTTCAGATGTTTTGTCCTAAAATAATAGAAAACGAAATGTTACAAGCAGGGTTTTTTATTATTGATTTTACCACTGTAAAGTAGTGAAAGGCTCCTATTCAAACAAATAATTTCTAAATAAAACATTTCCCATGCTGCATATAAATAACTCATAGCCACCTCAGGCTTCAATCAGTCTGCATGGGACAGTGCTGGCCATCAGGCATGCCCTGTCTCTGTGGGGCTGTTGTAGCAGGTGTCATTCAGGTTTCTGCTGTAAATTGCTGTTTTAATTTGTAAGTTTGAACACCCTTGCCTTAATCCCTATGTATAACAAGAGCAGAAAGGCACTCTGTCAGAGAAATGTGGCAATACCCCAATACCCTAGAAACAAAAGTTCAGTATGAAGCATTGAGAAGTCAACAAAAAAATATTTTAAAATTCATCTATTTTTAAGTGGGTGTTTGCAGTCAGAATACTGTATATTCTTGAAGACCTAAATTTTAATAGCACACTTAAGTAGAGAAAATAATATCAAATGGATTCCAGGGATGAGGGTAAGGTAGAGAGAAAGAAGCCACTGAAGCAGAAGGGAATACAGTTCTTGGGAAAACTCTGGGTGAACTGATTAAAACTGGGATTCATTTTACCTACTCTGTAAGGCACTAGCCAAACCGGGTTTCTAGACTCCTTGTGTATGGAAAAAATACCCAGAGGGTAATCCATCTCAATAAAATTAGATACCTATCTTAGGCTGAGATGAAATAAATGTGCTCTGAAGGTATCCTTTCTCTCCACTAACTATAGGAGGACTTAAACACGTGGTTTAGACTAGACCTTTAGCTCTCAGACAGCAAATTTAGGTGAGATATATGGCATGCAAAGTAAAAACAGGAGCAACATCAAAAGCTGAGAAATAAAAGGGAAATGAACTGCAAAGGGCCTTTGGGACAACAGGGAAGAATATGGAAGGTGGGAAATAACATAATTAGGTAATCAAGTGGGGCCACACAAAAGGATTTGAAGAGTAGGACAAAATGATTTTGCAGCAACCAGGTAAATCTGACTGGGCTGTCATATGGTATAGAAGAAAAAAGAAAAGGTGGCTAGGGGAAAGGTTTGCAATAATCAGTGCAGAAGTTGCTTAATGCATGAATGCAAGAGTCTCCTGTAGGGACATGGACACAAAAGAATTGCCAATCTTTGGGATATTGTGAAAATACAAAGCATATTCAACCACAGTATCTTCAAAAGATGAGAAAAGGACTGAAGATGAAAATAGGTTGCATTTTTACTGTAGTGAAGGTGAAAGATATCATATGCAAAATGTAGTGAGAAAAGTTATTTTTTCTCTTTGGGCTGGATCTAGACCTCACAATGAGAAAGTGCCTATTGCATGTTAGTATGGATCTTTTCTGGTTTCCTATTATGGCAGAATTGCTGACTGAGATACTAGAAACATTTAAGTGGGAATTCTTTAATTGTACACTATCAAAATAAATCTATTTTATTGAAAGGATAAATAAAATTGACATGATCTGATTAAGAAATTTGCTCCCTAATTATGCATTATACCATCTAGTCTTAATAGTCTGCACATTTAATACTCTCAATCTGTAATATAACAATGAATATTACATAATCCAGACTAAGAAAGAGCAGAAGATTCGATTTAACCAAATCTTAATTACAAACTGTTAAATGTCGAGTGACTGCAATGGCTTCCAAGGCTGGCTTGTTTGGATGTTTTGGGAAGCTGTACCAAAGTACTACAAAAGCCTGTGGTGATCATCAATACCTTGTGTTACTTGAAACCTATCACAGGGTAATTGAAGGCACTATTAAAGCAAATTACTGGTCTGTGACTCATTTAACTAAAACATTTTTATATTTTTCTTGCCCATCCTCCCAGCTAAAAATCTGAGCTGTACTTCTGGTGTTTCTCTAGGAATTACTCTAGGATTCCTGTTTTTCTCTGTGATGTTTTGAGTATTTTAAGCATAAAAATTATGAATCCTTTCCTGTCAACTTTTGATTTACCAAACATTTGGCTAAGTCAATGAACAGATTAAGCTCACTACATAATACCAGATGGCTTTATGGTTTTGTGTCCTCTCCTGGGCAAATCCTCCTGTCATCTCTGAGCATCTGCACAGAGCCACGAGGGATGTGTGCACTTTTCATTCATTCAGCTGGGTCACTCATCATTAATATTCGGAGGAGGAAAGGAGGTGTCAGACAATAGAATTGGTTCTGGCTTCTGTTAGCACATTGACACGTCAATCATTCACCCCAGAGGCTGCCAGGCCCAATTTAGAACAAAAGTAACTGCTGGGCTGAGCACATCAACAAAAGGAGATGAGATTTCTTTGTGTTAACCAGTCCCTTCACAGGGTGGAAACATAATTAGAGTCTTCCTCATAACCAATAGCACATAAAACCCAGTCATCAGTTGGACCTACTGTGAGATAAAATCGCTGACCTCAATCACGTTATGAATGATTCTAGCGCAATCGTAGGGTGTTCTCAAAATGAAATTGTATTTAAAGCACCTCTCTTAGGAAAGCAGTCCAATCCAGCTTGAATATGTTAAGTTCCCTGCAATTTCTTACATGACAGCTTTGATCGTTCATAAAAGGTACTGTTGTTTTCAAAATTAATACAGTCACCTTTAAAAGAAAAAACAGCAGAAACAAATTAATCCTCCAGCCGTTTGATCTCGGTGCCATTCCCCAGCAGCAGCATGTGTAATAGCCTCTTAGTGCACCCTACTGGACTCCCTAAAGAATGCCTCCTGCTTCCACGGAGCAGCTTTAATGGAAAAAAGGTGGGTACGGTGGCAAAGCCCGCATAGGCTGAGCTGCTCAGACTAGAAAACAGGAATTCCTGCTCCATAAACCCTTCACTCTTTTCTTGCAACATTTTTATCCTTTTTGGCACCTTGAGCTAATCGAAACGAACGTAAGCATCGGCGATAAGAGCATTTGCTATTACAGTTCATACCTGTTCACCATCAAGGGGCTACAGTTTCAGTTTGCTCTGGTAGGCAGCTTCTCTTTCAGCAGACAGGCTAACATAGGACAACTTTCAAGTGCCTGGCATTATAATAGCAGACTAAAACTTCTCAGACACCAGGATCTGAATGTTGAAGCTAGCTTCTCCTCTGGCATAAGCTGAACCAACGTCTAGGCTGCAAATATTCTGAAGGATGTTAAATATTTATTCTATTGATCAGCTCCATCTTTGTGTGTAGTCTACCAACCAGTGATAACCAAAGAAACATCATCTCAGGAAAAACCACACGTAAACCAGCAAATCTCTACCAGAAACAATAGATGATACCTTTCTATACCAGCTGAAGAACTGTTTAGTTTTAATACAAGGTTGTCAAATGTGTTTTTTCTTCCCTTAAGCTTGCAGTTATCTGCTGTGTACTACATGTGACGCAAACAATCCACCCTGAACTTCTGTCTTGCTCAGAACCTTGGAAACCTTTCACCTCCAGCATTTCTCATAACAGATAGTCATTGTTTCATATACCTAATTCATTTCCTCAAGAACAGAAAAAAAAAGGTATTTCAGTATCTTTAAGTCGTTTATCTCCTTTAGCCCCACTGTCTGTATCTTACTGCATCATGAAAGATGTATTCTAACTGTGGCCTGGTTTTGTAATGAAGTTTTATGGCCGGTTAAATTTAACCCAGACTATGAACCCCTACATCTCTATTTCGGATCCTGTAGAACAAACACTTAACATCATCAGCCAAAGGTTGTAGCTAAACTGCAAGAGTAAGAAACAATGACAGTGGGAAACAATAAACCGTTTCTCTCTTAGCTGTCATACGTATATATTACTAATTCTGTTTACTGATAAATTTATTTGAGCAGCTGCAACTCATGGGCACATGAGAGGAAAGCTGGATCTCCCTATTCACATAGCCATCATGGTTACAAGGAATGAAATACCATAAAATATTTGGCTTTGGCTCTTATTTTTACTGCTACTTTAATCATAGTTATTTTGCTCTTCAAGTACCTGCAGACTGAGTGTATGGCTGACTACACCAGTTATTCTGCCTGCATCTCAAAAATCTGGCACCATGCCCACAAAAAAGAAGACTACAAAGGCAGTAGTTTGATGAACTTTTAAGAGTGCATTGTGATCATTAGCGTAAGACTACTTCCCTTTTACAGTCTAAAAGACTATACAGGAAACACAGAGGCACTTTTAAATGCCTTAATAAATGCTACTATTATGTAAATTGTATTATTCCTACTAGTAATTACACCTTCAAATACCATGTTCTTGCCTATTTTATGTAGTGTTGTAAGTTTGCTGAAAGAATACAATACACAAACTCTGACTGAAATATCTGGCGACATCAGTGGAGCTTATGTCACGGCTAAAGAAAGGATGTTTTGTGCTTCCTCACAAACGACCAAAAGTCACCATGTTTCAGCCCAGCATCCTTCCTGAAGCTGTCTCCTCTAAAATATGTGAGGGACCATGGAGCTTATGTTCACCTTTATTTTTTTAAAGGTAGTCCTTCAGCAAAATGCTGATCCTTCAATATTTTAGACAAAGATATTGTGCAAAGAAACTGTGTAACAGTTTAAGTCATTCTTAAGCCCAATTCCTTCACCACCTGTCAGAACATTAAGAAACAGAGGCTAAGTACAGTACAATTCTGGGTAAACACCACCAGTGATAATGTAATCCATTTGCATGGTAAGTAACTCCAAGTGCAGTTATGTCAATATATGTCAAAACTATGCTACAAATACATGCATATGTTGATAGTGTATTAGAGAGGAAGAGCAGATCGGTGGTAGCCTTGTCAGAAAAGACAGGTTCAATTGTTTCCTCAACAGAGATTTGCTGTGTTCCCGTTTGTCCTCTTCAGTTCCTTGTCTCTAAAATTGGGAAGACTGTATTTTTTTACACAGATTTTTACACAGATATTTACAGAGATGTGTGAGGTCCTTAGAAACAATAATAATAGTATTGGTATAAATAAACGTCTTTGCTAGATTGATTGGGGGGGTGTGTGTCTTTAATTGAAATTGTTTTCCACAAGGAATGCTGTTTTTTCAGTATTAAAATGCTCCCATTTTCAACGTGCTGACAGTGTTTTGATTAGTAGACCTGTATTTTATTGCCCTTGTTTCCATCAGCATGATTTTTTACATAAGATGTAACTCTGTAATCCATCTCCATACATTGCATTTCCATAAATAATCTTATGAATTCAGAGACAAATAGTTTGAGAAGGGCATCTGCTTTCATTTACATCATTCTCCGTGTGTTCTTTGCTCTGACACATATTATGTTTAACAGCTGCTTAAATGCTGATCCCAAGACTGAATTATCCCTGCTACTTTAAAGGAAGATAAGAACTCTTTTCGCTATGGAACAATCTATCTGTTGCAATACAGAAGAGTGGCAGATATACACAAGGTGTGGGGATGAGCTTGCATTATTGTTCACTCAATGGTTCAGGGAGCTATTTTCACATTTAAAGAATCTGCATGTGCAAAGTAACGGCATCAGGGTACTGAAATAATCGAGATTTTAAAGATTGGAGTATTTTCTGTGAAAACTCAGACCAAACCTTCAAAGCGAGTATGAAGTATCCATTTAATGTTGAAGACAGGTTTAAGAAAATGTCCAGTGGAGAATTCTCATCCACCAAACAGAACTTATGTTGAAGAAGTGAGGAAATACAGTCAATAAATTGAAGAAAATTTATACAATACATTGATTGTCAGAGGACAACAAACTGACTAAAATCCCTACATTACAACAATATTGAAAATAAATATGAAGCATTTCCTGTTCCTAAAATCAGTTAAAAGTCATCTATGGGACTGAAAAAACCACAGCTTCTTTCAGTGGGGATTTAAGAGAAAACTGCCTTTGGGAAAGCTGTGACTCTTGATTTTTGATTAAAGACATAGTCACAGCAATCTACATCTTCATAACATCCAGGGTGGATTAATGCTTCTCGTTGTACTGCCTAACGCACATTCTGAGATTAAAAAGAGCTTCAGCTGATGTAAATCCCAGTCATCTTTTTTAATGGTTCTAGCCACCAAGAACATGACCCCCTAGCACTCTGCTCCATAGCATGACCCCAAAGCAAAGAAAGCATCCAGCTGGCCTCCTGTGGTACAGGGCTGAGCTCGCTGGTGGACTTTCTTAGCAGATGGTCCAAGAGCTCCTCGTTGGAAGAGGTGTTCATCACACTGGCAGGATTAGAGGCTATATTCACAAAAGGATTTAAGACTGGAAATTCCTCTTCAGGTCCTTAAGTCATTCCATTTAAGCACCGCCAGCATTCTTATCTGTGGCCAACGCTAGGTCCAAGCTCAGAAGACCCCACAGGAGATTCTCTTGTGATGCTATGTACAGACTGCTTGGGGTGTTTGCTGTAAATCAAACTTCACCTCAACTGGTACCTCTAAAAGAAATGTGCCATATTAAGATTGCCCTTAGTCCCAACTATGTTTACTATAGGATGGTCCTTACTATCTAAAATGACTTCTTTCCTCAACCCCGCTCTTTCCGTTTTAAAAAGGGAGGGCAGGGGGTTGCAGCATTGGTAGAACCCTGCAGGCCTTGCGGCGGCGGCCTGTGAGAGGCCAACAGCGCGGTGCCGCCTGTGGCACCGGCCGCTCAGGGCCCCAGCCCAGCTGTCTCTCCCCCACAGCCAGGTGCATCCCACCGGGCTGGGGACCAGCTCAGGCAGCATCAGGCTCCTCACCAGACAGTGCCGGGTGCCTAACACTGCAAGGGCTGCAGTGCTCCTCCGCGATAGGGATCTTCCCAGTCACCTGGCCATGACCCCAGCCCTGGGTGAGGCTCTCACAGTCCTTCCCACTGGGGTTGCAGCTGCAGGCCTCCCGGGTTTGGCATGCAGGGGGAAGGCAGGATAAGAAACACAAATACTGGAGAAAGAAAGGTGGCAGCTGCTGGCAGAAAGCCCAGAGAGGTGGCACAAAGGGAAGGCCCTAGGCAGTCTGGACAGGGAGCGATTTCTGGAGGCCAGGCTGAAAGGAATGGTGGTGAGAGAGAATTGATGGCAGGGGCTGGTGCAGAGGAAAGAAAACAAGCATAAGGCAAAACTTGAAAGATCCAAGCTCTAAGGTGAATACAGGAAACATTTGCATGAAAAACAGCTGAGAAAGAAGCAGATCATGGAAAAGGATGCTACAGACTTGAACCGTAATCTGCTCCAAGGCAAGGTTGCATGTGCTTTCGAGAAAAGGCATTTGAAAGAAATCAAAGGCAAAAAGAAGAGACAAGAGTTGATCCAGTACAAAAAGACAAGACACAGAGAGCTGAAGTGAGTAATCACCAGGTCAAAGTTGATGAGATTTAGCAATAGACTTGCTGCGGAACAAAAGCTTCAAGGATCTCAAGATTATCCCTGATCAGCAGATGAAGGAAAGGATTAGGGAATCAAAAGAAAAAGCTCTAAAGGAAGAAAAACAAAGCTTTATGTCCAAATTTAGAGCAAAAGAGAAAGAGAACAAGAAAATAAGACATAAAACTATGTTGCTAAATATAGCCGAGAGGAAAATTCAGCAAGCCCCAGAAATGCTGGCCAAAAATATCCAACAGAAAATAAAACATGTCAAGGAAATTAACTGACTGAAAGAAAGAAAACCCCACGTTCAGAAACAGACCTTGATGGTGATGAAAAATGTCAACTACAGGAAATAGAAGAAGCAATCAGAAGAAGAGATCAGAGAAGCAATTTAGTGTTAAGAGATAAGGAATCTGTTGGAGAAAAAGTTAGAAAAAATACCCAGATCATCTTATGGCCTGAGACAAAGAGAGAACTGATGAATAGCTAAGCAAATGACTAGATGGCTTCAAATGTTTCTTACAGTACAGATATTCTTAAGACTTAAAGAAAGATTACGGCTATTTTTGTGCCCAAAAAATAGCTTGCAATTTATTCTTGTTGTGATTTGGCAAGAGCTCTGGGTTGTATCACACTAAAATGGTTTCATTTTAATCTTCCTGCATCCAATGAATATGCCAATCACCTTCAGTTCTGGCAGCCTGACCTACCCGCTTGTTGTTCCTGATGTTCTTCAGTGGCATGACACTTGGGCATGTGAGCATCTATGACATACCAATGTCTTGCCACAGCAAGCAGCAGGTACAATGCAGCTGCACAGACGAGTTCACTTTTGCACTGCCAGTTGCTCCATTTCCATTGCCATAGCCACAACCACAAGACATTTGCCACCATCCAGGAGTCCGTACAGAGACAGAGTACTGGCCACTTTCCTCGTTCAGCAGTCCCTAGGGCCACACAGATGGCTTTCACTTCTGCAGACTGACTTGATCTGCCTTTGCCTTCAGCAGCTTCTACGACCCGTTGTGTGAAAGTCCACACAGCAGCTTCTTTCCACTTCTGATGGTTTCCCACAACATGACAGGATTAATTGGTAAACACAACATATTGCTGCTCATGTTGTGGAGCCTTTTGGTACAAGTTATCTCCTTGGGCAGTGCTCAAAAATTTCTGCTTTCTGGCTAGTCCATGATCTCTTCCAAGACTCCCGGGTAGTTGAGAGTTCCCTGTCTGAGCCCATTGCATGATCAACACTACCCACTTATTCCACATAGCTTCGGTTGCGTGATGTGTACATCCAGGGCAGCACAGGCAATCATGATGCCAAGAGGACATGTGCATCTGTACCATCTACTTCCAAAGCAGCTCAAACACCCTGCTACACTGCTAATATCTCCTTTTCAGACAGGATTTATGTTGTATGACATTCCGATTAAATATATTTTAATGTATAAATCATTTATAATGAAATATAAATATATGTTACCTATATAAAATTCAAATACAATTCTAATATATTTAATGAAATTGCACCGTATAACCTGATTTAGGTATGTAATAAATAGATATCTCTCCACAAGTAATTCTTATCTCTCATTAACTTTTGCAGCTTTGAGGAGAATAAATTGCTTATATTTGTCACGTTTTTGCCTCAGTAATGCAACATTAATGCAGATATATGCTCAGGTAATTTCTCAAGCTAGAAGAATTAGTAGTCCTAAAACAAAAATGCAATTATATTTAATCTAACATATAGCTAGCTAATACACAGTCTAAAGTGAAAACTAGTTTTATAAACTGTTGGGTCAGTGAATTAGATGATTCATTGCAAAGGTGTTTTCTTATTATATGATTTATATTGAGTTTCAGTAAATTATTTTTTGCAGTATGTTTAATTTTCATTTTGAAAAGTTGAATTACTATAACATTCAGAGAATGCCAGATATAAAACTAGCCTTTAATTTTTGAGAAAAAAAGCAATCCTGTTGTTGGACAGGTGGATTTCTGTGCATTTCACTGAGTAAAATACACTCCATCTCAAAGGCTCCAATGTAGACCTGTTTGCTTGAACTCTTTTAATTTGTATTTATGTTGTTGAACATACTGTTAGTCATTAACCTAGAAGCAGCAGTGTCACCTGAAAAAGTAAAGGGCTTTTTTTCCTAGCAAATGAAGGCTCAAACAAAGTTTGTGGTATTAAGCTCTATGCCTTTTTAAGGAAGAGAAGCTCAGCATCCCAAAAAGCTGACAGTTTCAGTTGACATCAGCTATACCAGTAACAAGTGATGAATGGGAAATAGACCAGATTTGAGGGCAAGCCTTGATGTGAATGTCATCAGAGATCTTTGGGGGCTTCTGCCTTGTGAAACCAACATGGGGTTTTCCCAAGCATGTGGTTCAAAAGTAACGTCTCTTTACTAGAAAAGTAAAAATCTGAGGAAAGCAGAGAAATTTAGCAACTGATAGAGCCTTGCCCTTTCACAGCCACTGCTGGAACACCATTGCATTAGATTTGTTTAAGCACCTGTGTGAAATTTCATAGCTACAGGCTGCAGCTCAACAAGTCAAAAGCACGTCTTGCCAGAAAAGAAAGCAAAGCTGTATTTTGCCAATATAAATAAATACAATTGAAAAACATGTTCCTAATAAAAATTCAAAGAGACTGTAGAAGCGAGATAACCTAAGAACCCTACAATTGGAAATATCCCTGCTCCCAGTACAATTGAGGAATCTAAGTTGCTCCCAGTAGAACTGAGGAATCTAATTTTTAAATCCTAACAACAAGATATTTGTACACTTAGAAATTCACAGTATTTTCTACACTGCTTTAGAATACATCACAGTCATCTGCTGGGAGATTTTGGTTAATCTTTCCCACCTTCAGCTGGAACCAGAAAGGATAATAGTGATTCTGATTTGTGTGTGCTGAGTGTCTAGTGAGGCACAGGCAAGACACTGGTTTGCTGCTTGCCATCCACTTAGCATGCGGTACAGAAATTCACTCCAGCTCAGTGAGGAACACCCTAATACTATCCAATTTATAGTACTTCATTACAAATGCAGCATCATAACCAATTTCTCTCTTTCAAAGAAAAGATGATGTTACTTCTTTCTGGCCTGAGCAGGTAGCCAAGAGTCTGAAGTCTTACAGTTATTTCAAACGGAGGAGAAACTGGCAGAGTCCAGCATATCTTAGATACAAATCAGTTTATTACAAAAAGTGTTTGAAGTTACCTTTCCTGAAAACAAGAGAAATTAAATAGCAAGGGCAGGTTTCCCAGCACACAGGTCAACATCCCTTTCTGAACAACAACTAGACCAAAAATTCTCTTTCCATTTTCACCCATGCCTGTTCCTAATTGCCTTTTGTAGACTTCCCTCTCACATATTTCAGTCATTCTGCATCCCACAGATCTGAAAACCACCATACAGAGAAACCCGTTCGTGCTGTGTCTTTATTTTAGATGGAAGTGGTTTCAGCTCTCTGAACACCTACAAAAGCATAATCATTTCTTGCCTTCATCCCTCGCAAAGACTTGTTGTTAAATCCAGAAGCTTTTAATAACATTTAGCCAATTATAACAACATCTTGGTTTTGAACACTTAGCAACAACTACAAAATTGCCCATTGCTGCAAACAGCAGCCATATATGGCCCTGTCCTCCAACATTTATCTTCAGCAAAAGGCAGATAAAGATAAATTATCCCGCTCTTTGGAGATAAAGAAATGGCAGCATTCTAGTTCTCATATGTTTTAGTGCTTCAGCCTCAGAGTGGTGCCATGATAAAAAAGTAATTGACTTAGAGTGGCCATGGGCAGACAGCACAACGTGACACTGTGGGTGCTGGAGGAAGGCAAGCTTGCGAGTAGTGCTGTCTTTGGAAATCCTGTCAATGGATGAACTCTATAAAATATACAACAAACAGTAGTATTGATTCATGCTTAGAAAAACCTTGAAACATTATATTACTTGTCTTTCACAGTGCATTGCTGGAATACTGTTTTCTTTGTTGTGTAATAACCAACCAAACACACTTTTCCTAACTAGCCTTATCTTCTAGTTCTGAAGCTTTGATATACTACGGGGCAGACATCTATCTAGATGTCTGTATGTCTGCAGTGCATGTGAATATCTTGAAGCCTTGATCTTCAAGTGAGCTCTGCACCAATTCATCTGTAGAGATGGTCATGGTTACTCAATGCCAAAATATAATCTAGCTCCTGGTTTTTTTGGATGTTCTGACAAATACGGCAAATCTTCAGTTCAGGTTTGGCATATTCAATCCAAATACTTGGAAACAGAACATCTTAAAATCACCATTTAAAAACATCCGCTGCCAGTAGCCAACAAACAAACTATCTATTTCTGTTGTTTTGGGGTTTCTTTAATGAGGTATGTAATATTTACAAAAATACTTTGAAATATAAAAAAAAATCCATCAGGGATTTTGAAGCAATGTTTATAATTGATTTGGATAAGCTCAGCTTTTAGGATTACTTTCTGCTCCTTTTTAAAATAACTGGATTATCTGAAGGATGAAGAAATCTTTGACCTATATATTCCAGTTACTTTCTTTCTTCCATTTACTTGTCTTTAAAGCATATTAAGACAAGCTAACCCATATAAATATCTTGCAGAATATAAGATCCAATTTTAGTCATGCAAAAAGTACCTGTGTACCAAAGGAAGACAGATGGACAGATTTTTATTTTAGCACATATTGCATGGCAGAAGGAAACCAGTGGAAAGCAGGACTTACATTTCTTGCTACCCCAGAAAATTACAATCACAGAATTATCCCAGAAAATTCTGATGAAATAAGAAAGAGACAAAACAAAGAAAACCAAAAAACAAACTAACAAACAAAATCTTCATGCTGTTTATACTGTTACCTCTCATATCAGTGTTGGTAACAATGCTCAACAAAGCTATGAACTTAACATATTATCAAGGAGAAAGGACAGACCAGAATGTGGCAGCTTAATTTGTCAGTGAATTCTACTTCCTGTAGGGAGGATGTGACAGACAGATGAGAGTAACACATGGGGAAAGTGTTCTTCACTAGGAAGGAAATGAGGTGGATGTTGTGTAAGTATTATTGAAGCTGAAGCACTGGTCCAAGGTTGTGAAGCAATAATCCTTTTGCAGCCAAGGACCACAGCTAGCTCAGCTAACCTCTCCTAAAAGTCTAAGGAAATCTGAGTACCTTTGTGCTTCAGAACTTCTTACCCTTGCGTGGGACTGGCACATGGTGAGGCTGCAGGGAGCCAGTCCCAGGCCGGACAGGCAGTCGAGGTGGTGCCCTGGCTGTCCACAGTGCCAGTCCAGCCATCTTAAAGTACCTATAAGGTGAGTCTCCTGCGTTTGCAAACACAATTGATCTTTTTCTTCATTCTTCTGTATCTTGCCTCCACCACCCTTACATCCCTTCTTTCTTTGAACAATGAGTTAATGTGGATAGCACAGCTATCCTCTGTCTCATCCACACGAAATACACATCCTATTAGATGCTAAATGACACAGATGAAAGAATACCTGACTGACCTAGAGAGTGGTGAATTTCAACTGTTACCTTAATATTTTTTTTCCACTTAATTACCTCTCTGACATACCTCACTGAGAAGTTACTACCATTATGACCACTGGAAAATAATATGCAAAACAGAAAAAAGGCACATGCACACTCCTTTAGTGCTCTTTGATTTCTTTTTCTCTGAATGAATGAAATTCCCCCTTCCCCACTTCCGAAACAAAGAGATTGAATTTGGAAAGAAAATAGGCAACAGTAATATTTAATTTTAGGAATAAAGTCACAATATTATTTCCTTAACCATAGGCAGTTTCCCTACCAGACGTAGGCATTTCCAAACTGGGACGGGGGAGGGCACTACAGAGTTACACATGGATCTGAAAGCCGAAAAATGCTTTATCCATCAAGTAAATTGACTCTAGAATTATTTCAGGCTCATCATGTATATCTGAATGAAAAAGACACTTTGATACAGCCTATTTCAATTGATTAAATCACTTCCTTCGTCTTTGGGAAAAGCTGCTGAAGCCAAGCCTTGCTTTCGTGTTTTATCATCTTTCATCCAAGTAAGGAAAAACAGATCCTTGACAATAGTTTTCTAAGAGTATATTGGTCTCTGAGAGAAGTGGAGACATTGTGTGAACCAGACTACTATGTTTAGGCATTAGTTTTGTTTGTCTCTAGTCAGTCAAATTAATTTTTATGGTAAAAAAAAATACGTTTATAAGGTCCTTGCTCTAACTGGGCTAATACCACTAAAGAACTGACACACTTAGATAATGGACTGCAACCCTCACTGCACTTCCAAGAAATTTCCTGCAAGCTTATTTGCAAATTTACCACACTTGCTCAGGATTTGGCTGCTTATGGGAAGCAACAATTCATCTTCATGTGCAAAGGGAGTGTGTTTTGTCAACAGAAAAGAACAACACACATCTATTTACATAATTAATTACCATCAAGCTCACAGTAGCATAAGAAGCTGAAACAATTCTTCCCATTTTCTGCCTGTCAGAGTGTACTATCACAACTGAGAACATGCACTGAGGTCCTTCTTTGTAAAAGCACGTCTGAATGAAGACTCTGTTTTAATTATAACAACTTTTTTTTTAGTGGATAATTCTGTAACCAGTAGTAACATTCATAATGGCAAGGCTATAATCAGACCTCATGCATTAGTGGGAAAAATTATTACTGCAGAGATCAGGAAGGCTTTATGAATAGATGTTCAATGGAGGTACAAGGTTCTGTGTTTTTCTGGAGACCTTTTATACCCTTCCATAGCACACAACATGTAATAAAAGAGTAAACGTAGGTGTTAGTCATTCACAGGATAGTTATGAGGCAACAGTATGCAGTGTCTGTTAGTTTTAGGACACATGAGGAAAAGCAATTCTAACAGAGGTGGGGAGGTGTGAATGCCACTTTACAGGTGACTGATGCAGTTCTGGTCCACTGTTCTGGTCAGCTTTGATCAAAAAGATGAGATATAAGTGGAGCAGATTAAAGGAAGGCTATCAAGGAGCTGTGAAACACTTGAGCTGCAGGATGTCTTGTACACAGTGAACAAATATATACCCCATGCTTGGGCCTGACCTTGATATGCATCCAACTCCACATGGTAGTTCTCTCTAAAAGGAAACCCGTGTGCATAGGCTAGACAAGAACCATATTAAACGATGGTTTAAGAAGAGGCTGGGGCTTTGTATGTCTCCAAGAGAAGTCTGGGAAGGAATGATTGTCTCCTATACAAAAAATAAAAGGCTAAACACTGGAAAAGGGTCAGACTAACTTAGGTGACAATGTTGTCACAAAAACATACGGTAGAAGACTGATGATAATGAAAATGTGGCTGCAAATTAGAAGACAGCTTCTGGTAATTCTCAGAGGTGTGCAGCGTGTGATCTCAATTCCCAAATAAATGTTTGCAATTCACTCGCACAAGTGCATAACAGCAACACCAGATGCCCTTGCTCGTCCTAGCCACCTGGATGAAATCCTCCTTATTGACATTTTAGAAGAAATATTACACACAGCAGAGCTGGAGCTAGGGACCAAAGTGAGGCGTGGAGGAGCGTGCCTGCCTGGAGAGTCCTAGAAGACCCCAGCCCATGCAAAGGTGCCGTGGAAGATCCAGCAGCAGAAGCCCTCCAAGATCTCACTGCCCCATGGCCAGGCTCTGCTGGTTTCCAGAGGAGTACAAAAGCTTGCTGCCTGCCTTCATGGTACAGACAAGTCTCCTAACGGCTCACAAAACTTGTTTCTCTCTCCATGATCGCAGTTTCCCATGACAACCGTGTTTCTCCATAGGGACACTACGCCTGACTGCCAAGAGATGGATATTTGTGAGTGCAGAAATTTCACAAGAGCTGGACCTTCCCGCAGCAGATGGGAATGGTTTGGGTGCTTATGGTGCCCAAAGTATACACAAAGCCAATCCATTTTTCCACTTTTGAAAGAAACAACAGTGAAGACACATCGCAAACAGAAAAATTCAACTTCTTTTGAATTTCAAATCAGAATAAACAAGGTATTTTCTCTGAAGAATAATACCAGGAGCTTGCAAAAGCAAGGATGAGCTGTGCATTTGTACCCGTCTTGGCTTTGTGGGTGGAACAGAAAACTGGAATCACAAACGCACACCATGTGTTACAATGATTTTTTTTAAAAAAAGAGATCCAGCTGCTGTGTTAACGGATCGACACAGACTCCCCAAATCAATTGTAAGGACATCGCCATGAAAAGCAGAAAGGAGGGCAGCGCTCGGGCTGCTTGGCCTCGCCAGCAGCCGCAGTGGGCTCCGCAGCCCTGCCACCCCCCCAGCGCTGGGGGGGCACCGCGGGTTATTTCCTCACCGCGCTGCGGTGCCCTCACCCACTCCTTCCGATTACACGCCCCGCTTTTGTGCGTCTCGGCTTGCAGGGGAGAGCAAGCCCTGTGTGTTTTGTGGTTTTGTTCCCTTCATTACCATGCAGACAATATTCGGCTGTTCTCAAGGAAGGTCTGGGATCCCTGCTCTTTTCCCAGGCTTTCTTCTTGTCCATGAAAAGAGGAAAAACAAGGAGAAGCCTGTTTGGCTCCGTCTGGCCAAGCCGTGGGCTGACGGTGATGTAACACCAAGCCCGGCAGTGACTGGCTGCAGCCAAACTGGTCATGCTCTGTCCACGCATGGCACGGCCATCGGCTGGCAGCCGCCTCACACCTCGGCCCCCACCGCCGCACAAAGGCTCCGAGGGGGGAGCATTCAACGGTGAACAAAGCACCAGCCAAGCATAAAGCTGAAGGGGATCTCCCCCTTGACGCAGAGATGGCTCCCAGCCCTCACCCAAATGCCTGCCGGGCACTCCCTGGCTCACACGGGGGCACCTGCCTGGGGCTGCAGGGATGGTGATGGTGGTGGTGATGGTGATTATTATCAGCTAGTGGAACAGGATTTTGTGAAACTGGGGCTGCCGGAGGAAGGAAGTGCAGAAGGAAGAAAATCAAATTTGTTTTTTTGTTTCACCAGATCCAAGGCCAGATCTCAAGTGATGTCAGTCAGCATAGTCTCATTGCCTTCAGTGGCAGATATATTTAAATACATATCAGCACAAAAGGGGCTGTGATGTTGGATAACTAAACGCAGTTTACAACTGTTGCACAGTTCCTTGTTGGACAATTACTAAGCTAAATATCTACTAATATCTATTTAAACAGAAACATTTAGGCAGTGGGTTTAAAACTAGTTTGCAGTTTCATTTTGCCTAAAAAGTACTCATTATCCTCAATGAAAAAAAAATAATCCCTAGTCAATCCTTTGGTGATTGCTCATGATCGACTCTTCAGTTATAATTTTGAAAATTAGTTACCTCCTTATAACTAGTAATAGGTTACCACAGAAAGGCACTAATAGTGGTGCTTGTTGTGTGATCTTGCCAGATGCCTGACACAGAAAGGTCCTATTAAATATTTGAGGTTCCTTCGCAGTAGAAGGTAGTAAATACAGGATTTATGTTTATTAACTAACTTGTTAACTAGCTTTAGTTTTCATTCAGTATTCATTCTGCCTTCACTCAGCCCATCAAAGACTGACTCCTGGGGTGACACATCCAAACATTTTGTTGCTCACAATAGTGACAGCCTCCTGACAGATCCAGGGGGAATGAAAAGCAATGGAAACTTGCAGCTTGTTTTCAGATGGGCAAGACACCGAAAGCCTATAACCAGGTTTTTCTAAGAAAACATTAGACCTTAAGTGAAAAGGGAGGAGGAAGAGCGGAAAGCATTAAGCCGTCCACTTATCCGAAATATATCTCTCACCTTAAAACTGGATCAGCTTCTGAAGTACCAGTCAACTTACTTTTCAGTGCAATTTCCCAAGACATAGTATCATTTAAACTTGCATAATAGGTGTCCAACAGCATGCAGCTTCGTCCTTTTTAAATGCCTTCTAGATTGAGTTTGAAACGTGTTGTATTTAAATTCAGGCTAATTAAAGGTTGGAAATAAATTCATTAATTGTTAATTATAATGCAAAAGTGCCCAGATACTTGATCTGCATGTCTTTATACTCATTAAAACACAGAGTCAAAGTACGAATAAACTGTAAAGTCCTACTGAGTAAACCCAAGCTTATCACCCAGCAACACAAATATTCATTAAAAAAACCCCTTTCCTCAGGTTTTTCATCAGCCTTTTTAAGCGCTTCCAAATACATTTGTAATGTTCTTTCTGTTACAGTCCATTTCTCAAGAGTATGCAGATGCTGCCTGTTTCTGCAGCTCAATGACAAACAGTTCATACACATAAAGTGTAATGAACATTTTCATTCAGATGATCAGAAGTTGCCTTCCAGGCACTTCAGTCTTTCATTTCCCGGTATTGGCATTTGGAGATTGACACATAAACAATGATGAAGCCAAAACGGAGTTATTACAGCAAACCCTTGCATCCACTAGTGCATTCAGGGTCTGTCTTTCTTTACCTCGGTATATCTCATACATGCAGACACAAACATGCACGTTCATGACAGAGTGACAAAAGTACACAGCAGAGGAGCTAAAATTGCACTAGTAAAATCAGAACTTACAAGTGCTTGGAAAATGGAAAGGATTTCTCTATGAAAAGTAAAACTAAAAATAAAATTCCCTGATCCTGCCACTGTATGTTTTTACCCAAAATGGAGCTGGAAAGAGGAACGTTTGGTGTTGTTTTGTTATTGAAAGAAAATAAAACCCCACAACCCAGAAAATTTGAGTGTCTTCCCCCAAGCAGTTTTCTTTGCTAATTAATTTGCCTTCGTCATTAGATTTCTTTCTTTTCCTATAATAACAAGCTATGTTATATGACCTCTCTTTTAATTCATGGTACTTTTAATCTCAGGGCTTTGCTCTTCACTGCTGCTAGCTAGTAAAGTCTGCAATTAGCACAAGGTGTTACTTGCAGCCCTGTGCTGTTGGGATTCTCATTAAGACTTAGCAATTCACAGTTCAACCTAATTTTACCTTATGGCCAGTAACCCCTTCCCAAAGCCACCTTCCAACCATGAAATATGAAAACTTAATAATAGTGATTTTTTCAAGACTTCTATCTCTAGTCCTGTTCCGGGAGTTATCCGAAGCAATGGCATTCCTTGTATTTCTTTCACCATCCTGTTTTTCACCAGGTCCTCTATTTACAAAGTCAGGAACTGCTTGAGCTGTAATTTTTAACAACAAAACACTTCAAGCAGCATACTAAAAATGTGTCCAGAGAGGAGGAAGATGAGGCCTGTGAGCTGCCGCGTGGCTTTGTTTCTATCTTTGTTATCCTGCTCACAATTGCCTTCTGTATTGTAACAATACTTCCTACAAAAAAACTACCCAGTTTTGATTCTGATAATGACTGAAGAGCAGCATGGAAACAAATGGAAGGTCTTGAGAACAGATTATATTCAAACAAAGCACAAAAGACTTAAACAGGGCATTACATCACTTGTGAATCCTGGTTTGCCCTGTAATTTGTAATTCATAAAACTTGTAAACAATGTTAAAAAAAAAAAAGAGGAAAAAAGTGAACTCTTCATAGACCTCCAGAGAAGAAAGAAGGCACCAATCTGTACTTATATGAATAAGTGTTTTGTTGTTTTTGACAACAGTGAGCCCTATTGCCAGGGAATAAACATCTCCAGTTCTAGAGGGGAAACCTTCACACTTCAGAAAGGCAGAAGGAAGAAGAGGCTTTTCATTTTGCTGCAGGATGCTGGGTTTTGTACTTGTTTCATGTGTGGGGACACAAGCTTTCATGCTGATGGGGAAGTAAAACAGTTCTTTATGGAGTATTTTATAATAGACTATCAATCATTCCAGTATGAGTCTGAAGCAGAAGGGGAGCAAAGGAGAGGTCATCCACAAAAAAGGTTGTTTCAAGCCACACAATGAATGGATATTTGGCTGTGGGAAAGCAGATTCACATCCATGCAGACCCTGAACTTGGCCTTACAGAGCAGATAAGTGCTGCTTGTGCCAGCAGTATCTTCTCACTGAGGTCCATCACCTATAAAATAAATCCCGTAATGAAAGCAGATCACCTCATAATGCAGTCCTGGAAGGGGCTGATTCATCTAATATCTCTTGCTTACAAATGTACGGTGGGGTTACCATAGTTCAGGCAGCCTCATTAAAAGCAGTGCAAAACACGCAGAGCCTGAATGGAGATGAAAAAAAAGCCCTATAGATGGCTGTTACACATAATCCATTTGTTACTATGCTTTGGGCAAACAAAGGAGCACATTGTTTGTAGAGCTGCTTTCTGCCAGCAGCAGGACAAATTCTTATATGATTCTAGTGAATATTTTACAACATTCAACAAAACGAAGAGTGTGCCTTCTTCATAACACTAGTAGTTCATAACTGGGAGAGGGATGAAGGCAGAATAGGGAGCGCCAGAGTCAAAAAGTGAGATCAGGGCATTAGTAACAGCTGTACAAGGAAACTGAAATTCTTACTGATTCTGAGCACCTGGAGCCTGCACTGGAAGAGAAGGGATTTTTCATGATTTTACATGCATTGCATATAGTATATATAAAGTTTAGAATCTATTCCCTAACCACTAAATTCAAGTGGTTGATAAGTTTGCAAACCAGCAGGTGACAAAGTCTCACTAAGTTTGGTTAGACAAAAGTAAGAGGATGTCCTTGAAAGAAAAGTCAGCCAGACAGTAAAAACCACAATGGCAGGCACTGAATGAAGCAATGAATTTAACAAGTGTAGGACTTGTCTTGTTACACAATGAAAAAGTTTAAAATTAAATTTTTATTTATAGTTCTACATTTGGCACGTATGTGAAGGCTTTTTTCTCACCCTAACAAATGAATGCAAAACATAGTTTGCAGTCTACATATTATTTGCTTTCTCATACCCTGGGTTAAATAATTCAGGTGCCAGCTTCATCCTGACCTCACTGGAGCTGCATCAGATTCTAAGCATGCTAACCTAGGTGTCAACCTAACCAATTAGCATTGGTTAATTCACATTTTTCACCATACTTTGCTTTTTTTCCCACACAAAAACCCAACAAGTAATAGCTGACATTTAGCAATTAAATAAAAGAGGAAATACAATTCACTGATAGGGAGAAACGGGCCTTAGAGGTGTCACTGAAAAATCCTAAGTAGAGAGATGTGCTGAGGAGAGGCACGGTGGCTGCCCAGCTAGCTGCTGATGGTGGGGAGCTTCTGTCACGGCCATGAGCAGGGGCACCTGCTGAGAAACCAGCAGGTCTCCAGCACCAGCGCCCACACTGGATGGAAAACCACCGGGATGCACGCCATGAGGAGCCCACGGAATGTGTTCTGCTCTCCCCTGCTGCGCCACCAGCCTGCCTCCCACCCACTCCCCAGGCAAACTCCCAGCTCCCACTCCTCTTTCCCCTGACAGGACCAAAGAGAAAACTCCCGTCTCCTGGTAATAGGAATCCCCCCATCCATCCCTAGAGCTTCAGACGGCCACACACATACAGATAACACACTCTGCTTCCCCCATCAGTCGTTCTGAGGGGGGGGTGCTTCACCCATACAAATATTTAGCAACAGATTTCATCAGAAAATTCCCAGAATCACATTGGATGGGACTGTGGGCTGGGGGCAATATAAGTGAATAATGGATCCTCTGCAGAACAAAACCTCCTCAGCTCTCTCACAAGATAGTTGCTATGGTTTTTTGACACTGCTTAGCAGAAATTTGCTTTGGCCAAGGGGATTGGAGGAGGAAAGAAACACAAAAAATACTATAGAAAAGTCCTCCATTGTACACTGGCAATTATTCTGAGCAAAATCCTGTGCCTGCCTAGAATTTCAAGCTCTGTATAAATACTTCCAATCAGATTAAAAAAAAAAACAAACCACACCACAAAAAACCACAAAACCAACAAGAAAACCAATGAGGAGATTTTGTTAAGAATAGACAGCTTGAAACATGTCTTGTTAGCTATCAACAAAGTCTGCTGGAAGGTTTAAGCTAGGCTGATGTAAAAACAACATCAAATATCCCCTCCTGTGAGACTAAGTTAAATGTTCTTTGCAGTGACTTAAGGCTAGGTAAAATGCAGGCTTCATTGCAATCAGCTGCAACATCAGAATCTTTTAGTGGGATATTTCACCAAAGGCTCAAGTTTCAACTGGTTTAAAAATGCTTTGTGGCAGATGGCAGTTTTCATAGCTGTAAAATATTCTAATATATGGGATGAGTTCTGCCTGAAACATTGAGCAAGTAGGAATGAGAAGCTGGCCAGGGAAGGCTTTTCAAAATGTCTAAAAATGGATGCTTCCCATTTTATAAGGCATAAAAAAGCCAGAGCAGCATGCAAGAATTTTAAGATACCCTACCCATCTGGAAGAAGAGTCTTTCTGCATGTATTTTAAGCAACAAACTACAGGCTTTTATCACCACCCCCAACTGAAGGAAGATCCTGCTAGACTGAATATTGGAGGGTTTGCATTCAATGCTTATACAAGAGCCTAGAGAAACTGTCATCCTTCAACAGCCTCAGGGATTTCTAAATTGACTTGTAAAATCCAAAATCCACAAGATGCAGAGTGCTCCACCTCCCTAGAAACACTGTGTAAGGGTTGTCCATCTGTAGTCGACAAACATCAAACCAGAAGACCTGGGAGCACAATTCATTTGGGTTTGTACACTTAAGTCTGTCAGTATGTATTTACATGCCATAAATCAATGCTATAAAGACAAACATCCAAGGTACCTTGGAATGGGAAGCAGGACAGCTATGTTATCACATCACTCTGGGCTACAGGGAGAATGATTCCAGGAAAAGCAGTATGCTGACACAGCTACTCTACTACTGCTACCTGAATCTGCTTGTTCGGTTCCAGGTGGGACTGCATTATGCCACACAGAAATGGTTTTGGGTATTTTTGAAAACCCATTCCTGAATGTCAAGTAGGATTAGTCATTACTTTATTAATTAATCCATCATTTCACTAATTTCAGTGCTCCAAAGTCAGTTTTTACCAGCTGATCATCTGGCCCCAACAAACCATCAAAAATCTTAGATTATATAAAACAAAAAAAAGCTGCTGCAGTGTATATCCCTTGGCATGTACTGTGTTGGACTGGGAAGGTGTCAAGCTTTATCCATGTGGGAAAAGTTCTTCAGAATTGCTCAACAGTTTTCAGTGGAAAATGTTGTGTCAATACAAGACTTTTTTACATAGATGTAACAGTTCCAATGAAGATTTTAATTTAGAAAGTTGTTCAGTTCCAGGGTAGAAGGAGAAGGTATAGTCAGCACCATGACAGATGCACAGCCAGTGCTTGAGGGGGAAGGTGGCAGGCTCAGGTGCAAATCCCCACTTTGCATATCTCCCTGCCTGAAACTTCAACAGGGTCTTGGTTTTTTTCCAATGGGAAATACTGAAATCTCAGGATGCTTTTCAGGATGGGAAAAACTCTTTTTGCCCAGCTCCACATTGGAAACTTCCCCAGCTTAATTATTCCTGATGTCTGAGTGGTTGCTTTAAAATAGAATGAAGAGTTTATAGGGTACAAGAACAGAGCGTCCAATTTTCTTACACAATGCAAGCTGGAAGACATGATGGAGGAATATTTCAGTAATTAGCTGTAACACATTTGACAGGTAGATTCAGATCACACCACCATAGAAATGCAAATAATAGAAGGAACCTTCTAGACAGTCTTTCAATGTAGCCCTACCACTGAAGGCAACATGAGTTGCACTTGAAAAGCTGCAATTTGGCAACATTTGTAAGCACATCAGTGCTTTTTCCACTGCTTCACTAAATGCTTGGGCCTGAGATTTGCCATATTTCCAGTGGGTTTGCTTTCAATGTTTTTGGTTTTAAGTGATTCCCTTGTTATGATTTTAGTCATGCACCTACTGCATGTTCCATCTTACTTGTGACAACTCTCCCAATACCTGCTTTTGCAGGAATTGATGTACATACAGTGTTCAGTAGCACACTGGCAGTATTCATTCAGTGCAGTGCCTTTGCCATTCCCAGAACCATCAGAAACTAATTAAGCATACCTACGACGGTTAGAAATTTTGGTTATTTTTTTCTCTATGTGTTTTTTTTAATTTCTACAGTTGTGATATTCACAGTATGAAAACAACATTCATTTTACACTAGGCTTCTTTGCAGACCAGCAAACAAAAAATACTAGTGGAATTCCCAGGTAGGAAGTTCCTCCAGGAGAACAAGAAAGCTGGGGCTGACAAACAAGTGAATTATCTACAGCAGTATTTTCTTGTTGAAAGCTCCGGGGGTAAGCAGATAAAAGTTAGTCTTCAGCTTTTGGAAAATAAGGAGGGAGAGTAACTGATCTTGTTTAGACAGTTACAGTCCCTGTCTTCATTGTCATAGTTCCTCTTGATGCAGCATGAGAGAGGCTTCCAAGAGGTTTTATTCTTAGACCATTATGACAACTCACCTTCTTTGGATCACTGTTTCCACAGAGGGAACTTACATGACAGTGTTAAACTAGATACTTATCCTTGAAGCTGCTATGTGCTCATCATTTGTCCACACAGGAAATGGACCACAAGGGACTACATGTACTTAGTTACCTATTTCTGTCTTTAGACAACTTCAGTTCATCACTTCAGTTTTACTAATATGTTTGCTCACTGCTCATCTCCTCCAGTCATTTCAATTTCTTCAGGCTGGCAAGTGAAAAACAATAGAAATGATGAGATCACACTCAGGCACTTCTAAGAGTCCCAATCTAAAGCAATTATTGTTGGCCTCTGGGCAACCTTCACTTTAGTTTGCATCGCACATCTCTGAATGGAGTTCACTGGTCATCCCCACATGCTTTTATTCATGTTGCAAAGTGCTCTTGCAGAGTGCTCTTTCAGATGCAATGCAGTTGGCAGCTGCATGTCAAGGGTACTTCTAACATCCTCTAATCCAACTGCTAATGAAATGTGCAGCAGTCACATCAGCACCTCAGTACCAGCTCTCCTGTTAAAGGTGGCACTCCTGTTCAGCTGCAGTACCTGCTAATGTAGACACAAGCTCAGACAGTTAACTCCAGGAGAGAATTAAAGCACAGAAACTAAATGGAGGGAGACACCAGTCTGCTTAGGTCTAGATCTTTGATTTCCATCGCATCCCTTTTCTGCTGGCTAGCTGAGCTAGGCTCTGAGGATCCCTTCTGTAGGCTCCAGTTCTCCCCAGGATGTGGACTGAGACCGGCACCTACCCCACAGTTCAGGATCCATCAAGTCACATGGCCTCTAGGAGCCAGCAACCACTTAATACCCAGACAGTGTGTGCTACATGGCAGTACTGCTACAAAGAAGTAGCAGTACTTCCTTCAAAACTATTTACCTGCAAAAACTGGAAGTCAAATCCTAGAATATTTGAGAAATCACTCACCTTATTTTTATGCCTCAAGTTTAATTGTACATAAATGAAAAGCTTTTTACTCCACTAGGTGGTGTAATTTGTCTTTCTGTCACGTGCAGCCTTACAACCATTCCCCCTAATCCTTCAACTCCAGATGGGGCCACAAAGTACCATATGAAAAGTGAAACGTGAATCTGGTCTACAGGAGTCAGCAACTTTACCAGGTCATGCCTCTTCGGTGTTTTCTATGATTCCTTCAAAAAGCTTCTGTCAGAAAAGTATAACTTACCTTTACAACATCCCTAGATCCATTAAAGAACAAAATAGGAACCTGAAACAAAAATATCACGGTTGCCCTCTATTTCCCCTTACAGCCAGGTGCCATCTAAGCTGTTCATGTGATCTAGCTCATGTTTTTTACAGTGTAACGTTCCTAGAAGCTCTCTCCTTGGTTTATGTTTGAGTTACAGTGCAGTCATACTCCTGGATCTTTCTTGGCAAGTTAGGCTTGCACTTGCATGATGAGTATAGTACGTGCCGAAGAGGTGGAGAATGCTAGCCTGCATAATAGGGTGTACCTTGGAAGATATACCCTGGCTAAATGTAACCCTGGTGGATATATCCCTCTGGCTGAAACAAAAACAACCTCCTTGGCTGATGTCATCCAACTCTTGGCTTCAGTTGAAGTCCAGATCAAAAAAAAAAGTACGTCTGGATCATAGCTTGCTATTTAGACATTTGTAGGCATTTATTTGTTCATGCTCTCTAAATAACATCTACTGACACAAATGAAAAAAAGAAAAAAAATAGAGATATCTAGGAAGCAAGATATCCAACAACCCATCAGCAGCTAGAGTTCTGTAGCTATTAATCTGCGACATGGATCAGCTCTCCCTGAAGTTCAGCAATAAAGAAGTCCTTAATGGAAGAACAGAACTAGATAATCCTTATATAGTGTTTCCAGGACATCTTGTAGGTATTAAGCTTAAACAGAAGTCGCAGAACTCACAGAAACAAAGCAGTATAACGACGGAATTGTTCAAAGGAAAAGACTGAATAGAACAAAACCCATCTGGCAAACTGGAGGAAGCCCATCTATCCTACTGCCTGCAATTGCCCTTACGCTATCCGCCCACAACTTCGCTCGCCCTTGGAAAACAGACGCTGGGGTAACATAAGCATTTTTTAACGAATAAAAACACAACGAAGAAATACATCCAACACAGAGGGAATCATCAGCTTTCAACACTGAAACTTTCTGGTACTTCCTCACAGTCACAGTCTGTACCAAACCCACGTTAGTTCAGGTTATTTACAACCCAGATACATTGGAGATCAGCCAGAGCAAATAGCTCTGAAGGGTTCACATGCCCACTATACTCTCTCCAAGAACAGAATTTAAAATACAGGACTGCCTACAGTGTGTTATTAATGGTATTTCTAAGTATTAGTGCCACTGGAGGATTTATTTCTGAATGCAAATTTAACAAACCAACCATTTCCTCTGTGGATGATTGATGCATGACAAATCTGAGGTATCTGCATCTACAGTTGTGAATACTGCAGACTTAGAAAATCTGTCCGGAAATATTCTGCTAAATATTTCATGCTCAAGTAGAAACAAAACCAGAAAGTTCCTCAACAGCTACAGTAAATACTTTAATCTCATGAAAATAAACAGTTAGCAATTGGATTTGTCACATAACTATTTCTACAGCTGCAGGAACTCTGAAACAGTATTACCTAGAGTAGAGTCCGTATAGTATTATATTGACCAAAGGTTCCAGAAGTATATTTCTTGACGTGACAGAAAAATGGGTAAAGGTCCTTCTAGATAAAAGGCCTTCTTCATGTTACCATCTTGTGCACACATTTAGTCACAAGAAGAGGAAAAAGTGGTTGCTGCAATTGTGAATTCATACATGTGATAATCTTCATGTTAAGAACTAGACTGCTCTATGAAAAAAGAAACCTGAGGCACACCATGACAAGTGCATGCTTACCTGTGCTGCGTAGAGAATGTATATGCTACCTCTAATTAGTGACACTGATAAATGTAAACCTGATCTATGGCCTGCCACAAAATCTCGTACCAGGAGACTGCTTGATACCAGTATCAAAGTATATGTCTCTAACATAAGAAAAAAGCACTTTGTGCTGGAAAAACACACACATTCTGAACAAAAATGCATTAAGTATTTACAGAATGGAGGTTTGTATTCCATTATGTCACTTTCATGCCATCCTTAGAAAATGCCTCCAAGCAGAGGCAGGTTTCAGCTGAGGCAGGTTTAAGGGGTTAAGAAGGAAAAGGAATCTCGGCACAGGGAGATATCAAATACTGGCATCACATCAATAACATAACTGCACTCCAGTCTCAGCAAATCCAGGTTTTGCAGATTAAAGTTTGAAAATTGTGACAGCAGATGGTTGAAACCTGCCCCTATACCAATCCCATGCCTGAAATGGGATTGCCTATGTTTACACACCCTGAGAAGAGAGATTCGGATTTCCAAAGAATTGAGTAACTTCTGTTCCCATATACTGGGATGCCTGTTGTAGATGGTATGGGACACTTGATACAACAGCAAAGTATTTGGCCACTATTACATAGCCAATGAGCTTTTATGTAGATGTTGAAGGAAAACATTTTTACAGGAAGAAAGGTCTAGGGAGATTTATTGTCCCCCTGAAATTCAGAGAAGTCCCACAGAGTGCCTGCCAGCATGTCAGTGCTTGAGCGACAGGATGAGCAGTCTCTTTAAATCACAGGCTAGAGTTGATATCAGCATAAATTGCACGGACACTTCATCTCCACGTTGCTTCCCGATTGATACAATCTGTGTATGAGAGGTAATCCAAATATTGGATTGCACATATTTGGCATGTCTTGCACCCCTCTTCACAGACAATGGTTTTGTCATAACTCACAATGAAGTTACTGTAATACTGTTCAAACAGTGTGCTATGTGGCACAGACAACTGCTTGGCCATTTCATATAGGCTTTCTGGCTTCAAGTCTTCAATGCCATAAGCTTTAGTTAGGACGTATTCTAATTTCCAGTTTGATTCATTTTTCTTGTTGGCGTCTCTGAGGTCCAAATAGAACTGCCAAAGATCCTACAGTTAAAAAAAAAAAAGGAAAGAAAAAATAGGCACGGCTGTATTGCTTTCTTCCCTGCTTCATTAAGTCTCTAGAGTGATCTATTGATTAGGAAGCTGTCACTCCTCATTATTCACAACTGAATAGAAGGTCACGTCCCACCCCAAGAGCTGGGCTTACACCCAAAGCTGGTACTTGCAGTGCGGTAATGGTGGGGGGATGGGGAGGAGAAGAAAAAGGAGCCACAAAAGGCAGCACTGGCAGTGTTAAGAGGTCTTTCCTGTCCAAACCGTAAACCAAACTCCACTATGCTCATGTCTGCTTTAGGACTGGGGCAAAAGGGCAAGAACCAGAACCTTCTTTTCTGCAAGCATTGCTTGAGGGGCAGAATGGACAGAAAAATAATTGCTCAGGGAGAATTCAAGGGAAAGGGAGAGATGGAGATGCAGGAGTAAAATCTGCACAAGAAAGGAGCAGCTGGTATTAGCACAGGCCTCCAGAAAGAAACCCCAGACCCAGTCAAGCTGCAGGATATGTTGTCATTGAACTGAGCCAGGTCAAGATTTTATCCTGAACTACAGAGAGAATATCCAGGTCATTCACAGCCAAAATAATCATACAGGACTCAATTTATCTCTAAAAATCACACGAGACCACAGAATAGAAGTACTCCACTTTTTTCCTTCTACATTTGTCTGTAATTTCCCATAAATAGCATAAACTCTATATTGGAAGGTGCATGATTATGAAAGACATCACACGGTTAAAAATGCTTTTCTTCATCTGGTCTTCTACACCCTTTAGAAGCATTTCATGGACTGCATCCCAAAGCTCAGGCTATTACCAGCGAACAACACCGGTATGTAACAAGCCCAGAACTAGATGAACGTTTTTCACCCTTGAAGAGCTCCCTACAAATAGTTTAAAGATTCTGCCCAGAAAATTTCTGACTATCTTTGATTCTACATCGTAAGAATATCCCATAGAGAACAGGAAGTACTGAGTAGTCCTGCAGGTACATAAAGACTGACCAAGTTCTCTTTCAGATTTCCTTTCCTCTGCCCAGGAAAAAAAACATGAGTAAGCACCAAAGTTCCCCCAGTACCCATAATACTACAAAGGCTGAGATCTCACTGTAATTTTTAGTGATACTATATATAAAGTCTTAAACAATGCTTTAAAATCTTTACTTACCAGCAAGCTATAATCAAGAAGATCATATTGATACAATCTGACACCAGGGTTATTGGATTCCATTTGCCATACATTCTTCACTGGGGTTACAGCAGGTGCCACAAACAAGGAATTTATTGGCTTTTCTGCAGGAAGAGAGAAGGTGAGGACACAGTTTCCTTTCAATCATTTCTTTCTCAAACAACTGTTTTTGTAGAAAACCAACACAGCAAGCACCACACTGATGGGCTTAGGTGCATTTAGTATTTATTTTCCTTGGATTAGCTGTATTACTGTGAAGTCCTCCTATACATCCACTGGATAGAATAAAATCTGCATAAAATACCACAGTACAGATTCCTGTGTGTATTGTTCTGTCTATACTAGAGGCTTCCCACTAATTCAACTACCTGTGCAAAATGGTCTTGCCTATATGTAAGGTCTCTGTATTTTGCACATTTCTACTGAAGAAATACTCGAAACTTTTAGCTGCTGTCTCCATGTTATATTTTACATGCTGCTTTATGTATTTATGATGTTATTAGAAACACCAGGATACCATCACCTGACCCTGACTTCACACATCTAGACTAGCCCAGCACCTAGTATGTATGTGAACACCGATCTTTACAGCAAACTGAAACATGAGGACATACGGAGGTCTTAATTAGCCAGAATATGCAGGTAAGTATATTGAAAGGCTCTCTGTGGAACAAAAAAGAAGCCCTAACTATTCCTTTCTCTGATGGCATCACAGCAGTGAAGTCACAAGGTCAGTCTCCACATACAAGCAGAAGCTTTGAAAGCTTGGAAATCAGTAGATTCTTCTGGAGAAGATAAAACTGAGCTCTGTATTTCAGTACACTGATGTTGGCTACAATATTATATTTATCTTGAATTGTCTAGAATGTTGTCAAGAGGAAAATGGTACAAGTAGAAGACAGCCCAAAGCTGTACAGATAAACACAAACTGTATTTACAACATTTGCATGCAATGTCACTTTTTAAATTCTGTCAAAAGACATAAAATTATTAAAACAATTTGGAAGCCATTACTTGCACATGCAAACTGTAATGAGAAGTACCAAGATCACTCTGTCTTCAACAAAATTTGCAGTAGAAGTGATGATTTCATGGACAAATGGGACAAGGTAAAAAAATATACAGGTATAAGACTGCCTTGAATACCATTAAAAAAAAAAAGCCACTTCTTTCACTGGGGTTGGAGTCCTTTTAACTGAAGATTAATACCATGATAATGCCATGTGAAAAGGTAAATTATTTAGAATACAGTAACCTCGGTCAGCATTTTGGGCATTGCTTTTATCAGTTCATATAAAACATAGATAAAGAGCCAATTAATATTTGGGTGTTTTACACAAACCAAAGCAATGGACCTCTCACTGTTCTATGGTACAGACACAAATATTTAACCAGTTACTTGTTAGAGATCTTCTGTTAGAGATGTTAAGAGTGCTCTACATGGCCATGTCCATGCTTAAAGTTAAGGGATTTCAAAGCAACAAACAGCATTTCCAAACCTGGGTGCTTTTCTTGAAGAAAAATTAGCTGATCTAAGAGATGCAACAGGCAAAGACTTTCTTTCCCCTGCCTCCTGCTACCCTTATCTTAATTAACTTTGAAGCAGCAGGGAACTCAGCAGAGAGGCACAGTAATGATGCAGGAAACACAAGAACATAGAGCATGTCTAGTTGGCCTGAGAACATTCCCTTTGACACATTACACAATAGCAACTGGCTAGTATAATTTGCCCATGTCACTGAGGGAGCAGTGAGGAAAGACTAGAAATTCTTGTCTAGGCATAAGCATTCATTAAAAAAAAAATAGGAAGCTTGGGGAGTCTCTTCTAACTTCAACAAAACAAGACATTCTGCCTTGCAAGGTTCTCTTTGGGAAAAAAAAAAAGGGAGCGCGTAAGGCTTGAACTCTTGTAGATGAATAGCAGTATTTCCTATTTCACTTTTTCAATTATTTATAAGAGGCTGATTAGTAACAACATGCAAGAAAGTATTAATTTGCTTTTAATCAAGAAGAAAAAGATGAAGGATTCAACAAGCATCATTACCTTCTTCATCCAGGAGGACCATGATACTATCTCTATGTGTGTGTCCAAAAAACTGCCCCACAATAACACTACTGTATTTGCGAAAAATCTTTACCAGTCTCTCATTGTAATGCTCCCTGATAGCTGTAGTATTCCTTGCATATGGCAAGTATCCTATTGGCACATGTCCTATTACATATACCTAAGGAATTAGATACAGAAAGCACAATTAGCACCTTCATTTGAAACTTACACTTCTAGCTGTACCTCAGAAATGGTTGCCACAATTTCATAATAAAGCTGTCTTAGACTCACACTTTTGTTACACAAAATACAAAGAGTAAGAATGTTAAATTCATAATGAGAAAAAATAATATGTATTTATTTTATTTTTTTAGCAAATTCACTGTATTCTTGGGAAAAAGTTCCGATAAATCTACGTGTAATTTTAGGCCAGAGGAAAATTTGATCCATTATTGCAATTGAAAAAATCAGTTACTAGGACGAGATTTACCACTTGGCATCTCGAAGGGAGACTAAGTAAAACTTATGTTAGAATACTACAAAGTCTGCATGGCCAGTCACCAGAAACACAGAAGAACCGGTTAAAACCCCTCTGTCTGAGGTCAAGACTTTGTTCTAAACATACACACCAACTAATACGCTATGCTGCAGGATTTTGTAAGGAAAGGAAATCTCTCCTTTCTCACAACTATTATGTAATATTTTTTAAAAATTACAACTTCATAGCAAAATGTAAACGTGTTTCCAAATAAATACTTCTTCTAGTCAGATAAAGATCCGATCACTGCACCAATCAAGCAAACACAAGCCAACAATTTTTAACCTTACTTCCAAACCTGATTATTATATGACAATTTATTATATCACTCAAATCATAGCAATTGCTGCAGCTTGGCTAAGTTTTGCGGTTTTACGTGGTAGGAAAGAAAAGACATTTTACTGTGTAATTTGAGAAACTGCATTCAACTATTTTATTAATTGTTGTAGTGTACCGTACATATTCAAGAAAGTTTTACTAAAAAATGAAATTTTGGTTTTGCAGTGTCTTTGGAAGCATTAATATTATTTTAGAATAGTTTGTATTTTCATCGTCTCTTACTTCTTTTATTTTCAAAGTTTAGACAAATAAGGCTGATGGGTTCCATTCACAGCCCCTACCTTTTCCTTCTTTTGTAAAGAGGTTTCTAGTATTCCTTCCAGCCAAGCAAACTGGTTGGCTGGGTCAGTAATATTCACAGTTACACTGTTGGGGCCATAATATAAATTTGTGTTCAGACTGATTATCCTGAGTGGTTGAGAGCTATCACTGGATTCAAACAGCTGTGTGTAGAAGCCACCTGTGAAAAAAAGACCAACAATCTGAAAAATTAAAGGCTTCAAAACACAACTTTAGAATGAATGTACAGCACTGACAAAATACCCAGCCTTATTCTTTCTAGTAAAACAGAATATGACATGTTTATTCAAACCATGCACCACCTCATCACAACAGAAGATCTTAAGATTCTCTTTTTAGCAACATTTTAGTAGAAGTTGACACTGATTTTTTGCCTGTAATTTGTCTGTTTATGTGACAGTTTTCAGACGTAATTATTCAACTGACATGCAAGAAGTGCCCTGTAACATCTCTTCCACACCGAGAGATGCAGTAATTGTTAAAAAGTCCACATTTCTTGAAATACTGCAAACACATAGGTTCCTCCAGGAAGAAATGTCTGAATTTAGTAGCCTTGTACTTTGAAAGTCATTTAACTTCAGACGAGAATTATGATGAAAAGTAAAAATAAAGTTTTTCAATCCAAGCTCCTACAACTCTCCATGACATACAGAGCTTCTTCAATGGGTGCAATTTCATAGTTCACAGACTTCAAAGGAGCCATAGCAACAGCGCTATAACAATATACCTTAACTTAAGGTCTGCCCTTTTGAGTTTTATTTTTCCTGTCTGAGTTTCTACTTTCACTCTTAGACAGAGTTCCTTCTCATTCAGGACACAAAAATACAAGTTAAACTTCCAAATCCCTAACATTTGAGTGGATTGGAAATTGGGTTGGACTTTTCAGGCCTTTGCTAAAAAGAAAAATCATAATTAGGATATCAATATTCTCCCAGTTTAGTAAGTTGGGCACAAATATGATGCAATCAACAGTATAATCACCAAGACTATGAGCTATCGTAAGTTGAACAAATATGTGCCTATTCAATATACAGTATCAAATATAGTGTCAAAAAAAAAATAACATTTCATCTATTTTTTACAACCAAATTTAAGTTTTCACGTGCATCATATGCCTTTACCTAAAAAGTATTACAAGATCTTGAAGGCAGGAAGGTATTTCACATGCATCGGTACAAAGCAAATAATACTGTACATGTTACAAGAAGCAAGAACTATTGCATCAGAAAAGAATAAACATACCCTGAAGATAAGCACTGATATTCAAAAAGACACGCAACTTCTTCCAAGAGAAGCATTACAAATAATCCATTGTGGTGATTCATCCTACAAGGCTTTGCTAAACAAACGGTACAAATCTATAGAGACATTAGTTCTCTAAGCCTGAGCTTTACAAGGCATTACTGGCATATTTTACCTTTTCTGAAGGTGTTGACTGCTTCATCTGTTAGCCAAGGTTTCCAGAAATCTGCTACAGCATTGTAAACTTCACTGGTAGTTACAGGAAGCTGATCCTGTGAGGGAGCAGAACCTGCCTAAGTCTTAGCATCCACACGTACAGACAAAAAGTCACTAAATTATCCCACCTGACCTCTTGCAGAACACATAAGTGTATCCAGCCATCACCAGGAGGAACTCAAGAAACAAAAAATTTTATGAACATCCAGTATTGCTGACCAGAAACAAATGCCTGAACTTAGTCAGAACTGATGGCATGGCCTTGTTAACGCATCGATAAACTAACATCAGAAACATTTCAAGCCTTAGGAGCACAGCAGAGTGGAAAACGATACATTCTGCAAAAATAATAAATATGTAAACTGAAGACTCAAAGTCTATAAATAAAGTGTCTTGGAGGAAAAGCTTGAACATAAGCTTCTTTTACAGAAGGTGAATCTTTCAAACAACTTGGGGGTTCATAGCAGATCCCCAAAACTCCACTACAGACCTCAGAAACATGCCAGTGAAATTCACAAGTATTTCCATATCCTGTAGTTCTAATAACAAAGCATTTAAAGCAGAAGAGTTTTTTCAGTGTTTTCTCCCACCAGCTCCGATTAGGACTGCAACACTCTTCTGCCTCAGCCAAGCAATGCTCGGGCACCACAGAGTGGTAAGAGCCATGCTCTCATCTAACCCTCACAGGAAGATCCCAGCCTGTCCTTGTGTTTCCTAAAATACCTGCTTGGATTCTTGGTGCTTGAAGGAAAAAAACAGAGGTCAAAAAATAGGAACAGTATTACATTGCATGCTTTCCTAAACATAAATTTTGACCTTTCTAAGATCTTTGAAACTAAACCTGTGTTATTAGAGGCTTAGGCACTAAGCCTCTGTCTAGGAGCAGTGCCATCAGAAGTGTGTTCAGACATTTGTTGCTTGCAGTGCGCAGATACCAGTTATTAAGAAAGCTTTGAGCCATAGCAGTTCAGCCAGAGCTAACAGTCACTAACAGACACAGCAAAACCTAATCTCAGATAAGAGGCCATGTTATGGACTGAAGGTGGTTTGGAATTCAGGAATTTAAGCAGGGGCAAGGATGTGAAACAAAGTAAGACTATGCAGAAAGACTGAGGTCACAATATAAGATCTGAAAGGTATCCCAATGCTTGATTAATCTGGGTAGTATTTTTAATAGGCTCTGCAGGAAAAATCACCCAAGAGCGTTAAATTGTTAAGACAGTCAGGTCAGAACACAATAGAAAGCAATAAAATTCTTTGGTGCATGGTGAGCGCACAGCTTTCACACTTGCTCTGGAACAGCCTACAGTGTGTGGCTTGCTGCACACCACTTCCACTCATTTGCCAAGCACGTCCATATGAAAAACAGAAATGTCATCAACAGCAAAAAAACCCAACACATAACCCAACAACCTGAAATGACCCCATAGTGGGGAATTTCTGATCCCATGGTCTTTTTCAAACAGTAACAGAAAAGTATGCCAGTTCTGAGCGCTGGTAAAGCTTTCCACCTCAAAGCAAAGTATGACAGAAACACGCCTGTGTGGTTTTGTGCAGAGAGAACTATCACAATAATTCAAAACAGCAGCCTGCTTCAAAATACGATTTGCTGCCCATCTGCCTCTCCTGATCACCTTACTTCTATCATCAGGTTTAATTTCACAAACAAAACTCATATTTGTTGGAAAAGTCACTACGTTCTTTGCCTACAAGGCTACTGTATACAGGTTTTTTTCTTTTGTATCAGAGTGCTGAATGACAACTATGATCTGTTAAGATTAAAAAAAAAAAAAAAAAAAAAAGAAAAAGTAGAACAAAACACTGAATGAGACTTCAGTTAAGTTGCTGCTTATCAAAAACTTTACCAGTGGTTACTGCTGAACCAGCCTGGCCCCCTGTCAGTGCATATGACAAGCTGAAGCTGTACTACCAGAGTAAGAACACAAGAGGCTGAAATCCCAGCTTGGTTTGCACACCCACACTTCCACGGTACATTTAACTCATACTTTGTCTCCCACATTTCCCTTTCCCCTCCCTGAGCACTTCTGTTACTCCCTGATTTGGGAATCACTTACTCCAGCAACGATACAATCACCTATTACACCAAGATATACACTGATAGGCCTAATAAGTAACACAGAAAGCTGGAGTAGAAGTCTTTGGGGCTGTGAAGGGGTGTTACTCAATTCCCATTAGGCATTCAAACAAAAGATTTCAGTTGACCTGTTCTACATCCCTTCCGATCCCCTCAGATCCAATGACAGAATTTGCTTCTCAGTCCTGTGTGCTGCCAGATCAACCTGCAACACGCTTTAAAGGACACATTAAGCAACTGTTTACTTTTGAGCTACGCCAAAAACAATATTCGCAGGACACTGAATGTAAAAAAAGCACTGTCCTCAGCTGCAATGGCCCATATACCCAGTAAATCATCAATGCAAATATTTTGAGTGTCCAATAAGGAGAGAAAAAAAACATATGTTTTTAATAATTGCGGCAAAACTATGGGACATTACAAAAACTCTGCCATTAGTCTGATTAAAAAACCACAGTGATGTCAGCAGACAGATTTCCAGTAGGCCTTTCAGCTGGCCTTGAATCTTACCACGGTCTCACAGATCCATTAAGGATGTCATTTCTGTTAGACTAAGTTATCGTACACACGCATGACAGGCAGCAACAAAAAACCAAGTGTACTAACTGTGATGAGACCTGGTGGTTCTAAGCCACGAGGAACGATTAGCAGTAAATTTGCATGGCCTCAGGCAAGGTACAGATTCCACCTGCCATCAACGTTTTCTGGGGTAACTTAACACAGAGAGAGAGATGTACTTTCTGTTCTTAATTGAAACTATTTATAATTTTAAAGTGCTAAGTGGAGAATTGTAGAATACTGTTTCGAGAATAATAGTTACACAAATTTAACAGGAGTTATTTTTAACACCTGCTTTCCAAGGGGGTTAGAAACACACTCAGTATGAAATACAAACAACTTTCTAACTTGTTTCACCTGTGGCCAGTAGTCATGATTGCCCAAGGCTGGGAAAACCTGAAGATCTGGAAAGAAATTACGAATTGTAGAACTTATATTGCCAATGATGTTAATGACCAACTTTGTGGAGAGTTCTCCTACAGGAACATGAGGAGGGCTATCTCTGAAAAAGGAAAAGGCTTTATTAACGAAGGTTTATTAGCAAGATAAGGAAAGGCAAAACATTCTGCAAACACATCTACATTCTAGCATGTAATATGACTACAGACTCTTAACTAAAATCACAGAATTTCCTGAAAGGCTCTCTGCAAAGGCTTTTTTTTAAAAAAAAAAAAAAACACACAAATAGACTAATGTATATCCTATGATTCACATTTATCATAACTAAGATTTCTTAGAAATTAAATTAATTCAACTTCATCATTCTGAGGTCCTGTGCAGTTTGGGTTATATATCTTCTGTCATCTGCACAACATTACAAGTTTATTTTTCCACTTTTAACAACATCCTGTTGAAAATGAAGTACAATAAGGTATGTGAAATAAATTAATCACTAGTTTTCATATTTGTATTTCTCAACACTCTTTCCCCATCAAAATTAAGAGGCATAACATGCATAATCTTCCAGCAAAAGAGACCCCATCATTGATAAACAAACTAGTTCTCACAAACACTTTGATAAATTACCCATCAATGTATACCATAAAAAATTATGTGATGGTAGAATGGAGAATTTTGCTATAGCAGACGAGTAAATTAATCCTATCTTTTATGAATACCTAGAAAGTAACAGGGCATGGTATTATCAGGTTACTCCTATGCCTCCCTTTCACACTTCTCCAGTCCCACTGCTAAGGCATAAAAAGCCTCACAGATAACACCTGTGTCTGAGAGAGAGTAATATTACACCCATTTTCTAATAAGGAAAAGGTAAAACATTTTATTCAACAGTGGGACTGCACACATCCAAAATACTGCAATGAAGGACTGTGAAACCACACTCTTTAGAAACACATACAGCTATGAGTATAGTAATCAACATCTGTAACACTGTTATCCTCCCCGCCCCAGCCCTGATCTGGAATTCATACAGGCACCAAACCCGAAAGGTAATTTTATACACTTTTTTTAAAAAAAGCACAAGCTATAGTACTGCTTGATTCTAGTTACCTCTTACAGAGCCAAATAAAATATGGTTAAAGGGTATCTTCTAAAAAGGGACATGTTTTAAATGTAATAACCTTAAGACCTACAAAATCCAATACCTCCCACAATAACTCATTCCAGTCAGTTATTCTTCTGACCCTTCTTTTTGCTTTTTCCACTTCCCACCCTCCCCACACCATTTCTATTAACTTACACCAATACAGTCATGTGGTAAATGTCCTAATGAACAGTCCAATGAGATCCAGAAATTATTACAGAGATCAAAATCTGTTCCTGAGGTCCTATACTCTCACTCAGTCTTCTGCTTATTAGCCATTTGGACCACTAAAGGGACTATTTAAGAGTAGCATTTGTGAGATACTGAATTCAGAATGGCTGGTGCAAATATAAACTTGTGAATCACTACACTATATGGTTATTCAGTTGTTAAAAGCTTTAACTGCAGGGTGGCTTGAACACTTACCCTGTCCAAATCATGAATGAAACCTGTTGTTTTGAATCTTTCATGAATGCAAATGCTGACAAAATAAGTTGATATGGAGAATCACACAAAAAGTCTCCAAAAGGGCCTGGGTTGGAGGCATTGGCTCCTTTGGAAGAAGAACAAACTTTGGTGCGGTCAGGGGTAATGTGGTAAGTCGGATCTAAATGTAGGTCAGATACATGCCAGAACTGCCCTGTTTTCAGAAAACAAAGATTAAAGAAAATGCATTATTTGCATTTGAACTGGATATACACGGGTAATGCAAAGTTTGCTTCAGTTTGTCTACTGCTATTCCTCTTCCAAGTTTTGAAAAGGAGAAGAAATTTAACAAATTGCTGATTAGCCCTTCTGGTAAGTGTGGGAAAGTTCTGCATTCCTGACAAGTTCTTCGCGTAGTCTGCTTAGAAAAACTGAAAGCAGAGGCATAGGTTTAAGCTATTCAGCAGGAAAAAAAATGGAGGTTGGTAGGGACGGACTGGAATATCAACTCCTTTTCCTTAATAGCAGTCTGGAAACGGGAGAGTAGAAGAGGTGGTAGAAGAACTTCTCCACTTCACCTGAAAAAGAGAGGGAGTTGCATTTTAATTATTTTTCTAGACTTCCCCTGGCAGGAAGCTACTACAAAAAGATCACGGTCTAGAAAGAAAGGCAAGAAACAGCATGCCTGCAAAAATTTCAAAGCTCTTCTAATCCCCAGCAGCTGTAGCAGCAAAGGGACTGGGCTTCTCACCAGAGAGAGGTGTCAGCCTTACCTACTCACTACTTTTCAGGCTGGCACATTCTCAGCCACTGCTACTTACCACTGCAAGAAGAAAGGAGTCGAGAACTATAGAAACATGGGGAACAAGCTCCTATTAGAAAACCAGTCTTCAGGTTTCAAGTAAAACAAAAGTAATTCCTTTCTGTCAGTTTCAAAGTGCTTGGGAATGGCACAGTGTATAGGGGGTTAGGGTTGTGAAACCAGGACAGATACAAATTGATTTTTCTCCAAGGTCACATGCTCACTTCCCACGCAGACGGACCCTGTGGAATTTTATTTCAGGAAGCAATGACCAGCAGCGAGCTTCGAAATCTGCAAAACCGTGACTCTACCAACAGGAGATGGAGAAACTCCTGGACACTGCCGTGTACTTGGTGCGAGGCACGCACGAGTCATGGGGAATGAACACCCTGTGGAAACTGCTTCAGACCACGCACCACAGACGGCTCGCAGCATGCAGGGCATGTGTGCGAGTGCTGGCCGCGCAGAAGCCACGGTCCCCGTTTGCAGCCCACGGCCCGGGGGGTCGCACCCAAGTCCCGGCCGGGCAGGGCTCACCTCGCCCGCCACACCAGCCTGCCCCGGCTAGCTAAATATAAACTCCACGTCACCCCACGCCAGAATAGCCAGGTATTTACTTATCTAAAAGGGACGTGAAGCTGCTGCCGTGTGGGGCAGGGAATACCGGCGCAGCAGCCTACGTGCGGGCCACCGCGCGAAGGGGGGGGGCGCAGCTCCCGCGGGCCTCCCCGCCGCCGGCAGCGGGAGGGGCGGGCGGTGCCCCCCTCCGCCGGGAGAGCTGCTGCCCGCGGGCAGCGCCTCAGCCGCCTGCCCGGCCCCCACCGGCGGCCCCAGCCGGGCCCCAGCCCAGCGTCACCGGGCGCGGGGGCGGCTCCGCTCGGCCGCTGCGCCCCGGCGCACTCACCCACAGCGGCGCGGGGCTGCGGCCCGGCCGGCGCCGCCCGCAGCGCGGAGCAGAGCAGCACCAGGCCGAGGGCCGAGAGGGCGGCGCGTCCTCCCCGCAGCTCCATGTTGGCCGTGCCGGGAGCGCCCTGCCTGTCGACGGCTGCTCATGTGACCGCCCCGGCGCGGAGGAAAGGGGCGAGCCCGGGGCGGCTTGTGACTGCCCCGGCCCTTCGCTGCCTCCCCGGGGCTGCCGGAAGCCGCCGCCGCGCCCCGCCCGCACGACCGGGAACCCTAAAGCCGCCCCGGGCCGGGGCCCCGCCGCCCTAGTGAGGCAGCGGGGCAGCTGTTGTCGCCTCAGCCGGCCGTGCCGGGGGTCGGGGTGGCCTTCGGGAGGTGCCACCCCTGGGACAGCACTGAGACGCTGAGGACCTCGCAGGAGCCAGCCTGCCCGCGGGCAGAGCGGCATTCGGGGCCCCGGCAGATTCGAGGCAGCCTCGAAGGAAGGTGAGGGGGGAGGGCGGGAGTCCCCGTCCCGCTCGGCCTGTGGCACCCAGCGGGGCAGTCCATTCGAGCCCCGGGATCCAGTGAGGAGGGCTGGGACCAGTGGCTGAAAATCATTTCTCCCAGAAGCAGCCGTGGCCCCGCCAGTGCTACTGTCCGGCGGAGCTGGGGCGTGAAACACGGAGCTGGGGCGTGAAACACCTGACGGCCGGCGCTGGTGCTGTGCCGGCAGCCCTGGCGCACAGCCTAACCCTGCCCCGAGCGGGCTGCACTCGGGCACCTCGCAGGAGTCTCCAATATCTCTTGGAGGGAAGGTTTCTCACGGTGTACACGTGAAAATGGATCCTGGTTACCTAACATGCTTTAAAATTCAAAAAGCTGATGAAGTATGCCGTCAAGTGCACCTTTCATACAGCTTAAGGAAAATGCTGAGGCCTATTGTAAATACATTGCTCCATCGCTAAGGCTTTATGGTAGTGGAGCTGCTGTTTATTGCAAAGTCAGTTTCTGGTGAGGAAGAACTCTTTGTTTCGTAACTTCATGGGTCCCGTAACTGCCCCAAACACCTCACTGCTCCCTGTGCTGTGTTGTTCGGATATGCTTTCCAGGGCTTTGCAAAGCCACTTTATCAGCAACTGGAAGTTGCTTGTGTGGGTACTTGCCTCACTTCTCCACTCCTCCGAGCACTGCCACAGGCCCTTCACAGGCAGTTTCTCCACATTCCCTTCTTTGACATTCATATTGTTTTATCTTTAGAACTGCAAAAGATTTCTCCAGTAAGAGTCATGATGGTTTCATGTGACTTACAGAACAGATATGCAGGGAAAAGTAGCCTTTGTTTAAAAGTGGCTGCAATGTAAAATACTTACTGTTCAGCATTTATTTGTACAAGTCTTAACAATCTCTCTCTGCATTCCTTTCCTCGTGTTTAATAAAAACCTTATTTAAGTCATGACCCCACAAATGATCTGTGAAGATGAATGCCAGTACTGAGGACCCAAGTCTGTTTTCCCCAATGATGAAGGAAAAGCAGCTGCTCCCACCTTCCTGAGAAGGGGTGGCTGGGGAGGACAGTCATGTGGTGAATGCATCTGTGGGTGAACAGGCAGCAATGGAGGGGAGGCAGATAAAAGCCGTATTAGGTACTGAGGCTGAGGATTAAATAAGCTAATAAAACCAAAGGCCAGAAGATGCTGTTTAAATATAACTTGCTCTATAGCAGCTGAAGTAGCCCAAAACGTAAGAGACTGCAGCTCCCCATGTCACTGGAACAAGTTCTACTTTTCACTTCTCTGCTAAAAAGCTCCAGATTTTAAAAGCTATCAATATCCACCAAATATAGATAATGGTTCTACTAGATATATAGTGTTCCCCACAAGAGAAAACAGACTTGGATGTTCCTTTCAGGCAGCTCTTTGTGAAATCATAAAATTAGTAATATTAAGTCTTGTATTTGTGTTTGTTAGGTACCATAGTTGAGTGAATTTCTGAGAGATGAGCTACCCATGTTATCCTAGCTATCCAGAGATGCAAGAAGCCACTTCCCATGTGTCATGGTTTAACCAGTACACCATGACACCACGTACCAGATCTGAAGGATGGCACAGTACAGCATTATGCCCAGAAGTTGGGCAGGACACCCTTCCCATACCTCCCTCTGCAGCTACCCCCAGCCCAGTACTGACCAGCTAAAGCCGCACCTCGGCTCTGCTTTTGTTTGAAAGGTTGTAGGCAGCTACATCTCCATGCGGTCCACTGAGTCAGTGTGTCAGAAAACTTGGCATCTCCAAACAGCCTTCATGCTGCCCACAAGCTGTTTCAATTTTCCTAATAATCTGACACATAAAGCAGTTTTCCCCACCCTGGTCTTTTAGGAAAATACTCTTTAAAGGTTTTAATTTATGTCTTTTAAGCAGCATTTTATTTTAAATAGCTCAGTGAAAATTGTTATCTCCTGTATATATTAGCTATAAAACTACAGCTCGGGGAGGGGAGCCTCAGATTTGTCTTGCACTGTTTGTGTCACCTGTGACCCCCTCCCTCCACCACAGTAAAGACTGATGAAAGATAAGCTTTTTACTTCAGGTTCCTCTAGTCCTGCCCTTTATCATGTTGGCCCTTCCTCCCATCTTGTGAAACACTTTAATCTTTGCTTCATTTGTTTTGGTGGATTTTTTTTGCTTACATACAAAAGATTTAAGCAAATCAATCTCATAACTATTAAAAGCAGAACTACAGGATTTCCCCCACTCACACATCAAAGGCTAGCTATTGACCTTAGCATGCACTGGGTAACAAATTCCCAGTGAAGAGAGGTGCTGAAACTAGCTTGAGCCTCTCTCTTCTCTGCCTACAGATATGAAGGCAGGGACTTTAGATTTCTCCAGCAAAAAGCAGCCACTGAAGTAGACTGAAAGCAATTTTTTGTTTCTCTGTGTACTCTACAGCACAGAGAGGCTGCTGCAGCATTGTGTAACACATGCTTTACGGTTGTTTAACTCAGAAAAATGAACTTTCAACAACTCCCTCCAGAACACTGGAATGTTAGCTGATTAAATGCAAAAAGAGCACAGGTTTAAAAAAACATTTAATTTCCATTTAATCTGCATTCCAAAACAATTCAAATGTTCCATTTACTGTAAAAAAAAAAGCAAGTGTTTCAGAAATTTAATGCCAAGTTTAACCTGTTTCACTATACAGCACAAGCTTGCCGATTTGATGGCATAAAGTTTGTTTTTTTTAAAAAAACACACCCAAAAAACCCCCTCTTTTTTAACCTTTCACACCATAAATGTGCATTTTAGCTACGTTCAATTATGGACAGGTACATTAATCCATCCAGCAGAAGTAGCACCTGGACAGAGGTCAGGTAAGCTCTATGCTTTCTCATAGTGGCGAACAGCAACCACATCACCAAAGGTGAGAGTCTGCAAGTCCAAGGAAAAGACAAGACACGTTAGATGCTGGACCATTTTCTGTAATGACTTAACACATACTAAGAAGCCTACACTAAAGCAAGGTTGTTTTACATCATGTCATTTATAGAAAAACAGATTTGTCTAAATTATTGAGATTTTAAATGAACAAGAGGTTAAACCTTAGTTATGGTTCCCATAATAAACCTAACTTTCTCCTTGCTGCATTCAGACCCAAGAAGCACATAGTGCACATTTACAAGGCTACCAAAATGAGGCTAGAAATGACTATTTCTCTAATTTTCATTAATCTAATTTCTTAAAACATGCAATCAAAAACTCCAGCTCCTCTATACCGTATTCTATAATGCATAGCCATACACTTAAGGAGAACCTTCTATTACAGTAAGTGCATGCTGTGCACTTATGTAGCTAGAACTACCAAGTATTTTAGTCGCTACAACTGTGCAGAACACTTAACTACAGTGTGTGTTTTGGAGGTATTTCCTGAAGTGGAACAGGGCATCTCAAGAGTGTTCAAATTCCAGAGGAAAAGGTTTTCTATATGTCCATGTAGCTGTTTATAAAAAACAAAGCAAGTATTTTCCCTTGAATCACTTCTCATGTTGTGTGGCACTGGCTGTGTGCTTTAAGGTTTTAATTATTTGGAAGTCTCCATCCATACAGATACTCTCTGAAGTATTTAGAGAACAAGCTAACTAGTTTTCTCTGACAATCAAGTCACATAGATTAGTATACCTGAAGAGGTTTTATTTTTGAAAGTTACATATCTGTGCCACAAAGAAGCATGAGAAGTGCCACCTTCAACATAAGATATTTAGACCATTTATTCACACCATACTCCTGTTCCTGAAGAGTCAGGAAAAGAGTATGAATTTAAAACAAGACTCTTCTTCATATAATTGCTGTTTATCAGTGTTTAACAAGATAGGATGAATACACATTTTATTATTAAATATCAAAATGCTATTGCCTCCTACGATATTGTAATTTTATTTTCCTAGGGAAATACTTGCTCTGTGTAATTTATGTATTATTTATGCATGGATATACATAAAACAAGTTTTTGAAGAAATCTAAGTTAGCACTGGCAACAGACTCATTGTCTATACAATAAAGAACTTCATCTTTTCCAGCTCACCAGGATTTTTTTTTTTTCTTGGGCTTTTACACAAACTCTAGAAAGAACATATACACTCTGGAAATCCACAGGCTGGCCAGCCTAAAACCACTAGCAATTTTTTAGGCATCACTAAAGTAACATGCAAAATAAAACAAATATTCAAGAAATCTCTGCCAGCTTTCCCCACCAATTAGTTTAAGGGCTTCTGTATAAGTAACAGTATCTGTTCATAAAGCTTGAGATAAGTGTAAGCAAGGAGCATTAGTGAGTGCACAGTGAGCTTTATACTTACCATTACCATTTTGCCATCCTTTATTTCTCTCACAAAGTTTGTCTCTTTGCCGTCCCACTTCTGTACATGCACTAGCTTGTCTCCATCCAGGGTCACAACTGACTGTGAAGATACCAAGAAACAAAGACATTCATTCATTTGGGGTATTTGGGATTCTGCTCACACATGCAGCATGCACTATTCTGTTGAATTCTCTTCAATAGATGGATGTGGATCTAGAATGATAAAGTAGTCCCAGCCATTTTAAAGCCAAGCCCATGAATCATCCTCGTTTTAAGCATGAGCTCCATACAATTCTGGTTTGTGTCAAAGGACGAAAAAATAGTTGTTTCCTTTGAGTTCCAATCTCTCAAGAACCACTGTTTCAGATGTGCTTTGGGATAACGTTTGTGCTAAGCCCGTAAGATGCAGGGAAAAAGGCACTTCCCCGTTTCGACTGGAAAAAGTTAAGCCAAATTATGTTTGGAAAGAAAAGTGGGCAATTCTTCCAACACTGGAGGACAGACCGAGGCTGCAGCGTAACACATGATCTCAGACCAGACAGACAAGTAAGATACAGTCTTGTCTATTTTTTTCCCCCCAGTCCTTCACAGTGCTACAATTAACAGTAGGGCAAGTTCATTTTTTCTCTTTGACGCTACCGAAGATACAGCCGCAGGGGTGGGGAGGAGGAAAGAGGAAAGAAAGTACTGCAGCCCCAGAGCTCACTTACTTTGCAGTTTCTGTCATCGGGGGTAGTTTCATCAAATTCCTCTCCAAGCTTAAAGCTGATTTCTGTGTTTTTGAAAGTGCTCTGAGTCCTGATCACTACTTTGTCCCCCTCGCTGCTGATAATCACAGTGGGTTTAGTCACATTCCCCACCTGCCGCGTTGCAAACCCCACTCCTACACCATCAAGGGAAACGAGAAATCCATCAGACATTCGGGTTTTTACATCTTTTTTGCCACGCGCCGGGTTACAAAAGCTATCTTTTCCCCCGCTCTACCGTTTCAAGCTACCCCAGTGAAATGCTGCTCTCTGCTCCGCTGGTGCCCTCGTACCTGCAGTATCCATAAGTAACCCCCCACCCCCGCTGCAGCTCTGCGCCTTACCGGGTCGCCCAGCCCCGCAGCACGGCGAGCCCCGGCAGCGCCTGCTTCTCCGGGTGTCAGCTCCTTACCGTCCCAGCACAGCTATTCGCTTTGCGTTTGGTTGGTTGCAGTTTACCTGCAGGCAGCACCTGCCCTTCTTGCACACGCGCTCCCTAACCGGGGGGCATCCCCCGGAGCCCCTCTCCAGCAGGCCGGCTCGCACGCAACCACAGCCCGCCCCCCGGGCTGGGTGCGCCCCACGGACCGTACCGATCGGGGCACAGCCGCCCAAACCCGCCCTTGCGAACGCCTCACCTACACCTCCGGCAGTGGGGGGCTTTTAAATTGTGTATTATTATTTTATTTAGGATGGTGCAAAGTTGCGGATCTCCTAAACGTGCCGCTGCCGCCCGGCCGTACCTACCCAGCGCCTTCATGTACTCGTCGAAGTTGTGGCTGTCCACCAGCTTCCACGTGGCGCAGAAAGCCTCGACCATGGCGGCCGCCGGCGAGTGCGAGAACGAGAGCTCCAGTGCCGCCGCGCCGCCCCGCATTTAAAGCCGGCGGCCGGCGGGGGGCCGGGGGGCGGGGGCCAGCCGCGGTCCGCCCCCACCGGCCGGGCCCGCAGCGCCGGGGGGGCACGGCGGCCCCGCCGGGGGAGGGCGCTCCCCGCCGGCGCCGGGGAAGGGGCGCGGGGGGGGCGCGGGGGCCCCCGGCCGGAGCCGCCCCCCAGGCCGGGGCACACAGCGGGCCGGGGCACACAGCGGGGGGCCGGGGGGGAAGGGAGGGGGCTGGCCGCGCCTGCGGCACCCCTCCTCACCCCAGCCGCCCGGGGCACCCACCGCCCGCCCGCCCTGTTGTGTTTTAGCGTAACACGGGCAAAAAGAGAAGCGGACACCAAACGTGAAATAAATACTTTACTGAATAGAAGTAAAGGACCGCAACGCTACGGCAGAACCTTCTGCAAAAGCTTTCCCGTGCGGATTTCCCAGCGCGGTTTGGTGCTGGCCAAGTGCAGGTGCCTTTCCCCCACCATCCGCACAGATGCTGTGCAAAACTGCCGTTTGCTGCGGCTGGCGGGAAACAGCGTCTTGCCTCTGCAACTGGCAGCGTTTGGGAACTAAGAATGAAGAAAGAAGGAGAAGAGCTTAAAACTGGTTTCATCTAGTATGATTTTTTTTTTTCCCTGCTAGAGGGGGAATGTTTTCCTTCTTCTAGTTGTTCTTTGAAATTCAGTGAAGGCGCTAGGTAGGCACCTTGCTTATTGAGTGTTTTGCAGAAAGCTGCCTGTCTCCGGGACACCACCGCCTCGGCTTTTCTGGAGCTGCAGCTTGGGTGGATTGTTGTGACACAGTTGTAACTGTAGCTCTTCAGGTCTCGTAACAAAAGTCAGGGAGGGACTAAGTAAAAGAGACTTCCTGTGTTTTAGGAGCAAAACCTCAACAATTTTCTTCCTGGTCCAGCCATACGAAATATAAATAATTATGAATATTTTAAAATTAGGTTTTGACTGACATTTGCATTTATTTCAGTCCCTTGCGGTATGGCACATTCTTTGGGTGTAGGGCAAGTGATGCTTCTGATAGGATTTTAATTTGCTACTTTTTCACTTGTCCTCAGAAATAATTAGTCCCTCTCTGAATTAACCCCAAGAATATCATCCTAATTCCTTTTACCACACAATTTTTATTAGTCTTGATAACCTAAGGGGATAACTAGTGTATCTATTTCTTTTTAACCTTCCATCCACTTGCTTTGAAGTACAGAGAGGGACACAAAGTGCCCTGCTGCAACTGCTCAGCTTACGTCTGACTTATGAGACTTTTCAGCTGGTGCTCAGAAAGCCAAGGAGAATAAAAGCATCACTTGAAATAACAGACTGCCAATTGCTGTTCATGAGGCTGAATCAAGTCCATTTTTTTTTTTCAAAGTTGAATAATGCTGTGTCTCCAAAGTTTGCAGAGAATACCAGCCTTACCAGTGTGTCTCATACAGATATCCATTAACCTAATGTCTGTAGCCAGTCAAACCCTCTTCAACGAATGAGGAATATGCTTTGTGATTGGCACTGCCATGGCACGGGGCAGACGGGGTTGACATTGTGCATAGTTATCATCCATGACTCCAGTTCTATTTGGGAATTGTCCTCCATACAGTAACATTATCAAGTATTTAGTAGTGTTTGCCACCCATAGCCAAACTCTGCAGCCGTGGTCTCACAGAGCTTCATCACTGGCACCCAGGCAGTGGACATGCAAGTATATGCAAACTGACCTTGCCACTTGCCTACTTCATCTGAGATGCGTCATATTAAACCCTAAATGATTTTACCGATACCCTTATGAACTGAACAGTGTCTCCTCTCCCAGTACTGACCAGACTGTTGTCTGCTCACATAGGTTATTTGCAGAAGCCCTGGAGCTTCTGCTGATCCTTCTGGTGCTGGTGCGTGCACAGAGCAGCAGGAGAGCTCCTTGCTCTCTATGCTTACCAGGGCTTGTTGTGTAGAACCAGCCTCATGGACTTTGTGTGATATAAAACTTCTGAAAGTGATTTGGCACCACTGCTGGTAACTGGACTCCTCAAGGACACTTCTCCCTTGCACCTTCTTCCAGACGACACTGCAACCTGGCCCTTGGGAGGCAGCCTTTTCAGGACCCTTCATTATTTAAGCAATCATACCTACACAGATGGCTCAGCTTTACCAGGATTTCTCAACATACTTAGCTAAGACAAGTACCTCGTCTTAAGAAAAATATATTCTTTAACACTTTGCACCATGCCTCAGATGTAAAACAGAGCCTGTTAAAATGTGCACATTCCTTCTGCTTCTTAGGCAGGTTGCCAAAGTCATCACACCCAGTTTTATGATAGTGAGATCCCACCTGTCTGTTAGCGATGATCTGGGAGCAGGAGAAGTCAACGGTAGGAAATGCTACATTATTGACACTTTGTGGGGTGACAAGCTAAAGCCAAAAATATTTTCCATGGCATCTTATGCCCTGTATTTGTTTGTGGATCCTTATGTGAGAGTTGTGTTAATGTCAACAGCAAGTGCCAGTCACCTGATCTATATAAATGCTTTGCTGCAGCTGGAACGCAGATAGCAGTGTGAAATACACTGACCTGGTGTGGATTTTAGGTTTCTGCACAAGAGACCAGCTTGGAGTTTCTTTTAGGCTATCAGTAGGGTTTGAAGGTTTTAACAGACCGTGCAGTCCCCTGTAAAAAGTCTGTGTGACAAAAGATATCTCTGGAGATTCCTCTCTGAACACCCAGGGACTCATTCTCTTTTACACTAAACTCTTTACACCACCTGAACAGTGTAAGCGTAGAGGCACATTTGCATTCTCCATGCAAGGCCTGCTTGAACGCTGAAAATGCTGTGGCAAGACATCCCTGTGCAATGAGTAATGCTTGCTTCCAAAGGCCATCCAGGGTGAATGTGAGACCGCTCTAACCTTCAGCCTTTGAATACAGGACACAAAAACTACCCTTGGCTACCTTCTCCCCCTGTTCTATCGCTGCTTCACATGCTCTCAGGCATTCAGAGAATGAGGCTCTCAGCCTCACTGAGCCTTCGTTCAGTCCTTGCAAAAAAATATCACTTGTTCAGAAAAAAAAATAAAGTCAAACAAACCACCACTGGATGGCCACCAGGCTCCTGTGGTAGAAAAGTCTGACCAAGAGGTTCTCTCATGTGTGGATTCCTAATAATCAATGCCAGGAACTGCTTGAGCATCTAATCACTGCAGCCAGTCACGTAGGGCTTAGTACTCTGGTTACAGAAATGTAGTGAAATTGGTGCAGCTAATGTTTGAAGTCAGGTTTATCTATCCTTCTGCTGTGTTCCTCTGTGGATCTAGCACAGGAGAGGCACTCTTGCTTACACCAATTCTGTTAAACCTATCCTTTCACCATCCTTGCAGTACAACAGCCAAGATTAACATATTACTCTGTAGTGTTTGATCAGTATTTGAGGGGGGTACTATGCTACAAGACCTTCAGATAATTTAGTGGTGACGGTATTATTCAAACATTTCAAATAATTTAGTGGTGACTGTATTATTCAAACATTTCAGATAATTTAGTGGTGACTGTATTACTCAAACATTTCTGCGTTCAGGGCAATGGAACTGCAGAGCATCTTGTACCCATGTGCGCAGCAAAGGGTAACAGTGACACCAGGGCCTGACTGCCCTGGTATGGAAGAAGATGTAGGCACTCAAAGGCATTTGAGGTATTGAATCCCAATGAAAGCCCACATGATTCAAGGTTCTAACTCACTTAGGAATTTTGGTAATCTCTTAGCATTCTGAAACATATAGGGGTCTACTTTTGAATCAAACAAATTGAAAATAATGTGTAGCTGAAAGTAGAAGACATTTTCTTCATTTATGGACAGCAGACTAGGGTATTCTCAGCACATTTTAACCTTGTTTGAAGCCCTGCTGTGAAACTCTGGGCAGCTTTGATCTCAGTGTAATACAGACCAGATTTTAGTAGCTGTTGTGTCAGATGGGATGATGTTGCTTCAGGGCTGTGTGTGATTTGATTTTTGGTGCTGCAGAAAAAACTGATGTCAAACAGGGCAGTAGAATGTCCTTAACTAAAATTATCACATGTCCTCTAGCTGTCTAAGAGATTTGTTGATCCCCCTAATAAAAATAAACCCTCTCAGTGCTGTCGGTGAGTCACAGAAAATCACTAGGTTTACTCTGTTGATGGCCAGGTCTTTAGAAATCCCAGTTTAAACAAGAGATACATGCCTTATGGATAAGACATCTTATTATACAGCTGCACAAGCAAGTGGTCACAGAATGGCCCCAGGTACAAAGCAGTGTATGAATCCAGCCTTGTGCTGTGTAAATACCATGGGAAGGGCTTTGCTGGAACTGCAGATCAGGTGATAGGCAAGGTGCAAGGTAATGCAGGCAGGAGCAGGGAAGACGTGTTTATATCATACCTCTTCTAAGAATATGGCATACCTTAGGCAATGGTTAGGAGCGTGTTCAGCAGGCTTCCTGCCACGGAAAAAGCTCAACCAAAATAATGCCAGGACAGGCTAACATTAAAACACCTGTCATGTTAAGGTCTACCTATGGTGTCTCTCGCTAACTGGTGAAAACGAAGTGGTCATGCATTTCATTCTTGCAGACTCTCTCTTAAGATACAAATTGGTGTGACATGAGATTACGAGAGTCCTGGAAAGTAAGCGCCTGCTAATACCTCATTATGAACTATTAGACATTTATTCAAATTGGTTTAAGCTGAGAGGACAGCTGGTCTACGATGGTTTGAAGAAGGAAGCAAATACTACTAAATATGTCCAGGTTTGTCTTCTGCTTCTTAAAGGCATTTGGGGGGTTGTTACCTGTTGTCTAATATTACCATTTAGAGGACTCCAGTCAGAGGCTGTCCCCTAAGAATTAGCCTGTGCCAAAGCCAGCCACCCTCCTGGCTCCCAGCCCTATTTATTGAAGATGCAGTTATTTTAACTTTGTAACATCAGGCCTTTGTTATTTTAATATTTGTCTTTGCTTTCTTTTCTGTTTAAGAGCAGAAAAATATTTAAAAGCATCTAAAATGTAACAGAAATGTCTGATACCATGTGTCAATTACCATAGCTGTCTGACTATTGTAAAATCAATACAAGAAATCAGCTTTCCAGACTTTCAATTTCAGCATGGCCAAATGTAAGGTCATACACCGAGGAAGAAAGAAATACAGTCTTACAAATAAGTAACTGACTATTTCAGGGGTAATGATGACTCAGAGAAATTTAGAAGGCATATGAATAAGCTGAACACACTAAATTAAAATAATCCTTATGTGCATAAATGGAAAAATAGCAGAGGTTTAAGGAGATTAGGTGACTTGCATTTGTCTTACTGCAACTGATTCTGGAAGACTTGTGTAGATTTGGTGTTCAGAGCAGCCCAATGATAATATTAGTGGAGCAGAAGCACACTCCGTATTAAGGTCCAAGGATTCAGTATTATAACGAAGGTAGGGAAAGATTTTTATCATCAATAAAATTTTACAGTATTAAAGGTATAGGTGATCTCTCAATGTCATATTCTCCTTCTGTAGCCCTAGTATACACCATGGAGGCTGTCTAACACTTAAGTGCCACCATCTGGAATTCAGTGTAATCAGCATAGGAAAAGACAACTTTGCAGTCTGCAGGCCTGGATTTAAGAAACTTCTGGAATAGCTCAATGTACCTTCATTCTCATTATCCATACTGAAGCACTCCATTTGCTGCGATATCCTGAAATCACTCTTAATACCAGCTGAGTTTTAGACAAAAAGTAAAATCAGTTTCAGTTGACTGAATTACAAATTTAATAAAATAACTACTGAATTTGGAAAACAGATGCAAAGTAACAACTCAGCTCATTAACTACCTGCATTTGGATATTCCCAGGGCTCTTCTCTGTTCCGCTCAGCGATGGACTGACAGGACAGCATCACAGCCTGCTGGAGCCATGCTCCTCTGGGTTTGTCTCCTCTAAATCAGAATCTCTCACCTGAAGCAAGCCATCTCCCCTTCAAAGTTCTAAACTAGCAGTGGGTTACAGGAAGTGTTAATGCATCCCCAAGAAATGTCTGAATTCCACACTCTTAACAAATAATTTAATTAGGTTATCAATTGATGAGCCTGTTGCTGATGAAAAAATGCCTGACAGAGATCAGGCAGAGGTGCTTTCGAAATGAAATCTCTCCTGGGTGACCTAGATAGAATTACGCGCCTAACTGGATTAATTCAAGAGTGCAACTATATCCCTGCTTTAAATATTTGTTTGTGACCAAGCATTGAGTCATTTCTGAGTTTTCATGAGTTGAAACATGTAAACTTCCTGGAACACAAAATTCTAGGACAACTTGAAGCATTGCTGGGTTCAATTAGCTCATTACTAGCTTTAAATAGGGACTAGTGCCAAGACAAACTTGGTGGAAGCATTGGTCTGCTTGGAGACAATCCTACAGAAAAAGAAATAAGAGTGTTCTCTTCAGTCTGGCATACAAAACTCCAGTCACTGCAAGTTAAGTCTAGAGAAATTTGTGTTAAAAATTAAGTGCATATTACCTGTGAGGACACTTAATCCCTTGACCAACTTTCAAACTGCCTTAACTAGACTTCCCATCCCTACAAGCTGTAAACTGCTAACAACCACGCTATTAGACATAATGCAGGAAGTAATTCAAAGAAGTTCTGGATTCTGGATTAAGCAAGAAATCACATGAGATGGTCACAACGGGCAAGTCTAAACCAGGAAACTTAAAAATATATCCCACTTGCTGAGTGTGGGTTTGTACTTTGCCAAATCTAGAGTCTAGTATGGGAGAAGATGCAGATATGCACAGAAGGGAAAACAGGCATGTAGTCCCTGCCTGGATAATCATGGGACTCACTTTCCGAACTGTACTGCAGCAAGTGCCAGTGGGGAAGTATAAGTACATCCACTATTCCTTTAATGCTATACATCCATGTGTACGTGTTTCAAAAGGTTTTCCCCTCAGTGTGGCAGTGATGAACATAACCCAGACCCTCTATGTTTCACAAAATCCTTAACTAATCTTGTAGTAGTTAAACAAGGCTTCTAATTGCATCTTCCTCCAGACCTTTGAAACTTTCTTGAGCAGCTGATCAGCGCTGCAGCCAGAGCTCAGGACACCCGGAGTCCAGAGCCAGTGGAGGGTACAGGAGCAGGCAGGCTCACACCCACAGTTGGCCCAGCTGTTCTTCTAAAAGAAGAGCTATGAAGAGGAAACATGGCACGACTTTCACACCCTTAACTCTGACTCATTGTCCTTTTTCTCCCCCACCCTTAAATACACTCCTTACATGTCAGCATTTCATTTTATCCGTTATAAATTTTCCTAGAAGTTTCTACTCGTAATAGCCCATGCTGAAAAGAAAAAAAAAAAAAAGAAAAAAAAAGCAAAGAGTTCAAAGGCTCTCTGAAACTTGCCTGAAAGAAACTTATTTCAGCACTTTCTTATATTGCAACACCACCTCTATTTGCATAAAACCATGCTATTTTTTTTTCTAGAGAAGCTTTCCATCTCACAGTGCTCAAGACAAAGACTATTCAGGGACTGGCTCAAGGGTCTTTAGTGAGTCTGTCAGATAGGTAAGATCTCTACCTGGTATTTGCTGGGAGGAATAGCAATGAACTGTCCTTCTATCATCTCATTTTACAGAACTACAGAGGCAATTAAAGAGACTAGTTTCTTATATTGTGTGTTTAAAGCACTAACAGTTGATCTTGGACATAAGGAGGCACAAGCAAGGGGTTAGCACTGGAGAAAGGGAGTAGATGGATGTGAGCTTTGAACGGTTAGATGAGAAATTCAGCGGGATGGAAGGAATGGGATGGGTTTGTTGAACAATTGAAGCAGAAGATGAGTACATAACCGGTGGTAAGAACAAGCGGGTTCACGCCGCGTAGCTTTCCCGTGAATGCATGTATGGCAGTTTTCCCGTTTTTCACTTCAAGAGCGCTTTTCTTCCATGGTGCGCAGGGCAGTATTGCCCAGCCCCTGCTGGCCTGGAAGCCGGAGGTGGCCTGGGTGGCTGCCGGGGACGGGCCGGCTCGCTGGGCGCTGGGCGGCTGTGTGCGGGGGGCTGCTGCCGTGGAGGGGCTGCTGGGGGCCGGGGGGACCTGCAGGAGCGACAGCTGTGCTGGAGAGCAGCAATTAACGTTCCTGTGAATAAACTGCGTATTTAGCTGACCAGAGGGACACCGGCGCGGTCCGTGTGGCAGGCTCCTCTGAGGGGCGCGCACCCGCCCGCGCTGCAGCGCAGCAGGGGCTGCCGGAGGGGTGCGGGGGCGAAGGGCGGCCCGGCTCACGCCCGCTCCCCGCACGCTTTTGGTGAGCGGTGTCTCGGCGCCCTGTCTCGCCGGGCAGCTCCAGGCGCCGCCGGGGAGCCCCGTCCTTCGTCCCGCGGGCGCCCCGTGGCCGCGGCGCTGCCACAGCTCCCCCTCTTCTTCGCGTTACGACCCCTGCCGAGGGAGGCCCAGGCGCGGCCGCTTCCGAGGCGCTGCGTGCCGGGAGGCGGAAAGGGGCGAGGCTGTGAGGAGGGCGAAGGCTCGGCCCCGTGCCTGGCGCGGGCTCGGGCGCCATCTTGTGCCCGCCGGGCGGGAAGCGCCGGCACTGGGGCCTGGCGGTGGCGGCGCCCTCGGGCCAAAGGGGCGCCTGTCCCCTCAGAAAACCGGGTGCGTTATGAGAAAACTACTTCTGGAATGCTGCTCGGAGTTAACAGCAGTTTACGTGCTCCTTCTTTTTGTTTACGTTGCTGATGTATCATTTCCAGTCATGCCTAAAGGCTCTGGAAAAAAATAAAATTTATAGGAAGGTTAAACCAGTCTCTCACAGATTAGCTTTTCTGCACGTTTTATGATGAGCACTGGATTTACAGCATCAGTCACTGCACAGCAGAGTCCCAGGAATGCAGCACTGGTGAGGACTGCTTAAATCCTCACATCAGGGCCCTTTACACTGGAGGCAATTGCTGAATATATGTTTAATTCAGAAAAGCCCACGGCACCCAGGCTTCGTACTAACAGCTAAAAAAACTTCCATTTTTCTAACAAATGCAAGTCTTGCATTAAAATCAGGAGGTCAGGTGTTAGGACAGGGCAGAGCGGTGGCTTTCAGGCCTACTGTTGCTCCAGCTGTCTTGGGGATATGAATTGGTCCCCCTGGGCTGAGCAGAGAAAGTCAACCAAAATAATGAAATAAAATACCAGCTTTTGGTATTTATTGCTAATTACTCTCTGAAGTAGAACAGCTTCAGGTGGGGAAGATAAAACTGAGTTGTCCCTAAATAAGGTCAAAAGCAGTCATCTATGGCAGTATTGGTACCGCAGCCCGAATCGCAGAGCGGGCGTTTAAATCTGGGTAGGCTAGCAAACCTGACTTAGACACCTGTTTTATGACAGAGTCTACAGGTTGAAAATACTTTTGGCTAGTTCACCCTTGGTGCCCAAGTCCAGCATCTTTCCTTTGCTCATGCAGTGTGAGTTTCCACTGAGAGGTCTGGGCCTCCAGACTGGAGATTATGAGCTCTTGGTGACTGAGCAAGGAGTAAGCTGCAAGGGGCACCGGGAAGGAGTGCTGCGCATCTCCAAAGGGCAGCCCACTGGAGTGGGGAAGCTTCAGCTGGCATTATTTTCCCAAGCTTAACCTAAGCCATTGGAACAGTGTTCTCAGTAACAGGAGATGTCTCCTGTTTGTGATCACCCAAGTTTCTGAATACAGAGACACCAAGGTACTGGACCTTTAGCAAAGCCCTTGAAGTGAACGTCTCAGGTTGGCTGGAGACAGTCTCTCACCAGGCCAGCTCACATCCTCTTTGTACTTTTGCTGTCAAGCAGCTAGTTTTGAGGTCTCTTAAACTGTCTCTGTCCGTTTATTTGCACAAATTACCTGGCAGGTTGAGAATCCCACTAGATGGCAGGGCAGTTTAAGCCCTTGTTATTTCTGACCAAACCGTGTCAGAGGAAGTGCCCTGGGACACCACTGGCCCGTTCTGTGTGGACCTTGGGGAAGCCACATGCACCACGGTGGGTCTGGGGCTTCTGCCCACTGAGCACAGGAAATATAGCCTGTGCCAACCAGGTGGTGAAATCCATGCAGAAATCTCTGTTCAATTCTTTTTCACAGGCTTTATCACACATAGAGCACCAGCAGACAAAAGAGATGAATATGAACTAGCCCAAGTAATTTGCTAAATCTTGAAGTATTCCTCTTTGTATGTGTGATACATAAAGGACATTTGACATACCGATGGTAAAATGTAGTTTAGACCTCTTCTAGCCACTGCTCTGTTGTCATTTTTAACTAATGCAGGTGCAGTTATATTATTTTGTGTGATTGCTACTGTGTGAAAGCTACACAACAGAGAAATGGCCACTCTAGGTCAGATTGTAGGTCTCTATAGCTGAATATGATGTCTTGAATAGTGCAAACATATGATGTTTCCACAGACTAGCCTCCTTGCCTCCAAGCATTTGTGTTCGTGGACTTTCTGAGTTGGGAGAAATTTTCTGTATGATAAGTAACTCATGAAGTTAGATATAATTCACACTGTAGTTGGTATAACACCAATCTTTGTCTTCAGTGACAACTAGATCTAACTTGTATGTTACTGTACTATCAATGATTTTGAAATTTCTTTCAAAATATACCACTTTGCAAACTGTTTCCCACTCATTTCATCCATCCAAGATCAGCCTGTGCAGTATTACATCAGAATGATGGTATATGGCACAGGGGAGATAGCTGCATAAGGAATCATAGCAAATAAGCTTCATTTTAAAAAATGCTTAATTACTTCTCTTAATGTTTCTAAATGAGAACATTCTAATAATCAGTCCCCTATCTCAAAACCCATTTAGTCCTTTATTGCCTTCCAGATAACAAATTGAACTTTCCTGTTTTATAGGAACAAAAGATGTGCCTCGGCATGTTCATCCGCCTCTTACATGAAGGTTCTGATGAAGGGCTGACCCAAAGAAAATTACCTTCTTTAATGACATCTGGAAAAGATTGAGGCCATTCTCTGTAAGCTCAAACTATGTGAATTGTTTTATATATGCACAATGAAGTTACAAGTGTATTTTCTGTCTTTTTTTTTTTTTTTTAATATGCAGAGTGGCTAAGAATGAATAATTGCTTCATTAAGTTCTAAAATTTGGAAAGAGTTACCCTTTTTGCTTGGCACTAAAAGCCCAGGATAGTGTTGTAAGCTGATGAAAAAGATGCTATTACCTGTGCCACACTTGGTGGAATGGAAATTGGGATTAATGCATTATAATACCAGATTAGCCTTAATAGAAGTTTGCTGCTGTAATTTATCAAGGTAGTTAAGTATGTACCTAATTTTAGGCACTAAGTAGTTCTATTGACTTCTGTGAGACTAGTCTGCATTTAAAGCTAAGCATGGTTTAAAATACTCTGCTGATTCAGGGCCATAACTTTTTTACCCTGTGGATTAAGAGAATGCACTGTCATCAATTACCCATTAGCTGAGTTAATGGGAGGGTGGTATAGCCTGGATAATGGTTGAAGCTGGATAAACTGTATCTGTGAGAAATATATTCAGAAGCACTTAATTTGCTCTTTACAGGCTTGGCCAAAGTTTAGTAGAACTATTACCTGTCTTCAAGATACTAACAAAAAAAATGAACCAGACCTTTCCTAGCTTTAGCTATGCTTAAGATAGTAACCCTACCTAAATCCCAGAGTACTTGACAGCATGGCGTTGAGACCCCCATGCAGCTCTGAAGGGGCTAGCTCCTGTCTGGCTGAGTCAAGTGTAATACACAACTAATAAATCCTTCTGGACCAAAGATTATATGGCACAATGTCTCCTGCACCAACCAGTATTTGTTTACACTGCTCAGATATACACAGCTGCCTCAGAACTGGAAAGGTTTATTTGACAAAATCCAGGGCATACCTAGATATTCCTCTTCTATATCTAAACAAACTACAAAAGAGCTCTCCCACACAGCCTAGACTAATAATTGTTTAGACACAAAGTGTACATGCATGTGGCAAACAAGTATTTCTGCATCTGTAACTTGGTTAATCTGCAACTAGATAATGCACAGGCAAATGAGGACTGTGTAGTATGTGACCCACATCTTATAGATCAAACATGGTCATCCTGCTTGTAATTGACTTGCATTTTAAATATGCCTGTTAGTCTTCTTATGCAGTTTTTCTGATTTTCCATTAAAATTCTTCTTTCTATGCAGTGTTTTCTCAATCAGGTTCATACAGCTAAAGTACAAAGTAAGCACCAATTTTGCAGAGTGTTGATCACTGACTAGTTCTAAACTGTATGTCTGTGAGCAGCTAACTCCATGTATGTATACAGCTGTGGAATGGTTTTTATACAGAGTTTATCATGAGTAATTTGCGCTAAATTCAGCTGGTTCATAATAGGTGTTTTAATAGTAAAAAACATCAAAGCATCTTAGGCTAACAAAATACCTACTTGAACTATCTATTCCTGTAACCCAAATTTCAGTGTCTGTATTCTGTGAGAGAAGAGTCTAAATATATCCAGTGCTGCAACTGTGAAATAAAAGAATTCAATATAGGCCATGACCCAGAAGAGTACTTTAGCATATGCTCCACTTAAATGCATATAAGGAATTCTGTTTCGGTAATACTCAGCTACTTGATTTCCATGGGATCATTTTAACTTCTTAAAATTGAACAATTTCAGGTACTGTGATGCTATAAAGAGGGCTGGTATATGAGAATAGGATTGCAACCCAGAACAAGAGTGTGTACCACAACTACAGTTAGCTCCAAGTCCCTCTCCACTGTGGTTTTCAACTCTGGCCCTGCAGTGTCAGGTAGTTCAGTCTCAGACTTTCTAAAGCCACCTGTATTGCTCCAGTGGAGTAAGTTATTTTACCTTTCCAAACCTGAAAGTAATTCTGGGACATTGCACTTGTTAAATGAAAACATGTAAACGGAGGGAACTGAGTGTCAGTTCAGTTGGATAAAACTGAATCCTTTACTGAATGGTCCCCAAAAGACCATGCGTGAGTAAATACACAGTAGAAATGGTAGCTGTGTGGAAAGGCCTCTTACAAGCTCTCTGCCAGCTATAAAAGACACAAATATTTTATGGATGGAATACCAGTCAAACGTGGAATGTACCCATCAGAGATGGTATGACTACAGCCCAGCAGGGGGATTGTGTGGGCAAATAAAAGCATTCACTTGTCAGTGTCGTTTAGGTTTCAAGCAGCACATAAACGGCTGCTGCCCAAGGCTGCTGTAAAGGTGCATGTCTGTACCTGAATCTTAGGTCTCCTACAATAAAGGAGTGAATGCTAAGAATTTTCAGGAGCATGACCTCCATAACAAAACAATTCCTTTCAGCAGAGAAAAACCTTTGCTTAAAAATCATTGTAAAAATCACAATGACTGAAACATCTTCATTGTCAGAAAACAATAAAGCAAAACCCAAACGAAATAAAAGGAATATGTATTATGAGATTTTAAGTCTTGTCACATAGAGGAAACATCAGGGAATCAATAGAAGACAGAAAAGATGATAGTTATTTAATTTCTACAGTAAGATTAAACAATTTTAATCACTTACAAACATGGCTACTTTATTTTAGCTACACATGAACAGCTACAATGTTCAGCCTGAAAACAGAAATGACAGAAGTGGCAAGACTGCTAAGTGTGGGAGAACTGATGATCTTTCATAATCAAATAAGAGTCGAAAGAGAGTTTGAAAACAAACACTACTTTTTAAGTAGTTTAAGAAAAGCTTTTGGAGACAGGAGGAGGAGAAAAAAAGTTGTTTTCATTTCTCACACCTACCTATGTATGCCTAATGAGAACAAAAATCTCAGGAGATAAATTACAGATAATGTCTGTAATCTAATATAAACTTAATACTGCCTTAAGGTGGGGAAAGCGAATACACCTTTGTGTCAGAGAGAAAGAAGGTGTTTTGGGAAATGAAGAAACAGGATTTTTATTCTGAAGTAATCATTAGTTGGTGGAACATCTGCTAGCTATATTACTTAAAACTGTCAAAGAAGATTAGTTAGGATGACTACAGCCATGAGGAAACCCAAAACAAGAGACATATTCTTTAGTTCTCTTCCCATTTGAATGTACAGAACATTGGTTTTGAAGGACAACAGTAGAAAAAATAGTAGTTCCACATTAATGTTATCTAGGTACAAGTGCGTTGCAAAATCTTGTCTGTGCTGCTAAAGTTGCTACTGCACTTCAGAAGAGGTGACACAGGGAAACTGGAAAGTCTGTCGATGGGTTTCATTAATCCAGCAGTCCTCAGGTGTTAGGAATCATTGCTTTTTCCTTCCGCCTCTTGACTTTCCAGGAAGGCTTTGGATGGTGGCACTTCTCCACCCTCTGCTCCTTCATCTAAAAAAAAAAAAACCAGAATTAAAACATTTATAGCACACACATTCTTAGTTTTTTTAATGCAGTCAAATATTTGGGTTTACTGGTTATCACTGTTTGGATTGCCTATTTATTACCACACTCACAGGTACTTTAGAAAGAGAGGTTAACTTGAAAGTTAAAGAACTTGCAGGAGCATCTTCCAAAAGCAATTCCCTATTGAGGTTGATTTGCCTGCTCCTTGCACATGCTGATCAATGTGCCTTTGGTTGTAAGAAGCAGATTGGAGATGACTTTTTATTATTTTTATTCTTTTTTTCTGGGTCATTTCTGAAGTCAAGTTAGAATAATGCATTCCTCTGAGCACTGCTTGGTTTCAGGTACATAACATTTCAGTTTATAAAAAATGCTAGCTACCTGGCTGACCACCTTTGCCAAGAAATACCTAGGCAAATTCACCCCGTCTTCGTAAGATAAGGGGATTTTTTTGTTACTCTGATTTGGAAGTTCACTCTTCCATAGGTTACAGTTGAATGCTTACCTGATTAATATAAGTAAAAGCTGCCTATCATGTGCGGTCATTAGATGGAGAGTTCCACGCTGTCGCTTTTGATGCTCAAATTGTCTCACTGAGAAACAGGAACTACACTTGCCTCCATCTCCTTGCAAAGCACAATAATTTTCACACTACCTTCAAGTCTCACATGGCATTTACCGGTTCTAACAGAATACCCAAATGTAAAATAGGTTTTAAGGTCAAGGAGAGGTCTATTTGGCATACCTGGCTGTGCGGTCTCCCACTTCAATAGTTGTAATCTCAGTGGTACATTTTCAGCTATTTGCTCTGGAGACTTGCCATAAATTATCACAATCAGACAAAAGACTTATATATTTTGCTCTCTACATATCACAGCAAATAGATAACACTGTACACAATTTACCATCTAAAGTTCTTGGCAGAAACCACTTGATGTTGCAAGTCTGCCCAGAGGCTTCGTAATCTTATATTGGTAAATTAAGAACTGGGTTATTTCATGGAATCTTAGAATTACAGAATGGTTTGTGTTGGAAGGGACCTTAAAGACTCTAGTTCCAAGCACCCTGCCATAAGCAGGGACACCTTCCACTAGACCAGGTTGCTCAAAGCCCCATCCAGCCTGGCCTGGAACACTTCCAGGGATGGGGCATCCACAGCTTCTCTGGGAAACCTGTGCCAGTGCCTCACCATGCTCACAGGAAAGAATTTCTTCCTAGTATCTAATCTAAATCTACCCTCTTCTAGTTTAAAGTCATTACCCCTTGTCCTATCACTACTACAAGCCCTTGTAAAAAGTCCCTCTCCAGGGACTTTTCTACTTTTGATACCCCTCAGCATTATGTAGGACAGCACTGTGAGGAAAGGAAGACAGAGCAATGTCCTCAATTGGCTATTTCTGTGTAGAGTTGGAAGTCTAGTATTAGTGGAGTCTTGCAGACAGGGTGGAGAAAAACAGTTTGTCAGAGAAAATCTAATCTCATAGTTGGTAGCACTTAGGTGTGCAACAGGTGCTAATTTGCTACATATCAAGATAGTTATACACAGTCACCTAGAAAAATTTCAACAAATAATAAAGATTATTTGTCACAGCACTAGCAAAACTATCAAGCTGCAACAAGGTCTTTTACCATCTCATACCAGCATACTCTTGATGCCAGTCCCTCTGCTGCCTTCTCCTCATCCAGAGTACTCATTCTCTCTTCTCTCTGCTTCTTCCTCCTCTCTCTTCCTCAGCTGCTCTCTTTTCCTTGGCTGCTCAACCTCTTCACAGAACCAGCCACAGCTGCACCTTGTCTATGTCAGCCAACCCACCGCCCCTGATGCCAGCCCACAGCTGTATATTATCAATGCTAATTAACCCAGCTTCATTCCTCTACAGTTATTGGCAGAATGCAGATTACCAGACATGGGAGATCAGTTGGCTATTTGCTCTGAAACTTCTTGCAGACTCCTCTTCAATCTTTGGACCACCAGTGATACCAATTGACTGTTTAACATGGTTCCAGTATGGCCTTCTGCCAGACCACCCGTGGAAGGTCTCAGCCCTTCAAAACTTAGCACCATCAGAGGATGATCAGACAGGATACAGATGGTCTTCATTTCAGAGTCAGGCTCTCAGACAAACTGCTGGTGCCAAAATCTCTCCTGCTCTTCTCATGAGAATGTTAATTTGGTGTGGCTTGCAGAGTACGTGGAAATTTATATCACATAGCTATGATCCTTGTATATTCATAAAGAATAAAGCAAAGTCTCTTTTCTCTTCTAAACCAGACAAAAGGTATTAGTACATCCTGTTCCTGACCTTTCACTATGACAGCAGCTCACAGCATTTTAGAAAGAGGAAATGTATGATCCAATGAGCATTAGCTAAATTTGAAGCAAGATGGAGAGTCTTCCTCACCATTTCCCATAATCTTCACTGAATCTTTCAGAGTAGAAAAAAAATAGGGCATACTTTATATAGCCACATGTTCCATCTTCTCCACTTTTCTCATTTATCCAGCTTCTTTGTTCTGAGCTGGAAATCGCTTTCATTTTTGTAACAGCTTATTGTTAAAGGCAGAAATAGGCAAAAGGAGATGCCTGTTAGAGCCCTAAGCATTTCACAAACTCTTCTGCTGTCACAGCATTTGAACTTCCAAACTTACTTTCCATTTTGATGAATTCTCCTCATTTTGCTTGCTGTCTCATCAGAAGTTTAACTTTACAACACAATGAGGCTGTAATTTCCGTCTAATACTCCTGGAATTCCCAACCCAAAAAAGCATCCAAGCAGTTAGATTGGACCTAACTGTATCCTGTATTCATTTCCTATTATCACTACTGCAAACAGCTGATAACAGAAACTGCTCCTTCCAGGCACACTCTGGCACAGCTGTATGTCAATGACAAAAGCAAAAGATAATTCCATGCTCTTAATTGTTCTTCAAATGCTGGCAGTGCTAGTCCTTGTATTTGTAAGAAAGCATCAGTACATTTTGCTAAAACTAATGTAGCTGTGTTTCATTTCTTCTTCTTAATGCATTGGATGGGCACCAAGAGAGAATTATTCTGTCTGGAGGACTAAGTACTTATTTTATGCTGTGCTGTAACATTTCTTTTAACAAGACTTTATCCAGGGGTGGGGGGAAACATTGAAGAGAGAAATTTTGCATGCTTTAAAAAGTATATTTTTTCCAACTACTGAACTTTCCAGAGGCCAAAATTAAACAAACATGACAAACTTATCTACAGCTGTTGTATTCTTTTGTGCTTTGTTTAACATGGTTAATGTATTGCAGCTCCCTCAAGGTTCATAGCTCTAAACAATACAAAGGTTAGTTCACATAACGTAGCAATGAGTATTCCAGTGGGTTGCACTGGTCACTTCACTTCCGTAGCTCCTGACGCTAATAAGGATGTAAATTCCCATCTACCTCCCCTTTGATAAGGGAAACAGTTCTCTCCTGCTGAAGCCTGACTATGCCAGGCGGAAGAGCTATTTGGAATAAAAGACCCCATAATACTTGAAAACCAAAGCATTAAATGTTAAGTATCTGTCCTGTGGAATGGATTTCCAGTGCTCCAGTCGCACACACCAGAAGAAGAAAATCTGTAGGGACATACTTTTCATATTCCTAGGGGAAAATCTCTTATCAAAAAAAAGGACTTTTAACTGGACTCTCAAGGCTCCCTGCTTTACTTTGAATGTACTGTGACACAGTGCCCACCATCCTTCCCACCTGTTCTTCCAGATTCTCCCAGTTCCCCTCACTCCTGCCCTGCAGCCTGAGGGTATTTAATCTTGTTGTCTTTCTGTTTTTCTTCTTTATGTCCACCCTCTTTCCTTCACAAAACTTTGTGCCTTCCTTTTGCAAAAGTAATGCATCCTTCCAGCACCCATTCAGATCGTTATTTTCCTCTGTCCCAGATTCAAGCCAGGATGTGGTCATTTGGTCCCTTCTCACTCCTGGAAACATTCTTTCTGCTTGCCCAGCAGTCCTTCATTGGGCCCATGTTGGATTTACATTACAGAATCCCCAACACATGAATATAAATTAAATCAGCAAAGCAAGAACAACTTGTAATCAAAGCGCGCCCGCGCACGCACACACACACACCCCCCCAGCCTTTATGATGCTTTATGAGGCTGTAAACTCAACATCCTGTAATTGCTTCAGGCAATGTACAAGCAGGACATGCAGGACGCATCCTCGGAGCCTGACAATCCCTCCTACAATCTATTTCAGTTCAGATTAACAGACCCTCCACTCCTCAGCACAGGCCTGCCTCCCACTGTGCTGCACCCACACCATTGCTGCTCCTGGATGTGGGACCACCAGTTATCGTGGCATTTGTCACAGCAGCAACAGTGATGGGCATGAGAAGAAAAAGTCACTTCCACACCAGAACCTAAAGAAATAGGTGCAATTCATGCTTAGGGCCAACCTATAATTCTCACTTCATAGGCATTAGAAACCAGACTTATGAATCTGAAAATCCCCCAAAAGTAAAAAGAAATCAAATATAAAGCTGGTGTTGATTAGACCTATGCTAAATTAACAGAGCACCTTATCAAATTAAAGGATGTGCCAAAATAGGACACTGGTCTCAGACAGCAAAGTTGAAACCCTACTAGCAGGAATAAATCACTGTAAAACCCAACTTTTAACGTATATGCCTGAGTTAAAATAGTTGTAATTGGATTAACAGCACAGCTTGCTGTCTTGTTCTAAATGACCTCAGTGCAGGACTAAATACTAATTTATAGCTGGAGTGACGGTTTTCTAAGCTGCCCAGCAATGCAACTGTGTTCTTCCTCAGAGGAACTGGAATTCAGTTCCCAGCACATTTCCCCAGGCTGCTAAACACTGAATCTGTGGGTGGATATGGCAGACTTAGTCTGGGTTAAAATTAACGTGTCTCATCAGTAGGTAGAAGTGGTAACTGCTTTGGAAGTTAATCCTAAATGAAGAAATATTAGTATTGACATCAAAACTGCGTGGTGGCAGAAATCTTAAGGAGAAAGCAAAGGACAACTGCATAAAAATGTCAGTTTCTTGAATGTGCAGCCATTACCTTCTGAAAGGGAGAGCTCAGCCAGTTTGTGTGGCAGGTCTGAAGTCCCAGCACCAGCAGGAGAGCCCAGAATATCTGGTAAGGCATTCCGGCGGCCTGCGCGTCCTGATGCTGCAAAATCTGTGACCACAGGCTCTACATCAGTCATTGCTGACTCCTTTCCTCATAGCAACATCTGCATATGGAACAAACATAGGAAGAAAACAGCTGTAGCCCAGATGGATGCTTATCACCTGCTCAACAATACAATAGCCATAAGGGGTCTTTTGTTATTGAAAGCCATGTATTTCAATACTGAGTGCTCAAGCTTCATATGTACCCCAGACGAAGATAAAAGAATCTCTCTGCATTTCCTTATGTTGCCATTTGCACATCAGACTAGCACAATGAACTGCTCTGTACCTACAAGAAACCTGTGGCCAGGGTCAGCAACAGCCCTTCCTGCAGGTTACTTGTATGTCTTTTTGTGACCTGATCCCTCTTTTTAAGTGGTTGTGCCATACAGCCATTGGGAAAGGAACCGAAACTATTTTGTCATACTGTCTCTATGAAGCAAAGCATGTTTTCTTTATTATGAATCTTGTTTTGATTCTTATTTAGAATCTTGTTTGAACAAACTCCTTTCACAGAGGAGAAAATTATATTAAAAAGACCTCTCAAAAAACGAACAAAAACTCTTCATAACATTTCTTTATCCTGCAGATATCAAACCATTTATTTTCCTCTGCTTCTTGTCAGCTTCAACCTTAGCTTATGTATGTGATTTTTACCTAATAAATAATTGAATCTTGAAAATAACAGAACCAACAGTGTTCTGCTCCCTCGATCCCTGTCTCAAAGCCCATTGAATTGAACAGGAAAACTGCTGCTTTGGACAGCTTTGGACCAGGCATTGAGGCGTTTGCAGGACCACATGCCAGGGCACCAGCTTGACTGAGAATACCTGAAGCAGAAGGAGGTGATACTTAGCTGCAAGTAGCACACGGGGATAGTGCATGAAAAAACTGCCATTAGCAGTTGTATTATTAAGAATCACTAAATACTATCATACCAGAATAATACCCAATAATTTCTGATAATTAACAGAGTATTTTCGGATAATTAGACACAAACTGTTAATTAAAAACAATATTTACTTGCTCTTTATGAATGCAGTTCTGTGTGTAATGTGGGAAAAGGCAGGTTGTCTCTCCGTAAATACAGTCAGTGCTTTGTGCAGGAGAGGTTACAGATGGGGCTGGAGACCAATGTGATGGAAGGCTGTTGGCTTTCAGCTGACAACTGGCTGTATTAGATTAAGAACTGGATAAGGAAAGTCTCAGTCATTTTAGCGTTGCTCATACAAGAAGCAAAGCATCATAGTCTCCCCTTCTAAAATTCTGCTAAGGTTGGAAAATAGCAGTACTCTCATTTCAGGGATAGAAAAACTGAGGCAAATAGAGAGCAAACATGACTTGCTCTGATGTGCAGGAAGGGAGGCGTAGAAATTTGATTACTGATGCTGACCTGGCATTTCGACTGCAAAGAACATTTTCCTTTTCTCCCTCAAAATGCCTTTCAGCTATGTCACTCCAACAAGAATAAATATTTTTAATCTTCATTGTATCTTTGTAATAAATGAATCCTTCTTGGCAAGAAACGAAGGCATGAGTAAAATCTGCAATTCTGAAAGATGACTTGAACATGCAAATAAACCACTTTCTTTAACCAAAGTCAGCGACTGAAAAGTTCTGACCTGGAGATTTAGCAGGAAGTTGCTGTCTTGCATGAAAACAGTCACATGAAGCCCAAATGAATCTTCTCCATAAGTAGCAAAAATATAAAAACTATATACGGAGATTCAAAAATGCAACTTTGAGAAAATATACACAGTATGGGTAAACATTCTCAGTTACATAGAGCATTATACTATGTATGCATTAAAATGGGTGAGGTCACCACTTGACAAGAAATATCAAAATAAAGAAAATGAATCCATATTTACAGACACAGTCTCACGGCTTTTTGTGGGTGTTCATATTTACTTAACTGTAGGTGTCCTAAATATGTTTCTCCTCATGTTCACCAGAACAAGTATAGAGACTGTAAATTACACTTCAGAAAATACTCAGGATCTCCTTTTGCTTATGTTAAAATTTATTCCCAATGTCAAAATACTAGTGTTGCTGCAGTACCTGCCCATTTCATTTCAGCCATTTAGTTGGTGAGACAATAATACTGTTGTAAACTGACTGCTGTTCACATAAAGATCTACAGAATTATATTAACATCAAAACACACCAAACTTTCTCAAGCCTGTCTTGTGGATGCCCACCCCACCCCCGCCCCACCTTGCATGGATGTTTTGGTCCTTAAATGGTTACTTTTTAAATGCAGAAAATTGGCTCTGCAACTTATGCTATATGAAACTACTCACTTCTGAAGTACAGTTTCCTCTTATCCACCTTGTGCGCTTGTTTCAAATCCCTCCCTTTCCTCTCCAGATCATCTTTTTCTCCACTGATATCATATCCTTTCATTGCATAATACTAGATCAACCCAGAAGGAGGATGATGGACACAGTCTGACATGCTTTTATGTTGGTGAATTTTGATTTATGCACTTGATTAAGAAAGCGTACAGAGACAAACCTAGAACATCTGTCAGACAGAAAATCAGCTGATCGTTATCCATCAGTCCAGTGGCCATAACTCAAACGTAGCTATCTAATAATAATAAAAGTACACCACCCTTTATACATGTAGCAGTTATCACTAAGTTTTCACTTTTGTTTTTTCTATACTACGCTTAAGGTATTACAGGCTGACAGGAAGAGTGCGTTCAAAAGTTAAGGGCTACCCACTGTGCTAGCACAGGATGTTCTCTAAGTATATTTTAAAGATGAGGGACTACCCCAGCAGGCTTAGACTTGACATTACAAATCAAAACTTAAGTCCATTTAGGTCCATATAAATAAAAACCTAAGTCTACCTCCAAACATAATACAGATCGTATTCAAAATAGCTTGCTGCTCTACTTTAGATAAATGGCACTTTGTTCTTTAATGATGTAAGAAATTTCTTTAATTTCATTCTGATGCTCTCTTGTAATAGCATTTTCTAAGGCCTACAACCAAGTAAGGATGTAGAGTTTCTTCACTCTTCATCTGTTTTCTACATTAATTTTTTTTAACATATCCATCAGGAAATACCTATCTTTTTGGCATCTTCTTGCATCTGTTATGTGTAGTAGTTTTCACGCTTCCTCAGAAAGTAACAGAGTGTGCACAGCATCTATTTTCCCAGTTCCACTCCTCCTTCCACTGCCAACATCTCCTTCAGCTTCACTGAACTAATTTTTCTGTAGCCTTATCCAAGTTAAAGATACTTACACCTTGGCAATGCCTGCATGCAGTAGCTTCTCTCAGCTTCCAAATTACTGTTGTCATTCTTCTCCCATGTCACTGCTCACCACAATAATGGTGTGCAGCTCTAAAAGAATAGTGACAGATTTCCAGAGCAGAAGGTTCTGCAGATCTCTGGCTCCCTTTTTTCCATAGCAAAACCCAGGCCACCTAAAAGCAGAAGGGGACTGGGTGGAAAACAGAGTTGAGCAGGAATGTAGGCTGTTTCAGAGGGTCAACAGCAGGAAGGCAAGTGGACCTCTCAAAAAAGCTCACGCACTAAAATTGGAGACCGAAGGCTTCGACTGGCATCTTAGCTAGTACTCCATCAGTACTCCATGGCACCAGCCTAACTTTGCAGCTCATTTTTGGGCCATGCCATAGCACTAAGGGATTTTTGGGAGTACTAGGTTAACCTTCTCATCTAGGCCTCTGAAATCCCTGCAGGACCACCCACAATGCACAACAGATCACTCAGGTGTGCAAGGGGGAAAGAAATGCTCTGCTTGTGAAAACTGGCTACAAACAGAAGTGAGACTCTATTACTGTATCTATGAGACATTCAAGTTAAGTGTCCTCAGACAAAGCAATGGCAGGTAAACTACCAGTGGGATTTTCTCTGAAGGAGACAGTTTTTTAATCTTTGAATCTTCTTTGGTTGGCAGCATAGCCAGCCCCTTGTCGGGAAATGAATCACAGAAGCTGGTGAGAATTTATTTAAATAAATGACAAAGGAAAAGAACAAACAAATCTCCTGAAACAACTTGTGTTGAGGAGCAAGGGAAAAAATGCTTTAAGGTGCTCACTTGTGGCAGGTGCCACAGCCCACATGGTCCACATTAAACAGTGCTGTCTCTTCCTCACCCTATCTGTTAGGAAGTAGATAAATCTTCTGATCTTCTACCATCTTATACAGAGACAAAACACTGTTTTTGTTCTGCTTGGAAGGACAAAGTATTCCTCAGGAAATTTCAAAAGGTTTCTGACATTACTATTGTTGCAACTCTGTGCAGGAGACTGAAAGACCAAACACATCACTCCTTGCCACTCAGGCACTTCTCTCAAAAACTTTTTTCTTAGGTCTTACGAATAGTCTCTGTCTGCACTATCAGAGAAAGCTACACCTCCCAAACAGTTCCTTTTGAATGCCCCTTAGTAGGAACAAACTGGAAAGCATGAAATCTTCTCACAAACACCTGAAAAATACAATAGCCAAGTAGGACTTTTAGAGCCAGACTGATTGATTTTATGTCTTGATGGTCTCCTACTGCAAGATGCATTTCAGCATCTTACTATATTCAGAAAGTACTTCAGTCCTTTCAGTTGTGTTTAGTTGTTTTTTATTTACTTGTAAGTAATGTGTTCTCCAAGCACCTTTACTCCAAAAGCCTGTAGGTTCCTAAGTTTCTAAGTAAGGAGAACAGAAAACTTACTGAATTAAATGCTTCCCACTGTGCAACTGAAATGAAAATCACATCTCCTTGCTAGGCAGTTGCCATGCTTTCAAATCCTCTTCTGCTGCGGCTGCATCCTGATAGATTTACCTCCTCTTCCCAAAAATCTCAGGATAGGAACTTCCTCATTATATCTGCCCATGTCATCCTTACGCTTTATCCTAAGGCATTACTGGACCACAGAAAAAAAAGCTAGGAACATTCATGCTTTTAAGGAAGACAGTCCAGAGATTATGATGATGACTAACAGTAACCTGAGCACTCGCATAACGATTTTTGTGAGAAAAATTTATGTTATGTATGTTTTCATGTCAATAACATTTGTAACAGACTTGTAAACCTAGTGCTGGGAAGCACACAGAAAGATAAGGAAGCAGTCTTTACCATATCTATATCAAACAAGGAGTCTCGGTTGTTCGGGGCTTAGGACAGGAGACCATACATTTCTTAATACACAGAAGCAATATAGCTAACTATATGAAAGTTAGAAGTGAATCACTCAGGAAAAAAAGTAAATTTGTTAGCTTTCAGATTTTTCAATACATCAGGAAGTTGAGACAAGAGTTCCTTTTATTATTTCGTGTTAGAAAGATGATGTGCGTTTCCTGTACCAACAGAGATGGCCTCTCTAGTGCATGTCCTCTGAAAAATTCATGAGTTGTTTTCCCATACAGGGAAACTAAATTTTATTCCATCTCAGTAAATCTACAGTGCAGAAGCATATCTGAGTCCTACACCTTCTGTCTCAGTCTGAATGTTACAGCCCATATAACACATGATATTATTTGGATTATATTTGAAAGTTTGGTATATTGTATAACAGGTTTTCAGTTTTGGTTCTTTGCAGTGTACACAGCTGGACAGACATTTAACATATATGTCTTCTGTGTTTCTTCTGCTCTAGATACGTGACCTGCTCTACACTCTTGCACCAGTGACAACACCCATACTGATAATGTGCAAAAATGGCTTCCATACATGATTTTTCCTAGTCCCAAACTGGTCAGTCTGGGATACCAAGGTTACACCATTCCTCCATTTCCTGCCTCAGTGCTCTCAGAAGCACTGAATGAAGGTCCAAGATCTTGATCATGTTCACACACTTTATCAGTTTGGGGCACAGAATCTGAAAACCTTGACCAAAGCTGTAGTATAGAGACAGGAGCTGATGAATTTTGCCCTTTGGTGGGTCCAATATCTAGATAAATCTTGGCTATGCTTTCTTGAGGAATAGTTGAAGATGGGGAATTGATTTTAGTAAGTATTAAGGACTAACACAAACATCGCCAAGCTTCAGCTTCAAATGCCATGTATATCTTAACTTTTGCTGTCTCCTGTATACAATATCTAAAAAGTGTGTATGTGCACTTGCATAGATACTGCAGCTGAAAGGACTGTTGTAAACCAGTATGCCACATCAGCAGTACAAGGTAGGTATGGCATGAAACCGCTTTCTAGAAAAATGAAACGGGATGGACTTTTTTCTTCTTTAGACTGGTACTTTGAAACTTGCAGCTGAAATTTTATACTCATGGAAAGGACAAGAGAAAAAAAACTTATTAGTCATGCTGCTTTTACACTTCTGGAGAATGCACAGATGCCGTGGTGAGGTTCACCCTCTACAAACCTGTACAGGGTAGAACAGCTTTACTAAGCAATGGTACTATTTTTCCCTTGTGAAAGAAAATAAGGAAGAGAGGACAAGGGGTCGTGATACTGACAAATTAATCAGAAGTTGTCTGCAGCAAGTAATAAATGAAGTGACATTAGCTGAAGGAAGTCAATACCATGCAAGTGAGCAAGTCACTTTCCAAATGTCTCTTGAGTGACCAAAAGCAGTAACAGACTTAAGCTTTAGCTGACTTCACAGGAAACACAGTTCAACAGGGAAGAAACTCTTCACACATCAGCTATGCTGGAAACAAATCAAATGCATCCCCTACTATGGAACAAGAAATGAAGCTCAAAGGTATCAAACCCACAAACTTAATTCTTCCTGTTATATTTTGGCCATTCAGCTTCACAGAGTTTTCATTTCCTATTGCGAAATGATGGAGAAGTGAAAGGCATGGGGAGTCTGTAGCTGTGCTTGTATGTAAAGAGAAGGAGAGATTAAATGACGGTTTATGCAAGATAAATTACATGGCAAGCTAAAGGGACACAGGAAGAAAGGAGAGCTTTGGAAGCTTACTGAGGAAGATAAATGAAATCAGTAATAGGGAGTGTCTTTGGAGGGCAAGCGGGATGGAGGTGGGGAGGAAGAGAGGCTTGGTAAAGTCTGGGGAATGTTTCAGGAGACCAGCTCTGCTGGAGGAAGAGCACAGAGATGGGCATGACACAGAACCCATGGATTAGCAGCAAACTAGCTAGGTAGCAGTACAACAGGCTTTTTTTTTTTTTGCTTAAAAGTATATGTGTGCAGTTACCCCAATATGCCCACATGTAGGAAACCTGAAGAGCCTGCAAGAGAACTACAAGGACAGTTTACTACACCAAGGATTAATTTTTTTTTTGGAGGGGGATAAACTATTTTGTTAATATGGCACATGCTGCAACACCTTGTTAACTGAGTACGTAGTATTTGTGATGACTCTTACAGACTGATTGGTTTGGAACCCTCAAAAGAACAAGCAGCTGCAAGACAAGCTTCTGCACAGACGTGCCTCTTTTTCACCCTGCCAGCAGCAATCTTCCAGGGGGAAAAGTCCCTGTTTATTTCAGATTCAGACCTCCAAAGGGTCCCCTGGAGGCAGAAGTGGGATTGGTGAAAAGGTTATCTTGCCATTATGAAACTCAGAAGACATAAGCCAGAGCTGCTCTCCATCTAGCCATTGGGTGGCAACAGTCTGGCAGGGAGCAGCAATTGCATGTCAACAGCAGCAGGCACCTTGCTAAATCCCTAAGCCTTCAAAACATGGAACTATTCCCATTAAAAAGCCAGGAAAACTCTCAGAAGCACGTTATTGTTTTAGTTATGTAAATGAAAGCTGACTTTTGATTTTATTGTCTTTTTCATGGCCAGATAACATTCCATAATTATATATATTCTGCATTTCTATGACTCTTCCTCCTTTAAAACTATGAGCTGTATTTTTTATGTCCTGGATCAGACCTGGGAAGCATCCTGCCCTATGCGTGGACTTCTTCCCTGATCAGCTTCAGCTGCACTTTACTGATGTGGAAATACTTGTGTTTAGCCAATTTTGCAGTCACATCCCTTAGTGCTTCTTGGCCTGAAGAGAGGAGAGGATACTCCGTCTTGTAATGGTATGGTTCATGTCTGATAAACATTTTGGAAAAGCTAAAGTGTAACCAAATCAAAGCACCACTCTCCTTAAGTTGAAGTAAAACTTTCCTATTTCAATTTTTCATTTCTGCATTCTGGTTTCATGGTGCCAAGCGCACACAAGGAGAAGTCACTATTTCCAGACCAAAAATTACTCATAGCAGTCTGTTCTAATAATAAAAGAAAAAACCGACCACCAACAAAAAACAACACAAACCAAACCACAAAAAAACTTAGGTGAAACAGTAATTAATTGCTACTTACTTACAGAGATCTGGATATAGCATTTAAAGCAAAGTTAGCTTAACCCTCAACTCTTTACTGAGCACTCAAAGTACTAAGTACCACTAAAAGCTAATTCTATTTTCTTTAGGACAGCAACAAAGCCTGCCTGTCTTTGTCAAGAGTGAATTTTAAACCTAATGCTCCAAGTTTTTATTATTCAACTAGTTTCCTTAAGCACCAGCCTGAAAGATAAAGCAGTTGGTAACAAGCTATTTCACTAGTGTTTATTGTTGATCTGAGCATCTCTTCCACCCTATCCACAAACAGCAAATACCAGTCTGAGAGCTGCCAAGACGTTTAGTAGACATCACCCCAACACTTCACTCAAACATGGTTCTTGGGGTCTCAGCTTTCTTTGCTTTCATCATGAAGCTCTGCATAACAGTTTTCCCCAATATTTATTTATTCTATCTCTTGCTTTAGATGATTCTACTCCACAAATTATCTAGATTTCCTGAACTATTCTTCTGGCTCATCCATGAATGCTTCTGGAAACCCAGTCCAAAATACTTCATTTGGCATTCTTCACTGGATAGGATGTTGGAAAGAATATTGTGTTTGCTCAACTCAATAAATTTTTAGTTAGTTAATAAAATATTATTTTATAACTCAGTTCAAGGGTAGTAAAAGGTGTTTGGATTTGCAAATATAAGTGAACTATTGTAGTATAATTCTATAAAGCCATCTCAGCTTGAGGAAAAGCTGGTATACCCAAACGTTCTTCCAATTACATTTTTCTAATTAATAAAAGGTATTTTTTCTCCTTAAAAACTTAGTCTTGACCGTGTCCTTGGGCCACCACAGGTGCTTAAAAGTTCTATGAAATAATTTTATTTCAGTTTGCCCTCAGGAGAAGATGAACCAACAGAGATCACTGTGCTTTTCACAGTAATATGACTTTGAGCCCAGGCAGAAAACAGCCATTTGGCATGTGAATTCCGATACAAATCTGAACCCTCAGTTCCCATTTCTATATGTTCCATTTATGTTTTACTTATGCTTTAGCCTATATTTTTGCTTCAGATACAGCATTTCTTCAATATTAAATATATAATTTTTCATTTTAATTTTCATTTCATTCTCCAACATACTTCATGCTTACTCTAATACAATTCCACTCAGGTCACATCCTCTAGAGCATAACTGTTCAATCTTGGTAGTAGTCCTGTTTACTGAATTTAATGAAAATACAGATAGAAAAATCTGCCCCATCCCATGGTGACTCACCAAGAAAACTGAGATTTGAGAAATGTGTCTTCCTTTAGACCTATAATTTAAGTTAAATAATGACCTTGATTCACAAGACTTTCCAATTATATTTACAATAGAGTTTAACTTACAAATAAAAAAATAAATTAGATCAATTACAATTCACTCAAACATATCCTATAGCATAGGTTTGCATTTTGATCCTGCAGTTATGCATGCACCGCGCTTTATCTAATTGCAAAGCTTCTGTTGCTTCTATTGAAATCTGGTAATAGAGACAGGAGACAGCATGAGGAATGTGCTCTTTGACGTTCAGGAGCAGCTCACTGGATGGGATTTGTCCCACTCAGATCTGGAGATAAAAGCTGTCTCCAGTGGATCAGACACCTGCCCATACAATCTCTTGGTTATTTCTCTGCACCAGAAAGTCTCTGACTGCACCTTAGCGATCAGAGACCACAGGGTATTCACACACACACAGGCACAACCAATCTGAACAAGACAAGCCTCAGATTTACTTCGCCGCCAGGAAATTTTGAGACTGGAGGGAAAATTTATCAAAATTTCCACAGAATAGGGAACATTGGGGCAGAAATATTTGGGAACATCTTGTCCTTGAATTTTCTGGGAATAAGCTCTACCCTGCTCAATTGAATAGCACTGGTGAAATAGAATTTCAAATAAATGAAAAAAATAACCCCAAACCCACAATCTCTTGAGGACTAATGATAGGCTATATGATTAGCCATGGTACACACTAAGAACTTTTTCCTTGCAACTTATTTTAGATTAATTTTACACTTCAGGTGAAGGGTTCATCTGCAGTACTACACTTGCTCCTGCCTTCCTATTTTTAGCTGACTCCATTTGTTTCCTCAGTGTCTCTGTTGAAAGGATACCATTGATCACAGCGATTGATAAACCTCCCTGAATGTCATGCTATTTCAATGTGTCTCTTTTTCCTATGAGAATAGGTCTAACAAGTGAAATTCATACTAGTTATAAGCCTAAAGAAGTTAATAGAATTACACCTGGGATTCATTTGGTTTAACTTCTTTAGTCTTTCAATATACTTCTATTTTATGAAAGTATGAATCATCTCTATTACCCTCCAATGCCTTTAGCCTAGGACATTAAAACAGTCTTCCTATCTTAGAGCTTCATGGGTTTAGACTAGTTTGGTAAAATAGACATTTTTTGATCAAAATTCTTGTAAAATATACTAAGGAAATTATTTTATGATCTCCCTGAGGTTGCTCAGCAATTGAGGAAAACTATTGTCTCTCAAAAAAGTAAGGCCTAAAAGCAAATCCTTATTTCCAAATACGATACCCTGTCTGTTGTTCAAGAACACCAAACAGTCATTTCCAAGGCATGTACTGGACTGCCAGTCAGATAATTTCCACACAGTTGAATGAATGTATTTTAAATCATTTCCGTTAAAATGATCTCTAATTAAGGCAGATGGCTTTAAGAGAGCCTTTTCCATTTTGGTAAATGATCCTTCAGTAAACATGCCCGGCTATCAAAACACCTGGATAAAGTGCTTCAAATAAGGACCAAACCCGGTGTACTCATACCCCAAATGATAATGAGGCTGGGAAAACAACCAGTACATACAGGATCATTTAAAAGATGAACAGTAGAAAGCTACAATGTGCCTTTTATAAATGACTTGAATGAAGTATGGCTGGACTCTCCAGCTATTTTAGCTGGAATACCACCAGGCATAGAACTGTTATTTAGCTTTCTTAATCTACATGGGCCATTGATGCTTAAGGAAAAGTGGAAAGATAGAAATCAAAATATAAGAAAGCCATCAACTCTTGCTCCTGTTTGTCATACAAGCAACATGAGTTGGGAGGTCGACATAGTGAAGCTTTTGGTTTTAAAAGTTTAACAATCAGCTTGCTTTCTTCTTGTCTATTACTTTGGATTTAACATTTAGTCTGCTATATTCGGACTGAGAAATGGGTTTAATTTTGCCATGTCAGACCAGAGCCATTCTTCCACAAGGCGTAGCAAAAGCAACAAGCAAGATCTATCTGAACAAACGTTTTTGCTTTGCTTTCCTTTGGAGCAGAATTGGATAGGATTTTCATACTGAAAACTGTTTTCCATCGTAAAGGAATCTGCACTTCCACTGCAAAAGGGTCTGTTGGAACCACGCTGTTCCTGAATCACATCAATTTTAACCAACTTTTTTATTAAGTCCAAGCAAGAGAGAGCCCACCAACTGCCGCCAAAGGGTTGTTGCCTGTAGTCAGGGGCTGGCACAGGGTGGGAGGACAGTCAGCTGGAGTTTCTGTGGGTCTATGAGCTCTGATGGTTGGGCTCTTCATTACCTCTCAAGTTCACACTTGCTGGTTTCATCCCCACAAGCACACAAACACCTCACCGGGAGTCCTCACCCTAGAAAGAGCCTGTGTACAGCCCCAGTGGTACAGGGCATTTCTTAAAATGTCAGGAGGACAGGAAAGCCCAGACCTTGCTTGGCTTTATCACAGGAGGGTGGTTCCTTTGTGCCCTCATCTGGCTCTGAGACCAAGATGGTCAAACCCTAGCAGCCACACAGGCCATGCAGATGGAGCATCCTCCACCTCCACTCCTCCCTCCCTTACCCTGAAAGATGCAGCACCAGCCCTGCCTCCCCTCCTCCTGCCCTCCCATGACAGCAAACACCTTCCCTCCTCTTTCTCTGTCCTTCTACAGCACCGAATTCCCCACACACCCCTCAGGACACTCTCACTCCATGCAGAATGTGCCAGCCTCTCCCACCCTGCCCACAGCAAGAACCTACACTGTCCCTGCAGAGGCTCTTCCCCAAGGTAGCTCCACACGCGAACCTCCTCCCAGAAAGACAGAAAAATGAACAACACAACCCAGAGAAGGGGAGTTAATCACATCTGCCATTTCATCCGCTCATGGAAGGCACTCCGATGCCGAGGAACGAGGCACCCGAAAGAACCCATTTCCAGTTGGTTAAAGATTACTTTTCAGCACTGACATTTGGTAGCCTTTGGATTTTATGTTTAATTGGAAATACCACCTTTGCAAGTTCCTCTTAGGATTTTGCAGCCTCCTTGGCATTTGGCCAGTGTGTATATACCTGTGTAACATGTGTGAGCTCAGGAACTGCTGAATGCTCAGAAAAAAATTTTCCCATCAGCTAAGCTAATGACCTCTTCTAAAAATGTCTATGAGCTCTGAACATTTCCTTTTTTAGCTTTGCCAGCGTTATATTACACCCTGACACCCAGCAGTGTAACTTAATTTCTCTCCTTTTCTTCCTATGCAAATTCCTCAGAAGTGGATTTTTTCCCGTTTTGTCTTATTAAGCACAGAAAGGGAGAGAAGGAGAAAAACAGATAGGCATTACTACTGAGTGAATCTTTATGCAAACTGATACTTCTGTTTCTACACAGACTGAAATCAACACCAAGATCATTTTGGAGAACACATGCTACAAAGATGCATCTTTCGCAGCAACACACAGACCTAATTGCATTGCTTAACGGAAACTCCATGGGAGTTTTGTTTGTAGAAGAATGGAGCTGAGCTTTTCAAAACAAAAACCTGGAAATTATACTGACTGACAAGTGCGGATCTTTGGGGGGTTATGCTAATGTTGCAGCATTAAAAAAACATTTACTCCTTGTTTTATATACTGGCATTTACTTCTGCATTAAGACCTATTATCTTTGAAAGGTCAAAAATAAGAAGGATGCTTCCTGTGCTTTCCTGATGAGTGCATATCCTTAGAGATGGTGGATTCTCTCTTTTTCTAAACTCCACTCAAGATTGGACATGAGTAGAGCCCACATCTCCTCCATAGAGTCTTGCATGAATCTGGGTTGAGAACTGCAGATGGTGTGATTTCAAGGGGGTTTTGTTGGGTTTTTTTTCTTTTCCTGCAGATGACCTCTTGTTCTTGAAGAGCTACAAAAGATTACAGGTACCATGGGAAACATTTTTCTCTGGTCTTCTCTGCTACATTTTTATGGCTCACTTTAAAATGAACAATGGAAAGGTCTGCTTTATTTATCTCTTGTGTTTTCCTCAAAAAAAAAAAAAGCAAAATAATTGTGAATTTTCTTGATTGCAGATGAAAAGACAAGACCTTTTACCGAACAGACCTATGCTATACTCATTTTGAAACTATGGGTCACATTTCTGTTCCTTATAACATCAACCAAACCACTACAGATTTGTTCAATGAAACAGAGGTTTAGGAGAGAGCTGACAGAAAATAAACCTCTGCAGATGTCCCTTCACAAAAGCCCTGCTCATTCATTCTGATGGGGGGGAGGGGGAAGAAAGAGCAAGATTTATTCCCGCCTTAGAAGTTTCAGCACTCCTCCCTAAACTGCGAAGAGTCCCTCAAATTTGTGAGGACTGTGTGAAGGCCACGTCCAAGCACAAGCAGGTATTTGTCCCCTGTTCAGAGCTGTATTCAGTGTTCCATCTCAGATTTCTCCTGGTCACAGAGAGCTCCAGAAACTTGGCTGTGATACAGACGTCTCTACAGGGCTGACCTGACAATCTGCGTTTGAAGGGCCACATGAACAGTGTCACCTGATGAATCCCTCTTCCCCTCTGAAGAAGGAAGAGACGCACCCACAGAGAAACCAAACCCATTTCTGAACTTCTCAGCAGGAAACCCCCAAAAACTCTGACAGCCACAGTCAAAGAACAAAATTTGAACACTTAATCTAGAGTCCTTTTGTTTTTTAATCTAGAGTCCTTTTGGTTTTTTTATATCCACATTTAATATACCTAACAAGATGCTTACTCTAGTGTTTCAAAGGAAGCCTAGAATAGATGGTTTCTACAATGTGTAAAGCCCAGCAAGCGGGAGAACATTGGCCAGGCTACTAACATTTTAAAAAAATGGGAACTTCTCTGTTTGCTTAGTCTGGTCAAGGCAGTATGGAAACAAGCACAGCTATTTAACTAAAGGTCATTAGGAATGGTAGATGCTTATAAACCCTGTTAAGATATTTTTACAACAGCCTAAAAAAGGTAGAGAACACAAATGTTAGAATAGATCGAATAAGAGCATAAGAAAAAAGCTACTTACAGAACAGCAAAAAAGGGCCGATGAATACCAGAGACACCCAGGAACAACTAGAACATGATCTCAATGTCTGGCTTTCAGCTGACTACAGCAAAACACTAAGGCAAAGCTGAACCGTTGCCAAGAGGGAAACAAAACTTGAGCACATATAAAATAAACAAAGAGACTACAAACCCACATACAGGAGGACACACCTTACAGGTATACTTTTGGACCTCAGCCCTTCCATTCAGGGCATTTCTGGTACAAAAATAAGTACCTAACAACTATGTCATAAAATGACTTCTCCATCCTCCTATAAAGGAAGGTGAATCTCTCTGCACCAGCAGTACGGCTACATTCACCCCAAAGGTGACAACGGCTGCCTGGACACCAGGTAAGAAAGCAAGCTGTGTCTGTTCAAGGGCATTCTGCTGTCCAAAGCAACAACACGTAACTATGGCACAAAAACTGCTTTCACACTATTACAAGATAAATAATACTTTCCCACCGCATTTTCAGCATGTCTACAACAGAGTTAATATTTCAGCATCTACACGCAGAGTTTCACAGCACACAAGAAAGCTCCCTGGAAATAACTATCCTGCTTAATTTTGTATTAGCCATCAGCTGATTTGCACGGGGAACCAACCAGTCTGCAGGGAAGAGGGTCATCTAGCATGTTTTCTTGGCAATCTGCCCAAGTCTGCCCCCCAAAATGCTAAGTACCTTGAAGTTCACGGTTCAGGCATGCCTTCAGCCCCACAGCACGGTCTTTCTTGAAGCAGGGCTGAGCGCGAGCTACAGAAGAAAGTCACCACTCGAGCTGTAGACAATCTTACAGAGGAACATCCAGGAAGGTGCCAGCAGCTCTGGCTTCTACTGTCTCCTCAAAAATAACCGGCTGTCACACAACTACCAGAGAAGCAAATCACCACTGGAAAAGCCTTCCTGCTTTTAAAAATCGGAAAGGCTGAAATGAAGCTATACAAGTAAAAAAAGCTTCTCGCGTGCAGCGTACGTCAGCAGGAGGAAAAAAAGGAAAGGCACACTGAAGAAAAATTAACTTCTCAGTTGAGGAAATGACTCAACATTTTGTACAAAGTCAAGATAGCTTCCACCTGACATTTGTCAAGGGTCAGTCACTCACAGGTGGGGGACTGGGGGGAAGGTGGGTTTTTATTTACCACTGGAAAGGTTTCTTCCAGTACAGAGGACCCAAGCTGATTAAAACTCAACTGCTGTAAATCTAGAGCAATCTGACAGGAGTTACATTCCTCTGGATGTACACCGGGGCAGTTGAAACAGGGGTCTTAGCACAAACTGTTCACATTAGCCAACTACTTAGTTACTGAAGTTAAAGTGCGACATTTCAGTGGATGACAGTGGGATCATAAAGTCTGGTAGCAGAAACAGAAATTAATTTGCCTAGATACATATTCTTTTTTTTGGTATGGTATCATTTCTATTTCAAATGTTTAACCTAGACATAAAAAGAAGAGAAAAAAGGAAACAATTTGTTTAAATGGTTACACTGTTAGCCTTCAAATCACTTACTATTTGTTTGGGTACAGTGTGAAACCACACTAAAGTCTACACTTATCTATTCAACAGTTCAGCACTTGCTGAGTACAATCTTTTCTTCCCCATATTCTCTCTCTTCTTCCCTCTACACTTTCATATTAAGTGATAATACTTCATGAAACCCAGTACAAGCTTTGTGAAGGGCTCAGAGAATCTCTGCCTGTTCCACAGGTGCTAGTTATAAAAACGCTACTCCAAAAAGACATTAGAATAATAATACAAAGAAAGATCAGCATTTTTAAGCAGATAGGGGTTTGTCATGGAGAGATTACTGGATTTCAAAATACTGCAAAATAAATTGTACCACTTCTCAACCTCCACCTCAACATTTCTGCAACAGTAGCTGATACAATAGAGGGAACTGCAATTTCCCCCGAAGATTTTAGCACTCTGTAAAATTAGTCATCTTCTTGTGCTTGTTGATTATGTCTGTTTTATTGGGTTTGCTTAATTAACACTATCCAGAAGAAACTTCAATAACGTAACTGTCCTTGCCCACTGGTTATGAGATATGCTTCATTTATTTTACAAGTATAGTTGGCAAGGTAAAGCAAGAATGGGTTTCTAATTAAGAACCAGGATCTGAAGAGACTAGCGTGAATAAAGGCAGACAGAATATGTTACCAGGGTCACACCTACCTGTGCTGCGGCAGTGGAAAGGAAGTATGTGGTTGTCACCATGCTGATGCACACACACACACTCCAGCTGGGGTAATGCAATGGCTAAAGCCCCATTAGCCCCCTTTCCAGCCTATTTTCTTTCCTCTATTCCACCTCCTTTCAATAAATCAAGCCTGGTATCAGCAGGGAAGCACAAAATTGTGACTCTTATCTAAAGTTAAAATGCTCTCTTGTTCAAAATCTATTGCTCACCTGAAGACCAAACCGCATGCTTTTTAGTTCAGCTGGTATTACTGGACAAACTGTTGGTACAGTCAGTGCTCTGAACCACATCCTTAGCCCAAAACGCTTTCTTTGCATACATGCCCTTTCAAACCTGACATTTTATGTGTTGATTTTAGCTGGTTTATAGTTACCTAAGTGATGAGGAGAGGAAGAAAACAACATGCACATACAGAAGGTCTGTTGATGGGTTCTCTCTTTTCTATTTTAAAGTTCAAAAGCATATATATTATACATCTTTGCAGCTCTCCAGGGTTTCTACCAGCTAAAGGACAGATTCTTCTGAACTGCTACTGCAGCTTCCAAAACTGTGACTCAGCAACCACACGTTCACACTTAGAATTTTGGCAAGTGGCTTTGTGCCAGATAAACTAATGATCTAAGAGCTTCCTAATATGCAGCAGGATGCTTTAATGACAGTTTGCCCATTACATATGTAAGGACAGACTATTTGCTGTAAACTCAGATAAACTTTGTTGGTTTTGCAGCACTGGCAGCATTCAGGATCTCCCAAACAACATAATGTTTGGGTTGTGGAAAGTCTATTCTGGCATGTCATCATTTATTAAGGAACCGCTTTTAAATTTCTCAGTTCAAGAAATTTATTTTCCAAATAACATTGCTGAGACCTTTACTTGCTGACTTTTCCTATAGTAAGAAGTTCTATTTATTATTTTTTTAACTTCTCAACATGAGTTTAGTGAATTCGAGAAGCTCAATTAAGACCTTTTATAGACCAACCAAATTATCTTGTATGAAGTTTTTAAAGAAATGAAAATTAGACCATGAGATATATTACTGGGTTGAAGTCCAGAATGCTCTTAGGTTTATAAGATGCATATAAAGGCATTTCAGGTTATTTAAGTTGCCATTATTTTGTATTATTAGGCATGGATACCTCCACATCTCCTACATTGATGTCTGAGGACACGTATCATCCAAATTATTTTCTTGCTCAATGCTCTTGCCATAGCCATTAAGGTGAGACAACTAGGAATGAAAAGAAACATCTCGAAATTTCACTGGATATGGAACTGTTCAGGGTCATACCACAGCTGATAAAACCCCACTTTTCTACAAAGTGAATAAAGGTGGAGTTAAGCCTACTGCAAGCAGCCATATGTGAAGTCAAGCTTCTGTGGTGATGATGAGGGACCACTACTGTCCCTGGACCTCATTTGCCTCTTTTCTTGTTCCACAAACTGCAATTCTTCATAGCATCAGGGAGTGGATTTTTCTTCACTCTCTGGCCAAGAGCATGTGCATGTATGACAGGTTCCATGACACCTTTGCTTGAGGTACCAGACCTGTGAAGTAGAAAAAAGCCAAACCAAAGAACTAGATTCCAAAGTTTCCTCTGCCAAGTTGGATGCTTCAGAAAATTGCTTCACCCTACAAATTTAATGAAAGGAGAGCCACCTGGAACTAACCAACAGGTAATACCTGGGAGAAGGGCATCCCTAGGGATCCTACCCATCACATGCCTTGCTCTGGGATGCCAGCAAGCACTCACAACTACTCACAGCTCACTTCAGCCTACCCTCTGCAACAACTCCTTCAAATCACTAGGCAGGGTTCATTCCTCCTTTCGAAAACATGCCCAGAAGAGAATACCTAGTGATTTGAAGAAAAACTGTCTCTTAAGTGAATGCTTTGATCTCTAGGGAAGAGATTAAGTTGAGCAATAGCACTTTCCACTGTGCAGAGGTTTTGTAGCTGAAATTCTGCTCTTTTGACATCAACGTATGTTTTGCCCTAGTCTTTACACTTTAACCTCTAATACAATGCTTTCTTGGAGAGTGGAGAAAAAATATGTCACAGAAGTTTGGGTCAGGACTGGCATTAGTCAAGCCAACACCTGAAACAGAGAAAAAATATGCTTGAAACCTAAACACTGCTTCTGTAATTTATGCAGTGACTGTTCTTATACAGGAAGAAAGAGGCCTTGGAGTCAGCCCAATATGCACAACTTCCACCTTTCCAGCTGAGTACTGTAGAAACTGTGCTCATTTTGTCTCTACAAACCATAAATCCTTACTTGTCTTCTCTAATTAGCTCTCAACTGACCGGATAAAAAGTGTCCGCAGCACTGAGCTGTTAGAAAGGGGTTATACCAAACATGAGTAAAACTGAAACAAAAGTAAAGGAAAACACTGTATGTTTATTTAAGTAAGACTTGATACTAAAAACATTGACCATGCTGCAAGGAACTGCTGAGTATTTCTCCGAAATAATATTTTCCTTGCATTGCCAATATTACATTAGCAAAATCCCAATAAAGAGAGCACTAAGGAGGACCCCAACAAAACGCTGTTCTCTTGGAGACAACAGTCGCATAACATCTTAGGACTTTTACATATTTTTTGTAACTGAAGGTAAATGAAATCAATCGCAACACAGACCTGCTAATCTGATAATAGGGCAGTTTTAACTGCCTCTGTTACTACATGCTATGCTGACTCACCACAACTAATACTTTTACTTTCCTTACTCCCCTAGGTGAATGGTTACTAGAATTTGTCCCTGCCATTGAGGAGTTACCAGACCTACAAAGAAAGGAATGGGATTAAAAGAAAGTTGAAGTGTTAGTTTTCAATTACATGTATTATTTGCATGTACCGAACTCAAAAAGTCATTATTTACTCTGGAGAGTTTTTAGACAGTTTTAACACAATCACACTCAGGAAAAAAAATATGCCTCATGCCAGCCTTTGGTGAAGTTTAAAGGCATGGTATACATTAGTTTGTCAGGAATACTGGAGTTACAGCCCTGAAAAATGTAAAGAAGGTCCACGTAAGCTGTTAGACATACAGTACTCGAGAAAAATGGACCATCAGCATGTCCAAAATAAATAGAAGATAATTATGCAATTATTTTGGAAACTGAGCATCAATTTCTGTGTTTATCACTTCTACATCACCTGTGTGTCTCCTGCTACCACCTCAATCCCTGAATGATGACAAGCCGCACTGAGTTCAAGAGCTGGATCATCACACAGTGACGTCTGAACTGATGACAACATGTACTTCATCATACATCAGGAAAAGGCCCTTGGTTTTGGTCCCCTCACCAAATAGAAAGCCTATTTACTCAAGTTCTGCAAAGGCTTGTTTGCATTGCTTTTTTGGGGAGAAGTTCTCAGGCACATCCCAAGTTAATCCCTAAATTTGAAGTTGGTGAACTCTTAGCAACTGCAAACAGTGATGACCAGTTGTCAGGTAGCATAACTGGATGAAATGAAATTACTTTTGATAGACAAACTGATGATCCTACCTCTCTGTCAACCTAAGCCCCTGTGTTTTCTGGGAGAGACCCTTTGCTCTGCTTGTTGTCAGCCAATCTAACAAATTTCAGCTCCAAAAGTAACAATTTTGGGGAAAAGATGCAATACCAAACATTCAACAGTGGCCCAAAAGGAAGTGTCCTTGTTATATACTTTATCACAATTTTAGAAACTTTATATGTCACCAATCCATATTAGAAATCTGACCTTTAAGTCCCTTTAATTTTAGGAAAGAAAATAAATTCCACAATTCCTGTAACTTTATTTCACATTTATTATTAAGTCATTATTTCACACTATTCATGGGCACATTTCAGAAGATGTCTTTGCATCTGCCCATTCTGCATGGATTCTGACTCTGCTGCTCAAGAAAAAAACCCCACAAGCTGTGTTTTTCTGTCAGCTGAGGAGGGGAAGGGAACAAACAGCATAATTAGGAAGAGTACAAAGTAGTTCAACTTTATTCTGTTTAGTCTTCTAAAAAAAGAGTTCTGCATAGGTGAAAATGAATTATGGTCACTCCTTCTGAGACAACTAAAAAACCTAATTAAATCAAAGCAAGGAATCCTGCTTGACTTTCCTGAATACTTTATGAACAGTATGTTCGTAATAGGGGTGCATGAGACATGAAGAAAGGTCTGGGGGGAAGCAGACTCTGGTGGCTTCTCAGAGGCCACAATCTGCTGATGTTTGCTTCAGAATATCAAACGCAAATAAATTTAGGAATATTCTAAAATGTCTACAAGAAAAGGCGCAATCACCCCCTTTACAGTGAAAACAAGTTAACTCTGGTACAGAATCAGTCAAGGTGATGACTGGTCATCAGACACATTTTATACTTCCCTGATGCAGGAAGTCACTCCGTCTCTTGCCAATGGCTACTGTTTTGCTGTATGTGGCTTAATTTTTTTTCCCCCATCTGTCTTTTTGCCTAAATTAAATCCACTGTCTTTGGCTCATTTCCTGCTCCCGCTCCCAGAAATTGCTCCACTTTGTTTTGGACCCTGAGTACAAGTTCTTTGAACTTATTTGGGGCTAGAACATTAGACAGTATTATTTCTTCATTTGCTGAAGCAGAAATAACTTCATTTTTATTATACTCAACTACCTCAGCTAAGTGTTTGTTGGAATGTAGTTCTGCCTTCCTGCTAATTATTGCTATGGCTTCTTGCCAGCCGTCACTTTGAGAAGTTAAATACTAGCTTCCAGATGAGCAGCAATGCTAAAGACAACAGAACATCATTCTAAATAAAATAGATGACAGCATGAAAGGAAAGCAAAAACCTTCCTGCTGGGACAGTTGCCTACAAGTCCTGGCTAAGCAACTCTCTCATGAAGACAATGTAGAGTTTTGTCAAAATAGGAGTTTGTCAGCATCTCAAAATCAGCACACAGGGCTCACTTGGTGGAAAACAGCAGAGATATCCTGCATTACCTGTAGACCTCTAGGAGTGGGACAGGCTATGTAGCCAGAAGGTGTCTGCGACAAAGCGACAAGTAGAGGATAAAGCAAGGCTGAAAACACAGCGATACAAAATCATAGAGTATTTCAGGTTGGAAGTGACCTCAGGACGTCATCTACTCCAACCTCCTGCTTAAAGCAGTGTCAATCATTCTCACCACACTACTCGGGGATTTGTTCAGTCAGCTTTTGAATATCTCAAAGGATGGAGACTCACAACCTCTCAGGGCAACCTGTGCCAGGGCTTGACTGTCCTCATGAAGAAAAGGCTTTTCCTTACCTCAAGCCCAAATCCGCCCTGTTCTAATTCATGACCACAGTCTCTTGTCCTCCTGCTGTGCGACTCTGTAAAGAGCCTGGCTCCATCTTCTCAGTAACACCTTACAGGTATAGGAAGGCTGGTCTTAGGTCCCCCCAAAGTCTTTTCCAAGCTAAACAAACCCCCAGTCCCTCAGCCTCTCCTCACAGGGCAAATGTTCTTTCCCTGACCATCTTGATGGTCTCCTGTTCCACTTTATCAACATCCTTTTGGTAGGACAGGAGCAAAACTGAACAGACTTCCCTACCGGTCTGATGAGAGCAGCCCAGTATGTCATTACGCCTTCCTTAGTGAGTAATGTTTAGCTTGTTGCAGGCAATGCAGAAAGCGGGATACACAGGTCACAGTTACCAAGAGTTTTCAGGCTGAGCAGCTCACTCTGACAGGGGTGCAAAAGCTTGGGAACTATCAACTGATCCAGCAGGACCTGGTATTCTGAGAGCCTCCATCTTTTGTAAACTGGGCATGGTGACAGATTTCCAGTTCAGCTGTGAGACATGTAGAGCAGACCATGTGGTAATCCAAATCAGGCATCAAAAGTCAGCTTTTTTATTCAGAATAGGGCTGGCACTGAGTCTGGTTTCCAGATGGCTTTCTGTTGTGTGTTTCTGTTGCTTAGAGGAACACAGCAAAATCAGAAGGGAAAATCCTTCCCCACAAAGAAGCAAGAAATCAGGGAAAGAGAAGTAAAAACACAAAGAATCAGGCAATAAGCAGTAAGTTAAGTCACTTCCCACGTCACAGTTTTCTCAAATAAGGAACCAGCTGTGGAAGCTCTCACTTCTATGCCAAGCAATTCAGTGTTTCACCCTCCTGTCTGTAGTACCTTTGGCTGGCATTTTCCAGTATTATTTATACAGTCAGATGCAAAGCAGCCAATTAACATGCTTGTTATTTATTAACAAACATGGTCTTTGAAAGGACAGATGCTCTTGTTTACCATACCCTTAGATTTCAGTCTCCACATCAGTGTTTGTGCTCAATACCATACAAAGTCTGACTTCTTTTGTTCTTTATCTGCTTTTGTTACTTAATTTTTCAAACTGCTTGATGCCTGTATCAGGGTCTGGTTTAGTTGTTTCCATCTTTGGAAATGTTCCTTACAGTTCATTGATCTCACATTCATTAATGAATATCATTAAAAGTCAATGAGAAAACTCAGTTTAAGAATTTGACCCCTGGAGTAACTCTGGCTTCTAAAAGACTCCCAGCACAGCTGAAGGTCACACACTTAATGCAGTGGGGACATGACAAAGTTGACTTAAAGGACTGCTAACTACACTTACCTTTAGCTATTTGACTATGTTCCATTTATTTATTGTACTAGAGCGCACCTATTACCTAGCAAAAGACAACTCAAATACAATAGGGGACAATGTCAAATCAATAAACTGAAGTGCAATAGACAAGCAAATGCCACTTTAACTCCAAGTTGTAGCACTATACACCATTGTACTGCATAGCGCCCGTACACAGGAGCACTCAATCAAGTGTAATTTTTGTAGTCGCATGCTTAAAACCACATATTTAAGCACTCTATACAACTGGGGCCATAACTGCTTGTTTTATCTCATCTCCTAATTTAATCTTTCAAAATAGCAGTTGCAGACTTAAGAGAGACCACCAGGACACAACAGGTCGAAATATTCAACTTTCTAGTCTTAACTCCAAAGAGTACTGAGTATTGTTGACTTCTACAGATATCGGGGAGAGCTGAAATTATTTACCAACTTAAAGGATCAAGTGCTATTAAAATAGAAGGAATGTGCAAGACTTCACCAGAAAGCTTTCTTTCATCAGGGAAATTTTCTTTTCTGACAGTAGACCTCTCCCTGGCATCCGATCTCCTGTAACAGCCTGATACACTGAGGCACATTCCTGTAGGTATGTTGTGGTGCCATGGCCTTGAGTCTAGGCCCTCTGAGGAGAACAACAAAGCAAAAAGAGAGCAAGTCATCAAAACCAGGATCCCCTCTGCTGCTCCTACCATCTTCCCTAATGCAACCATAGGGGGTGAGCCTGGAGCTCCTTGCTGCTGCTGAGAAGCAGTAGCTGGGACAGAGGAACAGGAAGGCACATTACCCTCTAACTCCACTGGTCCTTCAGCACTTGTCTCTTGACCTTGAACTCATGTTATAGTTTCCTCACTTCTTACCAACTTTTCTCTTTTCTTTCCATCTTACTGGTGCACAATTCAAGCTAAGAAGCTTTGTGGGCTTATTACTTTTCAAGTCAACTGCAACTTACTTGGCCTGAAGCAGAAACACAGGAATCTACAGGCTGTGGTAGCCAAAAGGTCAAACTACCTTTGTACAGACAAAAGCAGTGTATGGACAAAGCGGCCGATTAACCTGTGCCCCTAACCCCACACAAGCTGATGAACGGGTATAACATTACTGCCAGCTGCACTGTAAAAAAAAAGGCAAATGTGTGGTTGCAGTGTTAGGACCCAAGAAAAACAAAGGGTGAGGAGCAAGCGGCATTTTGAAGGGCAATTTGATTTTAATCAAAAGTCAGAAATTTGTCAAGGGCAGAGAAAGCATTTTGGGCTTGGCACTGTCCACAGTACAGCCACACAGATGCCAGTATGGCAGTAAACCACCTTTTTTCACATGCCCTAGCACAAGGTGGACACAAGCAGAGCCACACGGACAACAGCAGAGCACCAACTGGGCAAATCTGCTAGTCTGAGACACAGAAAGAGCCACAGACCCAAAGGGGGCTGGGGAGGGATGGTGGTCAAAAGGATTTAGTCACTCCTTTTATACCATAGAGAAAATCCTGCCTGTTTATCACACAGAAAAGCAGAGGAGAGAGAAATCTCCCCCAAACACCAGTATGCAATTTTCAGTGTCTTGCAGTCACAAGTCAGCAAATTCACACAGATGGACCTAGGTCTGAGTGAGGTCACAGCTTATTTCCGTGCAGGTTATCACACTGTGCATGGGATTTTTTAAGCACAGTTATAGTCTCTGACATCCTATCTAAAAGAGTGGTCACCATAGTAACGCCTGAATCACATGGCACTGCACACCTGATCCCAATCAATCCTGAAAACATCTTTTTAAAGAAAAAGATTCCTGGAAAACTGCAGATGGAGGTTTCTTGCTGAGATTAAGATGCTGTCTTATAACAAAAATGGAAAAATTACCTTATAATCTTCTCATGTGACTCTCCCTCCATACAATCCCATTCTCTTTCAGCTTACAAAAGAGATAGAAAATAAAAAAGGCAATGGGTTTGTGCTGAAAAGAGTGACAAACAACAAAGTACAGCTGGCATGGAAGTGATACCTTGCATTTGTCTCCCAGAGCATTAACTGTGACTTCTGAGAGTACAGCCATGCTCTGGCTGCTGAAACAAGACATAAATACGCCCACCAACATACTCCCAGGACACCAGATTTCCCCGCAAATGTTAAGAACCAGAAATCTCACCAGCTTCTTTCTGCCTTTTTGCTTTCCCAGTCTGCAATTCAATTTAGTTGGTTAGAGTTGTGTGTGGGTAAAAGAAAAGCATGTTTAAAGAAATGGTATCTGCATTTAGCTTGGCACCATGGCTTTCTGAAGTGCTTTCTGACACCAGCCCTCCAGACACATCCAGTAGTCAAAAAGCTGATAAAGTTGCTGGTGTCTCTGGGGTTTTTGGTGGGCTGCTTCTGGGTTTTTTACAGCTCAGCTATCCCTAGCAGCCTTTGGGCCATCTGTGCTGTGCCTGCTCCTCTGTTCCAACAGCCTGCTGCCTCTTGTTATCCCAGCAAGGACACTGCTACAGGTTGATGAAAATAATCCCAGCAAATAATTCATGCATGAAGTTCAACCAACCTCCAGCAGTATTTCCAAGACAGTTGTGATATTTCCTGTTGATTCTATCCATTATCTTCTGTTTGATCTATCTATTATCACTACTTTCATTATCTGAAAGCCTACTACTTCTTCTTTGGAAAAGACTGGTTTTGTTCAGATGGCTTCCATCTCCACCATCTTCCATCTCATCTATATTTTATTTTTCAAATAAGTCACAGCTATAATCATTTATTCTGACAGTGTGTCTCCTTTATTCGATGTGATTTCAGAACAGGAGAACCACTGAATTTTTAAATGCCATTGACTGACAAAAGTTGGATATCCAAATGCCATAATAATGCTAATAAATTTGCTTAGAAATTCTTCTGGCATCCTGGAAATGGGTGTAAAAACAACAGGAATAGATACCGTATGAGTCCAAGGAGGTAATAAGTATTCCTTTACTAGACTTACTGAAGTCACTAGAACTTGCCCTCCTTTGCCATTGCTGACCCACCAGAACAGATTATGTGCACATGAACTCCTACCACAGGTTTTTTCAGCTCATCTGCATGACTGTACACTAAAACTGGCTAGGAAAATGCTCCCATAACACATTCCCAGAGAGATGGTCATATCCAGGACCAACTAACTACTTAAATCATTAGATGACCACTTAGAAAAAAGCTGTAACTATTGCTGTTCAGGAAAAGTTCCATCAAGATTCTTGTAATAAAGTGCAGTAATTGGGTGGTTATTTATATATATATATATATATATATATAAAAATCACTTCACATGCATCACAACTGAAATGTCAAATCATACTTGTTTTGCTTAGATAGGAAAAAATTCCCCTAATTCTAGTATAATATTGGCCTCTATCCTACGCAAGTGTTCCAAAAGCAAACCGAGCAGAGATAGAACTAAGATGCATGTTGCATTGGAGCTAGAAAAATAATGGGAACTGATGATATATAAACATTTTATGGCAGTTGTTTTCTGCCCTCAATATGTTGTCATCCAATACGGATACCTCCTAGCAGCTGTGCAAGGCATTTGTATTGCCTGTTGTGCTTCAGAAGTCAGTGCTAGTGGCCATGGAGTCCTATTACACATAAGGAAGTTGGGCTTTAAATCTGCTTTCATAGTGTGGAAGTTACCTTTATGCAGCTGTGGTTCTGACGCGCGTCTCACAGTAAATGGCATTATCGTTTGACAGGGCAACAGACCCCAATGACAGAAATGCAACGTTCCAAAATCAAAATGAAGAAAGCAGTAACACTTTATTGTGTTTATAGCTATGCCAGTGCCCAGTTACAGTTTTCAAACCACACGGGAATCACTAACAGAAGAGATCCATTGATTTTGGCAAGAATCAGAGACCATACTTAACTACGTCCGGTATCTTTTGCAAAGATAAGTAGCAAAGGAAGATCAGGAAAGTGCAAATGAGTTGTTACAGCAATTGAGAAAGCTGCCTCTTGCCTCCTGTGCTGTATCAGCCTTTAGGAAAGAACTCAAAATCTGCCCTTCCCAAATCCTTGAGTTTAGAGACAACAATGTAATCCATGCAGTGAAACACAAAACCAGTCTACCCCTGCCCTGAAACAGCTTTGTCATAAATAACTAATTAACCATGCAGTTCAGGAAAAACCCAGCCAAGGAACAGAGCCACCGGAAAATAATCATTCATTTGTTTTCCATATCTATTTATAAATTAGGTGTAACAAAAAAAAAGCCATGAGGGTCAACAACTTCATGAATATTTTCATTACCTTCTCTAGCAGATCTTCACGTGCTTTTGCTGACAGTAAGATCACAAATCTTTCCCCCTTATGCAGCTGACTCATCAATGCTGTAGAAGCTGTCAGTACTGCAAGTTTTGAAATGTATGCTGAACTGATGCTTTCTGTTAAGGCTGCCTTCATTTACTACTGTCCTTGTGTGTATGAACTTCAAATATCCAATACTGGACGTGGCAGGTGCCATTTAGGCTGGGTTGGTTTTTTTAGTGCTCCCTTAGGAATACAATCTTATGTAAGCACATCTACACTGTGACTGTTTTTTATCCTCTGATGCTGTACAGTATAAATAAATAATAAATAGCTTGCTAAAGTTATTTATACAAGTGCAAACACAAGTTCACTAGATTTGATAATATATTTTCCTTTTGTACTAGTGTAAAATAGTAGTCAAATAAATTCATGATAAAAATTTGATCCATAAAAAGCAAACAGAATCAGAACAGCAGAACTAGCAAGCAGAACAAGTCAGCAAGTTTGCTGTCTGAGTTCCCCTTTCAGATTCAGACTTCCAGCCCTGGCACCTATAGTAAACATTTTCTTGCCCTAGTCCAGTTTTAATTTCTGAGTCTCAGTACTACCTCCTAGAAGCATTTGACAGCTGTTTTCCCCTCCTCTTTCTGTGTCTTGTAGAAGAGCAAAAAGCAAAGATAAAGCCTGAAGTCTCTGACAGTCTTCATACTGTGATTGATGAGGCTGATGCTCTACTAAGTTTAAACTTGAAAGCATCAAAACCAACACCCCTCTGAAGCAGTGAGGAAGAAGGCCACCGATTCAGCCCATTGCTGTCAGTAGCACAGTCTGAAGTTGCTTGAATAAGCTCAAAAATATTTGAAGACAGAGGCCTGACTCCCAAGACAGTATTTATGGTATTCATTTACCTGCAATATGGACTGAACAACCACTAGTTTCTATCTGTGAAACGTAAAAGAAATTGCTACCTTCTGCAGCTCAGCACTCCACTCCTCCAGCGGCACCAGGAATGGATTTCAGGCACCCATCCCCAGCGAGAGCCACCTCCCCAGCAATCAGGAGAGGGGCAAGTCTCCTGAGAGGACGCTCTGTGTCCCTGTACAAAGCTCCCTTTGTTCCCCCAAGACTCCAGCTAAGGGTTCTTACCCTCACTTGTGGTCATTCCCCACCTGTGAAACACACAAACAGGAGCACTCTGCAGAAGCCTCTAGCTAGCTGGCTGGTGAAGCGAGGGGGATGTCCAGCCCACCCTGGGGTGGGGGCATCCCTTATAGGGCCTGAGTCTTTAGAACTTCAGTGCACAGAGTTTAGGAGTCTACCTCCCCACCCCATCCTCACTTCTGTCTTTTCTCAAATAATTTGACCTATTTGGAGTAAAATGAAACTTGGGGGGGGGGTGGTGGTGGTGGTGTGTTTGATCTTTACCAAGAGCTGTTAAATCACAAATACTTGTGAGTATGGCCTTAAGGACCCAGACGTTTGATTTTATGCATCACAGAAAGTCATGGCAAATACCAGTGAACTCTCCAGACGCTCACCTGCCACTGTTTTCCCAAGGTAGCCATGCCTTTCCCAATCATTCTCAAGATAAAAACGTAAAAGCCAACGGACATGCCAACAGAGAAGGAAGAAATGGCACCTTAGAGCTATTCTTGATTTTTGTTCACGTTCTGTTTCCAGTGAAGGCATAACCGCTCCTAACTCCCACTTGTTTTGGAACGAGGGGTGGAGGCACCTCCAAACCTATGTCCCAAGTGCATCTGCTCTTTGTCCATACCACGGGCTGCAGAAAAATAACCCAGAGGAGACAGCTCTGGCCCATCACACATGGAAAGGGGCAGCCTACAGACACTGCTAAAGAAGTGCTTTTTATACATGGAGGCCCTCACAGTTAGGCTCTTGACATACTTAACCAGTTGGCTCCTTCTGCCTTCAGGTGAGTTTGCATCTGTGTTAGGAGCAGCCTCCAAAGTGTTGAGCTCTACTGAAAGGCATTTCAGGCCAACTATTGAAATGCACAGGCTTACTGGCTGAGTACAGCTCTATTGCAGGAGAGGGACCAGAACTTCAGTCTACCGAGAAACCATTCTCCTTAGGCTTCCTACCAATTCCTGTGACTGCAAGTACAGCATCACTTTGACTGTAAGGGACTGACTTACTCTTTCTTCTGAATTTTATAGGACATCTTTAAGGTGCACACAGAGCACCTTCAGAGATTCCCCTGTCCTTTCTGTGAGAGGTTTACACATGGTCTCTCCAATGAAAAAATCCTTTCTCACAATTTCTCCTGGGTGCAGTATAATTATACTGACCCGAGTGATTGTTCCCCACTTCAGTGTGGTGCCTATGGAGTCCTTGGAGACTTTGAAGCAAAAAAGGTGTCTATATTAAAGAAAGATAGATATTAAGTTAATTTGGATTGAATACTTGATCCGATTTGTGCTGGTCAGGGGGAGCATTTACAGGATTTTAGATGCAGGACAGCTCAAAGAGGGGGATTTTGTATAAACTCGGAATAGCAGTGAGGAATTCTACCTTCTGTGAAGTATCTTTGAACCCTGAAAGGATGCACAATGACTTAATCCTCCTCATACAGCCTATGCTGAACATGAAGGATATTGGCAGGCACGATTTCCATATTGTAAACTCCTATTTGAGAAGTTTATCTTTCAAAAATGGATGGAGTTTATACATTTGCACATTTTTACCATTTCCAGGCACAGAGATAGGTGGGCTCTACATCTGAACAGATAAGGGAGGACAATTTAATTTCTGATCTCATGCTGTCAACTAGCTACACAACTTGTGTCATGAGCATTACCTGAAGTGAAGTATGTTTAAAAATGACATTTCATGACTTCTTTTATCAAGTTTAAAAGAATGTCTATAGCTGATCAGTAGATTATCTTATGCTTAAGCCACATCTACTTACAGTTGTAGCTCTTTACCAGTAACTTGTGTAAGCAAAAGCATTCTACTACTTTCAAAAGAAATTTCACAGATGCAGAGAAAAAAACATTTTCCATATCCAGTGTTATTAATACTTATTGATAAGCATCTCAAACTCAAAATCTGTTGTAAACATTCAGGAACGAGCACCACAAAGCAGCTTGTTTTCAGCAAAAGAAAAACAATTTTTCAAAAACAAGTCCATCTACATTATGAGGCTTAATTAAGCATTTTTTCCTAAACAGTCCTGGCTGTAAGTGTCTACTGAATTACTTACTGATTTGCAGAACTGCTGAATATCTGCACTTCTCCTATGGGATCTCTAAGAACTTAAGTTAAAAGATACAGTGTAAAAACAATCTATTTTAATTAGGCTTTAGTTTTAATTACACAAGTTCACATGTTTTGTTAACATGTATTTTCTTTGGATCTTGAAATACGACATTAAGAAGCTCTGCTTTCCTTCTCAATAGGATCTTAAAAATCACCAGGACTGTTTCTGTTTCTTCCAGAGCTGTTACTAGTTCTTGTTTCATTCTTTTCTTCTGGGACATCTCAATGTATACCTTCTGAAAACAAGAGCAGGTAGGTGATCTGAAGGTTGTTCACTACCCTTCAGATAATGAGAAACATTATTTCTATGAGCAACGTCCCTGCCTTCAAAACTGCTTACTCTGCAAAGCACTGGCAAGACCCCTGTATACCTGAAGTGGACAGGAAAGCAATGGATACAGCTGGGGTAGGTATAAAGAGACAATTACACCAGCTAGCAATGAAAGGTAGCAGTGACACCCAAAAGAAAGCTGAATTACAGCAGCAGTCAGGCTTAGCTTTGAGAAGACTGGCTATCATTCTGGATGTCCTGTCCCCTGGATAAGATCTCTGTCAGAAGCCAACACTGCAAATTCCCACACCACAGATTTATGGGTTGCTTTACATGACACGTGATCTTGGCATTTCAAATGTCCTCAGAATCAACAGGCAACAAATACCAATTGTTTCCAAGACAGAACTTGCCTGATGTCATGCAGGTGGCTTCAGGAAACAATTTCTGGCTCTCTGTGACAAATCTATCCTGGATCTGAAAACCGGGTTCAATCTAAAGAGATGATTGAGAGGTCCAGGAGGTAATTAATAACATTGAGAAGGTCATTTAAAAAAAATACAGAAGAAAGCAAAATCTATTAACAGCTATTAAACACAAAGATCCTGTATCTGGCTCAAGTAACCCATGAGCTAGCTGCTGAGCACTGGACACATGGAGAATACACAAGGGGAAGTACTTTCATCTGCTCATAGTGTTTTTCCTAGGCACTTATTTTTGACCTTTCTCAGCAGCAAGGCACTATGCAGTAGATAGCCATTTGATCTGAAGGAGTTCGACTGTTCTTATGCTCTGGAGGAGAATACAAAAATAAAGATAATAAAAATACCCACCCACTCCCAAATTAAATCCTTATTATGTCAGCTCAAAGCAAATGGAAAACTTCCCTCCCATACCAAAGAGCAGGGCAAATAATTTAGTCAACAGTGATTTAAGAAAACCGATCCCTTTCTGACACCCAAGCAGTGGAACAGCACAGCACAGCATACCAAGATTTCTAATCCAGTGTTTGCTGCCCAGTGCTGTGGCAGGGCAGAACATCAAGTTTCTAATGAAGAAGACCACAAAACCACTCGGTTTTGATTTCCACCTCCAGAAGCTTCTGTGTGAGACCACTTCCAACTAGCACCACAGCAATCCCCTGCAGAGGGGAAGGACTAGTTCCTCCTACGGCAAGAAGTCAAACAAGTCTGCTGATTTTGGAGAGGTAGAAAGCAGAATCTAAAAGTGGAAAATTACAAGGGTATTTTGGGCTAATAAGACATTACAGCTTTCCGATGAAAATGGGAAAGGATCCCATTAACTGTTCATTCAGCTCAGGGTTGTTTTTTTTTTTTTATTTCAAAGAAGCATTAGACAATGAAAAAGCACTCTGAAGATTGAAAGAGCTCAATCAGAAAAGAACATAATATCAATTTTGTCTTCCTGTTGAAACCGTCTGACCCTTCCACTTGCACTGAACTCTGCTTGAATGGTAAAATGGGAGGTTTCACAGCACACAGACATGAACACACAAGTTTTTGCATATTGATCATCCCCGAAGCCCAGCAACTCTCCACTGGTGGCTGCAGAGGCAGCCCTGCAGGGCAACAGGAGCAATCAATCCCTGAAGCAGTGCTCTTTAAAGCAAGGTGATGCTGAGGAAATCTAAAAGTCAAATGCCCCAAAGAATCAACACCTGCTCTCCTGTCTACAGAGACATCCCTGACATCGGGCAGTCAGGAGATGACAATTTATCTGCTGTATCTGCCATAAATAAAGCCATCAGCATAGATGTGAGAGCTGAAGTCAGCAGTTCCAAAACAAAATCCCTCTTTAAATTCTATGATTAGAAGACAGAGGGTGTCAGAAGCTCAGACACACCCGAGCTGCAGCTTGAGGTCACTTGCCAATGTTCAGCTGAAGCAATCTGCCAGCACACCAGGGCTTGCCAAAAGTTAAATGGCATTTGGAGGTGAGGGGAAGGCAGTCCCAGGGAAGACTGAATCATAATCTGATCCCTGCAGAGATGGAGAGGGACAGTAGAAATGGAAAAGCATTTTCTTCAGTTTTTGTTCTTGCACTGTGCAGGGCAAACACAGCCAAAGCCTAAGGGAACCCCTCAAGGTTAGAACTGCACTCTTAGCTGTCCCGGGAACAGCACCTCTGCAAAGAGCAGGGGAGGGAAAGCAGGAATCATTAAACCCCAGCCTTAATCTCTGCATACTCCATTATACCTTCATCCATCAAATGGGATTTTTACAGTTGCTTTGCAAGCCCCCCTGCAAGACTCCTTGGAGCTATCAGGAGGGGAATGCAATTTTACACATCATGAAAACACAGTATTTATATTTGCAGGTAGCAAATAACAAAAACAGGAAAAAAAAGATATATAACTGGTGTCAATGGCATAAGGATGATAAGCCTGAAGAGAAGAAAGCGTGTTTGAAAACTGCTGTCATATGTCCAGATTCACTGCTGAATCCACCATTCATCTTCCCCTCCCCAATTTCATGTCACTTTGTCATCGCATCTTCTCCTCCCTTTCCCCTCAACCAAAACTGTTCTGCACAAGAACTACTACTTTGTTAGAACAAGGGTCTCCATCACACAGGCTCCATAGTCGCCTTTGCTAATATTTCTCTTTCAACCTAACAGGCTGTGACTGACTGCATGTTATTCTACATCTGGTATCACTGAGATCAAACCTGAAATAAAACAACGGAAGGAAGCCTTGGCACACTGTGTACCCAAGGATATCACACTGATGATAACTGAAGGTCACCTCTGGATTCAGTGTGCTGTGAAACCAAACCCCAGGCAATCTGGTGGCGTTCTTGCTCTTCTCTCTGCTATGTATACCACCTAAATCACGGGAGACAGCTTTAGCAGCCTGAAAGTGAACATAATTCTGATGTTACTTCACCAGGTCCATTACCCCTGGTCCATCTTTCTCTCAGGGATGCACAGCAGCAGCATTCTCTCTGTTCATTCCAATAATGAAATCTTCCCTTTACTCATATTAAGTAAAAGGACAAATGCACTGGCTTATTCTTATCACAGTTCAGATGTCAATATCTACACAAGGATATGTTTGGGCCACACATCAATCAACAATGGAGCTTTACGGTGACAAACAGGCAGATCTACAGATTTTTTAATTGCCCTTGGTATGGGGGACATCACCAAAGAAAAAACAGAGCCAGCGCACCACTGTGCTGCAGAGAACCATCTGACAGGCCAATGCAGCCAGGCACAATTTATAACAGATATTCTGAATTATATCAGAAGCCAAATTCACCCTCATTTACGCTAAAGCTCAACAAGGCAGACAGGCACCAATACAAGACTCTACCCTTCAAGTCCTGAGTGGTCCATTACCTAGGCATTAATGAGCTGTGGGTCTAAGCTGGCTAAAAGTACCTCTTGAGGCAGGAAGCTGTTCTTGAAAAAGCTGCCAAATTCTCCTAAGGATGCAATGCTTCCAAAGAAATGCATAAAATCCCAACAGAAATAGAATAGGGTAGGATACATCTCAGAGAAATTAAGAGACGCATAGCATAGACCTCAAGATTTCATGTATTTAGCCAAGTTTCTTTCAGAGTTTTATTCAACATCAGAAAAATATTGATGCATACCAATTCAAGCATGCCTATTGCCAGTAAAGGATGTCCAAGCTCTACAGCCAACTTCTTATACAGTACTCTTGAGTTTTCTCACTATTTTTCCTTAGTAATTTTTTGCTTCTCCAAGACTCCTCAGGGCAGCATGAAGGAGACAGCAAGTATTTAGCAGCAGTATCATGTCTTCAGAAGCACAAAAGCTACCCTGCCACAAATACCATTGGTCAGTGGTTTGTGCCTGACACTCAAGCTCCTCCTACCACGCATTCTTTTTAGGATGCATCAGTCAGCCAGTCCTACACTGTCCTCTCAGTTTTCATGCTTGCCAAGTTCCTGAGCTAATATGTGATTCTTTAACAGATGTGCATTTTGAACACAGCTGGGAGCTGACTGTCAAAACACTCAATATATATATGAAAACTGTATCTGTATGAAGAAAAGGGGAGCAACATCTACAAATGAACTGCTCTCCTGGAACTGTGGTCTTTCAGCTACAGAATTGGATGATGAAAAATGGGTACCAGATACCAAGAAATGTCACAGACAAAATAACATCATCAAAACAGAATGAGCTGCAAGTTCACACTAAGTTCTTTATCAGCGCAAGTGGCAATTTTCTCTGAAGCTGTAAACGACTATAAAAAGAAAAATCGAAGTCAGGATATACCAATAGCCTTTCTGAGATTTCATGCAGTAAAAAAATATGCTGAACCTACATATCCAGGGAAGCTGTATTTAGTAGAGTGTGGTTTCAAGTTGCTTGCTGTGACCTGAAATAGTTCAATGGACCTGGAGTAGTTCAGTGGCTGTAGAGAAAAAGAAATTGAGTGAAACAACAGTGCCTGGTCGGTGTGATGGCAGAACACTTGTGTTGTGCAGCATGCTTTACATATGTACCAAATAAATGTTTCTGGGATCATAAACTTTCTCACAATCAATTTCCATCACCACCTGCTGGGCACAACTGAACGCAGAGTACCTCACTCATTTGCCTCATTAAAAGAACATAAACTCCTCAGTCTTTCAAGAAACTTCCCTGGTGACACAGTTGTCTGTTCTGCATTTTGAAGGCTTCATCTCATAACTCAGAAGGTAACATTTCCCCATTTTAGAGAGAACAAGCTGGAGATCTGTAAGAAAACCTGCCCCTGCCTCACAGATCCCCAGGTGAAGGATGGTCTCCAGCCACAGGGGAACACTTCCAATGCAGGGTGCCCCATAACCAGCTGGCAGGAGCCTCACCACGAAACCACAGTGTGGAGGGATCTGGGGGTTGCCACAGCCTAGACCCTGGCACAGATCAGCTCTGACAGCCAGATGTGGCTCATCAGCAGGCTGGAGAAAAGGCTGAAGAACTGCGCAGCAGTTTGGGCCACAAATGGCCACAAATCCACCAATCTTAGGTGGGGGCATGAGGCTGAAGCCAACAGTATGAACATTTAATGCATGCAATATGACAAGCAGCAGACCAATAGCTGCAGACCTTTCTCTCCTTCCCCATGTCCCACACTCTTGGATGTGGAGAAGGAGGTACTTGCTGCGCCGCTGGGAGGTACCGCTACACCGCACATCAGCACCCGGGCTTTGCCCAACCTCATTCAGGATTCATTGGATAGCTCCCCGCACTATTCAATCCCAGAGAAACAAACCCAAATAAAAGATCGGGGTTGCAAGGTAAAAATGCCTTTTCAACATCAAGTTGTGAAAGATAAGAAAGGTTTAAATGAATTTCTGAATTAGAAATTATCAATTTGGTGGTGTAATAGAAAAGCTCTTTTGATCTGTTTGGGTTTTTGTTTGTTGTTTTGGGGTGGTTTTTTTAATCTGAACCAACCATCAATCTAAAGCTCCGTACAATTCCTGCATTACCTGAGTAGGCACTGCTGGTTCAAAGCAAGGATTAGTAACAAATCTGTGCCACCCTAGAGTTGTTAAAACAGCAAGTTAGTGGATGGAAAAAGGGCAGATGTGCATCTGATAACTAAAACGACCTTTCCTACAGATTTCCAGGTTTGATTATCGGTATCTTTTTTGGTTATACAGATCCACTGGTACACTGTAACACCACAGCTCTTCCTAAATAGCGGAGATGAGAATAGAATAAGTCCTTACCACCAAAACAGAAGCCACCTCACACACTGCAATTCAGTACTGCATATACAGTACATAATAGTGCAACACCACCGGCACAATTTTATTCTTCTGAACAGTCAAGATACTTTAATAAAACCTGTGAAACCCAAGCACCAGTACCAGTTCTAGCATTACATTGTTGAGTATGGAGCAATCTTTCTGTGGGAAATTTATGACCAGAGGAAATGTACTAGCCTTGGTATTTTTATTGTATCCATTCATTTTTTAACGGAGGAGGGGGAGATCCAAGATTTCAAATGCTATTCAAAGTGCCCTCTGCCTTGAAGAAGGAAAGTAACCTGCACCGGAATGCCTGCTGCAGCTCCCAAAACATGAGATAACTGTACCCAGGTACAACTGCTGTTGCCAAGTCATTTAGTCAGCCACCCTTCTCCTCAATGGACTGGAAGTATTCACCAGGTCTCAGTAAATTCATCCTGCCCAGTTTGGTTGTAACACCAAACCATCCCGATCTCTTACCTCACTTTCTGCCATTGATGCCCATTGCCAAAGTCACAGCGCACAGCCCCAGGGCCAAACGGCACACAGCAGGGGATCCTCAAGCCCTTTCCACGTGCCTCAGACCTTGCCCCCCAAGCCACCCGCTGGCCTGTCACCCTAGCGCTGCCCCCTCCCACCGGCGGCTGCCCTTCCCAAGACGTTCAAGTGAACATCCTGCAAACCCAGCACCCCAGACGAGAAGTACAGACAGTTCATGAGCTATTTTTCAGCAATTTATCACCAAATGCAGCATGATCTGAGAAAAAAAAAATAAAATAACTGCTATTTTCGTTCCTCTGATTTAGAAAATGAGAGTCCAATTTTCTCCAGAAAACAGATGCTACAGAATTAGTGGTGGCTTTCTCCTTGTATTTTGTTCACGGTTTAAACATTCAAACTGGAGTCTCAGTAAGTGTTTGTTGAATGTTTAGCACAGTTAATCTCTGTTTTTATTTAGAGAAGTATCATTTCAAGATGTCAGAGTTCACCAACAAATGCTAAGCACCATGTTCATGCAGCATGGCATTTCTCCTAGGATCTATACAACTACTGAGCTGTAACTGGAAACGCCTTTTTCTCCTGAGTGGCAGCTTTTACACTGAAATATAATTAACAATATAACACATCGCTGCAGCTCCTCTGCAGCTACCATTTGCAAACAAACTGGTGCTAATCTCTGTCAGATCCCAGCATTGCTTTCTCCTCAGCTTCCCTTCCTCCTCACCTTCCTCCCTCCCTAAATTCAGAGACAGAAATCTACAGGAAAATGTGTGAACACACTTTCTGAAGAGATGTAAAATGGAGAACAGTGTCTGCTATGTTCCTGACTCAAAATAAGCCTATGTGCCTTTTATGCAGTCCATATGCTTATTTTCTTAACAATTTTTGAAACTCCCATACCGATACCAGACATGACCATGCCATAATATTTTTTTCCTCAGCTTCAGGGTTTTTTCCCCCTGAGGATTCACTCCTCTGAACAAACCCAGAACAGCTCCAGCCCCTCCTAATTTAGGTACTGGCTGTGCTGCTGCTGTGCAAGCACAGCTCCAACACCACCAAGCTGTTTTTAGCTCTCACGCTGCCCGAGGCTGAGCATCTTCCCCCTCAACACATCCCATTTAGTGATGAGCCATCTATCCTCATGCTCTTGAACTCTGTACTCCCTCTTATGAGAGCAAGCCTTAAGAAGGCCTCCATCAAAAGAGCATATCTCTACATAGGCTCCTACCATGGTCTTTGCCCCAAAACATAGGATAGGTCAACATGGACACTGGAAAAACAGGACTAGGTCTTATCCTGCACATACTTTGTTCAGCTGTCTAGACCGGCTCATTGTCTGCTGGAGCAGCTCAGAGGAGTGGAGCCAGAACATCCTGCCAGCTCCTGGTAAGACATCCGAGCAAATATCCCCATTTTGGGAAAAGTTTCATTTCAAATGATAATCACGTCTCACCTTTGACGGGCTCCTGCTTTACTAAGCCTAAACTGCTGGACCACCTCACTTGTCACAGACACAACTAAGCCATCTGCTGCCATCTATACATCAAATGTGGCTCCCGTCAGATGGCAGCTTGGGCTGTCAGCCTCACTTTTCTTCCTCTATGAAATACTGACATTGGAAAGTCTTAACAAGGAAACTAAGATTACAGGAAACATCCTTCGCTCCAGAGACAGCAGCGCTGGCTGTTCTCTCTTCTCCAGTTCTCAACCAGGAACAGTGGGAACAAATGTATTCGATCCTACCCTGCATGGTAGGATTGTAGGTAGGAATGCAGGTAGACCTACAGAAAGGTCTGGGCTGGAAATCCCAGCTTTTTGGTGGCCTTAGTCACATGCAACAGCACCAGGAGGATGGGGAGAGTGGTGGTGGGGTGGCGCTGCGCTGTCCAAAATTTAAATTGACCTTTTTTTTAATCTGCTTTGATTCACCTCTAATCTTACACACTTTTTCCTAAGTACTGAAAAGGTACAGAAGAAATGAGGCCAAAATACAGAATTAAATAGTTACCATTTCCTTTCAAAATGTTTGCTTAGAAAACTTACAAAGTTAAAGAATTTATAGTAAGCGCTGATCAAGCAATTAAGTATACTTAAAGGTTTCTTCTGTAAAAAAGTACACGTGTGAATCTCATCTTTCAGTTCTTTCACGGTATAAATCTTTATTTAAGTTTAAGCAATAGAACTTCAGGTTCTAAGGTTCACAGATATCTAAAGAACATGCAACTTTGAAGATCATTATGATGTGAAGCTTTAATTGATTTTTTTAAGTAGTCAGAATCAAGAGGCAGATGCCACTCCATGTGAACCTGCAAAATAGGTCAGCTGGGCAAATTTGTTCAGCTTTCTTCTATACTCTTTAGACACTTCCCCAATTACTACTTCTTTCTAAAGAGGCATCCAAAGTTGTTCTTTGTATGACATAATTTAACTCTCTACAAAGGCTGGCTTGTTAACCACTCAATTAACACAGTGACTATACAGCTGAATGTCTTATTATATCCACTCAAGATAGCTAACTTTCTGTAATAACATTTCATTTCTGTGGCAAGATGCATCAATTATTACAGTTCACTCAAAACAAGAAATTATTTCTCCTTAAATGTGATTATAGCAAGTAGGTTCCCATTTGGAATTATTTTAATAATCAGTAACGATAAATGAATTAGTATCATGAATTAATATTTACTTCTTTTACTTCCAAAACTTTCTAGAACAGAAACAATATACTGATTTTATTGGGAAATCTGAAAAACACATTGTCCCATTTATTCTGTTTTACTTTGAAGTGCTACTTAACAGCTACCTGTAAGTAATGAGAATCTGGAAGGAGAGAAGCAACATAAAAGTGAGTTATCCCATTAATAAAAGGAACTGCATGGACAGCATGTATGCTCTCTTCAAACTACAAATAACAAAACTACAAATTCAGAACAGGAAAAGCGAGCATTGCCTTTTCAGTAAGTCTTCTTCCTAAAGGCATTGTGCTCTGGCTCTCTGCTATACGCATTCCACATTCAAATGGGAAGCTTCCAACCACATCAATAACAGGATGTTTCCATTAGGAATCGGCTGACATTTATTTTTATTCAGTTAAATTCCTTCCGCAATTCTAGCTTTTTCCAGCAAACAAATGCAAGTTCAAGGGGAAAGAAAACAAATACTCCTCCAACGATCACACACTCATCTTCTTCAGCTTTTTTAAGCTCTCCGAGGTAAACAGCAAGCACTTCTAGTGCCAGTTTCTGAGTAATAACAGGGAAGAGCGATGAGGTGATTGAAAGCACCACTGGCTTCTTAATGCAAACACTTTTACACTACTTAGGGAACACATGTTCAATCACTACTTATGAAAAAGCTTTGACAACACAGAGAGGAGCTTTTTACTTGTTGTTTGTTTAACTGAGAGGGTATCTATTATAGAAGCAGTTGGTTTTATTGTACATTTTTAGCATTTTTTTGTTAAACAGAAACAACCCACGACCTTAATAATGCATTAGTCAATGGCTGTCTTCTCTGGAGACTTCATTATCATGAGGTTTCATGGCACTCCAGCTCTTCTGAGAAGACATTTAGAGAAAACATAAGAAGGGTAGTATAAAATTTCTAACACCTGAGCTTCCCAAGAAGAAAATCAATTGAGATATGTTAGAAGAACCTCATCCTCACTGAGGGACCTTTCTTTAGTCAAAATCACACCATTGCGCATGGATGCCTTCTTCCAAGAAAACAACAGGATCAGTGTTTTGTTTTTGAACACAGAACATAAATATCACACTAACACTTTAGCAAAACATGTTTACGACATCCCTGCATATTTATGGTACTATATCATGCCTTGGAGAAAGCTTTTCTTAGGTGAACAAAACTAGCAGCAAACTGAACTAGACTTGGAGCCTGAAACAGAGCACGCGCAGCACACTTAGAAATGATTTTACAACATCGAATTTAACCACATTTAAGATAGATAATATTGGCAAGGTATTTAAGGCAGGGACTGCAAACCGCTATGCTGTTGTAAGCGCCTAATTGTTATTCCTTACTAAAGGTACTGTCACTGGCCTTCTTCCAGTCTGGGAAATAAAGGTCTCCCTTCCCTTGTATATTTTTCATGCATAGATGGTAGCAAGGACTTTGCAGTGCTTTTCAGAGGCTCAGCTTTGAACTTGGAATGATAGGGTCACAGACAGCTCAGGCTGGATGGGCCCTCAGGAGGTCCTGGTCTGGCCCTGCTGCAGCAGCTCAGTGCCAAGGTCAGACGGGGCTGCTCAGGGCTGTGCCCCCTCAGGGATGGAAACTCCCCAAGGATGCAGCCAGCACAGCCTCCCCGGGCAGCCTGGCCTCTGCCTCACTGGGCCCAGGGGAAAGCCTCTTCCTTGCATACCATCTGAGCCTCTTCTGCTTGGTCCAACTGACGCCCCTTGTCTCTGGCTCCCACTTCTTGACCACCTTCCTGCAGGTACACAGGTACGGGGGGGTGGGGTGGGGGGGTGTGGACAGCCCCTCTGGAGCTGTGTCTCCCCAGGGCTGAGCCAGCCCCATCCCTCAGCCTCTCCTCACAGGGCAACTGCTCCAGCCATGACCATCGTGCCTTTGATACTCTAGGAAATGGCTCCTTCCCCAAAGGAAGGTGCACCCTGTTTTACAGGGGAACAGTAAGGTGAGTCACACTGACAGCCCTTGTCAGCTCCACAGCATCATCTGACTCCTGGCGTCAGCAGTAGAGCCACGTTCCCGCGTCCAAGCTTGGCTCTGGCTGCAGGCAGGATTACAGCTAGACCAGTGTCTCATCTTCCAATTACAAATTATCTTTGTAAGAGCACCCCATTCACGCTCTGGAAGAAGCGGCCACAGAAATGCGAAGTGCTGCTTGGCTCCTCAGATCCAGGGCGGCTTGCCCTTTTTGCAGGACAGTCTATAAAGCCAAGCCTCCAAATTTTTATTCATACAGCAGCAGAAAAGCTCCAGCACTACCATTATATCCTGGATTTAAATTAAGATGAAGTGCTGTATGATCACTCAACACCTTGTTATATCATCTGCCAAGGCTAACAACGCTATTCACAACTGGCTAAGCCCCAAGAAACATGTATACTTCAGGTATTAGGCAAACCGCATCCTTCTGCTTGGTACCGAGGGGGAAGTTCTGGTTACATTTCAAATACTATTTACAGAACTGCTTGTCCACTCGAAGACAGAAGCTTTAGACATTGTCTTCCTGCCTTCTGCTTCCTTTAGTCCTCCTATCTAACCAAACCCTGTTCACAACAGACAGAAGAGACCTGCCAACGTCTCCATATAAATACCTACAGGACAAAACTTACCAACGCTATTTAATGGAAACTCTTTTAATTAAGGACTATAAAATCCACCTTTGTAGATACTAATTCCTTATGAACAAAGCATACCACATATTGCCCAAGAATGAAAGCTACTTTTTATGAGGCAGAGGGAGGGCGTAGACTTACCTTAATGATAATCTCTTTGGCATAACACAGCAATATGTCACAGAGCACTTTCATTACTTAGTATGAAATATGTAACAGCTGCCAACAATTCTGCTTCTGTCTGAAGAAAAGCAAGATACTTGTAATGAAATTACAAATATCGATGGGTGAAGTGCTCAGCTAGAGGATACAAATGATACAAGATTCAAAACTAGGCAAAACGGAATTTAAAGGAGGTGTCAAGCCTAAGCAAAAGCGAATACTTTATCCAGACAGAGCACATAGTTGCGTGCGTTTTCTTAATGTCTGCCTGATATCTCAGCCTCAGTCACTAGACATCATACAGAGATCACGAAATACCATACTTCCAGGTATTTTCTGTAGCATACACAAATATACACACAGCCACAGAGCTTCCACATAAACACTCCCTAGGATATAGGATAACTCCAAGATGTTTCCTTATCAGAATGTTACATCATGGGGAAAAATGTTCACACTTTAATGCAGTACCACCCTGAAAGTATAAAGAAGTAGCACTATTAAAAGCTCTGGGGACACAAACTGAAACATCCGTCCTCCCTTATTCTCCTCATATTCACTTTTGATGGTTGCTTTTCTTTTAAGGCTTATCACACAGGTACTGCTAACCGTTTTTTATTCACAACTAACTCAAAATACTGTTAAGAGTATCCTAGTGACATTACCCTTCAACAAGTCAGCCTGCTCTATCAGGGATAATAACCACAAGGACCAAACCCAGAGATGTGAAGGCATTAGTCTTGTAAAAACAGCCTGTGTACTCCAGTGATGTTCACTTTAATATTTGTTTTTATTGACCTGCCTGCAAACCTTTCCTTATTGACCTTTCCACAAACGGAGTTGCAGGATGTCAATCCAAACCATGGCTGACTCTAAAGAAGGGATTTTCATTGCAGAGGAGGAAGCTGTACCTACCCAAGAGGTGATGAATGCAGTACATCTTCCAAGGGCATTTTAACAACTCTGCAGCTGCATTACGAAACACAGTTACAGGTTACTCAGGAGCCTATGGACAAACTTAGGAGTTTCCTACATAAGTTTGTAAAACAGTTTCAATGGTAATAGAAAAAGGCTAAAAGAAAAGGCTGCCCATTTGCCCACAAAGGCTGGAAAGCAGCATAAATTATTCCCCTGTTCTGCATCAGCAGGTGTTTAGACCTGCAAACATAAACAGTACTGTGCACTACAAACCACTTCACCTTCCCCTGTCAGATGCAGTATGTGGACAGGACAGGGAAAGCTAACAGAGAGGCAAGTAATGTGCTGCTATCATTACGTATGCAGCAAAAACTGACTGATCTGGATTAAGGAAGAAAAAGGTAAGAAGTGCTCTCTGATCTGCAGTTGTTTCTCTGGGATCTTAAGGACACCACAGAGAATGGAAGGTTTTTAATTAAGAGCTGTGTCCTTGCAACACAACCTAGCACTGAACTTCCCCCCCCTCTGGGGCCTGCACAGAAAGGTGTGTGCCACTTACCAGGCAAGCACACACAGAAAAGTTTCTGCTGCATATATTCAGCGCTTACTGTGCTTGGGCAAGCTAGCTGAACACCTCGCACCTGACACACCTCCACACTCAAAGGCTGCTCAAGGCACACATCTTCCCACAGGCAGTGCAAACCTGACCCAGCTGGTAAAATCATCATCTCCCTTCACTGATCCTGTTTCTTTAGGCTGTAGTCAGATGTGCTGCCTTGGCCGCAGCAGAACCATGTTAAGGGGGGCTCCTGCTCTCAGCCCAGCTGGTGGCTTTCCCACCCCAGCCCACCCCCTGGCCTCTGGGCAGGGGCCACCCTACTCTCTGCAGGATGTCACTGCCCTTCTCCAGCCTGCCAAGGTAAGAGTATGGGTTTGCACACCTACCCAATCTGTCACAGTGGTACAAGTTAAACACTTCTCCTGGAAGGATTTAATGATCCCTTGGATGCATCTTAACTGAAACAGACTGGGTAGCACCTACGTATGCTTCTGCACTCTGCGTTTCTGGGAGTGTTGCAACTGCTGGTGAGGGGTGGGGGGTGAGAAACTGCTGTGGGAGTTGACTCTTAAACCAGCTGGGAGGCACACAGCCCAGCCTGGCTGGTGGCAGCTCCGCCGGGTGTGGAGAGTGGGACTGCCAGGAGGGGCCAGGTCCTTGTGGCAGGGAAGGAAGGATGTTTGGCTCCACTGAAATGCAAGAAGGTGAGGCAAGGCAAGATCTTACATGAGCATATGGGCTTGTTCCCAGTGAAAAAGATGTTCTTGTGTGCCTCATTCCTCCTCTTGCTAACGTAAACCAGGAGAAAAAAGTCAAATGTAATTGCTATACAAGCACAGTGTTCTGTCTTTAGTGGGGAATGCAGGCTTTAACAATATATAAACGATTTCTAAAAGACACAAAGGAAAGCTTAGTGCAACTTGAATGCAAACAAATATTTTAAAATAAATAAATGTTATCTACTAAACACTTTATTAAATTGCTTCCATTTATACATGTACATTCATGCCCAGAGAGCAAGTCCAGCTGATAGGATTTCTGCAATAGGAAAAAAACCTAGCAAATCAAGGTACTACACTATTCCTACAAAACAAAGCGGAAACACACACACACCCCAAACCACCAAACCCCAAAAAAACCCCACCCGCAGCAATTTTATAGGGAGGTAATGAAAGAGAGAAGAATGACAAGTATTGTGATGGTATTAGTGCTGGAAAGACAAGGAGAAAATGTGCAATTACACATAAATATAGCTCTTACCTTTAGTTATGTAACAGAACAAATAATCAGAACAATAACCACCACTTAGAAGACAATAAAAGCAGTGCGTATTTATAAAGGACTTGCTAGATAAACTCACAATACCTTTTCATGTTTCTCTTCCATTATCCTTCTCCTGTAATGACATGGGGACAGTGTTAGAGCATCCCGCTGTGCAGAGAAAGCAGAAGAGGACATTCGACTGCAGCCATAACCAGAAGAAACAGTAGTGGCAGCAGGAAGCAAACTAAAGTCTCATCCAAAACTTTTAAGCAATTCAGAGAAACTGACTGTGGAAGGAAGTAGTTTTTATTGTGACCACAGTAACTGAGTGTTTGCACTGAGTCAAGATGACAAAAGAAAATTACTGCACCATCGACTATCAACCCTGTACCTAGAAGTGTTAAATTATGGGCTAGGAACAAAAAGTTAGTTTTTGAAGTTGAGGAACAGTGTTTATATGTATCTCATATACAGAAACATCTCAGACAAACAGAGCTTATTTGGAGAAGAAAAAGCATGATCAAAACTTCCCAAGACTGCACTCCCAAGGAGCAAAGAAATTGAAAAATATAATCACCAACCCTTGAGTAGTAGCAGACGCTATGAAGCTCCTATGGAGCACCAGATGAATTTTCTGATGTCTAATAAGCTGAATGCTTGCTACAGCTCTTCCTTCAGTGGGGGCATCAACCTCATCTCTCTCATCTCCCTGGTCACCAGCAGTCTTGAGGTTTGGAAGAATTTCATCACTTTGAAATCTCTACTCTTCTATTTATATCGGTTGAAATCGATGCCCCAGGGGTAAAAAATTACTCTGGGGCAATGAGGGGAGCTATCAGTCAAACAGCATTATTATTATTTTAGCTTCATCTCCTTAGGAAACCAGGTTGAAAAGAATATAGTCAGGACCAAAGGGAAGAAATAACAAACAGAAATCTCAAATAGGAAAATTTTCTAAAACCAGAATTATTAAGTCAAGTGCAGAACACATTATTTCATACAAGGAAAGCCAGATTTGGAAGCTTTTCATATCAGATCACCATTTCTGACTTTCTAGGATTTCTGCAAAGCCATACTCTTAAACCATTCTAATGCTGATGTTTTACTGTCCAAATACTTCTGCCAGAAAAGATTGCTTAGATTTACTTTTGTCATTCTTCCCTTTCAGTGCTGCTGGTTATCCCATAAGTCTGAGTAGCCGACCTGGATGCCACAGAGTGGCACAAATCAAGCCATCAACCCGAAATCCTGCATTGTTTCACTGCTCACAAAACTGTTTGAGGTAACAAGGAGCAACAAGGAGCATGCTAGGGAGACACAGTAAATGGAGGCTCTCTGGGCATCAAGATATGGAGACCACACGGAAATTTCCCTTGCTTTTTCCCCAAAACCAGCCAAGAGGGATCCATGCCCAGAGAAGTGAGCAAGGTCCTGCAGCAACTTCACCAGAAAAATCAGTGAAGTCCCATGTACAGCCTCTCACAAGAGTGATCTTTAGCTGATGGAGAAAACTACACGTATGATTCTTCACAGATTTTCATCCCAGGTGTTAGACATCGAAGGAAGCAGGAACATTCCAAATGATTCATTAAAAACACTTGTCACACTAACAGAAAACACAGTTTGACCAGGGCATATCAATAAATGGCCACAAGGGAACAATTTTGCACTTCCAGACAGATTAAAAATGTGACCTGGCTGAGTTTCTCTCTCTCTCTGCATTTCATGATTTGCATCAATATCTTAAATTTGTCAAGATTTTGAAGGTCATGTATATTTTTACAGCATACTGATCTATGTTATGCTGCTTTGCTTAGATTTGTTATAAGACAAAAAATAAAGTCGACTGGTCTCTGTTCCAACAGGGTGTATTTCAAAACCAATCTACAGAACTAAATTTTCACTCTACTAGTCCAGTAAAGTGATTGCCTTTAGAAGTTATTTGGGTGTTTCTAGTAACGCTTCAATTCATCTAACTTCCATATAAGTATTTTTTATCCACTAACATTTCTACTACTAACGTTTCATACACATCATAGCACAAACACTGAAGTTCATAATTTCAAAGGGAATATTAACAACTGAAGCAAGAAACAAACCAGACCATTCTCATTCCCTTGACTTCTTCAGTGAGGAAAGGTAAACAAAGTGTCATGGTCTTTCCTTCAGCTTCAAGGTCTCTGTTCTGATCAAGTGTTTAATCCAAACTTCTTTCTAGCTACAAAAGGTAATGAAGTTATATGGGGTAACTCAACACGCCCTATGCATTTTCACATTTATCAATCCTAACTACAAGACTCCCAAAGAAAGCTAGGATTTTCTTGGAATGACAGAACGCTCATTACTTTCTAAAATTCAAATCTTTAAGAACTGAGTGCATATGTACCAACAAGACAAACAGCACACTGCAGCTCATTTTATGTACTGCTTCGGAAATATTTTGGGTACTCTTTTACTTCTTCCTTCACGCAAAGCACTTGTCTGCTCTTCAGTCCACAAATAACTTAACAAATGCAGAGGAGCATCATTCATAACTGAATTATGAAACAATTCTCTTACTGCCAACGTTTTGTTGCAATCAGAAAGAAAAATTCCTGCCTCGTGAGTGATCGAAGTACAAGGACAGTCCTTGCAATCAGTGATGTATTTGATTTTATAGGAACAGCCTTTGCATCAACAAACTGCAGGTTAGTTGTTCATTCTCTTGTCCGTACAACTTTACTTACGGTCCCGACGTACAAGGGTTATTTTTCAGAAATGTATTAACGTAAACGTATTAGTTACGTTAAATAACTAAGCAGTGTCACGATGTAAATAAAGCCGATGTTTTTACTCTGTAGCCTTCACGTTCTTACGGATTGATCTGACCATACAAACATAATTTCAGAAGGGAGATGTAGATAAAAACTGCACCTGGAGCGCTTCTGGTGGCGTTTCTGCCGGAGGAAAAGTCGTTCCAGTTCCCTGCCTGCCGAGAGGCACCTGCTCGGGGCACCCGCTCCCGCTTCCCCGGGCGCTCCCCAAGGATGCCCCCAACGAGGACACGCACCCCAGCCAGTCGCTCCGGCCGCACGGAGGCACCTCGGGCACAGACCACCGCCGGCGCACCCGTGACTATTCCGCGACCACCGAAGCGCTCGGGACACGGCCGGGCACCGGACCTCACGCCCCCCGGCGCACCCCCAGCAGCCACTGGCTCTCTGCTCTCCCTCTCGGGGCACCGGGGCTGCCCGTGCCCCTTCCCCAAGCCCCGCGGTGCCGGGCCGCCAGCGGGGTGCCCAGGGCGGGCGGCCGCCGCGGGGCCGGGGTCGCTCCGCCGGCGGCCGGGGGGACGCGCACGTTACCTGGACACGCCGCTCCGCAGGGCTCGGCCGGCGGGACCGCACCGCTGGCGGGCGCAGGGCGGGCGGCCCCTCCCGCGCTCCCGCCGCCGTGTCCCCTGCCGACACCCCCCGGGCCGCCCACCCGGCCGGGGCCGCCGCGCCGCCCCCCCGCCCGCCCAACTCGCCCCGCGCCCGCCGCCGCCCTCACCCGGGCCGGAGGTGCCGCTCCCGCGGCCGGCGGGGCTCTGCCCTCGGCCCTTCCTCCGCCGGCAGCCGCGGCCGAGCCCGGAGGCGACGGGCTGCCGCGCCCGCCCTGAGCCGAGCCGAGCCGAGCCGAGCCGAGCCGAGCCGCGCCGCCCCCCGGCCGGCGCGCCCGTCCCGGCAGCGAGCGGCGCAGGGGGGCGCGGCCTCCCCCGGCGCATGAGGTGGCCGCAGAGGGGCACCCCCGGGCGCTGTCGAGCCTGGCGGGGGCGGCCGGGGGGCGCCACGTCCCAAAACACCGAGCGTGGGGCGGCCCCGCTCGCCCCCACCCCGCCCCAGCTCGCCCTGCAGCCGGGGAGGGGCCCTGGCTGGCTCCCCCCCACAACAGGCGCGGAGGGCTGTGCCCGCCGAGGGTCCCTGGCCCCCCGGGGCCCTCCCAGAGGCACCGAGCTGTCCCTCTGCAAACTGGTGGCGGTGGCCAGAGCGGGTCCCGGTGCCCTGTGACCCAAAAACAGCAGGGAAAGACACGGCTCTTACCTGGAGCTTTGCTGGCTTTAGCCCCAGCTCCCCGCGGTACACCTGCTTTGTTGGCTGCAGTCCCTCAAACTGCACCAGCAAAGTGACACAGGACATCCTCCCGTCAGCCTGACTCAGGTGTGAAAACAATACACAAGGGTGGTACCTGGATGTGGCCATATGTGACCCTGCGTGGCTGCAGCTTTGTTCCGTTGGCCGGGCAGAGGCGGTGGCACAGCTGCACCGGTCTGTCATCAGGCTCCTGGCCTCTGGGATGTGCCGTGACGCAGGAGCTTGAAATAATACAACCTGGGCCTGAAATCAGCAGTCTTTGCATTTGTCCTCTTAAAATGTTGCCCTCTGAAGAGTATTGCAAGTTCTCTGTCTTAATTAATGCATTTCAGTGGAAACACCCGGCATCTGAGCGTCTGTCGAGGCACCAGCACGTTCCCTACAGCTGGATGCGTAGGACCATATTATACCAAACTGGCTTTGAAAGCTTCTTAAAAGATCTAGAAATGTTTAGCATTGATTTTTAAGATACTTTTTTTTACATTGTACCAAAAGGACTCTAGACCATCTACTCTGAAATCCCTTCAAACTGTTTTGAAAATCTCACCACAGCCAATCCGTATCTATCTCAACCATTTCCCTAGATCCAGTCACAGCCGCGTGACACGGAAGCAAGCACAGGGGTTTTCCATTCATACCCGATATCCTGAGAACGAGCCAGATTCAGCTAAAGATGCGTATCATACCTGGGTTTTCCAGTGCTTACACTACAAACTATGTCAAGCTTTTTATCATATTTATTTATGATAAAAAATAAAGGGAGTCACAGGGTTAGAATTTTATTTCATTTTGAAATTGAAGTTGGTGTTCCTGAGCCTAAAATCCCTTGGGTTTACTTTTTATTTTTCTGGTGTGACCTAGAATAATTAGGATCTAATTTTAAGACCATGTAAGCCATGTTATTATAGTAATCCAATTCACAATGGGAATTTAAAATACCTAATAACTCAGGTGATGGCTTAGAATTGGTTGATTATCTTGTGTTTTGATTAGATTGTTCCAAATGTCCTCTTAAAGTGTAAGAGCTGTAGTCTGGAGTCATGCCAATACTCCTCCTAAAATATTTTTCTTAGCATATAATTTACTATATCTCCTTTAATGATTAGTCTCTTTGTCATTTATTTTATTATTCGAGTAGATGGTTTGATTTATCAAAACCCTCTTATGACTACTATCTTTAGCTTCATGATAGAAATAACTGGCAGATGTCTTTCATTTTCTGTGGTTTAAGAAAGGTTTCTTCAGAAGAATGAACCTGCAGTTATTCTCCCATGAAGCCAGTATTTATGCTATAGATTTACATTCAGCAGCTCATCTTTCCGGCAGAATCTGGAATTCAGTGTGCTGATCACCTGCGGTGTTTCGTTGGTGTGAGGACACATGAGGAAAGAAGAATACACCCAAGCACCACATGTAACACCAACTACAGATATTAGTGCCAAGATACAGTCCTGGACTTAGCTTGGTAATACTGCGTGAAGGCCTTGACGTCTTTTTAGCCCATCTGTATGTCTTCTGAGGGAAAATCCAACCTGTGTACCCCTTCAGGCTGATGTAGTGGTAGCACTTCTGAGGTGGCATGGGATGCTGCTCACCTTTCCTCATGCAGCCAGTGTCGGCTGTGTACGGGTGGGATTTCACATGTGGTGTTTGGTGTGGAGCACTTCAGACACCTGTTCTGAAGTAGACCCAGCACAAATGCCTGGAAGAATCACCTGATGCCAATAAGTGACATGGTTACTGTATGGCAACAAGTCCTTCAGGGATGTGCATGTTTCCACTGTGGCACTGAGAGAAAAATCCTTTCTGCAAAGGAGCAAATCAATCACCTTAGTGATGTTCAGTAGTGGAAAGCTGTTTTGAAGCAGTTGGCATCAACATATTTTCTGCTGTGGCCATGCCTTGACAGAAACCTGGAGCATCCCTCTTAGAGCTACAGCAGCGTTTCTCTTCCCTTTCTTTATCATAAAGTGCTATTTCTTTGATTTAGTATAATTTTTCCCTCCTTGTAGCAAAATCAGTGTAACCTGAAAAACAGGTTTTATACCTGTAAGGCTTGCTGAGAAACTTTTCATGTAGCTCTGTGCAGTTTCTTTATTTTTAGACACCTGGAAGATTAGGAAAAAAATCCTAGTGTACTTTAATAATACTCGTGCCAAGCCTTTCTTTCTTTCTATTATACTGTAAATATTGTTGAGTGTTTCCGACAGAAAATAATATAACATTAAATCCCAAAGAATCTTCTAATGAAATAGATTGCTATCACAGGAAACAAGCCAGTGAGGAAAATACTGTGGATGATTACTTTTTAATTCTAGTTGAGAAATTTATGAAGATTATGTTTTACTGTGATGCCTAGAAGTCAGGGAATGAACTCAGTGGCCCAGATCCCTGCTAGTCCTGTGACCACGTTCTGTTTCACCTGGCATCTGAAGTTTGTAAGTTAAGCAGGATATAAATAAAGTAATCATGAAACAAAAGCAAAATGCACACTTTTATGATTATTTTGCTTTTTGTGCGGTGCTCCCCCCCCACCCCCCCACTGCAGGGGTCACTGGCGATGCCAGCCAGGAGAGGAAGGGGACTACACCTGGGGAGCAGTGGGGAGCTGCAGGACCACCATCCTTCTCCATTGGCCACCTCACTGGATGGACCACGTACCAAACCTCCTACCAACGCCCCTTTCCTGAACTGGGAACAGAGCTTATACTGAGCTGGTTTTTCGTAGGCTCTGAGCAGCCACAGTACTGGATATAGTATCAGAGGCTCAGGTTGCCTTTGAAGCTGGAGGCAGAGTCTTGCCTGAGTAAAGGCTTCCAAATTCTCTCCTTTCTTCTAGAGAACTGTCTTTAGAAAGCTGACATTTTGCCCTCCTTAAAAGCATTGTCTTAAGAGTTGCAGCATAAATTATTATTCCCTGTAAAAAAAAAAATACTCTTAGAGGGCTATAAATAAGATGACAGAGCTAAATAGAGGAAGAGGCCTTAGCTGAAGGCAAAAGGCATTTTTCAAAAAGTGGAAGTTGTGTGCAAACAAGGGAACTTACGCAGATCATAAACCCAGACAAATTAGGTTTAAAAATATAAAGTTTTCAAAGAACAACTTGCTGAAGGCAAGTGTAAAAGTTACTAATAAAACCTTAGAGCACAAGAACTAGGAGGTTCTGCAGAGCTGAGGGATGATCAAGGAGTAGGAGGGTCATAACAAAGGCCACAGAAGAGGGGCTAACACAACTCTCTGTTGCAGTGTTGACTACCAAAGAGCTTGCAGGCGTTCATATCCATAATTTTTCGTTACAAAAATCAGGTCTGAAGAGGTGCCTCACATTCAGTGGCTGGAAGAAAAGAAAAAGAAACAAAAAGCTCAGATAAGTAAAATGGATAATAAAACCAGCTGGCCTCAGTTGTATTTACCCAGAAGTACCTAGAGAGGTCAGATACTAAACAGCTGTTCCACTAACTGAAGTGTAAACCTACCATTCAAACAGAAGGTACCAAATCTTGAAAAGGGCTCTAGAGGGTATTTGTATTTGGGGCAATCCACTTAAAAATATCCTAAAGAATATGGTATCAATTGGTACGTGAATAATTCTGAACTAAAGGGGAAGCATCAACCTACCTTTTGTGGAAGGAAGCCGTGCCTCTTCCCTATCTGCTGAAGGCTTCATCAAGCTCCTTCGTATGTAAGTGATCCAGCCTATACAGGACTTCTAAATACCATTAATACTTCTGTCAAGGTCTTTTAGGAAAGACCTATGAAGACCTTATAAATAAACTCAGCCATCTTGAGATGAAAAGGATTAATAACTGCTTAAAAGCGCCCCCCCCCCCCCCCCCCCAGATATTAAAGAAAATGGTCCAGATGCAACTTCTGGCTCACAACACAAAAGGCACTGAATTAAATCCTCAGACAGTGGGTTCGAAACAAATAAAAGGAAGTATTTGTTCCACACAGCACATTATTAAATGACATTTTGCCCACATAATCAGAGAATGATGTAGAAACAAAAATCATAAATGGGTAAAGAAGTGCAAAATATGAAAGAAATATCCATCAGGTGCAATGAAATACAAAAATTCAGAATTTCAGTTCTTTATATGTGTGTAGCCTCTAATAAATGACTGAAAGCAACAAGGCTTACAATGCGCTGCAGAACCAGAAAAGCAAGTGCATCATCTGTGTCTCAGCTCCCTGCAGCTTCAGTGCCTGCAGTCTTTGTGCTTGCTTGAGGAAAGCTCAGACCCTGGAGACATCCAGAAATCTTCTTGGGGAGAATGTTAGTTGGAAAAGGTGTTTCTTCATTAGGAATACTAGATTTTTTATTTACTTATTTACCAGCATTTTCATTAAAATACCAACAGCACGAGCACTGCATGGAGCCCTTCCTAGTTTGCACGGCACAATTACTCTAAGTGGCAACATCTTTCTCTTGCTACCATCACACCCTCATGTGGATCAAAACCAGGAGAAGGCCTTCAACATACTGCCCTCCAGCAGCTGGCCTCTAAATTTGTATGAAGCAAGAGTTAACTCCACAGAAGCTGAAAGCAAGTATGAAGCAAAAAACCAAGCTTCTGACGCACGAGATTACATGTATGCGTCCAAACACATGCAACCCTCCACACGCGAGCAGCCTGTTGTCTGTGATACAGTATCAGGCTTCACATCTTGCGGTGACCGACGTCAGAACTGACAGCTACATACGCGCTTTGAATTAAAGCACTCTGAGGAGAAGCGAGATTACATCGCCTAGATTCAGAAAAGTCTACCCAGAGGATCTGCAGCTGAAATGTGTGTTTGTATCAGAATGTCAATGCCAGGGTCTGAGCAGAGATGCTGCTTTTTCAGCCTGGAGTTGGCCCTGATGGGCTGCATGTGAGATATGCCCTGCAGATATCCAGCTCTTGCCTCCTACCCTTCCTCAGCTCCAGGCTCCCACACACGTTCATAAAAGGATCAGAGCGTTTAAATAGCCTGGTTACAAAGTTGTATTGAAACATAGATACTGATGCAAATTGTACAGCCTGTTGGCACTGTATGAATCATGCCAGGCCTTGAATGAGTCTACATTAATTCCAAGTGTGCTGTATTTCTATTTCCAAACTCGTTCTCTTTTGATATTCATATTGTGAGTTGCCTTCATTTAAATTATTTTCTTTTTGCAATTTTCTTTTGCATCTATAAATGCTCTTGCCAAGTCTCTGTATATATAGCTAATTTCCAAAGCTTCCCTCAATCCTGTTCTGTGTTTGATCTCCAGTTCTTCCAAAGGAATGTAAATAATGACAATCAGAAATTGAGATAGAGGCATCACTTGAGCAAGTTGTTACAAACAAATCCTCATTAGAAACAGAACCAAAAGAATTAGGAAAGGGACCATTCCCACTGTAAATTTGCTTTTTTGCATGCCAGATATACACACACTGGGCTGTGTCGTACCATTTTGGTCATCCTCCCTTCTTCCATAAGAAAAATATGCATTACCCTTTGAAGCGTGTTCCTGCTTTCTGAGGGAAAGCAAGCTGTTCCCATGTCACCTCTATGGAGAACACAGGCACACACGCAGCCTCACCAGCAGCATATACACCATGCCATCAACAGCAGTCTTCTCTTCAAAGAGTGGAGAAGAAGGAAGACAAATCAGGCTGGTGATAGATACTGCCCCTGAGGAGGCTGCTCGCTGTGATGGCTGCTGTGGTGAATGGCCGTGTTCAGATGACACCCTTGAGAGTGGCTATGAAACACCAGTCTTTAGGAGTTTGCATTTGTCCAGTCAGACATAACTTCGGTGAATCTGGTACCTGTGGGGGTAACTGGACAAAATACATGCAACCCTCCATGCTGCAGCAGCTACCACAAAGTCACTACACTGTTTGATCCTTTGCTACCAAAAATTACAGAAACACTTGTAATAAATACAGTTGCCCATAAATCCCTGGAATAGCCTGTTGGGTGAAAAGTTCATTACAAGTCACATTCAATTAACGAATGACTGTCATTGCCAGCTGTGTATATCCTGAGGTACAGTTTAATGTCAAGCACAGCCAAAATGACTGGCTAAATGGTGATTAATGCTTAGCTGACAATTTCACAAAGCATCACACTTAGTAAAGGAATACCTCTGAAATAAACACCCTAACCCACAAAACTTAAGCTAACTGGGGTGAAAATATGAAATAAGGGGAAAAAAGATGATGTCCAAAAAATAGAGAGAATCGCAATAGTTTGCAGTCATTCCCCAGGCTGTTCCCATGTTTCATCCAGCTGGGGAGGAAACATCTCCTTTTCAGATCAATAAATAGACAAACATTTTGCTCAGAAGTGATAAACCACAGCAACAGAGCTCTAAGTCCATTCCCAAAAAGACAACGAAGGCAAGGTAGAGTCTCAAATTTGACTCGCTGGGCTTCTGGAAAGCAGTAGCGTTGCATGCAGGTTCAGAAGACCCAAAGCAGTGGTGTTCATGAGCCTTTCTAGAGCTTTGTGAAGCATCTTTCAGGCCTATCACATATTACTGTGATGTTACAACTGAAATAACAGGCAGCTGAGACTATGTTTTCATTGTACGAGTGTGCTGGCAACAACATTTGAGTTAAGGAGTTCTTCTGCCCCCCACACCCACTTCACAGACAGCTGATTTTAGCTCCGTGAAATGGGGCATCATCTCCTCAGCTGACCTGTACAACTGCCTGGGGCTGGGGGGGTCACACTGTAAACTGGAGCAGCAAATGGGGCATAGGGTGGGCCATAGGCACTAATGAATATTGCCAGAACAGTATCACAAAAGCACAGTCTCCACTCAAGCTCTGCTATGCTGCAACCATCTCCATGTGCTTAAATTAATCGCTTGGTGTGTCTTCTAGAACTAGGTTGACGATGCAGTGTCACAGCACTCTCCAAACTAACTGGCTGCAACAAGGTCTTTTACCATCTCATACCAGCGTACTCTTGATGCCAGTCCCTCCGCTGCCTTCTCCTCACCTCTCCTCATCCCGGCTGCACTCTCCCTCTCTCTGCTCCTTCCTCCTCTTTTCTTAAGCTGCTCTCTTTTCCTCATCTGCCCAACCTCTTCACAGAACCAGCCACAGCTGCACCTTGTCTACATTGGCCAACCCACCGCCCCTGAAGCCAGCCCACAGCTGTATATTATCAATGCTAATTAACCCAGCTTCATTCCTCTACAGTGCAGAGTGATGCATTACTAGATGGAGTGTGCTTAGACATTGCCCTTCACTGGGATAAAATGTCCAATTTATGCACTAGCGTTTAAAGAGAAGACACTGATTCCTTGCATCATACATCTCTAAGTTCTTAGTACAACAGAAGCAGTGCAGAACAGTGGCTGTGCATTACCTGTCTCCTAATAATTGAGTTTTGCAGCATGAAGCACAGGAGAGGTACAATGCAAGCACCAGAAGATTGCTGCCTGCTTGTTTTATAGCAGTGAGAAAAACAATGCAAATTGCTTTTGTTTTGTGAAATAGTTTCTTAACACTCTTTGAAGTGCATGATTTCATCTTGTCTAGTCAGTGACCCCAGGCTCCCTGGTGATATAAATTATCTAGCAAGTCAGCTCATCTGGAAGATTTACACAGTTTCTGATCTCCAGGGTATGGGATTCTGGTACAAATATACCTTCAATGCACCAGATCCTTTTACATTTATCCTTTTATTCATTTTTCCTCATTCTAAAGGTTTAAGGAACCCAGAAGACATTTACTTGTAGGGCTGCCTGCAAGGTGTTTCTTTATGACTGAAGTCAGTTCAGCCTTCCAGGACTGCTCACGCTGGCTGCTGCAGTGATGTTACATACTGTATGAATTCCTGGGCTGAACATTTTCCCTTTTTCGGAGCTATCTGTCCTCTGCACACCATAGCAGTTAGACAAAAGGATCATATGGGATGAGGATAGCGACCAGCTGGAAACATTGGGAAATTGTCCTACCAGAACCGATTTTGTCAGATGTTCAGAACAAGCTGTAATTCCTGAGGAAAGCTGCTAAAAAGGCAGAGAACTTTGTGCAGGGTGGGGGAGGGAAGTTGAATACAAAGAATAATCTCCAGGTTTCTCACTTGAAAAGGGACAGGTTCATAGCATCTCTCTTTCCCCTTCCATGTTTCCCTCTTCCAGGGGTGTTTGACCTGCCCCTCAAACCTGGCCACATAAAGCACATGCCTGTCGCAAGCACACGTTGCTCAAACCACAGGAAAGTAAAAGCAGCCGCCGGACACCCCTTCTGCCTGCGCAGCCAGCACAGGCGTGGTACGGCAGACAAGGTACAGCATATGCAGCCTAACAGCAACCACAGGCAGCCAGTGCTCCTGGCAGCACATTAACTCCACCAGCAGCACTGACAGCTTGTATAGCATCATACACTGAGTCAGTCACAAGAAATAAGGCTAGAAGAGTTACAGTGCCATCCCAAAATAACACACTTGTTTATTTCCTCATTAAATAACTGGACACTGTGTTGTCATTTGTTTGTGTTATGAGTATATAGGCTGCAGTGACATCCTCTGTCAGTTCTTACTTCTGATGCAATTTATAATGTATTTGAGACTTCTGCAACTGTTTTACAAAATTATTCTCTCCCTTTTTTCTTCTTTTTTGGTTTTGGGTTTTTTTTCTGGTTTTGGGGTTTTTTTTAAGCAAAGCAAGTAATAACTTCTCTTTCAGCTATACATTCCCAGGGATTTGGAGCACTGCTCTTTTCAGAGTGCCACTCCCAGCTAAACAAATGCCACGTTAAGGTACCCAGCTTACCTTTCTCACCTCCAAAAAGCCGGTTTCTTCCGCAGACTTTTCTTGACTAGGGAGCACTCTTCAGTAAGCACTGCATAAAGGAGCTGGAGCTTATAAAAGGATATAAACCAGTCCCTCAGCGGCTGCAACAGCTAGAAGAGCAAACAAGCCCTGAGATGCATTAATGAGGAATGAAGCACATACCAGTAGAGAGACAAAAGACGAGAAACAGCATTGTGGAGAATTATCTGCATGTCATCACTAGGTGATCAGAGAACTAAAATTATTACAGACATCCAAGCACATGACTATCTATTAATTTGGCATTGGCTGTCTTTTTAATTTGGTATCTGAGTAATCTGGACTAAAAAGTTCCACATAAAGAAGACACAACACAAGCAAATTGGAATAAAAAAATCGGAGAATAGAATGGACTTGAATCCAACTTCTCACTTCAAATGTAGAGGTCATTAAGTCAGGGGTGATGTAAGCAGTAATAAACTTGCACTGTGTCTTTCTGGGGGGTACTCATTTCATGGCTGGCTCAGAGGAGTCTCCAAGGAGAGAACACATGGATACTGAAAAGCAGCAAAAACCAGTTCTGAAGAGGGGTGAAAGGACATTTTGCCTTGAGAAAAAGCCAAGAGAAGATGTTTCATGAAAGAACCTCTCAGAATGAATCAGCTCTTTGGAGTGTGTCAAGTTAGCTTTACAAAACAGACTGTTCCTATGTATTGACCATTCAGAAACCTTCAGTGAATCAGTGAATTAATTTCTTTCAGGAAGTTTCTCAAAAGTGGCTCGCCAGCATTACTGGAGAATTAATCTTTATAATTTAGCTGTCCAGCAGTGTGACTGATCACCTATAGTCTTATTCTTGCTCCCTCATTAAATGGTCTCTGCTTTAAAAGGACTGTTTCCCCTAAAAAAATAATCTTCACCTAGTCACAAAATTAATCTCAAATTTAAGCATCCTTGAAGATCAAAGTTCTGAAGGTTTGAAGAACAAACTTTGTGTTTTTATTAGTCTCAGCCAGAATTATAGTTCTGAATATGCTAAGAAAGCAAAAGGTTTTTTCCTTAGAAAGCTTGGGGGCAGAACATAACTAGGGCATAGATGATGGATTTGAAGATAGAGGCTGACCCTCTTAAAGAACCTTATACAAGACTCTCTGAGCTTCTGTAAAATGGGAATATTAATAAATCAGAAAAGCATTAAGAGAATGATTGCTGTGGATTTGAAGGTCCAAAACATTATACTAGGTAACGAGGCCATAGGGGAAGAGATTAACAGATATTTGATCAATTCTGAGGCAGGCAGTTTGAGCAAGAATCTACCTCACAAAAAGACCATCAGTGAACGGCTGGGAAAAGAGATGAGCTTTTAAGAAGCAAACCTGAAATATTTCTCCCCCAATGGTAATTAAAATGTGGAATGCCCAACCAAAACTACCAAAACAGTTGCAACAGAAAATCATATTCAAATAAAAGTTGGATGTAGTCCAAAGCTACCAATCAGAAATCATATCTTCATCCAGAACCAATGAATGGGTGTATCTCCAACTTATTCATCTTATTAGGATGCCACAGCAGCACCTCTGCCTGCAGCCTTCCCGTGATTCTGAGAAGACCTGTAATGATTCACACAAACGTTCGATGACTACAGAAATGATGCATGTAGTCTTTCCATATTCAAACTTACTGTGAAGTTCCTGCCACAACAATTTAGCAACAGTAAAGAGCTTGGTTACTGCAGAATGCAAAATTTTCAAATCATCGCTATATAGAAGACACACAGCCTGAGGTCTTTTCCACTCTCATAATCCCTGAAAGAAATGTTTCCACAATTGTCCGCTATAAAAACATTATTTCCTCTTCAGAGTTCTAGACGTACTCTGGACTGCTTACAATATGCAGATATGGCTGGTCTTCCAAATTAATAAACCAAATTATCTAGGGGACTGTCACCAGAAAGTTCATTTGCTATGTTGTTTAGAGTTTATGCAATGTTTACTAACTTGAATGCACTTCTAAATTTAATAGAGCTGCTCCTATAAGTAAGTCTTCACCTAGAAGACAGAAAAAGTGATCCTTGCTACATGAAAAGTGATAAATACTGACTTAAATTGTTTCTGTTTGGGCTTCGTGCAACACAACAGAATACAAAGCAGAATTTTCTCTACTACACTACAGATCTGAAATATATAAATATATAGCAAAAACATGTTGCCAATCAGAAAATCTTAAATATATTTTTTTAGGGTTGATGGGTTTTTGAGTTTAGTTAATTTAGGTCAATTCAATTTGATCTTGAAAGAGTAATATTTGGAACCAGCAAGTGAAAAGAACAAAACCCACAAATACTGCAAGAGCGTGGTACTGTAATGTTGATATATGGGTTTGTCTGTAAATTAGTGCTAGTGCATCATTCATAGAATCATGGAATATCTCAGCTTGGAAGGGACCTCAAAAGATCGTCTGGTCCAACATTTCATTGGAAAGGGAATCAATTACAACCGGTTACATGATGAATGCTTTTCTAATTTTCCATGAACATTGATTTAGTGAGTCCCATGAAATATAAATGTTAATGCTGGCAATATTAAATACATAAAGGAAGCATACAAAAGCAGAGATTTCAAACATGGCATCTTATGCTGTTGTCTTTCCAGCTTTTATAAGATAAACAATATGACATCCTGAGCCTATACTTTACTTTCACTGAAAAAAATCTAATTTTGTTGAAAAATTAAAAATTATGCAAAACCTATAAGTTTTGGGATATTGTGGGGGTTTTTGTTTGTTTGTGGTTGTGGGTTTTTTTAAATAGAAAACTAAAGGCAAAGAAAATCTGATAGAAAGGAAAAGAAATTTTCAGTGAAACACCGAAACATAGGGGAAGAACATTTTCCAAACTTTTTAAATTTTAATTAGCATCTATTAGGTTACAGCCCCACATCCAAAGCAAAAGTATGACAACATTGTATTCAGAAAAAAAGAGAAATGTTGCTGGCAAGATATAACTTCCACAGGGTTTTCCTCCATTTTAAAAAACTTCTATAGACATTTAAATGTGTATCAGCCTTTTAATTGTTTTGCAGTTAAGCATTAACTGGATAACCAGGTAATGCTACAAATATCAGGAGCTGAAACTAAAATATATGGTACCAAACATACACAGTAAAAGTTAGGTGAAACTAGCTTAGGCTGGATTGTTCCAATACACATTTTTGTTGTAGGTGATTCTCCTCCATGTTCATTATATTCTTATTTCATCCAGCTTTTCTTTCCCTCCTTGATCACACAGTGCCAATTAAGGAGGCATTGCTGTTTTAAGACTCCCTTCCACAAAATCTCTGTGAGATGGTCACTGATGTGCCAGCATAGGATCTATAGTTTGCTCCCTTCTTCTCATTTCAACCGGGTGTGAAAGTTTCTGTGACTGACCTTTTTCCTTTCCTGCAGTCAGCTTTAAAAACATTTTTTCTGCTAATGGCATATTGAGTCTTGGCACGAGAATGCCAGAGTGATCTATGAAATGGCTCCCAGCCTCCTAAGCTTGACTGTCTGTGGCCTTTTCTTTAGAAAGATTTGCATAAACACTTGTATAAATGTGAGTTTCAGCAAGGATCAGCATTTATACTGCTTGAATATGAAAATATCTGCTACTAAATGGAAAGCTAGGGATGGTACCTGGGGTCCAGGATGGCATCTGTCACTAGCTAAGCCGATAAGGATAAAAATGTAACACTGAAAATTCAATTTATAAGCATGGTATAAAAATGTTCATCATGAGCTTAATGTATTTCTTTTGCACCAATGTCTGTGGTTTATATACAAAGATAGGCTGCATATTTGTAGGCCCAATCCAGGTCACACATGCTAGGACACCAGAATGCACCTGCTTGCAAGTGCAAGTCTGGATTGACACCGACTACTCGTTGGAGTGCAGGGTGCTCTCCACTTTCATTCTACATCATCTGGGTTAGGATATACAGGCAGGAAGGAGACCGTGAGCCTCCTGAAACACACCTCCAGTCCTGAGGCTTGGAGTCCTCTCACCAAGATGCCGGAGTCCCAAGCCCTCTTCCCCCAGACTCCATGCTTACATCAGTGAGAAAAACAGCAGCAGGTTAACTGTCCTCTGCTCACTGACTACTAGGGGAGCTTGGGAACCAGATGTTTACCTAAGGCACATCATTTAAGACAGCATTAAGAAAGCTTTAGAGTGGCCTTCAATTTGGCATGTTGCAAGAGATAGACAAGGGCATTTCTGAGCCTCTAATTAACCCAGGATGACAGACATTGGGTAGTGACCTTTCATTCACCTGCAACACCACCTGGACTAGTACCACTTAGACCTTTCACCATCCATATCACCCTGAAACCACCACTGACCTCCTTCAGATCTCTTGTATCATCTGCCTGACTTGACACACTGCTGTCACAGATTTTACCACCCCAGAAAGAAAACGAATTACATGTTACTCTTTTTCTTGGAGAACTGAGATTGAAATACGCATCTACTGTTGATGAGCCTGGAGCTCTTCTTACCTGGATATCAGGCAGGTGGACAAGAAAACATTTTTGTCCCCAAGCTCTGATTCACTGCTCAGAGCTGGCAGCAAATCTCATTGCCTTTTTTATGAGAGCTTGCATGCCCACATAACATAGGTTTGCTACATGGAGATGGGCAAATGCTATTTGCAACTTGGTCAGCTTTCACCATATTATTTTGCCCAGAAACAAAGCTTGTCTGGGGGCATTCCAGAAATGGTGGGAGGCTGCTGAGAACCGTAATGCAAATTCCCACTAGGAGACAGCACAACACAGGCATGACTCTCTTAGCTTTAGCCCTAGAGTCAAACCAGGAGTTATTCTCGGTCAGCATTGAAAGGTTCATGTCAGGGTAGGTATGAAACAGTATGGCTGCTTGGGACGGACTGTGGTAAGGGGTAAGATGAGAGTGGAATTAGGAACTGGCAGAAGTTGTCCTGATCATGCTACTGACTAGTGCAGGTTCTGGAGAGCCAGAGGAGCTGGCAGTTGCCACAGGCTAGAGCCCTGACAGCCCAGAAAAGGAGGGAGGTCAGGTAGTATTTCCTTTAAATGAACACTTTCTCCACGGTTGCCACATATTGCCACTGGCACATGTTGTCATTGAAGACAGATGTTTTCTAGGATAAAAATTAAGTTGCCATCAAAGTCAACTGACAAGATAAGAAAAATACTTTTCAATCTGGATCTGAAAGGATATCCATTTAAAATAAATTATTTATATAAAAGATAGAGAACATATCAAGCAAATTTGCCATAACAATATCCTAGGAAAGCCTGGAAAACCTAACAAAACAAATCTAGACCAGACAGTGTTTATATAATAGATCATCAATGACTTATAAAATCAATGTTTGTTATTCACTTATGTGAGACAGATGAAACTGCACCAATGTGAAAAAAGTACAAAATCTTGTGCTGGTGGAGAAACAAAAGTCGCAGTGATTCCTTTTCCTGTGTTAGGTTACAACAAACCAATCTGCAACTGGGATCAAGAAGAAATTAAGAAGCTACTAGTAATGAATAAGATGTATTGCCAAGTTTGTGGTAGTACGCTGGATAGACCCCTCCTAAACTCTTGCATGGTTAAATCATTCCTTCTCTTGTTTTCAGACATCAGAATTTTTATGTACAAGAAATGGATCCTACAGGGGACATGTCGAATTCACAGCAGACTACATGAACATTTCCTGACACCGTTACCATTGTATGGTACTTGACAGTGTCCCTCCATATCATAAAGGCTTCAAGGAGAAAAAGAATCATTTGTCATAGTTAGAGAAATAAATACAGGTAAAATGTCAGTCTAAAGACAAAACTTAGAATAGTTAAAAAAATGGGAAAGAGAAGTGTTAGTGCCTCCAAACAAAACCCTCCTTGTTTCTAAGTTGTATCTGCAAAGCCATGTGGATTGTCCAGAATATTATCCAGTAGACCTCAGCCAAGAAATACAGTTTATTTGTATTTAAGTAGATACCTCAAATACCTTTACTTTTAATATCTGCTAGTACTTACATCTTTCTTGATACTGTCTTGTGAGTCAATGCTTGACCATCAAAGGCGGTTATAGGTCACAATTTTGTACCTGAGACACCATCATCCTTGGAGCTTGCTGGTCAGATGAGCAGGAGAAGGGCATGCCATCAAGAACCAAGCTTCACAGAGTGGTCAGGATATCTGGCAGTCCCACCTACCCATCAGCTGGGCTTTTGTTGTCTGTGAACCAAAAAGGGTTCTGCTCTGGTCCCTCAACAGCACTTAAACACTTTGAAATAAGTGGTGACTCTGTTGATAGAAAGTCTGTATTAAGTAAATAAAGAAAATCACTGAGATTCCTGTAACTAGCTTCCACGTGAGTGTATGCAACAAACCCCCACTGTGCTTGGGTAATTTCATAGGCATAAAGAGGAAATCAGTGCTGAACATATTCCAAAGCAGTCACAGAAACACCAATGCTTCTGAACGCTTCCTCTAGCCCATTGCTCTTCCATCATTATTACAAAATGACGGCTCCAATACCATTACTTCAGTGCAGGACACCGTGAATGATGAATCTCAGATTTAGCTGTAAAACAACATTGTTCTTCAAACCAACCTGTCAGGCCAGAGAAGAAGAATGGCAGTGGGATGTTGTTGTGGTTTAACTCTGGCCAGCAACCAAGCACCACGCAGCCACTCGCTGACTCCTGCCACAGTGTGATGGGAGAAAGGACTGGAAGAGTAAAAGATATAAAGACAGTTTAATAGGTAAAGCAAAAGCCACGCACGCAAGCAAAGCAAAACATGGAATTCATTCACTACCTTCCGTGGGCAGGCAGGTTCAGCCACCTCCAGGAGAGCAGGGCTCCATAATGCATCACAGTTACTCAGGAAGACAAACAAGCACCATAATGCCCAGCAAGTCCCCCACTTCCTTCTTCTTCTTCTTCCCCCAGATTATATACTCAGCATTAATATCATAGGGTATGGAATACCCCTTTGGCTAGTTCAGGTCAGCTGCCCTGGCTGTGTCCCCTCCCAGTTTCCCGTGCCCCTCCAGCCCTCTTGCTGGCAGGGCCTGAGAAACTGAAAAGTCCTTGACTCAGTATAAACATCACCCAGCACCAACCAAACCCATCAGTGCTGTCAGCATTGTTCTCACCGCAAATCCAACTCACAGCACTGCACCAGCTACTGAGAAGAAAATTAACTCCATCCCAGCTGAAACCAGGGCAGATGTTTTTGTTGTTCAGTGTGGTTTTTTCTTTCACGGTATTTAAATAAGTTTAATTTTGATTTCTGCAAAATAAACTGCCCATCATCATAAGGAAGCAATTGTTAAAGATTAATTCTGGCTCTAAGCATTTTCTCAAGTTTCTTTTGTAAATGGGGACCTAAAGTTAGGCATGATTTCTGGGTGGCCTGGATGGTCTACTAGCTGGAGGTCCAGAGAATCAGCAAGTTCCGCTGAAGTTAATGGGACTGCAGAGAACTTATTTACATATTAATTTAGGCATTCACCTCTAAAAACCTTGACTCTTTTTCTCTCTGTTTAAAAACTGGCTCCATATGAAGTCAAAGGATTGTGAAGATGAACACTGATTTACTTCCCTGAATGCATTGATCAGTGCTATCTGTGGTGTCTTTTACTGTTAGGCTGTATTTGCACACAGGCAATTTGTACCACTCCAAAAAACAGCAGCGAACGGTTCCAGCTTGCCAAGAGATCATACTGACAGCTTAACAGACTGCGAGAGCAATTCGCCCCTTTAGTACGCAGACATAAATCTTCTCTCCTAACAGCTTTGTTTAAGGGACAGGCCTGCTTGCATCTACATGTGAACCTGTTGCTAACATACATATATATGGTTGCCGTGGGAAAGGAGCTGTAGTGAGGTAGAATGCTCACGTTCACAAAATTTGACTTGAATAGTGATTTTCTCTCTTAGTGTGAGTTTATACAGATGCAAAGTTCATGTTGTAGTATGGACTTCCCTCGTGTTCAGCACTTCAGTGCTTGTGGCTGTGCACATTACTAAAGCACAAGTGTACAAATTCCACCTTTGCTTTCCCCGCACAAGTGCAGCTCTGAGGTTGAAGGATTACAGCTGACCCCTGTCCCTGCCGGTCTCCCAGGGCTCTGAAGAGGAGGTCTCATGGCACAATTTACTAAACTGCAGACACCACATTCCCTTCTCCAAAATCTTCTAAAAACAAGAGGAATGACTGATTTCTGTGTTGCCCCCTACATTGTGCTGCCGCAGTTCAAATGACAACAAGGGCTCAAATTTTGGAAGTTCGATACCCTCCATAAAAGAAGCTATTGATGTGGAAAATGTTGCCCTATTTTTAAATTAAATTATTAACTTATATAAGGAAGAGTCATTTTATAATTAAAAAGAGCAAAATACAGATAGCTGTTATTACTCAGTGCATAATACGACACTTGGCTAAGAATATCAGAAAGGCTGCACTAGGTCAGGGTAAAAGCCTTGCCCAGCATGATAACCTTGAGAGGCCAACAGCAAATGCTGCAGGAAAGGGTGTAAGTGAAGGACAAGCAGGTGGTGGTGATAGCTTTGCCATCCCAGTTCCAGCAATTACCATTTTAAGGATTTCCTGAATAGAGGTTGCAACTGGACAATTATGTTTAATAGCCCTTGATGGATCTTGCTAGTAACTGTTAATCGAAAAAGGAGCCTCTTTTGTCATTTCATGACTGATTAGTTGCTTTGAAAGCTCTTGGTGAGGAGCTTGTGTAAGGCTTTTCAGAAATCCAGGTACACACTGCAGAAGCCAAATCACCCTTATTCATCCGCTCACTAACTTTTTGAAAGAATGCTATTAGGTTTGTGCAGCATGTGTTCCCGGGAGGCAAAGCCATGCAGGTGCCCCTGGAGCTTTTGGAAAAACTTGGCATCGCATTTGTTGCCCCCTGTCTTCTGGGACAACTGCCAGAGCTAGCTAAATAACGGCTAGTGGTTCAGCAATTTCGTATTTTAATTTATTTAAAATAGCCAGTGAACAGCATCTGATCCCACCAATGTTATTCATTTCTTCGAAATTAGCCATGACGTGCGGAATTAGACTCTATAACTCGAAAGTTATAAAGTAGGTATGTTTATTGCGCGCAGATGCACGGGGGATCGCTCCTCCACAAGCGTGCATACCCGAAGTGACGAACCATCCCACATTTATACAATGAAACAAATGAATATTCAATTAACGCCTATACATATTTGTTACCTAAACCCCGCTTCGTATGTTAATTAGCTTATCAGTCCGTTTCCTGGAATGTGGTGGTCTTGCAGGTTTGTAGGTGATTCATGTTCTTGTGACCATCCGATCTTCTTCAGCAAGGAAACTTAGCACTCCCTCTCTAGATAGCATTGGAATATCTCTCATCCTTTTCTCATTCTTTTTTAAATAGCCCCTTTGTTAGAGGGAGAAGGGCAGGCGTCTCCCCGTCTCCCCTTTGTTAGAGGAAGAAGGGCAGGCGTCTCCTCAAAACTGTGTGCCTATGTGACCAGACACCGCACCCATGACCAGTCACCATACCCACATTCCTTGAGCAGACATATACAATCACAATCGATGTCCATTGTCCCCATTTCACACTATTTCTCCATATCAGCCATAGTGCCCGAAATCTCAGTCCTAACAGCAAAACGATCCCTAGCTGTTGCTTTCTTGTTGCTGCAACAGGTGTTTTAAGGACTATATACTAAAATCCTACAGCTGTATCTCATCAGTACATTTTAAGATTAGAACCTCTGTACTGCCACTCCTGACTGGCAAACCTTATGCTTGGCTGAAACTAGTACTTGAGGGAAATACATCCTCGCTGCCTTTGAAAATGAAAGGAAGGTCATTAATAATACAGACCAGTAACAACATCCCTGGAGATATAACCCAAAATAAAAATAACCCAAAATAAAAATAATTTTTTCTCTAAAAATATATCAACTTTCAGTAACAGTTTTGCTTTTTATATGTATGTATTTTAAAGGCTATTAAAAAAAACTTATTTCAATAATGAACTAGCTCCAGATGCTGCTGCCCAGAAGAGATTGAGCAGATAATGTCTAGACCACTATCTTCTTCTAATTTAGGCCTTAACTACGAGGTACAAAACTCTGAGACCATTTAGAATTAAACTGTCTCATTTAAAACTTGCATATTAATCTTGAGATAAAAATACCTACATTTCTTGGTCTGATTTTAGATGAGACAGTAGTTACATGTATTTGTCAAAAGAGATGCAATTAACAAAAATGTTACAGCCCATATAATTATATGTGCTGCCTACTATATATATGAAAATCATCATCTTTTTGCCTAATGTTGGGGCATATACACCTCCACCAAATTCAGTGTAGAGAGGTGACGCTGTGCCAGTTAAAATTCTGGCTCAGAGGCAGATTTCACACAGAAGTTAAGAAGCATTTATAAAAATTCAGGAAAAGGATTTGGTTCCAAATTAGCTGTTACCAATAAAAAGAAATAAGGAAAAAAACAAATGGCTGTGTATCTACAGTGTTCAAAATGGAAGACTGAAGTGCCAACAAATTCACTGGAAGTGCTGGTACAATATAAAGATCCACGGCAGTTCACTTCAAGTAACATATTAATGCAGACAGGTACATATATGTAAGTGTTTGTGTACACATATATGTATATCAATGTGCAACATCCAGATATGTAATTGCACACATAGGTATTTGTCTACATACATCTACATGAAATATGAGAAACAACAAATACTCTGTGTGTAACTAGCTACGAGGATAACTTATATAACAAGAAGGCGACAGCTTTCAGTTCTGAACCAGTTTTTGTTAAATCTGCTCAGAGTAAAAGCCAAGGAAAACAGGCCTGTCTGCAAAAGGAAAAAAAAAATCCAGTGAAGAGAGGCAGGTTACCATTTAACACTGAACATGCATGAAAGCGGCACGGGGACAGCTTTCACATCATTTTCTCCCTCTGTTCTTGTTAGGCTGTTGATCAATGTTTATTCAGGAGCAGGGGAACAGGGCAGCAGAGCAGCCGAAGCCCGCCAGCGTGCAGCCAGGGAACCCGGAGCAGAAGCGTCCCTCCAAACCTGCGCAGAAAGCTGCCTTCGGCAAAGCCACCGCAACCAGATCTCTGGTCACTGAGGCTTGAGACCGGAGGCAGTCTGATGCAATCAATGCCAGTTGTGTGTCCTCAGGTCATCTCAGACACCCGGGTGAGACCTCCAATACACAAGACGGGATGACTCTGAGCACAGATGGACCCAGGTCCTCTAAAATCTCACTGGATGATGAAAAATATGGGGGAAAAAACCCTCATTCCTTGATTAATTCCACAGGTTCCTTTAGACTTATCCCCAGCATGAATAATACAAACACAAAGCTTCTTACAGTTGGACTACTAGGCAAGATGGGAATAGACTGAAAGTTGTCAGTATTAGGTTTTAAATGCATCCATCACACCCCTGGTACAATGCTAGCAGCACTCTCCAAAATGCCAATTATTTAGAAACACGAAACCATACTATGCTATACAAATTGAAGGGATTTGATTTTATCACAAATATTTCTGTCTTTTCCTGTTAAAAACATAGAGCATTATGTAGTGATGTGGAACTGTCTTGTTAATTTACCCTTTGAGAACATTTTTTCCAAGGAAACAGTAACAGAGCTAGAAATTAGTTCTCCTCTCTCACTTGCAGTGACTGTGATGGAGCTTAATAGGAACGTTAATAACAATCTTGACCCAATCTGCATCTAATCTTCCGTTGCCATGAATGCAGTGACAGCAATTTGCACAATCTGATGATTTTTTGCTTCATGACAGTAGCTGTATAAAACAGTTTTAGATTACTCACCCTTTCTAAAGAAGGTTTAAATGCATACATATTTACAAAAAATATGTATGTTTTTAATTAATTTCTGCTTAGTAATTTTTAAAGTTGACAAACCATAATTTTATAAATATCCATAATAATAATGCTTTACCATTTAAATCCATTGCATCATTTGATTTTGTTCTACACAAATGGGTATTGTTACAACAAAACCAACCAAACAGAAAACCCACCCCAACACAAAGAGGGAGATAAAGAGAAACACTTATTCTATAATCATATCTATTTATTTGAATCAGTATTAAATTTATATCCAGGTCAGTCCTAAAAAAACATAGCCTCTGAATTCCAATTAATTTCAGATATCTCTATTACAAGTCTTTGCACAACCCATCAGAAACAAGAATTTTATTATTTTGGGCTCTGCTTCTCTATCATAATAGCGATATAACCCTGGATAAAACAATGTGTTACCACAGACATTATTTCAATATTATTTTTCATTCAGAGGAATAAGGGGGGGGGGGGGAGGGAAAGGATTTTTGTAGGTTTCACTTAAATGTGGCTTAAAGTGAGTGAAATGCAGTCATACTGTGTACACAGATTTATTTGAGAAAATACATCCCTGTAGACTATTTTTCTGTTAACATTGTTGAGACAAAAAACACATCTCCAAATTGCCGATTCCCATTTAAAAGCTGCCAGGGAGACATTTCCATTCTTTAAGTTGCACTGCCCTCTGGGGGAGATGATCTTCAGATACATCTCCATATCCATGTGGAGAGAACAAAAGCCTTCCTCGGTTTTCACCGTCAGTTTTGAAGGCTGAACATTTTGCTTCCTCCAAATTTTATGCCCATGCTTGGTATGATTTTGGCATCGCAGCACAAAGATAAGAGAGGCTCTGTTACAGCCACCTTCTATTTACTCTTTCATTCCCTTACACCAGGGGTCCTCAAACTACGGCCCTCGGGCTGAATACGGCCCCCCAGGGTCCTCAATCCGGCCCCCGGTATTTACAGACCCCCCCGCCAGGGGTTGGGGGGAAACCAAGCAGCCGCAGATGACTGCCTGCCACTGCATCCGCGTGCTGGCCCCCCGGTTAAAAAGTTTGAGGACCCCTGCCTTATATTCTCTTTTTTGCATATGTGCTTGGAAATCTTGTCTGGGAAGGCCTGGAGATGCTTTTATATTTTTCTGAGATTTGTGGATGTAAGGTAGCGTATCCATGGTGAAAGGTCTGATGCTGCTGTACCATAGTAGTGCTGAATGCTTCACAAAGAAATGCTGTAGGTCCCAGAGAAACAAACTCACAGCTTCTGCACAACTGGAGGTGGACAGAAAACAACATCAGGTTCAACACTTTTCACAAAATGTTTTAACTTCTGCTTACATAGTGCACACTCCTAACATATACATGGGCACCACCTAACTACATGGAGAACTGCTGAGCTTATGGTACACATTACATGCATGGCCACCATATTATACCTGGTGTTCCCTGCAAGCCATAGGGTTTGTTCCATGTATGCCAGGCAGTATAGTATTTGCATTGTGTTCCCAGGCAATGAATGCTAGCTCAATTACTGAGGGCAGTAATTCATGGCAAGTGTGGCCTCCCTCAGTGTGAGGAGCGTAGGAAACTTGTCCACCTCCCATCCAAAGCGATTTTCAGGATTCTCCCTTTCATGCTGTTTACTAGTGTGCTGAACCACTAACAGAAAACTGTGGATTTGGAAAAGCCTTGCCTAAAGCATAAGACTGTTTAGTGTACCTTGTTCTCTGTAGCTCGCCCTTCCTCTCAGTGGTCTCAGGACACAAACTCAAGAGACAAAATGGTCACCCGGGCTTTTCTGCTGGAGGTTAAAGTGTTTGTAGCCGTGTTTGGGATCACCCACAGAGAGCTCTCTGTAGATCTGGTTTTCACTGAAAGAGCTGATGGAAGTTACTTGTGCAGACCATGACAGGTGCCCTCTAGTCTAGAAAAATCCTCATCTTTCCAACAACCATCTGGCAAAAAGGCAGGTCTTAGTAAGAAGCTCCCTAACACAAACAAGGGGGGGAAAAAGTTACTTCAGCTATTTGAGTCCTGTTATTTTCCGAAAATATTCAGAGGGCTACTCAACTAATGAACAACTATGATTCTCATATTCCTACAACCTCAAGAGGATCACAGGAAGCAGGAGATCACACGGGGAAGCCATCTAAGAGAGCTACCTGAGTATGAAGGATTCCACCCTCCTTAAAACGGAATGAAACTGAAACTCTGCAATGAAAATAAAGGATTCAAACCTAGTAGTGCTGCAAGGGGCTTTTGCAGTGACAAGTGGACTGACAGCAACTAGCTAAAAAAACCTGCAGTGCAAAAGTACCATCATGGCTGAAGATAAGCAAAGTCCTAAGCATTTCCGTAACAGCATATGAACAGCCAAAACAGACCTCCACATTTCCAAAGATCAATGTTGAGAAACTGCTAGTTTCTATACAACTGAGATTTCACAATATGATTTAAAGCTCTCAGGCAAGCTGTATGACCTGAAAGTGAAACTAAATTCCAGAAGATAAATTCCTGTAGCAGATCTCTTCTCTCTTACAATTTCGTAGAAAAGATGTGTGATGAAGGAGGAGCAGGACTTGGTTCAGTGAAGTGTATATAATGCTTCAGTATCTTTCCACAGTAGATGCTCCACACAAGACAGCAGAAATAATGAAAGAATCGGAGAACAATGATGTGATTTAGTATTTGGAAAGAAAAGAGATCAGGTTGGTCTGGACAGAAATAGTCTGCCTTGGCAATCAAAAATTCTTTTAAAGGAAAAGTGCACTGTGAAGATTGGGAATACTGAAGGAGAAAAAAATTAGCAACTAATGCAAACTTGTATTTGGAAAAGATTAAGGGCTTCACAAAGGTGAGGGAACAGAGTCCTGTTTTGAGACACTATGAATTCATCACACAAAGTGGCCCACAGCATTACCTGTGACCTGATGTTGAGCTTCCAGGACCTTCTGGCTATCATGGTGGTCCTATTTAGGAGATGAACACAGCACACTTTGCTGGCTCAGATTAGTGGACAAAAGTGATGATCAACAATTACTGTTGTGTATCTACTGGCCGAACCAAAGTGACTCCAACATTTTTCCCCTTTGTCCTCTCATCGCCCTTCTGAGGAGACATGGGATGCAGGAGGACCAAATCCTTGTTCACCACCAACCCCAGCCTCACGCTCCAATGAAAAGGAGCAAGAGAGGAGCGCTCATTGCCTTCCTCACCTCACATCTTCTCTCCTCCTTGCCTCACTGCCTTCCTCACCTCACATCTTCTCTCCTCCTTGCCTCACTGCCTTCCTCACCTCACATCTTCTCTCCTCCTTGCCACAGCTGTAAATCCACTTCCACTACCTTGCCTAGCACAGGGGAAGGTTGGGTTACAGTACAGTGAGTCTTGGGGGTGAAGATGGCACAGACCCCACAACTCGAATCAGAGCTCATCTGCCCCTTGACTGCTGCAGGACTAAGAGGTGCTTATTGGCAACAGACTAAGGAGGGCCTAGTGGCCACTGGTGAGTAGACTATTTAACCAAGAAGCAGGTGCACCCTAACTAACAGTCGATCCCATCTCCCACTCTTAAGTACTTCCACTTTAGCAACATTTTTACTTTCATAGAGACTTTCCAAAGCTTTCTTAACCTTTTGGTAAGGACAGGCATGATGCATTTCATTTGAATTCAGCACTCAATATCCACTAGTTCTGTGTACTTATCTTTCAAACTAAGCCATAATAGTTTTGTTAATTATTCCCATTCCGTTTTTTATCACTGGACAACAATTGCAGCCTTAAACCTCAGCCTGCAAAAGTTCCTTCTTAGCTTTTCCTTTTCATGTTTGATTTTAAAAGTAGGATTGCCTTTAAAATCAATTAGAAATGATAAATTTAGCAACGTTCATAGGTAAATCCAATCAGAGAAGTAGCTCAGTATGTAGTACCATAATCACTGCATACATTTGGAATATAAACTTAAGTAAAAAATGCTTCTTAGCTTGGAAAATGATATGATAAAACTCTGTATGAAATGTACTGCCTCATAGTACTATTTAAAAATCCAATTCAATTATTTAACCTTATTAAGTGCCTACTTGTAGATATTTTTTAGATATTAGAACACGTTTGACAAATGAAATGGTTGTATTTTTCAGCTGAGACACTATCCTCAAAACTACTATGTCTATATTATTAAAATGATCATTTTCTGTTCCTTGATTACCCAAATATTTTAGAAATATTTTTTAGGAATGTTTTCTCTTTTTGGACTGTTTTCTTTTTTTGACTTTTTCTTTTTTGGACTATGTTCACCCTCTACATAGCATGATGATGACAGGCAGAAGGTCCTGCAGGATCAATGCTCTTGTCAGTACTTGTAAGAAATGCGGTCCCTAAAGAGATTTGTTGTGGTGAAAATTCTGTAAGGTTTTTTTTGGTTTTTATGGGATGAAGCCTACCTGATAGCATTGCTCAGGTGAGGCAGCCATGCAGTTCTGGCCTGTTACCCGATTTCGGGCGGTATAGGAAAACAGCACAGCAAGCACTGGCAGCTGAGCGGCTCGCCTATCGCTCCGGGCAAGGTATTCCCGGCTTTCTGGCACACCCCGGTTTAGGTATGTGTCGGAAGGCCCTGAAGCAGCCCAGGCCAACCTCATACTCTTTTAACGCATCAGGGGAGGTGACCAAGGCGCGATGGCGCCGGAGGCAGTGGCAGCCACCCCGGGAAAGCCGCAGGCCGCGGCGGCTGCGACCAGCAAGGCGGCCGCCGGCTTCGGCCTGCTGCCACCTGCCGCGGGAGCAGGCGGGCCCCGGCTTGCCGCAGCTGGGCGCTCCGGGCGGAGAAGCCCCTTTCCCAGCCACAAGCGCCGGCAGGACGCCCCCTGCCCGGGCCCGCCCCAGCGCACAGCGCTAACAGCAGGCGCTCCGCGGAGCCGCCCCCGCCCCCTCCGCCGCCGCGTGCCTGCCTCCCACCGGAAGTGACGCAGGCGCTGCCGTCAGAGCAGCCGGAAGCGCCGCGAGGAGCAGTAAACAAGCCCGCCGGGAGCCTGCGGCCGCCGCGCGTCCATCTTTGAGCAGCCGGAGCCCGAGCCCGCCGCGGACCATGGGCGGCGTCCTGGGCCTCTGCTCCATGGCGAGCTGGGTAAGGCGGGGCGGGCGGCGCGGTGGTTCCTTGCCCGTTGGAGGCCCCGAGCCTGGGCCTCGCCCGTCGCCTCCCTGGGCCTTTGTGTGCCAGGGGTGGGGGCGTTGGTGTCTGCGGCGGTGCCCTCCCGCCTCCTCAAGGGAGGGAAGGCTGCAGGCCCCCTCCCCGGTCCCAGCTGGGCTTTCTCCGCCGCGGGCCGCTGCTACTGCTGCTTCTCTAGGGCCGGGCTCCCTCCTCGGCAGGCTGGAGGCAGGCCCTGGGGCGGCCGCCGCGGTGGTCGGTCTGCCCTCTGGGTCTTATCCGGGGGTCTCCAGGGGTCCTCCGAAGCGGTTTCACTGAGGAGCTTCGTACTCATTCAGGCAGGCCGGTCTGTCGCGCTGCTGGTTGCCGCTTAATCCGCGTTACTGTGTGGGAGGTGTTACAGTGTCCACTGAAATTCCCCCCTCCCCAAATCTGTAAAAGGGGTCAGAATCTAGCTAAATTCTTAAGTTTGGCGTTTATTGCAGGAAAAAGAAAACCCGCGTGTTTCCCTGATACTAACATTTGTATTTAATTCCTCTTTTCTTACGCCTTTGTCTTGAGCAGCTCCACCCTTTATAGCATCTTTGTCTTATCAAACCATCATTTCTCGCTGCACGGCAGTCTGGTGATGTGTCACCACCACGCTGAGCGTTGTCAGGTGATTTTTGTTAGTGGGAAACAGTAATTTGAGATGGCTCTAAAACTGTTACACTATGCAAATGCAGAAAAGCGGAGAAGTTGGTAGAGATCCTGCATCCTTTTTCAGTTGAGGCATTGCTGTCTTACCAAGTCTAGTCCCTATGCAAGTAGACATGATCAGGTGGATTGTGAATCTTTAGACATTTATCTTAAAATGTTAGTGGCATTTTGAAAACCTGAGATTTTTACACGAAAAACACTGCCATACTTGGATTAAATGAGATGACATATGTTTAAACAGTTAATACACATAACTTGGTGGTCTAACAAAAAATTACATTGATTCAAGATCCTATTTTTTGTGTTATCAAAATACATCGACTTTGGTTCCCCTAGTGCAGAGTGATATTTAATTACAAATATGATATTTAGTTCTTTCATCTCCTGTACAAATTCTATAAAATTATCTTAGAATTGGTAAATTTGTATGAGCTAAGTTCCCAGATTGATATGCATGTAAATAAGTGACTAGAACACTGATAATATCTTGTTAATGAAGTACTGCCAGTGTTCCATTTTGTTTTAATTTGCATTTTAAACACTATTTGATGGATTAACCAGTTAGAGTTTAATTACTAGTTGAGTATAGTTAACATTAACATTTTTAATTATTGTCAAATAGAGACAGTATAACTATAGGTTTTAATTCAAATAATTGAGTTAATATATACTGTATTTTCAAGTACATAAATAGCCTTTTTGGATAACTGGCTGGTGTTCGTAGTGCCTCAGTAATTCCTGTATACTTGCTCTTGGTTTTGAGTGTTTGTTTCTGTACAGAGAAATTCAGCCAATGGTTGTCTTCCAGATAATCTAAGATTACATGCTTGTATAAATAACTTTAAGTTGGATTTACTGTGAGTACCCCCATCCCTTCCTTTAAAGTACCCAAACAAATTGGAGTGGCTTTTTTGTGTGTGTGTCTGGTTTTTTTATACTTATGGCTTTAAAGTGTTGATTTTCTTTCCAAATCTAAAACCACAGATAAGCAGCATTTAAAGCCTTTATGATAGTTCTTATAGGTGAAATCTGTCTGCACTGGTCTGAAAGGATATGTCACTATAAATGCCATTTGTGGCTCTGGAGGAAAAAAGCTGTGAGTGTGAGGTAGCAGGGGAACCAGATGTAGTGGAATTTGTGCTAGTGCAGGCTTTGTCACAGCTGGGAAAACTACTTTTTTGTCTGGGAAGACATTGCTGTGGGCATTGCTTCAGCCGTGTCGCTTGTCTGCAGGGCTGTGTGTTGTGCCATGCAGAGCTGCTCTGGGTAACTGACCTCAACATCTGGCCTCATACTTCTATGTCTTCTGGATTTTTTTCTGTGGTGTTACTGCTGGTTATAACTCTGCCCTACTATGTGCTGATCAGGCAGTGTTTCAGTTTAGTGTTTTTAAGGGCAAAGATGAGCCTGTTGGATGGTAGGAAAGCCTTATTAAAAGCACTGTCATCTCACCAAAAGTCTTCTAATTCTGATGACCTCAATTGGTCAGGCAGTGCCGTTTTCACTCTGCTGCATCTTGCCTCTGTTGCTCTGTTCTCTGAAGCACCTCAGCTGCTGTTTTGCTCACTTTAATAGTCTCTATCAAGGCAAAAATTGATTGAATCTATTCCTTTAAGCATATGAGTAGGGATGATGTAGCTAAAACCTGAGTAGGCCCAGTGGGGGGCTTGGTGTTTTTGCAGATACTTAATTCAGTATATAATCATCTTTGCCCTATTAAGAAAATCACATTTGATGTGAAAAACCTGTTCTGTGTGCATCATGGTCAGTAACACTTGACTTTTCAGTGGGTTTGTAGGGTTTTCTCTCTCCTTTGTCCTGCAATATTCATCTTGTGTTCCTCCTGCAATTTCCACTGCCCTAGAGAATGAAGTGACTAGTTTAGCAGGCATGAATTAAATTGCCTGCTCCCAGCTGGCTGCACACGGATGTGTGTGGGTCATCTTTTCTTATTTTGCCTCAGAGAACACCACTGAGCTGCTTATTTTTCTCAAAAATGTACAGGGATGTGACTTGGTTGGTAGGTACAAAAGTTACTAGATGTCAATAGATAAATGCAGTTGTAACTTAGTAACTGTTGTCCAAGCTTCCTTGCAAAAATAAGCTCAGAACTAATGCTCTCTGCATCTATGACTAAGCTGAGTTTCACCTGGGGAGTTAAGCTTTGATTTGTGTGGTGGTATGTGTCTGTTTGTACTGTAGTATGTTTTTTTTTTTTTGTAGGAGGCATGCTCTGAATTTGGGAAGTGGCACAAACTGTCCTTTTTCCTCTGCTACTAAACTCAGTTTCACGACCGGAATGTTCTTTGTTTTCTGTTCTTTTTGAAGACACTTGTTAGAAGTGGTTTTGCCAATAGTATAATATTATTTTGTTGGAATGGTATATATTTTATTCTGTCTTGCCAAAAGAAAGAGGGGCTCGGACTGCAATGTGATTCCTTGTAGAGGTGGTTGACTTCTATAAATAGTATCAATTATCAGTAGGTATCTCTTGTTCAGAGATGTACATGATTGCAGCTTGTTGGGGTTGTCACAGCATGATGAGCTGGTTTGGGGGCAAGATGTTTTAGAAGTTGTTCTTGAAGCTTGGACACTTAAATGAGGCATATTGCCTTGTTTGAGGTGGAGACAGCCATCTTTCAGCCACTGCAGGCCGCCTGTAGAAACACGTGTTCCTCTGTTCCCCTTGATGCAGTCAGGAGGAAACTGCTTGAATTATTTAGGTATTTAACAAACAACGCTGGGATTCACCAGAGAAGTGACTTCTACACCAGATGGACCTTGCACCAAATTTTCTGCAGCAGACGAGCCTAGGCTTACATTCTCCTCTGCCAAACTCAACCTTTTATTCAACAGTATCTTTAAAAATACTAATCCAGACAGAATTAGTTCAAGAAACTAATTTTTTGAAAGAGAATAGAAATATTCTTTAATAGAAAGGTTATTTGTGTGTGTAGAGGAAATACGTGTAATACATTAGTACTATAAAATCCTGATGCACCCTGAGCCAATTTTTGTCATGCATTACATGCTTACTAAGCAGTAAGTAGATACCCCTAATATAGTTGTTTGCGGTCATAGAACAGCCTGGAAGGATTGTCTGGGCCAAATTTTCATGGAAAAGGGACCTAGATGACATGATCTAGCACCCTGCCCAATCAAATCTGAAAACTTCCAGTGAATGAGGACTCTTATCCTTGGGGAGGTTGTTGCAGTGACTGATTGTTCTCACTGTAAAAAATGTCTTTATTACACTGAGATGAAACCTCTTCAGGAATCAACACTTCCATACTCTGTGCTATAATGATACTGAGTGGAAGAGGAGGTAAAAAAGGGCAATATAATACCTTTTACATACTGAAATAGTTATAATGAGGGTCTACTTAATTTCACTTCTCTAGCAAGACAAATTTAATAGTGAAGTTTGCTGATGTAAAGATGATTCTGTAGCATAGTGGAGTGAAAATTCTTGATGCTTCCATCCTCGGAAAGGAATACAAGTACAAAACTAAATCAAGGAAATTATTTAAAAGACCAAATTTGGGAGTCCAGTGTGTGCGTCTGGTTGAACCTGTAAGAACTGAAAATCTGAGCCTTTTCCTGAGGGCTTCTCAGGAAGCTGCTGGCAGTGTTGTGGCAATGCCTGCTTTTCCCTGCAAGCCCAGGGGCCTTTGTTAGCAGCAGACTGCTGGCATTTTTGTTTGTCATACCACTAAACTTCTAAGAACTTTCTGACACATGCCAGTCATACTGGATGATTGACATGCACTGGTCATGGCCGTATAATTAGTCATGTTCTTATGTGACTGGTTTGGTGTTTTTCTTGTGGTACTGAATACCTGTGGCTTTTGTCACTTGGCGGAGGTGTCCCTGCATATGTGCTGGGGGAGAAGCTGGGTTTTACCCACCATTCAGTTTCTTTGTCAGAAGTTGCATGTAGCTCAGATAGGGCAGCACTCACTTGGTAGCTACAAACCATAGCTGAAAAATGCATGGCCTCCAAAACTTAGCTGTTAATTGCTCACCGGGATTTCTCATGTCTTCTAGGCAAAATAATTTAATTGTAAATTAAGAAAAAAAAACCAAAACAAAACCCCTAAAACGTTTTGATTGTACTTTTCCTCTTTTGGCTTCTACTTACTTGTGGAACCTTGCCCTTCTTCCGCTTCCTGAATTGTTGCTCAGCAAGCAGCAGAAAATTGCAGAGGGGTGAGGTACGTTTCCTGCTCCCCCAACCTTGGTGAAATAGCACTATTTGCTCCCTTTCCTTCTTTCCACAGTTTTGTCTTTAGGAATTAAAGACCGGTAATTTTTGTCCTGGTTTTTTTCCCTTGTAATATTACAACTGCACAGCTTTCCTGTCCGCTCTTGCTGTTGGTGTTTGATAGCAACAATAATGTGTGTACTATGTGTTCAATATGTTCTTGTGGTTCCTAACTTCTACGTTGCATTAGTTAATTTTACCAGCTAACAGAATTATGTGATATGTGAGTAGCTGCTAAATACACAATAATTTGCAACCTAAGATTTAGGCTATTTCGCCTTTTGTTTGTGCTCCAGTAATGTCGATGGCCCCAGTGAGGATTGTGGACCAACTCTGCCAGATGCTGAAAGTGTACATAGATGGCAGGTCTGCTTAGATCTTTTTTTCTGCAGTGTATTTATTTAGTCTCTGCAGCTGTGGGAGGATGTAGTTGTTAACAAAAAGCAGCCCTTGCATCTCATGTAGCTGAAATGAAATAAAATTCAAGAGAATAAAGTCTGAATTCAGCGTTTATCTTCTTTGAATGGATATATGATTACTTTTGACATAGCACTAATTTCACTGGACAGCGGTGCATTATGAAGCGCTGCCAGTATTGTTAGGGTGCTCTGTAATGTGTTGCAGTGACTTAGCCTACGCTAGTGATGGAATGCGTGAGATGAGTCATTTCCCATCATAATTTCTGATGATCTGTGCAGCCTAATTAAATATTTAAATCTAGCAATGCAAAACTCTTTAAAGTTGTTGTTTTATGTTCTGTCTCTGTCAGATACCATGCTTATGTGGAAGTGCCCCGTGCCTGCTCTGCCGATGCTGCCCCAGTGGAAACAACTCCACCATAACACGGCTGATTTATGCATTCTTTTTACTTCTTGGCGTGAGTGTTGCCTGTGTGATGTTAATACCAGGCATGGAAGAGCAGCTGAAGAAGGTCAGGTTACTTCTTTGCTAACATGTTTGGTAGAATGACTGTTACAGATAATTGTAAATGGCATCTTGAAAGCATGGGTTTTATTTGGAAATAGGTAATTAGGCTGCTACCTGTGCTTCACAGTCACTGTTAATTTGATTGTAGGTGAAATAAACAAAGAACTTGTGGGACAGTCAATGCATAGGTGAAAAACACTATCGAGAATAAAGTTTCATCTCTTCTTTAGTAGCTCAGAGCAGAAAAAAGAAAATCTTGTATCAAAAAGAAAATGTAATTTATGTATGTGGAGTTTTAAATTATATATTATTGAGATGCTTTTATTTGTGGTACTTGACTGACTTTGAATGCTGTTAATAAAAGAAAAAATTAGCCACAATCTAAGATTTCTTCTAATGTCATTGTGCTTTACTAATTAAAATTATATTTTAAGGTCTGCAAATGTGTAACAAAAATATTTTTACCTAATGATACTAGCATATTTTTCCCGAAGGAAATTGGGAAGTGCTTGTAGGATTTTACAGTTTATTAGTTATATGAAGATATGATAGTGCAGGAGTTATTGTTTTACATAATGTACAGTATAAATTACAGAGTGATTATTTGAGTTATGAGTGAGCTTGTGGGTTCACTGAAGTTGGCTTGCACATGTTTTTTTTTCTGTTAGTCTTCATTTTGCTATCTTTAATTTTTTGTCTAGCAGGTAATAACTTCTGTTAGGCATGCTTTTGAATTTCTTACCCCCAAATGATTGATCTGTAAATTTTTATTTCCGTGTGATATAGTAACCAGATGAGAGCTTCAGTGAGAGCATGTTAGTCACCTAGGAAAGAAAATTGCAGCCTTCTGGAGTATGATTTGACTTCAGAAAGATACTGCTCATGTTCTGGTAGTGAATGCAAAGGGTAATCTTAGCTGTTTCATTTGGAAGTTACAAATACTTCTAATTGATGGTGATGTACTTTTTGGGAGAGGCTGTTTCTGTTTTAAAGAGATATAAGCGGGCTGCCTTCTATGTCCTGAACCTGACCGTACCTGTCAATTCATATTTACCAAATACCAGAGCTTTTCTTTATCTCCTGATTCAGATCTACAAGTGAAAACTGCATTTCTTGGAGAAGTTCCAAATTTTTTAATAATAAAAACCCCACCCCACTGTTATTAAGATAGATATAGATTCCCTGAGTGCCCCCTCCCCCCCCAGTTTGCCTATGCCAGATTTTTTTCCTTGAATGTGTTTAATATTCTAGTTGGACTGTAACTAACAATACAGCCATTCAGTATCATATTTTCTAGCAATGTTTATAGTCACATAGTTTTACAATAGTAATGAATTGCATATTAATAAACTGCTAAGATGTATTTACTCACAGGAGGCCTTCTATAGATTCCTGAAGTATCTTGTATTTATCACAGATTCCTGGGTTTTGTGATGGAGGGATGGGAACAACTATTCCTGGTGTGCACGGCCACGTGAATTGCGATGTACTAGTTGGTTATAAAGCTGTGTACCGTGTGTGCTTTGGTATGGCCATGTTCTTCCTTCTGTTCTCCTTGTTGATGATCAAAGTGAAGAGCAGCAATGACCCAAGAGCAGCAGTGCACAATGGGTAAGATACGGAAATGAGAACTGAGATGAGCATATGGGTGCATATGAGATACAGCTACCGTAAAATAAAGCTTGTGGCTGAGCATGCTGGTCAAATTGATTATTCCACAAATGACAAATTTCATAGTAGCTAGAGGAGTATAGTTGCAGCAGAGGGCGTTCGAAGTTATTAGAGTTCTTAGACATGGCAGATTAATTTTTTTAAGAGGAAAAGATATACATGGCTGTCATTTCTCAGAGCCTGAATTGTGACAATAGATAATATGTCCAGAGGTTTTCCAAGATTAGAGATTCTGCTTTTGCCCGAAATGGCAAAATTCAGAGATGAATAATGGTCCTAAGTTTCATTCCACCGAGATTTTTTTCAACAAATAGAAAGATTAAAAAACCTCACCTGTCCTCTAGGAATTACATTCCTCTTAACTTTGATGTTTGTAAGGACTGCTTGCTCTTTTCTGAACAGTTTTATTTTAAAGACTATAATAGATACATCTATATAAAAAACATATTACTTCCCACTCTGCTGTCTTTTCTTTGGTCTCCCCTCTGCATAAAGAAGAGTGAGTTATGTATTTAGTTCCTGAGCTTCCCAGTACCCAAAATTTTTTCTTCTGTATTTCATTATAGTTAGGATTATCAGATGGAAAATAACAGTGGAATTTCAGCTTGTGTCTTGACACAAGAGGTAGTTTTCATCCAGGCTCAGCCTATGTGTAACGTAGCTTCTTGAACCAGGGAGATGTAAATATTTGTGATAGGGCATGGCACTAAAAAGCATAAAACCATTTATGGTGCCTAGTCTTGGTGGTCATAGCGATTGCTTTAGACTACTGCTTTTTCAGGATGAGTATATTTAATGGAAGCTATGAACAGCTAAGCCATAAAAATGAAGAAGTAATTTTATTTTATATTCAGTGTTGTAAGATGAAACATTTCTAGCATAAAATGAGAAAAACCTTCAAATTAAGATGTGTTAGCAGCAGTAACTTAGTTCAGCCTTTCCTTCTGCCCTGCTTTGTACAGGGGAGCATACTTCTTACAAGCAAGAAGAAAATGGTTCAGGCACATTCTGTATCAACACTTTTTTTTTTATTAAAAAAACAACCAAACAATAAAATGTATCTTTCACATGATATGGAATCTTTTTACTTAAAACCACTTCTTCAGTGTTTGGGGATCTTCTTGATAACCTGAAGTTGTGCTCTCCAGTCCAGATTTTGGTACTATTTATGCAACCCATAGCAGTTTACTTTTCTTAGCCAATCTAGTGTCAGCACTAGGATAAAAGGAAAAATGATACTTAACTGTTACTGGTAAAATATTTAGTAATTCCAACACTTCCATAATAGCTAGTTGCTTCAATAGTATGTATTACAGATAGCTTTATGAAAACAATGGCTTTTGATTTTTAAAATTGTCTATATTTACTAGTACTTTGCAATATAATCTTTATCAGTGATTTGAAATAGTCAGAATGTTAAGAGTTTTCTATGTATCTGTACTAACTTTTTCATACTTGCATGCAAGTTAAACCCGGCGGTATGGTCCAGTGCCAGCGTTCACCTTCTTTGCTTTCGTAACAGAAGTCAAAGTAGTTTCTTGCCTCAGGTTAATAATAATAGAACAACTTGGTTACAATGTATTCACAGGATTGTTGCTGGCTTGCACGGACGGCATGCATAGCAGCTGTAGGTGTTACTTCAGATGAGTATGGTTTTCAGCAGTCATGCACAGTATCTGGGTAGAGTGTTAAGATCTCCTAAAAAAGTCTGGAATTAGATGAAACTTATACAGGCTTGAACCTGTTCTTATTTCTATAATTGAGAATTACATTGATTTAAAAAAAATTTTTTCCACATGTGAATTCAAAAACTAGTTTTAGTGGAGTATGTATTAAACAGTAAACATTGTATAATAAGGTAATTCAACTTTCAAACTGACTTTAGTCACTTCTCTGTATCCCAGTGAACTTGTCCATTTTTCCCATATTCTGCATTTCAGTCATCTCACGTAGTACCTCTCCACGCAATTGGAATTTATTCCTCTGATCACCATCACCTAATTGTAATAGCCAGAAGGAGATTAAATTTGTTCGAAGTGCAGGAGAGAATGGGAAGGCATAGAAAACTTGAAAACCATCCAAGTGTTTGATGTTGTGGGAGTGTGGTACATGTCTTTGTGCTATATACAGTTTTGAAGTACACGTAGATGATGCCTATGTTGGAGCTGCCTGTCGCAGTGCTCAGAAAAAATGATCTTCACCTCCTTATAGGTTTGTTGGCATAACTACTTGATTTGGAGTTCCCTATGCAGGGTATATCTGTAAACAGTCTGTGTTTGGGGTGGATTTGGTGAATCTGTGGTGGAAGATACTTTCTGGTCTGCTTTCTAGGAAACATCTGAGCTGTTTTGTGCATGGGTGGGTATCTGTTGTGGTTTAACTCCAGCTGGTAACTAAGCACCACACAGCTGCTTGCTCACTGCCCCCCCGGAGGAATGGGGAGGAGAATCAGGAAGGAATGTAAAACTCGAGGGTTAAGAACAACTTAATAATTGAAATAAAACAACAACAGTAATAATAATAATGAAAAGGAGGAGAAGGGGAAAGGAACAAAATCCAAAGGGAAGGGAGAAAAGAAAACAAGTGATGAACGATACAGTTGCTCACCACCTGCTGACCAATGCCCAGCAAGTCCCCAAGCAGAGACTGACAGGCCCTGGCCAGCTGCCCCCAGTTTATATACTGAGCAGGATCTTTTGTGGTATGGAATACCCCTTTGGCTAGTTCAGGTCAGCTGTCCTGGCTGTGTCCCCTCCCCAGTTTCTTGTGCCCCTCCAGCCTTCTCACTGGAGGGCCCAAAAACCTGAAGAGTCCTTGACTTAGTATAAACATTACCTAGCAACAACTAAAAAATCAGTGTGTTATCGAAGTTATTCTCACACCAAATCCAAGGGACAGCACTGTACCAGCTACTAAGAAGAAAATTAACTCTAACCCAGCTGAAACCAGGATAATATCTTTTACTGGGGAAAAAAATAATCCAATGCTACTGTACTGGAATAGGTCTTATAGGGCCTTAGAATTTGACTGTGTCCTTTCTGTGAAGGATAAATCCTTTGCTTTTGTTGTGATAAACCCTTATCAGATGTAGGCCTAAAGAGTCTGAAGTTAGGTGGGAAGAATCCAGACTTTTGTACCTCCTTTTCTTGTAGAAAACAAATCAAGACTGATAGAGAGCTCCAGCATAATGTCTTCTGTCATTGTAGGCACCAACCAGATCTTCTCCCTTTTTGGTTTTGATATTAAAATCAGGTAGGGTTTTTTTAAACACATTTTTCTGATATGCAGGCAGTTCCATAATCTCACTGCTCTAGTTTAAAACCTTTGTTAAAAAACCCCACAACTCACAATTATATTCCACCCTGGCTTCAATTTTAATAAGTGAGTGAGATATCTCTGGGAAGTGTGTCAAACTGTGTCAGTCTAGCATATTTTAAGCATAATTTTCTGGAGAAAGCTCTTGGGCAGATAAAATGAGATTTTTATCTTATTTCTAAAGAAGCGAGTTAAGAATGAGTGAATGAAAAACAGCTTTAAAGGATGTTAACTTAGTGTACTTTCAAGTTTTTGTGAATTGGATCAGACTTCAGCAGTTGCCTGAATTTTTTTCTTTTACTTTTTCCTCCTCTTCACCGCACCTTTAGATTCTGGTTCTTTAAATTTGCAACAGCACTTGCAATTAGTGTTGGAGCTTTCTTCATACCAGAGGGACCATTTACAACAGGTAAGGGAGTATTTTCTTCCACTGTATAATGGTGCACTCATAACTGGTTTTAAAACAAAACTAAGTGCATCCTGATGTTTTACAGTTTTAATTGTAGCTGTGTAGCTATAGCACTTTTCTGTGTTCAGGAACATTAAGACAGGGTGGTAATTTATCTATGGTTTTTAGCTGATTTTGTTTTATTTCTCTTTTAGTGTGGTTTTACGTAGGTATGGCTGGAGCATTCTGCTTTATTCTTATACAGCTGGTATTGCTTATTGACTTTGCCCACTCCTGGAATGAGTCTTGGGTTGAAAAAATGGAGGAAGGAAACTCAAGATGCTGGTATGCAGGTAAAGGACTGTACTACAGTAAAGTTTCAGTTTTCCTTGTGCATTACTTTTAAGTTATTCACTGAGTAGTGCATTTTACCAGAGTGCAGAAAGGCTGCTTCATGCTTAAGTATCGTTTTCTCAGGTGGTGTAGTTCAGCTCTGTTGTCTTGCTGTCCTTTTGATGTCCAGTAAGGATGGGTAGGGAGAGGGGCAGCAGCCTCTGAGTAGTAAGATCTGACCCCTGGGAGCAGGGCATCAGTTTGTGGTAGCAGAGGAGTGGCAATTGTAGGTTTTTGTGGTTTTGTTTTTGCTTTCTTTTTTTAGCTGCAGGTTTTGTTACACTTATTGCTGATTAAAACCGAACCAGCCTTATAATGCTTCACATTGAGCATAAGCATCTCAAATAATTGGGTTTTTTTTCTGTCTGCTGGTCAGTCGTTCATGAAAGGTATATACCAGGGGTCCTCAAACTTTTTAAACAGGGGGCCGGTGCATGGATGAAGGGGGGGGTGGGGTGTGGGTGTGTTCTGTAAATACCGGAGGCTGGATTGAGGACCCTGGGGGGGCCGGCTGGATCCGGCCCGTGGGCTGTAATTTGAGTTGAGGACCCCTGGTATATACTGAGTGAAAGGCCAAGATAGTGAGGGAGAGTACAAGTAATCTCACTGGAGAAACGGTATGTTAATTTTAATAAAGCATTTCAGATGTGATAATTTAGGTGTTTCAAAAGACAGTGCAGCCTGTCATTGCGTAATGGCCACTTCACTCTTCAATGTTTTTAATAAGGTGGAATTTGGAAATAAGATTGTTTTTTCATTTTTATTGGAGTAGTTCTTTAGTTTCTTGTTTAAGCTTTTAGCCAAAGTGTATGTAGTACAACTGTATTCCTTCATACTTGCTGCCCTTTGTTTCTGTTAGAGCACTGGAGAATCAGGTATGGCTTCAGAGTTCCCGTTTATTGTGTTCTTTTTTTAACACCTCAGACTATAGAGAAGAACATACTTCCTTTAGATTTCAGTGCCCAGAGCTGCTCTCTAATCATCATTGTATACTGTATACAAAACCTGATAACCATGAAATATTATTTCTATTTTAATAACTCTCCGTTATTAACCAATTTAACTCTGGTTTTTGTCTCTCTTCACAGCTTTGCTGTCAGCTACAGCTGTCAATTATCTGCTGTCCCTAGTAGCTATTGTCTTGTTCTATGTTTATTACACTCATCCAGAAGGTTGTTCTGAAAACAAGACGTTCATCAGTGTTAATATGCTGCTATGTATTGGTGCTTCTGTAATGTCAATTCTGCCGAAGATTCAGGTACAGTTTTAATTTTTTTACCTCTTAAGGGATTTTTTTTTTTGTATTACCAAGTCGCAGAAACCTGTCATATAATTGTGCTGGAGACTTAATTGCCTAACTTTGCTGTTTCATGACTACTTTGTGTAGGAATCTCAGCCAAGATCTGGTTTGCTGCAGTCTTCTGTGATCACAATTTATACGATGTATTTGACTTGGTCAGCTATGACCAATGAACCAGGTAAGTGTAGCAGCAGTATATGGCTTTTTGGGTAACCAGTTCAGCAGTAAATTGTGCCTTCACCTTTTTGCAAGGCCATGTTAGAGCAAGGTACTACAATGCATGCAAGTTATAGGCAGGATTCGTTAGTTTCTGTACTTTCCCCTGACCCCAAATTTCTGTAATAATACTGAAGAAATAGTTCTTGCAAAGATAACATGTTTTTCACTTGCTTTTATGTTTATCATATGGAAGAATTTCTACCTATTATTGGCAGGATTGCAGTATTCTAAATCTTAGATTTTGCAGATTACTGGAACTTTTCCAAGCTGTCTGTAAGGTTCATCTCCCTACCAAGTTTCAAGTTTCTTACCTGGTGACTGAGATTTACTGATTATGTTTTTCCAAACTGAGGATTTTAAAAAATGTATCAAGAAATGTCTTCACTGTTTCTTGTGTCTGAAAACAGCTGAGCATCTGGGGAGGGGGGTGGAATCAATCCAGAAATTCTGGTGATTAAAATAAACTGCTAAATATGATTTTGGTGTCTTTAATTTGGGTCTCTGTCCCTTTTATCTTAATCATGGACAATCTTTGATGCTGCTGTGTAACAGCATATGTATGAGTCATGTGTAATTCCTGCAGTAGTTATGAGGAAGTAAGATTGTCTGCTGCTTTCAACTGTTCCATCTGTGCTATCTGTGGATGCTGTGGGTTGGGAACTGTTGATAATGCTACAAAGTCAGTTTCATATTCTTTTCCAACTCTTGAGATGAGTGGTACCCCATCTATAGAGTATGTGTTTGTCAAACTTGTTTTCTAGTGGTAAAATTTCTGAAGCTTAATATGCAGAGCATTTTTATTTTATTGCATCTAATTCTATTAGATGGAACAGTAAAGCAGTTGATGCATATCTTATATAAGTTTTAAATCCTTCTGTCTGCTCAAGAGACAAATTTTTATGCCGCATACTGTCATTTGCCTGCTTTAGAGAGACTCGGTAGGCTAAAATTAGATTCAAAGCATTTGTACTTCAAGACTGTCACGGTCACCAAGTTCCTTTCTATTACCATGCATTCAGTGTGGAAATGTAGTATTCGGTATCTGTTTTGTTCTTGCTTTTTGTAAGTTCTAATGTATTTCCCCCCCCAGATAGGCACTGTAACCCGAGTTTGCTGAGCATCATTGGTTACAACAGCACCACCATTCCAACCCAAGGTCAGGTAGTTCAGTGGTGGGATGCACAAGGAATTGTAGGACTGGTTTTGTTTTTGCTCTGTGTTCTCTATTCTAGGTAAGATTCCTTTAAAAAATTCCTATTAATTTGTATCCGACAATGAGAAGTAATACTAAACTGTATTTATTTGGGTAACTGTACTGTGTCCTTTCCTGTCAAATACAGCATCCGAACATCCAACAACAGCCAAGTTAACAAGCTGATGTTGACCAGTGATGAATCCACACTGATAGAGGATGGAATGCCCAGGAGTGATGGCTCCCTTGATGATGGAGATGATGTTCACCGAGCCATAGATAACGAGAGGGATGGAGTTACTTACAGTTACTCCTTCTTTCATTTCATGCTTTTCCTGGCATCACTGTATATCATGATGACGCTTACCAACTGGTACAGGTATTTATGTTTGATAATACATTGTGCTAATAATGGGCATACAAGGTGCAGTCTTTTGCTGGACAAGGTGGTATAACTTGTGTGCTGTGAGGAACGTAGGTCTTAGCTGAGACTTCTCAAGGGAAGTATACTGTTTGATCTATACTAAATTAATTGTATTTGAAAATTGGAGTAGCAAGCCTTGTTCACAAGTGCTTTTCATGTTTTCTAGGATAATTCTCATGATTCATTGGACTGCTGAAATATGTCTTGCTGAAGTGAATAGGATAGAGGCTTAAATTCTGCAGTGAGTAAAATAAGTAAACACCAGGCCTATGTCTGGTACAGAGAGCCGGAAAAAGGAGAGATAGGACACGTTACATCAGCAAGTCAAGGGATAGGTGATTCTTCCCATCTACTCTGCTCTGGTGACACCACACCTGGAGTGTTGGGTCCAGTTCTGGGTCCCCAGTATGAGAGGGGCATGGACATATCGGAGAGAGTCCAGCAAAGGGCCGTAAAGATGGTGAAGGGACTGGAACATCTGTTATATGAGGAGAGGCACAGAGCTGTGACTGCTCAGCCTAGAGGAGAGAAGGCTCATGGGAGGATCTTACCAATGTATGTAAATACCTGAAGGGAGGGTGCAGAGAGGACAGAGCCAGGCTCTTTGCAGTGGTGCCCAGAGGCGGTGGGCACACGCTGAAGCACAGCGATTTCCTCTGAACATCAGAAAATACATTGTCATTCTAAGGGTGACTACTGAGCCCTGACACAGGTTGCCAGAGGTTCTTCATCCTTGGAGGTGCTCAAAAGCTGTCTGGGCACAGTCCTGGTTAGCTGGCTGTAGGTGTCCCTGCTTGAGCAGGGAGGTTGGACCAGATGACCTTCAGAGGGCCCTTCCAACCTCAGCCATTCTGTGATGGAGTCTGGTGGAAGGGGATTATGTTGTCTGCTCCCTGAAAAAATCCTCACAATAAAATAATCCTCCTCTGTGTGAATTGTTACTAGGTTAGCAGCTTGAGCAGCTGTTCTTCAGAATTTAAAAATATAAATTATGGTCTCTAATATTTGTTAAAGGACAATTTGTATCAAAACAGCACCATAAGAAAGGTCCTTCCTTCAAAAGTAGCTCTTAACAGATAGCCCTGCTGTGGATTTGATTTGTGGCCCTGTCTGGGTCAATATGGTATCAAGATTATTATTTATTCAAGGTGGTGTCTGTTGGCAAGGTAAAATGCATTATTTGTATCTATAAATGGTGTCTACTTCCTGCCTTTCCACAGATTTGTTTAGTGATTCCTTGTAATTATTTCTGCTTCTTGACAGCTTCTCTTAATAAATATTTTTTGGGCTGCTGTTTCTTTCCACTTTCCTGTGACACTAGCTTACAAATGGTGTTCTTGTACAGATTGGTGTGAACTGCCTGGAAGAAGAAAGGTAGAGATGCTCTTTGAGGTGTCAAGCTGAAGTGAAAATGATCTGCTGTGAAAACAGTGTTGAAAAGTGGCTTACTACACAAGTATGTCATACTGAAAAAAATCGCAAATTATGGTTTTTTCCCTTTCTTCCACAGTCCGGATTCGTCTTATGAGACTATGACCAGCAAGTGGCCATCTGTCTGGGTGAAGATATCTTCCAGCTGGATTGGCATTGTGCTGTACGTGTGGACACTGGTTGCTCCGCTGGTTCTTACAAACCGTGACTTTGACTAAGCTGTGCTGCTCTCTAGGGAGACTGTGTTAGCTTGACCGTGTCTTTGAAACAAACAGTATTCCAATTAATAGTGCAGTTGTAAATACGTGCGCGTGTGTGCTGTCCATGGAGTATACCCTGCTTTATTCTGCATGACTACCTTGAATCATGTCTTTTGTCATTTCACTAAATGACTTTTTCTAGCTGAGCTCAGTGACAATTGCTGTAGTGATGGTTTTCATAGGATTACTCCTAGATCAAGTGCTTCGGGAGCATTAGATGTAAGGTCTTTTTGAAGTAGGGTCTTTTTCCCCTCAATTGCATTAAATAGTTGTAGGAAAAAGTGCAAGTGCTAGTTAGGGTAACAAAACAGTATTAGATCAGGCTTTGCGAGCAAAGGAGGGGCTGCCTTTGATGATCTCTGTTGCCTTGATTCCAAAGTGAGTCTTGAGTAAGCATTGCTAGACTCAAGATCCTCCTGTGTGCTGGAGTTTCCTGGACATCTTGCAGCAGCCTGGCACAAACAGCCCAACACTTTCCCGTACTGAGGGCAGCAGTACCTTTAGCGCAGATGGTAAATGGAGTAACTTGCACCTGGAGCTGCAGAGGAACGGATGTTTTCCGCGGTGCCGTTGGGTCTGATGTGTCCCATTGCAGGCTGGAGGCCAGACACCCTGGGGAAAAACATCCTGGTATCAGATGCTCAGAAGCATGTTTTTAAGGCACCTGTTTACAATGTGCATCTATGGCTTTCTTTTTTTTTTTTAAAGTAGTGTAAATGGGATAGTTGTGCTGTAATTTATCACTGTTTTGTGTACCACTTTCTTCTTGGCTAAGCTACAATCACTGAGTTTGCGAGGAGCTGAGTGATGAAAACTCTGTAAGCCCTTTAGAGGAAATTTTTAGGTATTATGGTTAAGAAAGTTGAGGAAAAGAGATGCTGAAATTACAGTAACTAAAGGAGGCTTGCATTAACAGGCTTCAACAGAAGTGTTTCTTAATATATTTTGGGCTCTGAATTTTGAAATCTTCTAATGTATTAGGTATTTTGCTGCTTGTCCATTGCCAGGGATGGATTTGGGCCTAGGAAGTCTGAGTCTAGGCATGAGGAAAGACATTAATTGGTTTGGTTAAACCACTGTATATTTCATGTGCAGTTATGAAATCTTACATGCTTTTGTGCTTGCTGCTTTGTAATTGAAGTAGGTAAGCTGCATTATTTATCTCTCTCTCTTACTTGCTACAACTTGAGACTAGAGCAGCCTGACTGGGAGTGACCCTGAAGCCTTCAGCAGATGTCATGCTGATCTGTTATCGTGGTGTTTATACTGTTACTTCCTGTTGCTAATTGGTCTCGAAGCTTTTATTTTAATTAAGTAACTAAACACTGACACTTACTGCGGAAGTCTGACATGTCAGTCAAGCTTGAGACTGTAATGGAAGGATTAGTAAAGGCTTGTAATAATTTGGAATATGTTGTTACCTTATTAATAAATAAATTTGGATGAAGAATTCCTGTGACTTTTGATGTCTCATACTGCTGCCAGACATGGATAGCGTGTGGTTTGGTGTTGTATTCTCATGCCCTGCTCCTAGGATGTTTTATAGTGTTTGTCACCTGAGATGTAACAGCTGACTGTGCCGCAGACACAACTCCTGCCTCTTTGGGAGATCATGTGTAACCCCTGGTGTGAAGTCTTCTAATGGTTCTTTTCTCTCTGTGCCCTTTGCAGTGATATCTCTCTGGAACCACAAACATGCTTTGCTCTTGTAACTGCATTCCTGCTTCCACCTGCTGCTGCACTGGATCACACCGGTGTCTGTTCAGTGGGGGTAGAACACCCCAACACCAGTTGTACCATAGCAGCTCCTGTATCCTGTAACTAATCACTGGTCCACTGAATTAGGAAGCTAAACAGACAGCTGGCGATGGATTCAGCTCCCTGTACAAGTGGCTAGGCTACTCCTTTAAGGAAAAAAAAAGGAAATTTTGAATGCCGTGCCAGAGCTGTGGAAGGTGTTCTTCCTGTTGCGTGTATGAAGTTATTAAAATGCAGTTCCTCCCTTCATGGGAACATCTCACTAGAGCTTCTCAAAACTCCCTATCCACAGATTTGAGAGCAAAAAGGGAAGAACGCCTACCGTCAGTTACAGTTTAACCTACTGTTTATAGTAAATCAGGAGCCTGGGGTAAGGTATAGTTAAAAGTATGTCAACTGCACCTTCATCCAGTGGTGTTGTAACCCCTCTGTGATTCAGCTGTGTAATACAAACTACTGTAAGGTTACTTGAGTAAACATGGAAGTACACCTTTGAGCAAGGGTAAAGCTCTTCCACTGGAAGGGAAGCTACAGGGCTCTGCTGGAGTCTTCAGTAAGAAAATCAAGAAGAAATCACTCCTGTGTACTGCTAAATGAGAATGCAGCATGCTGCATTAGCCAGCTGACAAACCACTGGAGCCACACACTCCCTGAAGTCAACTAAACTGTTTTCCTGTAAACACTGCACAGTCCCTAAGGCATGAAAAACACAGGCTCTTAAACCGGTACCACCTGCCACATAGAATAAGAGACAACTCTTAACAAGTATCACACTTAAGTAACATTTATTTTAACAGAGTAGATGGTCCAAGTTAAAAAGTACTCATGCAGTCGAGGGGCAGGGTGGCTGTAAGGAACTGTTCCCCAGTTTGTGCTATGTGTGAGCACTTCCACTGAAGTGAAAGTAAGGCAGAACCAAGATTCAGCAAGGTACAGGCACTTTGTTCCCAGTTCAAGCAGGGAAAAAAAAAGCCTACATCAGGTCCTGGTTGTCCCCCCACCCCAAAAAAAGCCTCGTGTTTGTTAAACAAAATTTTGTAAAAAATAGAAAAAACCCAAGATACAGAAAGTTGGTGCTCCCTAACCATACACTACTAGTTTACGTCATCATATGTAAGACCAGAAGTATAACAAATCATAAATCAAAGCTTACTATTAACAAGTGTTCAGTTACCTGGGGTATTTAGCGATATGTATAATACCAAGTATTTCACAGCAGTACAGTAACAGTCTAACTTGGTATTGCCAACCGTGCCCAACAGCTTGTCTGACTGTGCCGTTAAACAATTGCTTGTAGGAAGTAACATTGGAAAGGTATTTTAGATTCCATGTTACCTGGTTACATAAAACAGTGATTTACAAAAAACTCAATATACCAAACAATATTCTAAATAAATAGTTCATCTTCGTGACTATATACAGAGTCCCCATTACGTTAGTTATCCAAGAACGGCATGTCTGTGTCCATGGGTGCCGGCGCAAGTTCACATAGATAGAACAGTGTGGCCTCGCTTGCTTCTGCCTCCGTCAGTGGCTCCAGCCGCACCAGTTTGCTCTGGGTGGGCTCAGGATCGAGGCTGCTCTCCAGGAGCTCGTCCACTTCCAGGGGTTTGTCGACACAGGAAGGAGTTTCAGCTGCGGAGCTCCCGCTCTCCACAGCGGAGCCTGGGTTCCCATCGAGGAATGCAAGGAGTGGAAACGCAGTGTACTGTATGAGCTGCTTATCTAAGGGGGAAAAAAATTCCAAAACCATTATCAGTTCATATGCCTTTTCATGTGCAGAAGGAAAAAACCAAAATCCAACCCACAGAATTTATCTGAAGAATAATTAACAAAAAACATTTTACATGTTTGTTTTCAGTGAGTGATTAAAAGAATTGTTACATCCATGTATAACACTATTTGTTTTCAAACTCTCCTGCAAAAATATCAGTTTCTCTGCACTTTGTGCAGTGCCAAAAGCCTAAAAAGCAAATATCATAAGTATTTTGTTTTGGTTATTCACTTATCAGCATGACACAAAACCAGACAAAGACCAAAAAACCAAGATGGCTTTTAGAACAATGCTTGTTCAACTGTTAAAACTGTTTCAACAAAACACAACTAACCTGATTTGGGCTTAGAAACTTGTGTTTCCTGTGAAGCCGCTGCACCAGCATTATTCTTGGTGGTTTCTATTCCCTTTGCCTCCATCTGATAACGAAAGCAGAATCTTAAAACACATGTTTAAAAGCATTTTTCCAAGGCCACTAGAAAACAGCTGACCAACTATTAAAAAAGTCAAGTTTTCACTTGAGCAGGGATGCAGTGGTGTCAGTAACCTATACTAACAGACCCTGGCAGAGAAAACATGAAATGGGAACACAGGCTCACTCAGGCAAGAACCAAAACTAATGCTCACAAATGAGTAGGACAAACTCAAAGGAGCTAGATCTTTGCTTTACTGCTTATTCTTGTGTTTCTTTTCCCACCAGACAACACAGATGAAACCATTCTGGCCAAGTGTCTACATGTTTGCAACTTGTTAAAATCTTAGAAGATACAGAAGTCAAGGGACTGGTACAATGCAGGGGTACTGGCCTCAAGGTAATACGAGTTTTAAAGAACATTATTAATTAGTGTGCTTTTCCCTTTTTTATTTAAAACCTAACAAACAGAACAAATTCAGCTGCAGCCTTCCTATTCTCATGGAAGTCTTGAAAGCCAGAGCATGACAAAAGTGATATTATACCAGCAAAGAAAACAGTAAAAGATGAATAAAGGTTGCATCTCACAGTACTGTGTACATTGAGCAATGGATTTAAGACTTACTTTGGTATTAGTGATATGATCTGTGGGATTCATCTGCACGGAGCTTGTAAAAAGCTGAATAAGACAAAACACATCAAGTTTTAGGTACCTTGATGTTGCCATTAAGAATACAAGAACATCACATCTGAATGTGTGAGAGTAATACTTGTACTTAATGTTTTCAGGCTCTATCAGGATTAGGGTTTATTTACAGGTAGTTACGGCTTTTGTGAAGAGAACCTAGCTTTGGAGTGCAATGGTTTGGAATTCTGTGAACCTCAGTCACAAAGGTAACTATATCGCATCTACCTTAGATTAACATGGTTTGCTGCAGTCTTAAAATACCAACTCCTTCCTATGTTGCTGCGTGGAGAATTCTGTGAATAGTAAGGAAGAACACACCCTGACCAAGTTCGCTAGTGACACCAAACTGGAAGGCGTCCTCCATCCGTGGGAGAGCAGAGCTGCTGTTAAGAGGAATTTCAGCAAAGTGCGAGAGGGGCCAGCAGGCACTCCATTGGGTTCAGCCGCCAGACTCATTCAGGACACAGTAACCCCATGCAGTGGCCCAGGTTTGGGAACAAACAGAAAAGGAGCAGCTCCTGAGAGGGGACCTGGGAGTTGTGGTAGACAGCACCCTACCATGAGCCAGCAGCACAGCCTTGCTGCAGGGAGGCATGCTCTGCTACAGGCAAAGCACAGCCAGGTCACTGGAAGCAGTTACTTCTCTCTGCACAGCACCTGAGGGCACTTGTTGGAAGAGTGTCCAGTTTTAGGCTTCCCAGTACAAGAGTTTTCCAACTAGAGGGCATCCAGAGGGCCACAGACATTTGGAGGTTATGACATACAAGAGGCTGAGGGAGCCTGGCTGATCTTGTCTGGAGAGGGCAGGCAAGGGGGGATACCTGCACTCTTCCAGGGCTTCTGAAGAGGTGTTACACAGAAGACAAACTCCACACAGGTGGACAGAGGACAAGAGGCAAGAACTACAAGCTGCAGCAGGGAAAACTGACTGACATAAGGAAATACTTCACAAAGAAGAGTCAAGCACTGGAACAGGCCTGTGGGATCTCCCATCTCTGCAGATTTCAGATTTTGAGTCAACAAGGTCCTGAGCAACATGAGCAGACTTTCGAGTGGGCCCTGCTTTGAGCAAGGAGGCTGGGCTAGATGCCATGCATGGGTCCCTTCTGACCTAGACCATTCTACTTGACATAAATCTAAAGAGAAATTGAGAACATATACGTACTCCTAAGAAATCACCTGAAATGGCAGAGAAGCTTGTAAAATAAATGCCAAGAACCTTTTTAACTCCAGTTCACTGAGAAGGCCACAGATGATGTGCTGGGCTATTTCAAAGGAAAAGTATTCATCTAACTGGGGCCTGAGTTCATGTAGCAACAAATACAAGCATTATTTCATGAAGCAGTTCATTCTTCAATCAAAAACTTAAGCATTTTCTTGAGCAGTGGTGTTGCACTAATTATACCAGTGCCTCAGAAACACATTCACAAATTCGTAACTTCCCTTTTTTAAAAGAAAGAAAAAAAAACCCCTGTTGTGTTTGAAATCCATTTTAAACAGGAGCAACCCACCCGAATATTTTCTGCAGTGTATTACCAAAATACTTAAACAGTGACAATTACATCGACCAGGAGATCTGGATCTATGCTGAACTGTCGTCCAGATAACATAGCTTGGAAGTCCTCTAAACTGCAGTCGATACTGTCAAGATAATCCAGAAGTTCAACTCTAGAAGACAAACAATATTTTATTGCTGCATCTCTTAACAAAAGGAAGAGAAATCCAGAATTAAACTTTACACACATGTACTACATGTATCTAAAAAACATTTAGCCTCTTTGGAGTAGAACTCAAGTAAATCAGATAGATGCTCCGAAGCAGGTATCACATCAACATAACACTATGACATGACACTAGCAGAGATGTGATTCTTGCATCCAGGTGGTGAGTCCCATCCACCTGTAAGAGCTACACAGCTAAATCCTAACACTTTAAACAATGATACCTATAACATTAACACAGTCAGATTATGCACCCCGACTCACTTGCTTCACGATGAAAATCAGAGTCCCATCTTAAAACAGAAGGATCTTTAGAAACTGGCTGGAATAAAGGTGACCTATAAGTTCTCAATAGAAACTACTATTCGGTTCTTTTTACTTCGGTCAAACAGTCAGTTCCAGTAATTGAAAAAAACAGAAGACCAGGCTACTCACTTTCCAAGAAGATTTATATTCTGTGAAATTACTCCATTCTCACTGAGTATGGAATCCATCATTGAGACTGGATCTTCTGCAGTTAAAGTTGACTGGTTATTCAGCTGTACAGCACTTGACATGAGCGGGCTTGTACTGTCACTGACAGGGCTGAGCAGATCATTACCTGGGACAGCAACTGATTCAGTGCTTTTATCACCTTGAATTACAGGGGCGTATTCTTCCTCGTTATCATCTTCCACAATTACAATATCGGGAGAATGACTACAGCTATAATACGAGACAAATGAATTAAACCATTTCATACACTCATTTAAATTGATACTATTCCACAGGTTTAGTTACTTCTCACTTCAGTCAAGCTGCTATAAGGAAACAAACCTTCCTACTGCTTTTTAATATGAAACACAGCAAGATACTCTAAATATCTATTTTCTGTTGATATGGTGTCATAACGTTCAATATAATTAATGCTAGCAAACACTGTTGTGGTAGACCACAATAATAACTACTAAAAATGTACAGAAACACTGATTTTTTTTACATAAGAGCAACTAATTTTTAACATTAGAATAACCGTAAGCTTGCATATAAATGTGAAGTATGTATGAAGTGGACCAAGGCATATGAAGCCATCGAACTCGACAGACAATATATATTTTGCATCTTTCCTATTGAAAATAATCAACTCTGGGGTATCCATAACATAATCTCAGTCAACACTGCTGTAGTTAATTAACATTGTTATGTATACCAGGAAGGCAACCTAAAACCCAAGAAAGAGTCTCAAGTAATTTGATTTCATCCGTATTCTAGTTTTCTTAACCCTTAGGTAGCACCCTCTCTATCACAGTCTTATCTTCGTCTCTTCCACCAGAGAATGCATTCCCACACATCAGCTGAACAAGAACAATGGTACTAGTTCCAAGTGTAAGCTAGAAATAAGTTTTATTCCCTGACACATAATACAGGCACCGTCATTGCAATGCAACTCAGGAAGAGAGTTGCATCTCAATCCCTGGACCACGTTTCAACTGCTCATAGCTGAAAGATCAACTACTTCTATAGTATTACGTACAGACAGGAAGGAACGCAGTCACAAACACTTAGGACTGAAAAAAAACCCCTGAAATTAGCTGGCTTCATGAAGTTCAAAGACCAAACCAACACCTGACACACGCAAATTATTCTCCATAAAAATCTAAAATTAAGGGAAGTCATTCCTGTCTATACTATAACCAAAACTAAGACATCATCACCCACGTTGTCTTTGGACACGTAGTGTTTTTACCAAGACTGCAGTAACAGTTCATATGCTTCTCACTAATCTCTATCCTCCACACGTTAAAAACTCTTGACAGCCAATTAACTATTTGGAACAAATCCAGATATCAATAAATCAGAACCTAGTACGAAATCACAGATGAAGCTTCTATAAGTGCAGGACTACTGAATAATTCTGACCACCTCATTAAAAAAAAGTTATCTAACACATCTGAATTACTGCGTATTATACAACACTTGAAAGCCAATTATCTATATACGCTTCTAGAGACTTCTTACTTGGAAGAATCCGAAGTGGTATCTTCATTTGCTTCTGGTGTAATGGGAAGATTTTCTTCATCACCCATGGGATTTTCTTCATCACCCACATCCTCAGTGACATCATAAATAATGATGTCATCTGAAATCTGTTCCCTTTGTTTTAAGCCCTCATTTCTGTTGAGCGGTACCTGAGAATTATTTTGAAAAGTCAGGGGACAGAAGGACAATGAGCTTCAACATTCTGACAGTTACCATTGTACCTTATAATGCTTCAATTCTAAAGAGGTGTAAGAGCTTTCCTACACCGTAGAGATTACAAGCTGTTTATATCTATCTACATTTAGTAGAAAAAATTTACAAATAAATGCTCAAGCTGGATAGTAGCAGCTACAGAAAAAAAATGTTTGGCAAATACTACAGCACAGAAATAAAAATACACCAGCACTGTCAGCAAAAACAACAAAAAAGCTGTGACACCAGGACTACACAAGAGCTATAAATATTAAAAGAGCGACTGCCCTTTGTATAGTACTTTGTTATAAAGCTATTAATTCTAGTACTGTGCTACAGCACTCATTCTAATGCTTTCCCCACCATTATTTGGACAGCAGAAGATAACTTTCAGTGGTGTGACACATGCAAATGGCACAGGAACTTGACATGGTTTTGCTGGGTTAAATGCTGCCTTGCAGAGCAACGTGCTGGATCCTTGTCCTTGTACAGGGCTAGGGGCGCCTAACTCCCAGAGATAACAACACAACATACATGTGCTATTTCTAATAGCACTAATATTAAAAGCAAACTACTTTCAGTAGAATCACATCAAGCTGTATTTTATACACAAGTAACTGGCTTATACATGCTTATATTGAAAAGTGAATGGTGATTATCAACACACTTGGCTTCTGAAGGGAACACATGGCATATCACTTCTCAAAGTTGACAGCTCTCAGTGCACAGCTATGTTTTATTCCCTGTAAGACCATCTGCTCGATCTGTCTGACCCCTCTGTCCTGCCCGCCCCCAACTTCCTTCATCATAAACAAAGAGTACATATAAAAGAAAACTTACATGGTGGTTACTGTCAGCTGGTTCTTTCACAATCTGCTGAAATACATTTGACTTTGTAGGCCCATTAGTGTTCAGAAGTAAAGGCCTAAATCAGAAAGAGTAAAGGAAGAAAGCCATCTTAAAACGTGAGTCTTTGGTTTTAGTCAGGAAAACATGTCAGTATACTGACCGGACAGCAAGTTTTCAAGCCCATATTTACCTCTTGCGTTTTAGGCTCACTAGTTGGTTATTCTGCACCAAGGTAACAATAAACTGTACAATCTGTAAGGGAAAGAACACTACTGTTAATCACCCTACTCTGTAATGGTCTCTCAGAGTACCAAGACATCTCATAGGTAGCTTTGCCCTCGCTCTTTTTCTTGTAGTGTGTGAAATGTATCTTTAATAGAAACAAGAGTGGTGTATGGTGAATAAATCTTTGTGCAACAAACATTCAGTTTATTTCACTACATAAGCAGAAGACAAGGCACAGTATTCCTAGTTCAGAAGCACTCCCTCACTCATTCACATATGACACTCAAATGAAGCCTTACCTTCCGAATAACCTGCTGCTGTTGCAAGTGTTTTGCTCTCAGTTCTGCCACTTCTCTCCAAAGGGATTCATTCTCTCTGTTGAAAATGAAGATTTAAAAGTCAAACTAAAACTAAGTTTTAATGTATTTACATTAATAACTTTTGTTAAAGATTACTTGGCTTCACTAAAGCTCTTGGAACGTGTTTTTAGATGGGGAGGGAGGGGGAAAGCCACACAGGCAGCAGCCTTGGCAAATAATTACAAGACCCAAACACAACAAATAGCCTGCAGAGAATTTCCAGCCTCCTTAAAAAAAAAATAACCCAGATTTTCCAGTATTTATCATACAGCATTTAAAAATTAACTACTTTGTTTCCTTTCCTGTAACAAAGTTATTTTCTCCTCTCCCTTCTAGTAATTAAATCCTAAGGAATTAAAAAAATAATAATCAAGCATACAACTGGTTTCTGGCAGCAGCAAATGACCAAATGGCATAAGAATACAGTTTCCTCTTGCCACCATAAAAAAAGTTATTGATCTGTATCAAGCCTGTCCCACCTCCCTCACACACTTCTCGCTAGATGCAAGCCACCTGTCAGCAACTGTATATCCACCTTGAAAGAATCTTCACAGAACAAGCTCTGAAGTCATGCATGCAGCTGTAGGTCATTCTAATAGCTGCCTCTATTAGCTCCAGTAAAGGGGCATGTTGGATGCTAAAAAATAATAGCAGCACAGCAGAGATAGCATGCCATTTTATAAACACTGGTTGTTCCAGTACTCACAGGAGTCCAGTTACTGCAGCAGTATAAAAACTGCTGTAAAGCAGCCCTTGCCATCGTATCCATGAACCCTGTTGTTTCCAACAGCATAAAGCATGCTGAGAGGCAGATAATGACTGCTGAAATCTTCCCTGAATAAGGGAAGACAACATACCACCCTCCTCTCTTTTACAGTTTAGCTTTCAACACATATATGCCAAAAAAAGGAGGAAAATCTCTCTGCTGGTGTTTGGGTTTTTAAGAAACTTTAAGCTAAGTTTTCAGAAATGGTTGTTTATATGCAGCGTGATGAAGCTTATTACTTACTGCTCAAACTACTCCTATGTCCAACATACAATTTATCAGTACAGTTACATCACAAATTCAACAACTGAGGTCAGTGATTCCGAACTTTCTCCACTTTCTCACTAGGTTTATTAACATGTTTTGTAGGACTAGGTCTTCTGATCTAGCTCCAGTTTCTACCACAATCACTTTAAACTGATGAGACAACAATACGAATGTCAAAAGACCAACCATTCTATCTTCTCGTTTCTACAAACTGTCAGGTCATTAGCAATTGGACATCATTTCAGCCAGTGAGCCCTGCTCTGGAAGACCTGATGGCCTTCTGGGGTTCCTTCCAACCCAAACTTATCTATGATTTGAAAAGAATGAATATGAACATTTTTACTCTGGACTGGCCAGATTCTAATAAAGACTGTTCTTAGCCAATGTAACTTTTCCTCTGAATCTTCTACCACTCAAGTAATTAGAACTGAAGACGAGAAATGACAGCGTTTACTTCTTAGAACTTGAACTAATCAGTGACCTCTGCCACAGAGGTACACAATAATTTATTCTCAATAATTCTCAACGTAAGTTAAGGAGTCCTGAGACAGAGTTACTGTTGAGGTGCTGGGACTTACAGTGCATGAGCATATGCTCATATACCTTGCCTGTATCTACATACTCCAAAGGATTAAGAAATTTGCGACACCCACCTCTCTCACTGCTGAGAATAAACTTTAATTACTAAATAGGTAATAAGGCAATTCTAAAAATACTCTATTTACATTTGCATTTCAGCTTCTGTACCCCTGTTGCCAAGGTAACTAATGAACTTCCAAATTAGATTTTTAAACAGATTTTCACAGGCATTAACTCTTCTGCAATTTTTAGCAGTGGAGGAATTAAAACAACAGGAAAATAAAAAGCAATGAGCAAAGACATTAACTGTAGTTAGGAAAGTATTATAAGTAATTTGCATAAACCAAACTGCCTCAAACTAAACACAGTAACTATTTCAAATTGAAGATGTAAACCACCATACTTTACGCTAAGAGCCAAGCTGAATATTCAGCTTCAGCAGCATTACAGAACTATTATTAACGGTATTATTTAATTGCACACTACTAAATAGTTCTTCAAACACTGACACTGCCTATTACTTTCAGCCATATCAGAATATTCAATTTCTCATGCAATTTTTTAATTGAAATTTGTTTTCCTAAAGCAATATTTAAAGTTGGGCAGTAAGAAATTGAGATACACCTACAATTAGGTCTTTGCTGATACTGATTATCAGAATTACTCAATTTCAGGTATCACTTGCAGATGGAGCAACTTACCTCTTCAAAGCAGATAACCGAGATTCGATAGTCTCTTGTTTAATTTGCACCTTTTGAGCACTGCTTATTATTTTGGAGAGATCTTCCTGACGTATCTTGTTTTCTTCAGGTCTCGAAGAAGAAACCTTTAAAAGATTAGAATCCAGAAACAACACCTTCCTTTACCCATTGTTAACTATTATTTTCTTTTGGTAATCAGGTATATTTCTTTCTAGCATTGATAAACTGCATTTAAGTTAATAATAAACAAAGCATCAAATAAAAACCCACAGAAACTCCTTCTTACAGCTGTCGCCACATTAGCTTCAGTTGTTACAAAAATTTGTGTACATTCAGATTCTTCAGGCATTCTCTGAAGTGCTCTACTTCATCATAATGTTTTCACAACAGCCCAGTGCTAGTAAGTATATCCCTTTGTTCTGGTTTTGGCTGGGACAGAGTTAATTTTCTTCATGGTAGCTGGTATAGGGCTGTGTTTTAGATTTGTGTTGAAAAGAATGTTGATAACACAGGGATGTTTTTGTTATTGCTGAGCCCTGCTTACACAGACCCAAGGACTTTTCTGCTTCTCACCCAACCCACCAGCAAGAAGGCATGGGGTGCACAAGAAGTTGGGAGAGGACACAGCCGGGACAGCTGACCCAAGGGATATTCCATACCATATGATGTCATGCTCAGTGTATAAAGCTGAGGGAAGAAGGAAGGGGCAGACATTCAGAGTGATGGCGTTTGTCTTCCCAAGTAACTGTTAGGCATTATGGAGCTCTGCCTTCCTGGGGATGGCTGGACACCTGCCTGCCGATGAGGAGGCGGGAATGAATTCCTTGTTTTGCTTTGCTTGTGTGCACGGCTTTTGCTTTACCTATTAAACTGTCTATCTCAACCCATGAGTTTTCTCACTTTTAGTCTTCCAACTCTCTCCCCCATCCTGACAGGGGGGATGAGCAAGTGGCTGGGTGGTACTTAGTTGCCAGCTGGGGTTAAACCATGATACCCTTTCACTACAGTTTAACTTGCCAGATTTCTATTTGGTATCTAAATTCACCTCACTTACCAAAACAGTAGAGCAAATTTCAGAATCACATTTAGAAGCATAACAAACATGTTTATAGGTTTCCCCCATTCTCTTTGGTGAAAAGTTTAATGCTTACAGTAGCTTTGTTCTGAAACAAGCTATATAAACAAGCAGATTGTTATATTATGGATGGTATAGTCAAAGCATGCTCTGCACTTCTTCTAATACCCATTTGCAAAATGTCATATTTGCATAACTCGCTCAATTTTGCCACCTGTAAAACTTACTATAATGACAGCAAAGAAGGTTCGGCGAAGGAACCTAATCAAATCCCCCAAAATATCTTCAAACAAGTCAAGATAAATATGTCAGCAGTGCGGTTTGCTTCTCCTAACTCCAAACTTACTTGCAGTCACAATCCTGCAATTAAATTTGACATGAACTTTGCTACTGATTTGTACTTACTCGTACAGGTTTTCCACATACTGAGTTTTCACTAACCTTCCTTTTAATGTGTTCCAACAAGTCCTCCCGGCCCTGCTTAAAATATGGGTGCTGAAACTCTACTGGACCATCTCGCTCCAGTTTGACAATCCCAGAATCAACATGGACAACTTTACGGAAGCCATCTTTAAAAAAAGACAAAGGAAAAAAAACCAACAACCTCTTAAAACCCACATGAAGAAATTCAAACTATGCTGTCCCAACTATCCTGTTACCTGTTTTGAGGCTGTGACAGTATCTCAGTGGCCACTGCTCAAAGGAAACTGTCTACAACTAAACATGTACAGGATCTACAACTATGCTAGAAAGCAAAACCCCCAAGAACTTACACATGTTTAACTGTCTGACAAAGCTTGCCATGTTGTTGTGCTTGAAGTACTTGGGAAGAATCTCTTTTGCGAATCTCTGTTCATCCAACACCAAGAAACTCTGGCCATTCTAAAATGAGAGAGACACGTTAAGCTACTTAAAGACCATTGCAGAAAACATGCTGGACTTTTAGAATTAATCATCAGATAGGAATGTTTCCTTTGTGCATGCAGTACGTAACTGATCTGCTTGCCTACAATTTTCCACAACAAAAAGTGTATAAACTCTGCAGTTGCAAAGCAACAGGGTATTACCAGTTTGCATCGCTACCCATATCTGAAGGGGAACATCTCTGTTATTACACATTGCTTCCTCAAGAAGATTAATTAATTGTTTACCAATAGTTACCACAGTTTCACTGCAGGACAACACTATCAATTTTGTATGTAGCTTCACAGTCTTAGGAAGGAATCTAACAAAGAGACTGTGCAAGGAAAACCCACCAACCACTAGCTTAAAGCCCCTTCTGCTTTTCAGTATAGAAGCACAGTTTGATAGAATTTGTAGAGCAGAGGGAGCTGTCAAAGAGCTGAGGGTGTCCACTGGGTTCTGGGGTTACCAAAAAGGTAACCACCCAAAGCAACATCCGCCTACTCCTGGGATGCCAGTTGTGAGGGACGACTGATCTTTTATTTCATCCACAGGCTCTGACTAAAATAAAAGGCTCAGCCATTTGTTCTTCAATGACTGTGCTCCATTAACTAAAGGACAAATAACTGGAAGACTCCAAATTAGCTATTTAATAATGGTTCAGGTTTCCTCTGTATATCCACAGCACTCTCGCCCTGCATTTAATGAGAAGCCTGTCATCTTCAACAAACATCAACACTAACACTGCATCTTCTTAGAAGCCCTTTAGTTCAACAAGTCACATTTGTTTCTTACCCCCAAATGCCAGCAGTTCTACGGTCCCAAGAAGAATATAAAGAATCAACCATGAGACCATGTGAAGATGCCTGCCCAAGAGCTTGTTTCTGACAAACCAGCAAGGATCGCCATGAAACAAAATTTATAAACGGCTTACCATGGGATGAGTTAGAAGCTTAAGACCAAGAGGAGAGCAGGAGACAAGAACTCCGCAGTAATACCTACCTGTCTCCTGCTGAGAAACAGTCAGTGGAAGGGAAAGGGGAAACAAAAGGAAGGACAGGTACAGACCATTTTAGCCCATGCATTAACAACCCCCCCATCTGAAGGTACTCGAACAAGCAGCACTACAGTGACCTGTGACACCAACAGACAGCTTTCATGCAGCAAGCCTAGAAAGGCCTAGCACAGAAAAATCTGGGAAACACATCTACTAGCTCCTGTTGCCCCATCAGTTGTTTACAGCAAATCTGTACCAACATTAAGACTTTTTACGTAAGACATTAAGACTTGCAGTCACTGAAGCATTACCACCTAGCTAAATACCTTCAAGTCCTAGTGTTACTGACTGCAGCGTACAGCCATCTTCCAAGTACTTCATTTGGTACTCCTTCTACATGTTTTCATGGACAACACATATTTGTGGCAGGGATAGGTATACAAGGAGACAAAATCCTTTGGTTTCAGATGGCGTTTATCCTTACAGTGTTAAGGATATGGCTTCGTATGGCAGAAAAGTGAAATATTATGGTAACCGTACTCTTCCCTCCCTGATACGTTTGGTATACTTTTTGCACCCCACAATATTGACATAGCATATTTTTAAAAGATGTCACCACTTGTGTACCAAGTGATCCAAGTATCTCCCCACCAAAAAATCTGCTGGATGACAATAACATCAACTGTGATTATTGCATCTTCCTTCAGCCTTGCAGAATATAAAACAATTAGTATTTATTTTTAATTAAGAAAATAACACAAGGATATCTAATAGCCTTGATGTGTGTAGCTGAGATAAAACAGTGGATTTGTAAAGTCTCCATTAAGAGCGCAAGGTGGCAAAAATAGCACTTCTTAAGCTAGACAACATCTGAATCTTCATACAGTCCTTAGCATCTCTCTTCCAGAAAGAAAATTAGTAGGAAGAGCTTCTCTAATCTACCAAGTCTATCTGCCTCCTTCTTCAGGAAGTTTTGGCTGAAGCTACTGTAACTCATTCTCAATAAAATGCTTAAGGTGACATTTTATCACTGCTTGAGTGTTTAAAATAAATTCAGCTGAGACCTGCCGTCTCAATGTTACTTGGAAATACTGATACAGTCTGAGAACAGGACTTTTTATATAAATTATTTTAAAAACATCTACAATATAGAGAAAACAAGCTGTTACTAAAAAGATCTGCTTAGCATTTATTACGAGTTAATAATGCTACTGCAGCAAACTCATTACACTGTATGAAAGTGGATGCTTCCTGCCTTCCAATATGTTAAGATACCTGTAAACTCTGCTCTGATAATGCTTCTTTCTCACCTACAACAGCCTGGATGCGAACAGAAATGATTCAGGACGGAAGGCCACCCAGCTCAGGCTTTTCATTTTTTAACAAAACAATCACAGCAGATGCGTACCCTGCAGTTCAGGACAGGGGCTTCAGTGACTGTGATGCTCAGAGGCGACACCCGTCCCCCCGCAGTCGTTGCTGATGGGGCCCCAAGTGGCTGCCTCGCGAGCGATGCCCGCACCCCCCACCGAGCGCGGCCCGGAGGGTGCCCGCCCGGCATGCCACCCCCTCCCCACCGCAACAGTTGTCGCCCCACGTGGCCGCCCGCTCGCCAAGGCGCGCGGCCGCTCCCCGCCGGCCCCTGCGGGCTGACGGCCGGCCCGGGGCCCCACGGAAGCGCCGCCGCCAGCCGCTCGGTGCGGTGCGGCCGGGGGCAGCCGCCCAGCGCGTTTCGAGCGCAGGCGACGCGGACGCCCCGACTCCCCATCTGCTTTCAGCCTGGAGCAGGCTGCTGTCGCACAGCCCCCGGCTCGCCAAGGGCGAGCCCTGATATTTACGAGCCCGCCGACCCGCGGGGGAAAATCCCACCGCGCATCTGCGTTTTCCGTAGTACGGCTTAATGAAAGCTGCGCGTCCGCGCCCCGCAAACCCCGGCCGCCCTCGGATCCCTGCCCTCCCCCGGGGGCTCGGGGCTCCCGCGGGAGCCCTCAGGCTGCTCAGCCGGGCCGGCAAGCAGCCCCCGCCGCAATCGGCACCCCGGGAGCGGCAGGGGACGCGCCCCGCGGCTGGCAGCGCCGCTCGTCCTCCCTAGGTACCCGCGGCCAGAGGACACGCAGCGGCCGAGGGCCGCCGAGGCCAACCGGCCTCCCCACAGCAGCCCCGCCCGGCCCGGGAGAACTGCGGCGGCCCGGCGGGGGGGGGCGGCCAAGGCGGGGGGATCTCCCCCACGTCGGCCGAGGGGCGCCCGACCAGGCCAAACGGGCGTGCCCGGTTTTTCCGCGCGCTCCCCGCGCGCCGAGGCCCGCCGCTCCCCGCCCGCCGCGCAGCCCCCGCCCCGGCAGGCCCTGCCCTGGAGGCCCCGGGCGCGGCGGGAGGGACCGTCCGGCACCGCCGAGGGCGCGTGTGTGTGTGTGTGTGGGGGGGCAGCCCCCGGCGCCCCGCGCACGCGGGCGGGGCGGGCAGCCGCCGCGTGCCGCACCTGGCTCCAGGTGATGAGCTGGTTGCTGGGGGCCTCACCCACCAGCGCCCACAGCTTGCTGAGGAAGGCCGGGACCCCCGCGCCGGCGGAGGGCGGCGGCTGGGGCTGGGGGGGTTGCGGCTGCTGCTGCTTCATTGTCGCTCGGGAGCCTCCGCCGTCTGGCCGGGGGAGGGGCGCCGGGGGAGGAGAGCCAGCCCGGCCTTCCCCCGCCCCTCCTCGCGCGCGCCTGCGCACCGGGCGCTCCCCGCATGCGCAGCGGCCCGCCGCACGTGCGCGTGCGCGCCGGACAGCCGCCTCCCCGCCCCGTCCCCCTGCGCTTTACATAACGGCAGCACGTGCGCCGCCCTCACGTGTCACAACAGCGCGGGCCCGGCCGCCCTCCCGGCACACGGCAGGGGCGGGGCAGGCCTGAAGCGGGTGGAGGGACCAGGGCCAATGGAGACGCGCCTCCACCTCGGGGGCGGGGTCACGCTGTGGGCGGGGCACCCGCTCCCGCTGGGGCCGCGGGCCGGTGGCGGCGGCTGAGGGGCCGCGGCCCCGGGAGCGCGCCGCGGCCCCGGGAGCGCGCCGCGGCCCCGGGAGCGCGCCGCGGCCCCGGGAGCGCGCCGCGGCCCCGGGAGCGCGCCGCGGCCCCGGGGGCTGGGAAAGGCCTTCCTCGGGCCTCACCGAGGGCACGCAGGGCACGGCGGGGGCTGGGCACCGCCGCATCACGGCCGTGGCTGAGGGCATGCAGAGGCCGGCAGCAACTGTAACGGCATCTGCCGAGATGCCCACCAGTCATCTCCCTGCCCCGTGGCCCACACTACACACACAGCAGCACTAAACACCGTGTGTTAGTATCAGCTGTGTAAAATGTCAAGGAGAGTATTGGTTCCTTGTGGAATCCCTCAGCTGAAGAAAGATCACTCAGTCAGTCCCTTCCCTTCAGAAAGTACCAAACCCAAACGGTGCCCAGGGAAGTGGTAGACTCACCACCCCTGGAGATATTTAAAAAAAGGCATAAATGTGGTGCTTAGGAACATGGTTTAGTGGTGGCCTTGGCAGCCCTAGGTTAATGGTTGGACTCAATCTTCTTAAAGGTCTTTTCCAACCTAAACAATTCTACGATTCTATGTAGTGGAGAGCATGTCCAGAGCTGAAGGACCACCAAAACACAAAGCCACAGCACCGTCCCCTTCAACCCACTAAATGACTTCCATTTTGGCAAGTTACTTGCCAATGTAGGCGTAACAGGAGACTACTCATCTACCATCCTCAAGCTTTTTCATAGTTGTAATAATAAAATAAAAAAAAAAATCTCACTTTCAAGTTCCTCAGTTTCAGTTTTTCCAAAACTAGTTGAAAGAGTCACTTCTGCCAGTTCTCTCTCGGCAGTCTGCTCTCTCCTGTGCCTGGGATCCAAGGGGGCAGCAGAACAGGTTGGCAAGGTCTCAGCAGCAACTTACAGGTGCAGAGAACGTGTCTTTTTAAAGACTACCCAATCGCTTGTTTTCAGAAAGATCTAGTAGAAAGCTTAAGAAATAGAGTAGTCAGCCAAAAAACATGGGCACACATAGCATATTAGATCATTAGATACAAGATCTAAGAAAAAGAACATAAAGCAACAGCAATATAAGCATATGCACAACAGAAACATCTACGCTAACTAGATAAAAAGTTGGGCAGTTCCTTAGGAGACCCCTCTCCAAGGCATGTTGTGTTTAGATTTCAGACCTACTGGCTACAGAGACTCTGAAAAGAAACCTATTTAAATCAAAAGGTTACCTCCAGGAAAGTAGCTTAATGAATACTAAAATTAATTAATTTATTTCCATACCCTACCAAGTATTTTACAAAACTTAATCACAAGATGAACTGCAAATAATATACAAAACCGTTCTATGCAAATAAAAATAGTATTTTCACAACAAACTCCCATCAACTGACAGTGTTACTGATGGTTTATTTTGTGGAGACTTCTCAAAAAAGTCTCAAATAATCAAGGTCAACTTTATCTGCTTCAGTTTGCAGTGAGAATAAAGTACAACGGCACAGGAAAAAAAGACCGAGAACCTTTAGCCTAGTAGCCTGTAGGAAAATAAGTATTTCCATTTCAAACTTTGTATCACACAGCTTCTCTTTTCTAGCAGCGTTAGCAGGCTACAACAGCGTGTAACAAACTCACTGACTGGCATTCACCAGATCATTCCTCAGAGAAGTCGTCACAGTTACTAAGTTTATGGCTTAGCTTTTCAGGGTCAGTATTTGGAATGATAAAACTTAAAAGAATGATTTTTAAATTTAAGCACAAGTTTACTGCAATTATCCAAGTAATTTTTCACCCTACCAGGTTCCATTTATCTAGCTACAAATGCTAGATAAGCAGAGAGAATATGGTTGTGATTTAATCTGGACACAATATTTTTTATTTTACTTTTTTTTTTTTGTTCACAACATATATTTGAAAGTAGGAGTTGATTTGCAGAACTGTTGGACAATATTTCAAATTGTGCTTGTAAATGTTGAATTATTTCAAAAAGTTAAGATGCTATTCCAGTATCTTTTGCTCAGACAGAAGTAAAACCATGCACTTTTTTACACTTCACTAGTAGATGGAACATCATCTTGGTGAGAAAGACTAATGTATAACTTGATTTACAACATCTTATAGTTGAGAGAATTCTTTTAACCTTTCTTGCTAGACCTCAGTTTCGGAAAAAAAAAAAATTTCTGAAGCCTTAAGGCTTAAGAACTGGAAGTTATTAAATTAATACTTGGCATAAAGTGTGAGTGATGTGCAACTCAAGTAACTCTTCAATTAGTTTTTTTATTATCTTACAAGGTCTGAGCACAGGGTAATACCTTGCCCATGTTCATAAAGCTTCCTGTTATGTTACTTTACAAGTCAGCAATTGTAGTCTTTAACCTGGGGCTATCTGACTTCCCAGTATCTTCATAATCAGTGCTATTAATCATCGTTTTCCACTCTGCAGTAAAATCTTCCTCCACTCAGCTTGTGGAAATCCGGTAATTATAAAGTCTGAGACAGGTCAAGCTATTTACATCTTTCACAATACAGTTTGCACCCTCCCCTCGCCAGTACGACTTTTTCTGCATTGTGAAATGTTGGGAATTCAGAAAGATCTCCTCCCATATCCCTCAACTAATCCCTCAAGCCCCAGCAGATGCTGTTCCTGCCTAGCCTCGTTCCCCCTCCCTGGGGTCCATGGTACGCGCCCACAGGCAGGAGTTCCAGCTAAGACACAGTGCCTGGGGACTAAGAGAGTGCTGCCAACAAGCAACATCATCTCACTTCCACCACTCTGTCTCACAGCTTTCACAGAGAGGCTATACAGGCAGCAGCACTTCAAATCTGGGCAGAAAGCCAAGAGAATAAAGCCAGATATCTGTTAATATCACTACCTGTTCATTTGACATCACATATGCTTAGAATCACAACCACTACTGGTCTCTTCCTCTCACACTAGAGCAGCAATCAAGCCCCACCGCAACGCCATACTCTCTTAAAGGAGCTTTGGCCACTGATAGTGCCATTTTTATGTGAAAAAAACCTGGGGATTGGGATTCTTTGTAGATTTGTATATGTTGTAGAACAAGGTGGCAACGCAGCCTCGTAACAACACTGTCCTGATATGAACTTCACCTATCCTCTCTCACTTCCTATTTTCTTCCACCATAGTGGAATATACAGCAAGGGTCAACAGCCAAGCATTCCTTACAGGCTGTTGCTACAGCTCTTGTCAAGTCTGAAGCACAATCTGCATGAATTCCTGTCACATCAGACCCTGAGTAATGCCTAGGTCAGCTGCCCAAGGGATACCAGTCTAGGGATTCTTCTTAAGACAAGCAGCACGATACAACACAAGCAACTAAAAATGACAAGTTAGCCAAAGGTTGGGTGACAGATTTCAAGGTGATACTCTCCTCTTTTTGTGACCACTACTTGTCCTGACTGAAATGCATGACACCTGAAGGTTCTGGCAATAAAGTAGTAAAGAATCATAGAATTACAGATCGGTTTGAGTTGGAAGGGACCTTAAAGACCATCTAGTTCCAACACCCTGCCATAGGCAGGGATACCTCCCACTACACCAGGTTACTCAAAGCTCCATCCAGCCTGGCCTTGAACACTTCCAGGGATGGGGCATCCACAGCTTCTCTGGGCAGCCTGTGCCTGTGCCTCACCACCCTCACAGGAAAGAATTGCTTCCCAATATCAAATCTAAATCTACCCTCTTTCAGCTTAAAGCCATTACCCTTTGTCCTATCACTACAGGCCCTACTGAAAGTCTGTCCCTATCTTTCTTATAAGCCTCTTTTAAGTACTGAAAGGATGACACAGTTGTCCTGTAACTCTCTGGCATGCTGTAATTTGTGTTTCAGATCCAGTTATCTTTATTGATTTGTATGTATTGATCCCTATGAAAGCAAAAAACAAATCGGTCACTGAGCTTGCACATATGTTGGCCCTGGAACAAGCACAGGTGCCCACAAGTAAACCATCCTGGAACATCTGTAGTATCAAACACTGCACAGTACTTCACAGCTGAATTTAATGCAAGCCTTCCACCTTTATAAAAGGTATTACACGATTTAAATAACTGAAAGTATTCCTAGTAGGGAGTCTCAACTCTGCACATGTTAGGATATCCCTGAATTAAAAGTGCTTTAAATTAATCCTGCTTGAACCTGGGACAGCCTTTGAGAAGTCTGTGTTCATGATGAAACTCACTAGAGTAGGCATGGAGGACGACAGAGAGCTTCTGAAGAGATTGTTCTTCCAAAGCCAATATCCTTTCAGTTAGTTTTATGCTGTCCTTGTACATCTGATTCAAGTACTGCTCAAGTTTTTTTGATGGCAGTGATTTATTTTCCTGCTTTTCTCCACATGCCCTGCAGAAAAAGCAGACAGCACAGTCAGCACACCAGATATATATCAGACAATGATACAATAAAGGCTGGTAGTAAGTTTTAAAATTAAGTTATGGTAACTGTTCCCCACAGTATATTTAAAATTAAGCTATGATAACTAAAACCCACTTCCATTTATGATCAATGGCTTTTTTCCTTGAAAGGAAAATACAGACCTACATTCATATTTACTAACAACCCTTCAAGATCACTTGCTATGGAAATGGCTCAGAAGTGGTATCCATTTCTTATTTGCTTATGTATGACTAATACTTGATTTAGGCTTTTCCTGATTAGACAAGATCTTCTACACTCCATGAAAATGTTCAGTATGTCTTAAAAGACTGTTTTCTCATACTATAAGGAAGAGCTACAAACTTGGAAAAGGTGTATTTTGAACAAGTTAAGGTAGCATTCAATTAAATGCAGTCACTTTCTTTAAAAAAATTCCAGCCTTAAAATGCTTGAAGCCATGCACCCCTCACTCCCCACTCCTTTAAAAAGGAGACAAGAAACCCCCCCGAGTCCAAGACCATTTCTCAACATGCTAAGAAAGAGTTCCAAATTCAGGCCAGATGATCTGATCTTCAGGGATTTCTGCAAAGTTGATCTTTTTATTGAAGTTTTTGGAAGGATGGTAGATCTGAGAAAAGGGGGAGAAGGCTTCCAGGGCAGCATGCCTGGCAGAAACTTCACAGAAGTTTTAGAGCAGTTTGTTGTGGCCATGTGTTGGTAATTGTGGAAAAACAGTTCCTGTGGTAAAAAAACCCTAAGCGTATGTGCTCATTTGGTCATCGAAACTTAGCACTGTTTTATTCCAAAATGAAAAGCAGATAGAACAAAAAACAGCACAATTTTCTCAAAGTTTTGTTTCTTCAAGTAGGATTTCATGGAAGTTATGAACGTTATGATAATGAAGGGCTCATACATCAAGCCAAGTAAGGCATGAAGAGAAGCTTTTATATAACCTGAAGCTAGTTTAGCAAGCACATACTACATGATGTAGTTATTCAAAGGCCTCCATTTCATGCTACTTCACATTCCAAACATTGGGATCTCCACAAAGTAACTTTCTGCCAGCTCAATTCCAGAGCATGTAAATGCTTTCTTCAAAGACTATCATCTGTTGCATTGGTTTACTTTTATCAAAAGCACAACGCACCTCAGAAATTCTTCACAAAGTACCAGTAAGCAACTTTAACCATGTATTTTGACACTTTAAATGAATGGTGTTCTTATGAAGTTTTAAAATTAAGTTTATTTTCAAGAATAAATTATATTAGTCTCTTCTTAAGGTCATTCAGAGATATGATCTGAATGGACAAAAACCACCTGCCCTGTGGTTGTGGAGTCTGTCTTGTTGTATCTCTCCCCACGCTAATGGCCATTTAACAACTCTCTTCAGCCTGCTTAAACTGGAAAACACTCAGACTGAAAATAGAACAAACCAAACTGGTTAATCTCAATCTAATTTACCCAAATCCAAACAGGTGGAACTGTAATCTTCCATGGCTGTGTCTAATGTGTTGTTCATTGCTTCTTCAGATTCCTTTAAGGTTTTATAAGGGAAAAAAAGTTTTGATTTCCAAAAATGTGACCCAAATTACTAGTTTTCTGGTATTGTGAGACATACTACAGAAAGTAATGACTTCTTGTGGTTTTCACAGGATTCTGCTATTTCCTTCCCAGTTTGCTTAAAACTACTGCTGTAGCAGCCACACACCACAGTGGACAGCTGGTGACTGAAATGCTACCTATGCTGCAATTGTAGCTGTCATCACCTTTGTTTAGTTAGTAAAATGAATTCAAGCTATTTTTTAATTTGCCTCAATGTTTTTTTTTCTTACTAGGCTGTTTATTCTTCCCCACACAAATTTGCCATTATGTTAAAAAATACAAAGGACAAAGCCACAACTGGTAGTCTTCTGTATTTTGCAGATACAAGAACTAAATACACAGAGCATCTGGACTTCACAGTTCTGGCAGATTCTGGCTGTTGTTTGCACATGTTCTCTGCCTTATCTTCAAACTTTAATGTAGTCTCACCACTGTATTACTTCCTTTTCTGCCCGACTCTATTAAAGAGCTACAATCCTATCCAAAAGTCACCTCCTTTAGGGACATTACAAATAAAATTTTAAAATTTCTTTCATTTCCCTACTCATCATTAAGGTCTGTCACTCAGTGCTGAGGAACAAGTCTCAAGCCACGGTGCTTTGTATTAATGACAAATACTAAGAACCAGAATCTATACTCTAAAGCTGTATACTGAATTCTTCTTTTACCAAGGCAGTCACATACACAGAGGACCACTAGGCCATTCCACTTGCAGATTTACTAGTTACATTACTAAAGCAGCCCCATAAACATAATAATCTTTTTTCCCCTTGAAGAAACAAAGCTTTTCCTCCATGTTACTGTTCAGAAACTGCTGTCCTCTAGTTCTCTTCAGCTAGGTGCTGCTCCTTCAGAAACAGAGAGAACGCTGCAAGCAGCCTCAGGACATAAAAGGCTGTAGTTTGATAACAGTTTCCCTCCCAGCCTCCCCCTGCAATGCCATGTTATTCAATCCTTTCCACTCCCTCCCTGCTGTGCTACCTCCTGTGCTATGCTGCAATAACTATTAGATCAAAGCAAATTGGATTTAAAAAAAAACACACAAAAACATAATTCCTTAAACACCTGGGGGAAAGTAAGTTTTTAACGTGTATCAGTTTTGTAATCCAGTTCAGGTAATTCAGATGCAAAAGCGATTGTATCATCCCACTCCTAGACCATTCTTTCAACTAGAAGAGCTAGGAAGCTTAAGTTAGGGCATATAACACCTTGAGATTCTCTCCTCCCAGCGAAGGATTTATTAAAAGGGGTGAAGTACAATAAAGACAAGACAATTCTGTTTTCAAACACTTTAAATCACAGGATGAAACATAGGTTAAACCATATTCCAAGTGCTTGCTATTTTCCTGATCACCACAGATAAGTGCCACAATAAAATTTGTGTCAACAATAACGTATTAGAAACAATATAGCCTTGGGTTATAAGAACTCTCTTTATGTAAAAAACACCCAGCAGGCAGAAGAATACAGTATTTTTTTCTTACTAGACGTTCTTGATTTTTGCAGCTTCTGTTCTGATGTCTGAGTACCCAATCTATATTGGATGGATGCGTTCTAGAAAGAGTAGGTAAACCTGGGTGTAAGCTGTGTGTGGTAACACAATGCATAATTTCAGTCATGGAAAAAAACATACTTTTAGACCAGTTCTCTTCAAGTTTTTTTTCCCAGCAGTGAAAAAAAATGTAGGAGTTAAATCCAAAACACACAGCAACTCTTTCACTAGTTTTAGAAAACACCCAAAGTTGTAGAAAACATTGGGGATACTTTTGTAGAGTATACCCTTGCCCAGTCCTAAAATACCACTGGTGTGCTGCCTTCCTCTCACCTTCTTACATGCCTCTCCTACCGTTACCACAGAAGTTGCACCTTTTCTGAGGCCAGAAAAATTTTTATTTTTTTTTTTTTTAAGAGATTTATCCAATCCCATATCCAATCACTGTCTCCTTAGCAAAGAAGTCTCCTTGCTGAGTCTTTTTAGTCTACTTGACTAAATCAGATCTCAGGCTTAATAAATTATTATTATACAGACTGGTTTCTTTTCACAACTATTCAGCTAAGTACTCCAAATCCAGCTGGCTTAAAAAAAAAATCTTCAAAAAAGTTGCAAATATTACAACTACCACTGTAAAAGCTGTATTTTTAAGAAGACAATAAAAAAATAGTATTATAAAGCTAGGACTAAACCTTGTTTCCTGTATGCGTTTCTACTGAAGCCCACAGGATATATTGTGGAAGTAAAATGAAAGCATTATTTATATAATAATTTTAACATTATACTAAAAGCAAAACCAAAACACAAATGTACTCAAAACATGCATCCATTAACAAAATACAGAAAAACAATGTTTCTCTATGCCTACAGACCTAAAATTACAAGTCTTTTCATTTAAATTTCATTTAAAATTTATAAAAGCTTGCTGTAAGATCTGTGGAGTTTCTCTGGAAAAAGGAAAAAAATAATCTATAACCTGACAACAGCAGCTTGTGACTATGTCTAAATCAAGATGATGTTAACTTGAAAAGAGAAAAATCACTGCCTCATATTGTGTACGCAGTTGCCAGGTGACCACAAAGTGCAGAGCTCTCCTTTCAAAAGCTCAAAGGCAGAGAAGGCCACAAATCTGACATATGAGCTCTAACCAATTTGCACAGGATAACTTTCTGTGAAATCTTTTATCCTCCTCATTGTGAGCAGGGGTGTTCCAAACATCCCTAGAACTACCAAAACCAGCATCAGGTGTCTGGCCAGTACACCTGCTCCAGACCCCTGGTAATGTGGTTAGCACAACTAATGCCATTTTATAAGGCAAGCAGCCATTCCCTGTGACCAAGCAGGTCACATATTTGTTCCCTTTCCCTTGTTATCAGGCCCTGAAGGTTCTGTGAATCAAGTAGACAGACCAAACAGATTTCTTCTTTTCCTCCCTACCAGCCTCAGGGTTCCTGGGTGCCAGGCCAGTTACTCCCTTCCTTGCTGGCCTTGAAGGTCCCAGGCACACAGCCAACCAGGTGCTGTTGATGACCCCATCACAGAACTGGGGAGCATAGCAGCACATAGAGCACTGTCTGTAAAACCAAGCAGTTACAAGTCCTAAGAGGGGAACTTGGACCCAAACTGCTGCTGGACAGCAAGACCGGGGAAGCCCTGTGACCAGGGACGCCTCCACTATCACCTGCTTCCTCCCAGGACTGAGGGATTGACTTGGATTCTTTTATATGATTTTTGAGTCCAGGTTATGATTGTTATATTGATACAGTAAACCATGTATTAAGATTTGACCTGCCCTGCAGAGGGTCCAGGTGATTATAAAACTTCAGTTGTATTTAAATGCTGTATTACGCTACTTGTAAGCTGTACTACATCGGTTCTGCTTGTAGAAATCCTGTGCATTCCAATCACAAGTGCTGTGCTATACTAATCCTAATATCCTGTCAAGAAAATAAAACTTTAGTGGTAACTACAGCTTAGTGCCATCACCATTCTGCCCAGGATTCCTAACCCCTTATGCAAATATACCAGGACTGAACACAAACTCAGTTTGCACGTATGCCGTGTATCTCTACTAAAACAGCAGGGCTGCCCAAGTCTTAATGAAGACCTTTCTGAGTGGGCCAGCCACCCACTTTCTTTCAGGCTCAAGGAGACTGCAGACCAGTCACTCCTGTATCATGCATGTGCTGCAAGTTCAGCACCTTCTCCCAGTTTTCAGATTTACTGTTTCTGTATAGAAAGCCAACAAGCGTCCACCATACAAGCAGCCCGAGAAGTTCCCATGAATGCTATTTCTGCTATCTGCCCACAGCCAGCTCAGTTCTCCTGGAAAATACTGTTTTCACTGTCAGTGTAGAATAAAATAAAAAGTCAAATGACTTTCCTCTCTCCTATAAAAGATGCAGCAGCACTCCAGAAAGGCTGCTGTCACCTCAGTAATGCAGCAGTCCACATCCTGCCCCAAGCTGCCAAATCAGTTATACTAACAGTTGGGCCTTCCAGATTTAGTGAGTGTAGGACTCCAGCTGCTGACTCATCCTCACTGACAGGGCAGCTGGTGAGATTAAAGACATTTGACAAAGGCATTCTGAGTCACCCTGCTACCTAAAGCATAGAATCAGTGGGATTTAATCAGAGCTTAACCCTTTAAACACTCATTTAAGATAACTTAAATAAGCTCACATAAGCTAGATGCTGCTATACTTACTAGCACATGGGTTTGAAGAACAGGCTGCATCACAGAGAAAATTAAGATAGAAGGGGGTAGACTAGCATGCTTTTACAAAAAAGTTTGGTTAACCCACAGAATTTTGGATACTGACATGCCAGAAGTGGCATATATACACAAGTATTTAAGACTTACTTTCCCAAGCATTCTGCCCACGAAGATCCAAACCTGGACGCAATGCTCACGTGAGTGTTGGAGGGTTCTGACTTAGCATCTGCCTTGCTGATCCAGATGGAGCATCAGCACTGCCTATTTCTTCTTTCTTGATGTAACCTAGGTTTGTGCCACTGGTATGGTGGTTTCTGCTCATCCCAGAGCAGCTGTTGACGAGAACAATATGCCCATTTACTAGTACAGAGATCTCTATACAGATTCAAACACAGCACAGAATTCTCACCTCAAAATCTTTTCTACCCTGGGGAAAAAAGAACTGTGTTAGAAAATGCTGATATTAAATATAAAAGTACTACTACATACAAGACTGTGGGTGTATGCTGATCTACTATTTAGGTACTATCTGGAACTAGTAAAAAATACAGAGAGATTGCTATGAATGAACTGTTTACTCAATATTTTTTTTAAGTTATACATAGATGTTGACAGACAACACTTACTTTACAGTGTTACTGAATGAAGCATGACATACACTGACAACAAAAGATTTTAATTTTTTTTTTTTTTAAATCAAGGAATAAAATTGTTTGCTGCTGCATAAATGAATAAAGGACCAACTCTTAAACCCAAGGACTTTTACTGCAGATGGCGGGTGCCAGAGACCAACAGGCACTGCGTATGCCTAGCCAGTTCTATTTACTGTTTGATGTCTCTTCTAAAGAGAAAGTTTCCTAGGGCAAGCTGTCAGAGCACTGGTAAAAATGGAAAGAACCATTATATCCAGCCCTACCACCTGTTTTCCCTTTTTCCCTTGTGGGAACACAAGATTTGGGACTCTTGATTAACAACAGTTTAAGTTCAAGGCTCCGCCAGAGCAAGCATTACTCCTAAAGTACGCTCAATAATCTTGATGAGTCCACTGCAAAAAATGGAACTTGTGAACTATAGTCAAGTGTAAATTAGTATTTTCAGATCAATAACCACGGAGGTGAAGCAAAAAGAGGTGGCAACCTTTACTGCTTTGCAAATATACAGTGTCTTATACCACAACATCCCAAAATAATAATTTTGTTTTGGATGGGGATTTTCCAATGAAAATCACCCACCTCTCAGAAAATATAACTTACTAGCTGAATTGTGTCTAACAGGCACGTATCCTCTTTCAGGCTCCTTCATTTCATAAAAAAACACCCAGATTCTCCCCAAGTCTGAGAGAACTTGTTCTACACTGCCTGCCCTAATAGCAAGTAATCTTTTGACCTTTCCTTCCCAAGGGAGGGAGGTTGGAACTAGACGATCGCGAAGGTCCCTTCCATCCCAAACCACTCTGACTCCTCTCCACAAAACACCAGGTGTTCTACTGGAGAAAATTTCAGATTTTCTCCCAAAGATGTTCTCAACAAATGTGACAAATGCAACAAATACTGATTTTAGACTAAAAGCTTCCAAATAAGATTTTAGTTAAAAAACAGAGACTACTTGATTTTGGGGCGGTAGTGGAATGTGTTCAGGCCAAATACACCATACAATTTGATGTCTGATTTTTATTGTTAATGCATTAACACATCAGTATCTTAACATCATCATTCAATGTACTCTAAAAACATTTATAGGCAGATGAACTGCAAGGAATGTGAACAAGGAAAGCCAGCTCATGCTGAAGGGAGGAACACATAGTTCTGGCATACTAAAAATAAAAAGAAAGCATTAACACACCATATGCTGTGCAACAGCAAATAACAGTATTTAGATGTGCTCCAATAAAAGCTAACAAAGGCAAAAGTTCAGACCTACTCAAAAAACCCGCAAAGGTAACTTAAGTCAGCCACATGCTTCACTGCATAAACCAAACAAGTTTTATCTAACAATTTAGCTTCTTTCATTTACACAAACATTGGGATAACATAGCCAGTTAAAAAAGAGTTTTCCTCGTTAACAAAGTTACTAGCCATGCCAGACAGGAGTTGAAATACCAGTGCTGAAGAAAATTTTGGTTTGCACACAGCACATGATTATTTTTTCTTTAATAACTGACTTGCCTTGCACCTCAGTTGTAGCATTTTTCGATGCAGTAAGTTCAAATTGTTGTATTAGTACTACTATGCAGATATACATTCTCTCTCAAGCTGTATAGGCAAAGCAGTAAAAAAAGGGAGAATGTCTTTACTAAAGTGAAGTATTTTCTTGTACGTAAAATTTGTTATAAACCCATGTAATTTCAATTCAAGTAATGTTCATTTTCAGCATTTTTGGAAGCCACAGGCAACATGGGTGCAAGAACATGGGTGCTTCTGAGTGTATGCATAGTGAATAGTCAAACAAGCAATTTTTTCCATAACTTTAAGCTGAAGGTAGCAACCAGGGCCGAGTTATTTCTTAGAATGTGTCAGTGAATGACCTTGCAACTGGGGAGAAGCTTAACAGGACTCAGGTAGAGGTAAATCTTAAGCAATAGAAACACTTCAAACAGCCACACCATAGACAAGTTCTACTGACTGGACCAGGCGAAAACCTTGTAATTCCATGACACCACTGCCTTGTGCAAATGTTAACCAAATTTTCACTTTACTTATAAGATGATGATAGCTTCACATAACCTGTAGCAGAGAAGCGAAATCAGTTAGCTACATTCTGAATGACAGAATCATAGAATCATTTAGGTTGGAAAAGACCTTTAAGATAAATAGAGTCTAACTGTAAACCTAATACTGCCAAGTCCACCACTAAACCATGCCCCTAAACTGCATATCAAGTATTCTGTTCCTGCCTGCAAAAGGCATTTCAACTAAAATAAACAAAACTGTTAAATGAAATGGTAAGCTAGCCTCTCTCTTCTGCGCATAACTTTTCTGTATGTCCTTCTAACTCACAGTAGGCAGTAGAAGCTAACAAAGGCTTGGTTCTGTTCTACTAAGATATTAGTCAAGTTAAACTAACAGTAAAGTCTAAGGAATCAAAAACATTGGATAATGTACTCAAGTAGTATGATTTGTGTATGTCGTGTCTGGTACATACAGTGTCAGCAATAAACAAAGTGAGACTGGCAGAAATCTTCTCAATCTCAACCTTGTTGAAGTGCTCACTTACACTGTCAAGAGTAACCAGCTCCAATTACAGGACTATACAGGTGGCAATCACTATGTTTTTTAAAGTTTTTGTTTTGTTCCCTTGGTGCCAAAACACAGAGGTCTTCCTATTGACTTATTTGGTCTTTTGCTTTGTTGCAAAATAGTTAAAGCATGGAATCAAAACAGGGTATCTTTGCTCCACAGCTCCCTAACTCCAGCCTTCAAGCTTCAGTAAATTATTCTGCAGTTGAGCCTGTGAGGTAACCTGACATCAACAAAAACGTATGTCAAAAACATGTCAAAGACTGAAACACTCTTAAGCATATTCTAGAAAGGCACATTTAAACCACAAGATGCATGGTTCCAGTTTGTTAGATTTTACCTGACAGATCTCAAGTATTACTGAACTGTCTGAAAAAATTAAAGTTCATTCAAAGCAGCAAAGAATAACCTCACATCTTTGTTTTGTTCCAGAAGATATATTTCATTACCATCTCAGATGGAAGTTTCAGAGTCCACATGGTATACCCACATGCTGAATGCTACTTAAATTCCCTTTTGAAAACATAACTAGGACATCTGTTCTTAATGCAACAGAGGAGCTGCACCAAGAATTGGCGTTTGCACTCATCACAAAGGAAGGTGAAATGAAACAAAACAAAAAATTCTCACCTCAGTCCAACACTGAACCCAAGCTGCCATTCTGAAGCCTTTGCTTTTGTACATGGCAAAACTCCATTTCACATTCAACAGCAAGAACTAAACTACATGTGTCTCTGAACTCATTTGGCACAACTGCTGGACCGCAATAGCTTACATTCACTGAACACTTTCCCCTCACCGCTGCCTGCTTCTGCTTTACCTCCACTTCCAACAAAAACAGAAAACCCAAACAAGCAAAAAACCCCAAGATTCGCTTTTCAACTCATAACCTGCCAAGTGAAGAGGAATAATACCCTGAGAATCAGCAAGCCTGTAAGGAAAAAGTCTCCACAGAGACAGAAAAGGGGCCCCTTTTCTCACCTTTGTTCCTGTCAACATAAGGGCCTGCTCCCAGCCCCCTCATATTTGAATGGAGCTTTTTGAAGCTCCATTTCTTTTTCTTTACTCATGAGTACAGTAGGCCAGATGGGAGGGGGTGGCACAATTTTTCAAGCAATCTCATTCCTCTCTTCCCACATTCAAACATATGCAATGCCTACTAACCCTTCCCAACATACAATCCTGATCCACATAATACACGTCCTTTCTCCTACTTTGTACCTGTTTTTTAGTTCAGAAACAGCTAAAACAAACCAGCTATGACCACAAGCTAGAACATGTTGAACCCAACTGCCAGAACTTCAGCCACAACTGAAGGTAAATGGGAAACAAGGCGGAAGGATATTAGTTGGACTTGCTTAGAGCAAAGCTGTCCCCTCATTGTTACACAGAGGCCAACAATGCTCAACTACAAGATCAGTCTTTTTCCTTGCTTAGATAGATCTAAGTATTCTGCTACTGTTTTCCCCTTAAAATTAAATGCACTGCTCTTACTCTGAGATGTTTCTGCTCCAACTTGTTGTTGATCAAGGCCACAAACTCCAGCTTCAACTTTGTTTCTACTTCCTGTACCATCACCCTGATTTTCCAAATTCTGAAAGAAAAAAAAGGGCAAATCAGTGATCACTTGTAGAGGGAAAAAAACCCAGCCACCAGCCAACCCCAAATACCCAACTTTGCCCTATATCAAACTGCCATTCTTTTTGAAATAATTAAATCTTTATTCAGTGTAAACTAAACTAAAATAAAATTCAGTACTATGTGGACCTATTTAATTTATTACACAAGGAATCATTCAAGTTAAGTTTAGGTTATTGAAAGACTGAGGAAAAAAACTGCTATGGGCACAAACAGGGAAATGAGGATACCTAATGACAGTACCGAACAACCGCTAAGTGCCCTTGCTTCAGCCTTGCTAAAGGGACAGAATGGATGGATCTCCAGTAGTCTGCTCAGTCTGAGTGTAGATATTACACAGTAAATGAGGGCTTTGAATGTCAGTTATCGATAACATGGAGTTGTTCATCAACATCAGCAAGGATCAAGAACAGGCTTCCTAACAGTGTATTTTCAAATTTGGAAGTCTGACACATTGAATTTATCAAAATTATTTTTCAAGAGAAAGTAAGTTTTCCATGAAGTGTTGGTCATAATCACTACATTCAACTTGATCCTTTTTGTTTTCTTAGTTGTTCAGTGTTTTTATGGGAACCTTTGTAGGCAAACTATCAACCTTATTATCCAAGCAGCTTGAGCAGCAACAGCTTAGCATCTGTCATGAAAATGAGTGTGCCCCTCTGATGACTCGAGCTGTGAGGCCACCAAGTAACTTTTCTACTCTTTCAGAAAGGCACACTACTTTTACAGTCCCTCAAAACTCTCCTCTCTGAAGGCTCCAAACTCCATTTCAGTCAATACGTTAATGGTACCATGAGTTTTTAATAAACAAACTTTTCCAACTAATCCAGAAAACAGATCTGGCACTTCAAAATTCAGTAGGGAACTGAATAATCCCAGGTAACAATCCCAAGAATATTTTTTTTAAGAAGTTTTCATTTAAGTGCATTCTATCCTTGCTTGCTAAATTACAGCCCCATACAACTAGTAAGTAAAAGATTAAGCTGAAGTTACAGAACATTCTTTCTCAGTATTTCAGATAAAGCATAAGTACCATAGCAATACTTAATATAGTATATCTTCAAGGAAGTGAATATTTTTCAAATGAGTCTAATAAAAAAAGCTAACTCCTCAACTTCCACATACTGAGATTACTGTGCTAACAGTATAGCGTGACTACTAAAATATTTTTCTACCACTTTGAGGTTCTTTGACTCAAGACCGAACAAATGCCGTTTCAATGCCACATTGTATTAACTTGAATACTTAAACACATTCAAGAACAGCAATTTAGGATAACCATAGGCAGGTAGTAAAAATTACTGTCATGAAAGACTTAATTTCACAATGCCATGAAGAATATGCTTTTTTCAATCACATATTTGACCCTGAAAAAAACACATCAGAACATGTTAGAACTGATCCAGTCAAGCTTTTTTTTTAAAATTAAAATTGACACATTGAATTTATCAAAACTATAATTTTTTTATTAAAAAAACGCAACACAAACCAAAATATTAGAACTACCAAAAAACTGCACTGGTACTATGCAGAATGGGGCAAGAGAACTCTTACAGTGAGGTCTTAGAAGTTACTCCATACTTTCCAGCTGTATGCATTCCTTACTGCTTTCATACAGAATTATTTACCTCTCACATTGGTAATAACAAAACCAAACACACTGTAAAAACTCCATTATCTGCATCAGTATTGTTTTAAGACCGTAAAAATAATGATCATTACTACCAAGCTAAAAAACTAGTGAGATTTACAGCTCACAAGAAAATAAAAAATCTCTAAGAAAATTCTTTCTCTACACCCTTAGGAAGTGCTGAGTAGTACTGACTGTACACTACTATCCTCACTGTAACATCTACCCATAACCTATGTATTGAAGTGTAGACTGAGAGTAGCTCCAGCTGCGACAGAGCAAATGTGTGCTGAATATGACCAATTACTCTAGAGAAAAGCAGTAAATTCTCGGGGTTTGTGGTAGAACAATTACTGGCTAAGAACACAGGGTGAAGGGAGAGAAATATGATAAATTTTATGGGGGTTTAAGACCAGTTGTTTCCAACCAGTCTCAGGTGTGTAGAACATGAATTACTTTTAAGAGATGTGCAAAAGATAGCTGGTAAAAACAAACCTAAATCTGCTAAAACTGCAAGTACTGTATTTGTATGCTCTTATCCACCACAAACTTTCCCAATAGTTCCATTGGGAAAGAGGCTTGAAACAGATTTAGATATAGACTTTAAACACTGTGAAGTTTACTATGTTAAAAAACAAAGTTCTGGAAAAAGTTTCCCTCATTTACAAAGTCTTGTATACAAGTATGAATTTTAAATCACTCAACTAGCTACGGAGCAAATCCAGGATTTGTTACCAAAAGGACTTCTTTTTAAGTAATCGCTTACCTTCTTAGATATTTTGCAGAGGGAATAAAACCCTGCTATTCTCACATTTAGACTACTTCAATATCAAAGAGAGGAAGTGTTTCCTGGACTGGATCTGACAAAAGACGACTAAAATTCTAAGATGAACCTACAGGAGATACCATTTTAACAATGCAAATCAATGCATAAAACCACCTGGGTCAGATATTTTCAGAAAGTTGAGTTTTACCACCCATTTCATTTACTGCTTTTGTGGCAGGCCAAGTTTGACTATTAAAGACTATAAAGCAACATTCAGGGAGGGAGTGGGGGTGGTGGTGGTGGGGGTAGCGTGAACTGAAGAACAGACCACTTGCCACTCAGCAGTTAATAAAAAATAATCCTTCTTACATCAACCTAACTCTAGATTTCTAGCTGTTAATTCACAGTCAAGACAAGCAATATGACAGCTACTGACCGCAGCAAAGCTTTTGCTGCTGCCTCCCACAGCACCCTAATAGGTAAGCTCGGGAAGTGTGGGTTAGATGAGGGGACACTGAGATGGGTTGAGAACTGGCTGAATGGCAGAGCTCAGAGGGTTGTGAGCAGCAGCGCAGAGTCCAGCTGGAGTCCTGTAGCCAGCGGTGTTCCCAGGGGTCAGTACTGGGCCCAGTCCTGTTCAATTTATTCATCAGTGACCTGGATGAAGGGACTGAGTGTTCCCTCAGCAAGTTTGCTGATGATACAGAACTGGGAGGAGTGGCTGACACCCCAGAAGGCTGCGCTGCCATCCAGTGAGACCTGGACAGGCTGGAGAGCTGGGCAGAGAGGAACCTCATGAAGTTCAACAAATGCAAGTGTAGGGTCCTGCACCTGGGGAGGAATAACCCCACACACCAGTACGGGCTGGGGGCTGACCTGCTAGAGGACAGCTCTGCGGAGAAGGACCTGGGAGTTCTGGTGGGCAGCAAGTTGCCCATGAGCCAGCAGTGTGCCCTCATGGTCAAGGTGGCCAGTGGGACCCTGGGGTGCATTAGGAGCGCGGCCAGCAGATCGAGGGAAGGTGATCCTCCTCCACCGTTCTGCCCTGCTGACACCACATCTGGAGTGCTGTGTCTAGTTCTGGGCTCCCCAGTTCAAGAGAGACAGGGAACTACTGGAGACGCTCCAGTGAAGGACTACAAAGATGAGGGGACTGGAGCATCCCTATAAGGAAAGGCTGAGAGAGCTGGACCCATTTAACTTAGAGACTTGAGAGGGGATCATATCAATGTCTACAAATCTTAAGGACAAGTGTCAAGAAGATGGGGTCAGACTCTTTTCTGTGGCGCCCAGTGACAAAGGGCAACGGGCACAAACCGTAACACAGGAATTTCCTTCTGAATAGGAGGAAAAACTTGTTTACCTTGAGGGTTACATTGCAACAGGCTGCCCAGAGAGGTTGTGGACTCCCCTTCTTTCCAGACATTCAAAACCTACCTGGACATGATTCTCTGCAACCTGCTCTAAGTGAACCTCCTTTAGCAGGGTGTTGGCCTAGATCTCCAGACATCCCTTTCAACGCTTACCATTCTGTGATTGTTTGCAACTGTAAGACAAAAAACCCACCCAAAACACCTGAACTATGATGTAGCATTAATTATATTAAATTCCTCTTTCCTAAGAATAAGGATGCCATAACTTTCAAAAGAAAAAATACTGCAAAGAGGTTGTGAAGCGAAGGAAGAGTCAGAGTACTGATAGCCAGTGAAGATGAGGATAATCACTCGTAACTGACCAAAATTAACGTATCAAGAGCCATAATAAAAGCCTATAGTATTTGGAGAATGCTATAGCTAGAGGGATATCAAATACTTCCCTATTCTTCCATTAATTACTAAAGTATCATAATTTCTATAATTGAAAGCACACTGAAATCTGGCTTCTTCAGATAAGACCTGGGGAACATTTGTACATTTTGCTAGAAAAGTATAAATTTTCATACACTGTGTGTGTTTACATGTTGGGGAACTACAGTTATGTTTTCTGCTTAAGAAAAGCAGCAGTTTTCTCCATAACTAATTAGATTGCAGTAAAAAAAAAAGACAACTTATATACTGGAAAGCCATTAGCTATTATATTGCCAGCACAAAACTTTTTATTGCTAATGGAACAGATGTACTACAGGAATTGTTAACAGTATAAAAACCACCACAGCAAACACTAGTGGTGAAGGAGCCTTGCTGGCTCCATCCTCTTGATCATTGTATCTGCCTAGACAGATATGTCATATTGATACTACTTATAGACACACACACTAACTTATGAGAGAAGGAAAGCCATTAAGTATTTCACCTGAAATATACCTGATTACTCTGAGGTAAGTAAGGAATTCTGAAGAGTGGTAACATAAACCACCACTAGATGTTCTTATTTATTTAAACCAAAATGTGTCTTAGAAGTCCATACAGCTGGGAATTACAGGTGAAGACCAGTATACTCCTCAGTGTCAGAGGTACATAAGCAAGCTGCACATAATCATACAATTTTAAAGTTTTGTTTTAGCATTACTCAGTAGCTATGTTTACTCACTGTCTTAAAGTTGTCGATGCCTCATTTGCTTCTGTTTAAGATCAGTAACTTCCTTCCAAAGGGAAGTCCCCCCTACCCTGAAAATTCAAGGGAAATATTTCAGTAGATCTTAAGAAAGAAAGCCCAACACTGATTGAGAAAGGGTGAGAGGAAACGAGCATTTTGTAAGTAACACTAAACTCCTCAAAACAATCATTGAATGCTCCCTTCATGATGAAGTAAAACAGGTAAGATCTATGTAGACAAAACAGGGCAAGTGAAGAGATCGTTACTGACACATCCCAATACCTTCGTATCTAAACTGAAAAGCAGTTTAACTAGTATCTCAAGCAGAAAATACATCCTGCGTAAAGAAGGCATCAGAAAAAAGTTTCTAGTATCCTTTATTTAGTAACAGAAAGCCAACAATAAATGTCACGCCATGAAACATTGTGTTGCTCATGAACACAAAGAAGTTTGAAAGCAAACATACATGACAGTGGTAAATTACACATGCTTATACATGAAGAATGGAAGACATTTAGGTTCCCAGAGTTATAAACCTAGGTCTCATTTATTAAAAACATACACTAAAGTGATGTTGAAAGATGCTAGAAGTAGTGCCAAGTGGTATTTTCAATTTCAACAAATTAAATTTTGTTTCACAATTTACTTAAAGAAAAGACCATGTTGTTTAAAGAGGACTTAACCACATCTTGGATATAAAACCCCTTAACCTGAAAAGAAAAAAGTGCATATGGCAAACAAGAGAGGAGGTAACTGGAAACAGTACACAGAAGAGCGTGTTGGTCAGCCTCAGTAATGGTTGCCATGTCGTTGCATCCTTAGAGCACGAAGGCTCCAAGTCAGGCAGTGTTTCTATAGAGATGTAATACCTTTTATTAGACTAATATAGCTGGAAAAAAGACTTGATGTACTCCGGGCACATAAGCCCTTTGAGGTCACCATGGACTAAAACCTTGCATGGCACCTTGTCCCATTATAAACCAGTCTAATAAAAGACAATTACCTCCCTCCACAAGCCTCATCTGATACATATTATACCATATGCAGTCTCTACAAAGAGGTAAGTGAAAAATAAGAATATTGGTTAAGAGTCACGTACCATCATAACGCATAATCTCTTAAGACTGTTAAAGCACTTCATCAAACTGTCATGAGCAGCAAAAAAGCTATACCAATCACGCAAAAAGCCCTCACATACAGGAATACAGTATATTCAGGGAGCTCCCCAGACTGGCAGAGCAGCACCCTACTTGCTTATTTTAAGTCTGCAATGTAATGCTATGGAAAAAGGCAGCAGGATGAAATTCAATCCCTGGGAACAAGGAAGAATTTAACTATCACAGTGGTATTTATTAAAATGAGTTCCTGTACGGCAAGAGCTGTTTCTCTTAGAAAAAAAGCAGCAACATGGGGGAGAAAGTTAGCCAACAAACCATCCTGAACAATGAAAATACATGGTACTTTACATGGAGAAGCAGAGATTATGTAAATCCAAGATACTCCCATTGACAGCCTCCTGAGTTAGCTTTAAAAGTCAACTCCTCAACAAAGTACACAAAAGCTCTGAAAGTCTCAGTGAGGTACCAGTCTTCAGCTGGTTCCTTGGCTTTCACCATTAGAAGTTCTCATGAAAAGCCTTATGTTGCACAAGAACACCTTACGCAATTTAAGTTTCTTTTACAATACAGGATTTAAACCTCTGCTTAAGCAATGTGTTCTCATAATGCAATTGCACATCAGACATAACTAACTCTGCAACAAGTATAATGCACTCCAGGCATACTACTTTTCAGCCACCTTCAGGCATCTAAAAAGATGATGTCTAAACTAATGACTCCATAATCAGGAAGCCCCACACATCCAAAAGGTAATTTATCCCATACTAGAAGAAACTGACATAACAGATCCGATTTTCATAAGAGTTTCTCAGTTTAGCAGATACCTTAATTCTTTAATTGTCTGCCCTGCTAGATACGTGAATGCAAAGGAAATTATTATTAATTTGGTGAGTACTGGCATCCTAAAGACATTATTTGAGAACGTGGTTCATTGTTAAAAAATGGCAATGCTTTACATGACACAGATGCAGTGACCCAGCCCATGAAATGCAGTACATAGCAGGCTGTTGGCTACAACATTTCATTATCAGATCAGTCCAATCCCATTAAGCAGGTCCCTGTAGCAACTGACAAATGTACAATTTCATAATGGAAGAGTTTTCCACCATCAAGAGAAAACCTGGAATGACTATTTACCCAAACAAAGGAGGATTTTGACTGACTACAAAAAAGAAAACAAAAATCCTCCCACTCATAAACCAAGGAGGAATCCACATGCTCACAGTCTTGATACATGACAGCTTTACGATGTCAAATCCTTCTGTTTTAATGGTTGAAGTGTGGCATCAATTATATCCTATTTTCCTTGAACCTGAAGAACAACTGCTAACACCTTGTCAGTCTCCTCTGGATCACGCTTACCAATTTCTATACAAGGTAAAGGTCCCTAAACCAACCAAAATAGAATACTGAATAAAAGCAGTGAGAAAGAGACAAAAAAACTGCTTAAAAAGTTGTTCTATTTAGTATCTTACATTTTGAAAAGGTTCATGAAAAGGAAAGAAGCATGTAATGTGACCAGTAACCCCCTGCTCCAGACCCCTGGTAATGTGGTTAGCACAACTAATGCCATTTTATAAGGCAAGCAGCCATTCCCTGTGACCAAGCAGGTCACATATTTGTTCCCTTTCCCTCGTTATCAGGCCCTGAAGGTTCTGTGAATCAAGTAGACAGACCAAACAGATTTCTTCTTTTCCTCCCTACCAGCCTCAAGGTTCCTGGGTGCCAGGCCAGTTACTCCCTTCCTTGCTGGCCTTGAAGGTCCCAGGCACACAGCCAACCAGGTGCTGTCGATGACCCCATCACAGAACTGGGGAGCATAGCAGCACATAGAGCACTGTCTGTAAAACCAAGCAGTTACAAGTCCTAAGAGGGGAACTTGGACCCAAACTGCTGCTGGACAGCAAGACCTGGGAAGCCCTGTGACCAGGGACGCCTCCACTATCACCTGCTTCCTCCCAGGACTGAGGGATTGACTTGGATTCTTTTATATGATTTTTGAGTCTAGGTTATGATTGTTATATTGATACAGTAAACCATGTATTAAGATTTGCCCTGCCCTGCAGAGGGTCCAGGTGATTATAAAACTTCAGTTGTATTTAAATGCTGTATTACGCTACTTGTAAGCTGTACTACATCGGTTCTGCTTGTAGAAATCCTGTGCATTCCAATCACAAGTGCTGTGCTATACTAATCCTAATATCCTGTTAAGAAAATAAAGCTTTAGTTGTAACTACAGCTTAGTGCCATCATCATTCAGTCCTCTCTGTCCCCTTAGTGTCAGGTGACAGAATAGGAGAAGGGAAGCGCGATTGAAGAATCAGAATGAGCAAGCTTGCACACTTCCATCATTCATATTAACCGAAGCATATTTAAATTAAAAAATGAGAGTGCTATTTCTACAGCTTTTCAGACACAAATGTTACGTTAGGTTGGCAAGAATTGCCAGCATTTCAAGATCATACACAGTTGTGCTTTCTGAGACAGTAGTTTGTGCCTTTAAAGTCTTTTGATATTTTTTACTGAATATAATATATTGGGTTGCTCAGCATGAAGTTTTCTTGTACCACAGGGCAAATACTGAGGACTATGAAATTGTAGTCATACTGTCTGCAACCAGAATAATGTAATAGTAGCAACACTAACCGACACTCTCCAGCAACATTTGATAAAAGCCTTTCATACCTTACAAGGCTAATACAACTAACCAAGAGTCCAAGACTAGAATGTATCCATATCTGTGAGATATCCTAAGACTAAGTAGAAATATAATATTTAAAAATCTATGAACTAACTCAGGATATTATTACCTAGAAACATAAACTGAAGTTACTTTCCTTTGTTATAATTCACAGCTACATTTCCTGTTCTTTTTTGAAAGACAGATGTTGGTGCTTGCCAGAACTATATTGTTCCTGATTAGCAAAGCCCAACTCATCCTGCCTAACTTTATGAAAGTCATTTAAATGAAAAACTCAAAGTTTAAGTGGCATCTCTATGTCCAAAGAAAAAGGCAAAATGAAACAGTTAAGGCTTGCATTAGCAAAGACAATAAATAGTATGTCCAAATGCCAAAACTGGAAACTGATATGGCCAAGGTACTTATGACCTTGGGTAAAAAAAATAATAAAAAAAACACCTCAGACTGGAGCTTTCCCCCCAGAAATGGGACTGGGAGGTGGGAAGACAGAGGGAAGGAGAGAAAGGAGTCTTCTCCCTTGGGAATTTGAAGGTCTTTTACAAGTACTCTAAAGTTTAAATGGTATTGAGATTTCCAAGGTTGGACAAAGCTCAGGAGTGAAAAACCTGAACACCTATCACCAACAAATGCATGCCCCCATAAAACCTCTGGGTGATACCTAGTTTCTGTAAGTAGATACTGCCCAGATGCTCAGTTCAAGATGCACTATGCATCTTGACACCCACTGAGAAACTACGATAAACAAAGCCACTAACACATGAAATTCTTCAGTGTAAGACTAAACTCTATTCTTAGAAAGAACAACTCCCCTAAGCACCCTTTTCCCAGAAAATCTAACCTAACAAGTGAGGAACTGAGAAGGACAGCAGTTCCCAGCAAAGGAAACTTACAGAATACTATTTGGGGGTAAAAAACAGTAAGAGGAGAAAGTTAAAAGAATTCAAAGAGGAATATATGACAACTGTACTTCGCAAAAATTGGAAGAGCTTATATTGGGTAATATAAACATACACATACATTCTTTTTCCTCCCTCAAAATCTCATTTTTCAGTAAGTACAAAATTTCTTTCAGTTTATCTTAAACTTTTTATAGCTGTTTCTGATTGTTCCCACTGAATTACCAAGTATAACAGATAAAATATTTTTTCCTATTAAGCTACGAATAATGTAAGAAAGAAGGACAGAAGCAGTAGAGTGCAAAAAACCACACTCAAAGATGAAAATTTTGTTGCTGTCTTAGGATTACTAAAAATACTTACAAAATTTGTCACAGTATTTGGAACAGGTTTTTTCAGTAGGATATGACTGATTATTCAGGCAGTTTGTGCAAGAAAATAGAATCGCAGGAGGTTCTTGCAATATATCTATAAAAAATGTTAGTAAACCAGTTTTGCTGGGTTGACTTGCAGCTTACATGAGATGCATTCATGAGATGCTTCTAAATTTCACTCTAACCAAAGAGAAACTAGCTAGGAAAACTAAAGCGGAAGAAAATTCTGATGAACAATTATAAAATGATGAAGTTACACTGTTAAAAGTGGAATACCAGGATAAAAGCCAAGATAAAAAATAAATTCAGACAATTGGTAAGACAGACCTCATCAGATGCAAAGCAACCTATACTAAATTAATGAATTAGACAGTAGACATGGTATACTGTAAGTTCGGAAACACTACATTTTTCTGCAGAAAAAAATAAGGGAAACAATTGTCTGATTGACAGGTTCATAACTCAAGCCTTAAGACCAAAGTAAGTACTTTTCAAACCAAGGGTATGTATGCTTTAAGTACTGGGCTTTGAATCCTGCCTTTGCTTCTAATCAACCTTTGTGGCTGTGCTCCAAGATACTGCATTGGACAAGACAATCAAGCAGGTATAACACAACTGTAGCAAATCTGATGGAAGTGCAACTAAGAGGGCTCAATGTATTTTTAAGGGTATGGGGACAGACTTTGACAAATTCCAAAAATCACAGATTTCAGTATGTATGAGCTTAATCTTTAAACAGGAAAACAAACAAACAAACAAAACTCTGAGGAACAGAGACACACAGAGGAAACAGCTCAGTGAAGACCAATGTATATGGAAGACAGGGTAAGAGGACAGATTTTTTGTAACTCTTCATTAATAGATACTATTTGAAAAACCAAAATAATATAACATTTTAAATATTGATAAGCAATTTACAGAATTGATGTAATTACATGTGTTTTCATTCTTGCTCTGCACTTGTCAGAAAGCTTAGCACAGCTTTCCAAACTTGTTGCTCTCCCTGCCAGTGCAATTGCTGAGCTAGTAGTACAAATGACCAGAATGGCATGCTGCTAATCCAACAACTTGGGCCTTTATTTAAGATCTGTTTTAATAAATATACTGTGTTTTCAGTCTTTTGAGTCACAAGAACAGGTCTGGGCTTGTACATTTTTGTTTCTTAAAGAATAAGTACCAATCACCATTCAATCCAGTAGTCTTTCCATGCAATTGCATTCAATATTTTATTCGTATCCCTTAGGTTTCAGTTACATAGGTATTACAGGCACCCCTTTCCCATGAAAAAAATCTTAAGGCAGGTCGTAATTTCTTTAAAGACAAAAGCAAACCAATTCTTGCCTTTTCAACGTGGAGGTTAAATTACTAGGCTGTGCTTTCAGTCTTCTTGACATTGTACTCCAATTCTAGGTGATTACTTCCACTTTGCTTTAGCACTGTGATTGAGAATGGTACTGCAAGAAGCACTGAGTGCTTTGGCTACGTTCCTTCTCATGCAAGGGAGTCAGACAATAAATACTAGGATATTTTTTTAGTCTTAAACTGTTCTAGGAACTGTTATGTACAGAAAGTGGAGCAAGTGCATGAAATTGAAAATCTGTTTTTTAAACTTAATCAGTAACACAACTGAGAGTCATGATGAAAGTACTTCAAGAACAATCAAGTCAGTAAGCATATTGGTTAAGGCTTTTTTAGGAACTTAAGTACAAATTATCTTGATTTTGTAATTCAGTTTGATCATTTTAAACCTTCACAGAAATATTTACTACCATGACTAGCCTTTTTTATTGTTTTGTCTTTTTAAGCATATTCTCACAGCAGAATATTTAACTCAAAAAAGATATCCTAGCCAAAGAGAGGACTGACTGATCAGCAACCTAACCTGCTTCCCTGCACAACAAGCAGATCCTGGAACGCAGTACAGGGTCAAGAAAACCTACATGGTCCCTTCACTGGTGACTCACCTGCCGGCTTCTCAGCCCGTTAACAGCAACTCAATGCAGGTTGGAGTGCTCCCTGGGCCTGGTTCTGTCACAAAGAGGAGCCAAGCGGGTTCCTGAGAAGGTAAGAGATCAAGCTTTAACTGATCCTGTCATCACAAATAAGGAAGTTACAGGAAAGTTAATGCTAGTCCCCAGAGATCATTTGGGGGAGACTGTTCTAAAAAACCCAAAATACTACAGCCACACACCACAACCCCAAAACTACAAATAAAGAAAAAAATACACACATGAAAGAGAAAGGAGTGATGGTATGAAGATTCAGAGATGTCAATACAAAAAAGGACATTCTAGGCAATTTCTCCATCTCTTTATCATCCATCATCTTTAAAGAGATGATTCACATTTATCCAGTGGATCTGTTACAAATCATAATGTTCTATACTTGTCATATTAGCTGCATATTTACATTCTGCACTGAAACTACCACAACACCGCATTAGACAAGAGCTTGTAAACACCACTAACTTGTAACAGGCATCTTATTAAAAAGATGCACTGAGGGGCCCGAATACATTTCACTTACGGAATAAGCCACAAAATTAACATTTTAAAAGCTGAAAAACTTTTACTGACTCAGGATTTCACAATTAACATTTTAGTAATGAATGACAAATCACTTTTCAGAACTCTTTTCAGAACTGAAATCCCTTATTTCACATATTTTAATGAAACCTTAATATTTAAACCTACACAATACTTCTGCCATCACATAGTGTGGTTTCTGGAACCAGAGTAACTCAATGGCAGCGTTCCATGAAATATACCTGTTGGCCTGAGAAGTCTTCATCCATTGGCAGTTCACAACTAAACAGCTTTTTAAAAATGAGGAGGGGGAAAAAAAAGTCTAAATACTTTTGACACTTTTCCTCCAGCACATAAAAATCTGTAGAGACAAAGAAGATAGTTAAAAAACCAAGAACTAATCACCCTAACAGAAACAATTAGCCAGCCTGACTTTTGAGTTCAAAATGATGATTCTGCTTTACAGAATCAAATAAACCCTACACAAACTAGCTACGTATAGACACTGAGATACAGTCCTCACTCAGTCTCAAAAGAAATCCAAACAGGAATCTCTCATACTTGACTTTTTTTTTTAAAAAGACTATACACAGAAGATTCAAAAGTCTCAAGCCCCAACACCTAAAGCTCCATAAAAAGCTCTTAAGAGAACTTACCAAGTTTCTGGGAGCATGAGCAGAAAGCCCTCTGTGAAATCTTGCCCAGTGAATCATAAATTCAGTATTATCCTAAAATAATAAATGCATAAACCCGATGTAATGCATTTAACTAACTGTGGTTTATCACTGTTTTGTAAGATTATCACATTCCTGCCAGACATGGATTAAAAAGTTGTTTTCAGCCACAACTATGAGTTTATCACTCAACAATCTAAACATAACACAAACCTGTAAGTCACAGGCTTCGCGTAAAAAAAAAGTCCCCACATCCTCTCCTGATGGCTATAGTCCTTCCCAAGTGGGCCCTCAGCTGAATCTGTCCATTCTCTTACACCGTTCAAGTTGTGCGCTGCAAAAGAAACTGTGCTTCACAAGCATACGCAGCCTCTTCATCATATCTCAAGTGAGCCAACCCACATTTAACAGACCAAACAATCCATCCTTTTCTTGACAAAGCTTTTTACAAGGAGCTTCTCTGCAGGTTCCTACTCTTCCTCTGTCCCCTTTACTTTACCACAATTCCTCCCCCAGCCCCTGGTTTCCCTCATCTACGCACCCGAGTTCAGGTCGGGTGCAGCACATCCTGCCTGTAAGGCAGTGAGACACGAAGTCTGACCAGTATGCTCTGGATGGCCACCCAGCTGACTACTGTCTCTTCCAACAGTTAAGCTGAATTCCTTCCTGTGGCAGTACAAGTAACCTGTGACTTTTTCTTCCATGAAGGCACTAAATTTTTTAAGATTTGGAGGACGCTATACCTTTTCAAGTGTCACAGGAGCGAAGACACACACAAACATTGTATAGACTTCATAAAGGCATAGATCAGCTGTTACCCATGACTGCCAGCAGAACTTGGCCACATAAGCCTTAATACTGTTGACCCTAAGAAAGTTCTGAGAAAAATAACAGATTGAGAAAGACAAAGAGATCTATAGCAAGAAGAGTACCAATTGCTGCATTTCACCCCTAGGCCTTAAAGCCAAATGCCTGGACTGTAATTGATTTGTCAAGACAGCCAACCCAATAAACTCCCCCGCCCCCCAAATTGCCTCACTTCCATCTTTTCACCTAAAGAAACCACACAGAGCCTTTTGCTATTTAAGGCATTAGAAAACAGTATTTTATTTTTTTAAAAAGAATCATCAATTAAACTGACTTTCACCTAAGGGGAAGCAACAGACTCAAAAAAACCTTGTTTCCATATTAATGAAAATTACTTCTTTCTGTAAATGCTCAAGAGCAGAATAAAATCAACAAGAAAAGAGCACACATCTTTCCCAAGTTGTTTCAGTAAACATCAGTCAGAATCATTAGATCACTGCTAAGGTCACGTTAACTGCTCTGTGTGATGCCTTGAAGTGTTCATTTATTCTGAGACACAGGTACAAACAGGATCCATAGCATTACCTGAAGACAGGCATTATTAAATACTGTAGTATTCTTGCACAGCCTTCCTTTCAAAGTTGTGCTTTCTTGATTTGGGAAGACACATCCTAGTTTTATACTACAGCCAATCCTCACAGCAGGCTGGTAAGGATTAATGTCAGGCCATCCTATACACGTACCAAAATCACTGTGAAACTGTCAACCGCTCCAACTCAGCCAGCTGTCACCTGGGACCACTCTCACGGCAGCTATAAGCAACCTAGACACAAGGCAGAAGAAGACTTCGTTAACATCACCAGAGAACCAGCTTTGAGGCCTCACCACGCTGCCCCACAGCTAAAAGCTGAACACGGACGCTATGTGACAGCACTTCTGGCTGAGGCTCCCGTATCACTAGTTATCAAATTCCCACAGGCTGGCAGAAACGGCAGTTTAACTGGGTGCAGGGCAAAGGCCGAAAGCCCCAGCTCTTCCTCACCGACCGGTGCCACCCAGGAGGCAGCGGCGGAGGCACAGCCGAGCCCGCCTCACCTCACGGGGGCGGCAGGGAAGAGGCGGCGCCGCCGCCAACGGCAGGCGGGCGCGGCGGGGGTCACCCGGCTGGCACAGCCTGCGCTTCCCCAGGCCGAGCCCTGCGCTCCTCGCCCGTGGCACTCGCTGCGCCCCAGGGAGCTGAACCCGCTGGCCTGAGGGAGCGCCCACAGCCCGCTGAGGAGCTGAGGCACGGCCGCCCCGCCACCGCCTCCATACCGCGCCCACCCCGCCTGACCGCGCCCCAAGGCCTGCCGCGCAACCGCCACCGGCCAGAGCAGCGGGGCAGCGTGCCGACAGCCCGGCTGCGCTCCTTCCCCCCCCACACTAACGGGGAGGCCGAGCGGGGCAGACATGTTGGCCTGGGGCGGAAGTCCCGTGACACCGTCGGGGGCGAGGGAAGGTATTGCCCTTAACCAAGATGGCGGAAGGGCGCCCGTGGGCGGTGGGAGCGCCGCTCTTCCTCCTCTGTGCCCCACTGGCCCTTTCCCTGTCGCTGCCTGCTGGCAGGTGCATGTAGTTGCAGAGATCTCCTTAGTTTCCCTTATAAAGAAGCCCTTGCTATTGTTTCGTCTTGCTGGCCGTTTATTTCCTCTGTTACTATCATCTTCCTGCATGCCCCCTGTGGTGAGGGGGCTGCCAGCATGGCTGCTAGTTTACCCCTTTTCTGCCTATCCACTTGGGTGGCTGGTACTGCCTTGCTGGCTGGCTGCAAGCAATTGCTTGGTGGTAAAAAAATAACACAGGAAAATCCTGGAGGGTGATGGGGACAACACTTCCCTCTTTGCTGATGCTTGAGGGAGGCTGTGGGCCAAGCCTCCCCTGGGCCTGGCAAGGGGACATGTGGCCATGGGGTGGCCTGAGGCCCATGGGGTGGGCAGAGGGAGCTCCCAGCCAAGTCAACCTAGCAAAAGGCCTCCAGCCTTCACCTCTGCGGCCAAGCCCCCAGCGGAGGGTCAGCATGCCACTCTGGTGTATCAGGGTTTGGGGGCCTGGGGAGGAAGTGCCTGGTCTTCCTTCAGCTTGTGTTGCCCCAAGCAGTGGACAGGCAGACCTGGTGGTGACACCCGTCAGTGTCCTGCCAAGTAGTGGAGCTAATCCTCACTTGTCTAGGCTGTGTTAAAAATTAAACGTTGGTCAATGATGATGTCACAACCTCTGTGCTAAGAAAGAGATGCACAATGCAGCCAGTGGGAAAACTGTCTATGCCACAATTCTCCTGAATTTAAACATTTTAATATGGCAGAAAATGGCACCTGTGTATAGTAATAGGAATTTCAGTCCTTTAAGTTTTATCTGGAAACAAGGATAACCTTGTTTTGTTTTTGCAGAGCACAGCTGGTAGATGTGTCCATGGCGATGGTAAAGCAAAGAGGGGGATTGGACTGGATGACCTCTGTGCTTCTATGAATTAATTTTTCTGGATCAAGAATCCTGCTATCACAATCAGATCTTTATTTAAATAAAATACATATTTCCTGGGGCCTGGAAGAAATATTTAACTATCTAACGTGTGCTTTTCTCCTTACATCAACTCAGAAAAATTCTAGCACACGAAGGCAGAGACAGAGGCTCCCAACGAGTACCTGTCTTGTGTGACTGCGTGAAGCATTTAAGTGTCAAAAAGGGTACATGGTAGACTCAAACTGCTTGCATCTATTAGAGTAACGTAGCAAGGGAAAAGGAAAATTACATGGAGAGCAGTCAGATGATACATATGATGGAAGAATTTGTATGTAATGCAGTGTTGGTATGTTGGATGAGATTAGAAAAAAAACCCCAAAGACTGCATAATGGTGAGATAGTAGTGCATGCTGCAGTGGTGGCAGACTTTAAAGGAAAAGAACTGGCTAGGTTCAAATTCTCTTTGTAGGAAAAAAATTAATAAGAAGGGCTTGATTGTATCATGTTGGGTATCTCCTAAAAACTTTGACTCTCATTTGATTAGGGATGTCTTGAGTACTTAATACTATTAGACAGATAAATTGAATGAAGTGCTTAGTCAGGATGGCTGGATTTCATTTCCCAGTTGTCATGGTTTAATGCTAGCTAGTAATTAAGTATCATGCAGCTGCTCGCTCACTCCCCCCCGACCCTGAGGGATGGGGAGGAGAGCTGCAAAGGAACGTAAAACTTGAGGGGTGAGATAAGAACAATTTAATAATTGAAATAGAATAAAAATGAAAGAACAATAATAACAACGATGACAATAACAGTTATAATGAAAAGGGGAAGGGCGAGAATAAAATCCAGAGGGAAAGGAAGAAAGCAACGTGTGGTGCACAGTGCAAACTGCTCACCACCCACTGACCCAGCCAGTCCCTGAGCAACAATCCACCTGTGCTGGCCACCCCCCCCCAGGTATATATATACAAAGTATAATGTCCCATGGTATGGAATGCCTTTTTGGCTAGTTTGGCTCAGCTGACCATGCTATGTCCCCTCCCAGTTCCTTGTGCCCTTTCAGCTTCTTTGCTAGCAAGGCCTGAGGACCTGCAAAGTCTTGCATCAAAGCCAAAACACAGCACTGCACTAGCTCCTAAGAAGATAATTAAGTCCATCCCAGCTGAAACCAGGACACCAGTATAGGCTGAAGAGCAAAATTATATTAATAACAGTGGGACACAGTTGCTTCTAGTGAAAGCTGACATCATCCAAGATTCTCTGAACTGAGAAAAAGAGTGTATTTTACTAAACAAACTTTTAAAAAGCAGTTGGGATACCACAGAAAAGCTGGATATAGTAACTGAATTTATTAAGTTCAAATAAAATACAGTATGAAACAGACAAGTATTCAAGGTCTTGTCATCAAAAGGGTACATTTTTAGAAATTTAGGAAACTATTCAGAGATGTGAATGAAAACCTCTTCTTCATCTGTTTATGACGTTTCAGACAAAATAAGTTCGGAAACATTTTTGAGACGATGAAGAACTGGAATATTAGAAAAATTAGGTAGTGATAGAAAGTCTTTGCATGACTGAAAACCACAGACACATACTAAAGAGAGTGGAGGGAAACTGTGGGAGCGTGTCTCTGGGGAAAATGAGAAGTTTCTCTGGGCGTCCCAGGATGGGGAGGCTGCAGATGAGGCATGCAGGCATGTATATATATGGTCAGCAGTTGTGGCCACTCCAGCAGTAACGTTTGCTCCAGCTCCACCAACCACTGGTGATTCCTGTGATTTCATGGCATGAGGAAAGAAACACGACAAAATGCCAAGTCATGTATGGAGGGGTCAACTGCAAAACTCTCCTGTAAACTTGTAACTCATTTGTAGGAAATGCAGGACCTAGATATACAAGATAAACACAGGATGACTAGGAGTCCCTGACATGATATGGGCCAAGAAAAAGACACCATCAAGCAGGCAAAGTATTTCTGAGTCTTCAGGAGATGCTGAAGGTGTTTATATATGGGAATATTTTAAAATGGGTGAGTTCACTTAAAAGACAGATCTGATCAGCTGTGTTCAAAATCAGATTCAAAATCAGTACTAAGATTGCACTTTTAGTAGAATTCATGAATTTGTTTAAAGACAATAAAAGAGAACCATTTGTGGTTTTTTTCTGTTGTTAAGGAGGTTTTTTTCCTTTTTAATTATATGAAAATAAAGCTAAATTAATTGTCTTTCTAGGTTTCTTTCTTTCAAAGCAGAAGACAAGCAAAGAAAATGTGGTTTTTTGCAATTAAATATCCCATGTTGGATGAAGACATTGGAGTACAATTTTGTACCAGAAATAGCTCTCAAAACCATAAGCGAAAGGAAACTTCCTTAAGCTGGAGAGGTATAACATTGAGGCATTTCCAAATTAAAATCTTTCCGAGCAAAATGCAAGCGTGATTTTAACGTGTGCCTCTAGGTGGTGCTAACGTTGTTCCAGTAGTCGAAGTCGCGGTTTTAAGAAATATTTCAAATACCAGTGAAAACATCCTGCGCACAGCTTTTGAGTAGAGGGAGGCGCATCTATTCAACAGACCACATATTGATGATTTGCGACGAAGAAGAACTCACACATTTAATTTCTGGTAAATGAATCACCCATAAATCTATGCTCAAATAACATTTAAATGTCGTGTTTGAACCCATGGAAGCTAATTTCAGAAATGGAGTTAAATACCCCATCTTTAAGCACATGTTAAATCAAAGAATTTTGACATGTTGGGTATTAATTTGCTTGCTATTTGGAGCACCGTCTTACACAGGCACTAATCTAATGTTTGAAGTTATGTTTATATTATATTACAGCTTGCAATTTTTATTCTACCTATATGTAGCATATACTAATTCTTGTGTTGTAGGATGTGTAGCAAGCAGCAGGGTCACAGCTGTTTTCCAGCAGTTTTCAAGGCCTTTAGGAAAGCAAGCCGTTGTAAGCCTTTAAGTGTTTTGCTGAGAAACTAAGGCGAAACTTTCTACTGGAGGAGGTTTGTGCACAGTTTGCAGAAAATGGAAGGAGCTGGCATTATTTTATGCTTACTATAAAACAGTATCTCTTCTTTGATATTAAATCAAAGATGATTATTCATCCAGCTGTGTTTCCTGTGGACGGTAGCATTACATTTCTACATATTTCAGGATACTTTTACTTCCTCCTGCCTCATTCAGACATACTTCCCTTGGCAGCTTAGGTTGCTTGGCATTCTGATCCTTACTTAGAGCTTTTGGATACCAAATAGTAGGAACTTACTTCTGAGTCATTGTTGCTGACTGATAATTTTCTTGTTTAGCATTGCAATTTCCAGTTGAGGCAAAGTCCAGAGACAGGTTGTCTTGCAGCTCACCTTGATGCTTTTTTAAATTAAAAGGAAATCTGTTTGAAGCAGTGGCTCATTTGTGAGATAATAGGTGCACTGCACAGCCTGGTGAGAGAGGAGGAGCCTGCGTAGTAGAGATGAGCCTTAAACTCACAGCTTTCTATGACCCTAGGAGGCCCTTTATCCTCAGTACTCTACCTGGTTGAGTGCAGTGGGGACAGGCTGAGAAGCAGCTCCCTTTCTGGCATGCATCTTGGTGCAGTGCTGTGCTACATCTGTTTTGAGTCCAGGTGAGCACCAAATGACCTCATGAATTCTCCTGGGACTTGGGAGTACAGTGATGTCAGGGGATATTTTGGTTTCTCTGTGGTCAATATAGTAAAACTCCACAAATTTCTCCAAATTTAATGAGAAAGGTCTATTTAATAAGGGTAGCCAACTCTACTGACCTACAAATTGCATGTGGAAGTCTTTGTATGACTGAAAATCACAGACACGTACTAAAGAGGCGAAGTCTGGGAATGTGTCTCTGGGGATAATGAGAAATTTCTCCAGGAGTCTGAGGATGGGGTGGGCACAGATGAGGCATACAGGCATGTGTACAGCCACTGCAGCAGTAATGGTTGTCCCAGCTCCTCCAACAACAGATGATCTTGTCATTTTATGAATACCGAATAGACGATAAAGGAAGAGTATTATAGCCAGAACAGCAAATACTTCATTTTGCTCTGGTGGGGCTCAGTTACTTAAATTTGTCTCTTTCTTTGCTTTTCTTGACTGTCTTACTTTCAAAAGTACATTGTCCTAAGGGAGCCGATCTGAAATCCACCACCCATTTGTCATCCCTTAGGAATCTCTTTTGGATTAGGTGTTGTGCACTGTTGGGACAACAATAGGACTTGAGGACAGACTGTGCCTTGCAGGGTTGATCCTTTAATTTGTAAGAGACATGTGCAATCAGCATGCATCTTAGTGTGGTGAGCTAACCACATAGGTAATACAAATTACTCACTGCTTATGGGTAATTAACCTGCTAATTATTCACAAAACATTTTGCTCTGTGGTGGTTTCATGAGTTGACAGGAATCACCCAAGCTGAAAGAAACCTTTAAAAATTCTTTTTACCATTGCCTCACTTCATGTCAAATCACATCATATCTCAGAAAAACGTCTTTGTATATACAATGAGGTAATAGTGAAACAAGAAACTCCTTCCTTCCACGTGAATGCCAGCTGTCACTTCAAGTAACCAGAGACACCCATCTATGTGAGGAATAAAGGAGTACAAAGAGTGTGCCTTTGGAGACCATGTGCCTGTTCCTGATTAGAGTTTTAGTGTTTGGATAAGCTTTAGATAAAGTCTAAGTTTTAGATAACATCTGAAACTTAGGTTCTGATTCTACATTCTTATGCATCAACAATTCTTTTTAAAAGCCAAGAGAGTTTTTTAATGCTTGTGTTTTCTCTAGTCATTTTTTGCTCATACAGTTTTACAAGGGGTAACCTGTATTCCTTGTATCAGTGTACTCTTGGTGCATATGAGTGTAAAAAATGATGGACAATACTTGAATCTTCTACCATAATGATGCAGAAAAGTATAGAGCTGCAGCAAGTATTGCAAGCTACACCATGTTCCTGGGTGCTGAGATGTTTGAGGCTGTTCGGGCAGGCAGGTCTTGTTTTATTAGGACTTCAGACTATGGTGGAGACAGCAGCTTACAGTGCTACTAGCCTTGCTGGGACATCATTTTTCTCCTTCACCCTGAGAGGAGGTAGGTTTCTCTGCATCATAACAATCCCCTTTCTCCTCTCTGCTGGGATATGGACACTTGCAACAAGACTCCCCAGTAGCTTTTTTTGTGATAAAGGACACCCTAACCCAGCAGACCTTTTCCTTTACTTTCCCAGAATTACCACCTTTCCTCCCGCCACTGCTCCAGTATGTAGCTCTTTCTGTAGTCCTGTTCTAGCATTTTAAGAGAAGGAGGACCTTTCTGCTGACAATATGGGCTAGTTTGAAACCCTTACCTTTAGGCTTATGAAGTAGATGGCATAATTATCTTAAATACGTCACCACTTGAAAAATAGCTGTACTTTGAAAAATGCCATGCTTTCCCTTAAATGACACATTGTAATATCTTTGGAGATTTCTAGACACTGAAATGGTATGTGCAGTGCAACTAAACCATAGGGACAACACAAAAGCTCCTTTCCAAAAGGGTGAATGGAGCACAAGGCAAAAGCCTTTTAAGATTTTTTAGTTCATGCTAGACCATTTGTCCATCATTCTTCTGTTGCCTTTGAAAATAGCTATTGTTCTGATGTGCAGGAGTAGGAACATTGATATCATAATGCACTTGGGCAATTGTGAGATGTAGTGAATTACCAGCTACAGAGAGAAAAACATCTTTCAAGACTATGCTCATTATACTTTCCATTTCGATGACAAAAGTACTAAAATTAGCTAAAGTATCCTGAATTTGTTGGATGTGTGTGCTTGCCATACACTGTTTTGGTATATCAGCCAAGTGATGGGGAACCTATTAAATGTGGTTTTGTTATGGTCATGCTGATTGAGTGGCACTGCCTTTTATAAAAACATGCTGATCAATGTAATTGATATTTCATTGTTTAAAATGCTTTCCTTTGTCCTAGAGTTTGAATTGCAGATACTGATTCTGATGAAAATTTCAGAATTATCACCTCTGTGCTTTCTTCTTAGTGTCAAAAGACGTTTCATATATAGAATGGAAGTAAATTCTAACTCTCATTTTGATCCTGTCATTTGATTTTTTTGTTTATTTGTTTTTATGCTGTAATTTGCTCTCTGAATTACGCATTCAGATGAGGAAAGGATTTTGGTCTACTGTTTGATGGATAAACAGGGAAAGGGCTAACAAGATTACTTATCTTTACCTTGGCCTACTGGTTTTCAGCATTAAGAATGTAGAGACTTATAATAGAAATATTAAGACTGACATAAATGAATGTCTAGATATGAAAGTACCAGAAAAATTAATTAAAAAAAATAAAGAAGAAGAAAGGATAAAAGAAAGGCATGTGTTGATGGCATCCAGATTAGCAGCTGGTAAAGAACAGAGCACATTTACTTCCACCTTCTCAAGACATACAGACAAAGAAAATGAGGACAGGCTATGATAAAGGACAGGCTACATGTGGAAACAGTCCAAAGAATGATGAGGAAATCAGCAGTGTTGCCTAATGACTTACAGAAGCCTTACAGGATGGAAAAGGCAAAATATCACCATTTCTGTCAAGCCCTAACGTGTACAGAAGACACATCAGAAAACCAGCACATGGTTGCCAATCAGGTGATGTGATGTGTAAGAAGACAGGTGGTGTGATGCATAGCCAGTGTCCCTTGTCCTCCTTGTCACTGAAGTGACCCTGGCCAGACTACTTGGACAGGAGCAATTGGGTGTGAGAGAATCCATGTGAGTGAGTTTTGTTTCAGTTGCCATTGCTTATTATACAGTTTCATACTGAGGTTTGTGCCACCAGAGTATTGCAAAAACCCTACCTGTTTTGTGGCTGTGCTCAGATCCATAGATATTCCAGAGATATAAATGAAGGACAGAAACCGGTATGCAGTTATTTGTACATGAATTTTTCCATCATATGATGTGATCTTTGTAAACACTAGTGTGAACATTTCAGCTGCTTTCTGAGTTAGGCACAGTATATCACACTGCCTACAGGATGGTGATGAAGCAGCTCATGTGGAGTGGAAGTGCAAAATCCAAGTTAGGCTCTGATGGTATAGAAGATCCTGAGAGTTTTTACTGCATGCTTGGTAGGGATTTGCATGCATAATCCATTCAGTTTCACTTAATTTCTTTGCTTGTATCCTTTGCTTGTATTTATGCTACAAGGATCATAAAAATATCGTAAACTTCACCATTTAACATGTCAGAAACTGAAGATGGAAGCTCAACGGCAATTTATTTCCTTCTAAGTAAGTATACCAAAGGCCCCCCAAGGAATCAAAGAGCCAGGACAGTTGATAGTTTACAGATATATACCCAAGACAAGTCTGTAGTACAGTCTGTTCCAGCAATGCTTTACATTGTGTTACTAAAGGACAGTGACAGTTTCCAGAAAATAAAGGCAATTATTTTATTACCAAAGTCCTGCTTAAGCAAATCACAGTCACAGAAAATTCATTTTTTTATATAGACTACTTCGAGAACTTCTTTGAAGAAATTGTTGCCAGTAGCAGTTTGTGTTTGCCAGGTGGACTGGGTTTTATTTTCTTGAATTGCCAGAAGATGGGGAAAAAAGTCACAGAAGTGCTCTTGCCATTCTTTCATTTATGCACTATCTGTCACAGAGTAAATAGGCAAGATGGAAAAGCTAAAACCAAATTTCTGCAGAGAAACAATGGTTTGTTTTCTTTCTGATATTCTCTTCCCTCCTTCAAAACAAAGATGAAACTAAGAGATACCAATTGGGGATACTTTGGATTACGTCTTGCTAGGTGGATGGCCAATTACTGTGGATGAATTTGTCCATTTTTGGAGACAGAAAACATTCTGCCTTTTACTGAGGCTGAAATATGGTCTTTGTCTGATCTTATAAGCATTTGACAATGAGGCTTAAAACACGATATAGAGATAAAATACCAAGCATAGCCATATTGCAGTGCAGTTTTTTACTTCTCTGTTGAATGAGTAACAGCTAAAATTTCCTTTTCTTTTGTTTTGAGAAATTGGTTCAGGAGGCTTTGTGGAACACTGTACAGAAGAGTAGAGATTGCTCATACACAGTGGGTTAAAAGAATAAACAGGGGGGTTATGATCTGATCTTTTTAGCACAGGCTGTAGAACTTTAGTCTGTATTTCTTGCATTAAAACCATTACTTGTGATGGAGTGAAAATACTGGATGGCCTGGGAGGTAATATTTATACAATGGGGGGAAATTCATGTCATACAACTGTGGATATTTACAGGACACACATCTACACCTGCCTTAGTCACTCTGCCCCTGTGGAGAACGCATGCAAGTTCTAGAGTGCAAGACTCTCAACTTCTACAGTGCAAGTCATCTAATTTATTTCAGACATAAGACTTTTGGATGAAATGAGTCATTCCCAAAGTGAGTGGAACGTAGGGAGAAGGCATATTGCTCAGTATTAACTTAGCCTTGAGGTATGTTGCCCACAGCATAATCTATGTACCAGTCATCTTCTCTCACATAGGAGAGACTGCTGTCAAAGTGACATTTTAGATGCCCTATGGCATCTCTGGAGGCTTGGCCCACGTGGAACAATTCCTACAGGATGCTGGCCTGGACAGGACATTGAGGACAAGTGGGATACATTAGGGCATCTAAAATGACGTAAGAGAATAGACTAATCCTTTCCTGTTTATTTCCATTTATTCTGCTTTTGAAAGATTTACTATGTCTGCTCAAAGTTTCTCTTCTAATTTTGTCCATCTTCCCTAGCCAAGGGTGTTTTCTAGCTCTCATTGTTCTTGTTGCTCTGCTCTACACTTGTCTGGTTGTTCTTCATCTTCCTTGAATTGTAGTGGAGAGCTATATTTTATACTAAAGCTCTTCTTGATGTTGGACAGAACAGAAGGATCCCTTTATAAATCTTGCAATCTCTAATCTTGATTAGAAGTCTAGTGTGTTGTTTTCCTTTTTATTTATTTATTTTTTAAATTTATTATGGCAACAGCATGATGTTGTTAACTCATGTTTAGCTTGTAATTCTTTATAACCTTCCAGTCAGTCTCAGTAGAACTGTGACTTAGCCAGCAGCTTCCTAGTTTCTGGTTCCAAGAAATTATTTTTTTGCATTTTTCATACCTGAATAACATTTTAATTTTCCTGAAAAAGATAAATTTTTAATTGTTATTTTGTCCTTTAATATGGTTGCAATCCCTTCCAGTTTTGTGTTTCTGGTATTTGTATTAAGTATACTCTGTACTGGGTGATTTGGGTGGTTAATTTAGATATGGAATGTATTGCACCCAGGGAAGACCTTTACAGAACTTCAGTCGCTACATCTTTCTAGTCTCTCAGTGCCACACTAGAAAGTACTCTGTAGGTATGGTTATCTACCAATGCTCTTCCATCCTATGGATATTTAATCCAGAACATGTTCAGTAGGAACACGTAGGAAACAGAGGCTTTGCTAAAGTCAGTTATTACATTGCCCTAGAAGGAAACTAGAATGGTTTGAAATGATGTCTTCTTGACAAACTCCCACTCTCCTCCTTTTCTTCTAGTTACTTAGTATCAAATTTTGTTTGATTTCTGAAACAGAACTGAAGTTATGTTGAGTTGAACCTTTATCTCCTTTTCAAGGATAAGCACTATTTTTTATTTTCTAGGCCTCTGATGCCTCCCCTTTCCTCCAGGAGTTCTCAGGAATAATCGCAGACATGCTGCAGCAGCCTGCTTTGCTGGCATCTTAGAAGCAACTGTGTAAGGCCACCAGGCAAATTTGAAAACATCTAACCTATATGAACATCATATCAAGGCCTTTTTCTTTCTCTTTCTTATTCTGGGGATTGCAAGCTTTGCCTTTTCTCATCTACCAGATCTTTTTGATCTGTGGTGGTTTTAATCTGATGGACACTTCATTGGGAGTCATTCTGGAGCAGTATTGCTAACCTTGACATTTTCTCCTTAAAATTTTGAATAAGTAACATTAGCTTTAGGTTCTTCTGTTTTCTGACCTTTCCTTTCTTTCTGTTACCCGGGTAAGGAGACTCTGATACTAGGTGTGTAACATTCAGTCCCAAAACAGAGACTTTGGTGAATCCTGGTTTCTGGGGTCCTCTCCATTTACTTTTGTAGAAGGCAGAAACTCTTCTCCTCCAGGCCTTTTACAGGCAGATACAAATAAGAAGGTAAAGATGAAATGTTTAGATCTTCAACTGGACTTTCTGGAAGATGATCAGAGACTTTTGTTTTACCTCAGAAGTGCATCTTGTTTATACGTGCAGGGTTGGCCCCAGCATGTAGCCAAGTACTCACACAGCTGCTCGCTCACTGCCCCAGCAGCAGGATGGGGGCAGAAAGTAGGAAGAACAAGAGAGTGGAAAGGTTGTGGGTCAAAATAAAAGCAGGGAAATAATTTACCAATTAATCTAAATATTTGAGTACTGACTTGGGTGTTGGGAAACACACAGACATTTAGAACACCTGTCCGCCCTCATTCACAGACTCAGCTTCACTCCTTCAGTCCAGACTCCTGTTCTTGCTGCAGGTTGCAGTCAGTCCCTTCAGTGAGGCCTCAAGCAGCGCAGAAGGCAGCTGAGGTCAGGACATGGTGGTTTCTCTCTGCTGCCCCTTCCTCCTCACTCTTCTGCTGCACTCAGATGTGGGTCTCCCACAAGGCCGCAGTGCCTTTGGGGGTACCTGCTGTGCCATGGAGTGCCTCCTCCTCTCCCAGCTGTGGTGTTTTGTCTGCTGTTTGCCCCAGTCCGCTCATCTGCCAGCTTCCTTATGTTCCTTCCTCCTGCTCCAACATTTTCTGCCCTTCCTTACACACGCATTCCTCAAGGCACCACCATCTTGGCGGCAGGGCCTGGCCGTGCCTGGCAATGGGGCCATTGGAGCCGGTGGGAACGGGCTGTGCCCGGTGTGTGGCAGCCCCACCGCCTCTCACAGAGGCCACCCTGCAGCCCCTCAGGACCAAAACCTTTCCACGTGTACCATGTGTACACCATGTACACATCGCATTAGATATTGAAGGGCCTAATGCCAGTGTGTACAGCTCAGTGAGGTAAATGCTGTCCCGGATAGGGCAGTGTCCTGTTGTGGAAGCTATTTTCTGGTTAACAGACTCCTTGGAGATCACGGCATCCATGTCATGGCATTGTACCTCTGAAAAACCCTACATGGAGTTTTTAGAAGACCAGAGACTTGGGTTTCCTCTTAGTTTTGAAGTGTCAGTGTCAGTGAAGAGTCTTCTCTTCAGGGGTTGACACCTGGGACCTGTATGGGTGTAACTGGGAGCAGAAGTAACTCCACAGACAAAAAGGAAGGATCATCTTGCTCAGGGAGAAAAAGAGTGGGAGGGGGTTGTTTATGTTGCCTATAAAGACAAGAGACCAGTAAATATTAAGAAGGGGGAAAAATGTGTAAGGTGAGTGCCAAAGTCTGTGGAGGAGCACAGACAGTTTCATCCTGGAATGGAGAAAGCAGCCTCCCACCATCTGAGCCTAATGCTCTGGAATAACCTGCCAGGACAAGTAACACAGAGCAAACCTCACACTGCTTGAGACTGCGTTTCTGAAAGGAATGATATGGCAGAATGTCACAGCATGTTTGGACCTCAGTCTTCCTTTCCCAGCTTCGTCTTTTACTGGTTTTAAAAGACTAGGAATTAAAGGAGCATCCCACGGCTCTTTTTGCACAAAATGGAGTTTTCACATTCATTAAATATAAATGTCTGTCTAGGTAATTGCTTTCCAATGCAAGTTCCTTTTGTTTCAGATTTTAAGTCCTGTCATTATGAATTTTCAGGTTTTAGTAATAAGCAGCTTTTGTATTTTTGTGCAGAACTTTTTTCTACGCAGAAAGCTTTTGATCATGCAAGTTGCCAACCTCTCTGCTTGGTTTCGGTAGTGAATCCCTGAATGGGATTTCATGTAGTACTTCTGGAAGGAGCTTTTTAGTTGCTTGGTAAATGGGCCATCACATTTCAAAAGTGATTGATGTATCTGTAGTCAGTCCTTTAAAGTAGACTGGGCTAAACCTCAGCATTGTAAATAACAAGGACTGCTTTTCAACTCATGTTAAAAGGACAACTTCTGATGGAATTTTAAATTTATTAGAAGCAAGAACATAATGAACATAGATAGATCTTTGAAAGGCTATAGGCCATACATGAAGAGTTCGTATTTTGGCTGCTGTTAGAGCTGAAAGAGTGGGAAGAACCTGAAAGCTCTGCAGATTCAACCATTAGTGTCTCAAGACCCAGGAAAGCTAAATTATACTATCCATTTGCCAGATACCTAGTACAGCTATACTGAGGAAATGGCCAGTACGCTGCTAAATTATAGGATGTTTGTGCACTGCAGGTAGTACAAGTTGGAGAATTACATTTGAATTTTTCCCATGTTAGTCTAACATCTGGTTAGGGCAAGGGCAATGAGAGATTTAAGGCTGATAAATTAGGTTTCATGTACCCCAGAACTCTAGACCAACACCTTCTAGTTTCCCAGGTGAATCTCTGTTAAGTTTTGTTTCAGTGCAGACCTCGTTCAGTAGAGACCCTCAAAACAGAAACAGTGTATGGATATTAAAATAATTTTGGTCACACTTGTATGGTGCATAGCTTTTCATGTAAGCACTGGCCATAATTTACTTCCATTTTATATTGCATGGCCTTTTCATATCCCATTTGTTTAGCTGCCTGCCTTCTTCTAAGCCAAAGAGGCTGGATTTCAGTGGTGAATATTTTCCCATTAAAAAAAAAAAAACAACCAAAAACAAAACCCCAAAACATTTTGGGATCATTCATGCTGAGAAACATTGTAAATATAAAAGCACTTTCATGACAGCTAGCTGGCTATGATGAGAAGCTAAACAAAAACATTTGAATACAAAATATTCTCAGTGACATAATTTCCTTTCAGTATTTTTTGGAAAGATTTTATGAGGACAAAACTAATTTTTGTGGTCAATTATATGCTTTTATTTTAAGTCTAACTGGATACAGAATTATGCAACAGAAGTCTTTCTGTCTGATTCTTCCCAGACCTTGGCAAATAAAAAATTACTGGTTGCAAATATTCAGTGGGCAAAAAATCCATTGAAGTGAAAATAAAATACTGCACCTATCTACTGAGTACAGTGGTTTATCAATAAATAAAATAAAGCAAGCCTCTTTCTGGGGAAAAATATGGAAAACATACTTTGAGAGTGATTGACATTTCTTTGCTTCTGTCTCTTCACTGATTTGAATGGAGCTCAGCAGAGCATAATGTGCAGAAGCATGAGTCATGATGTGTCACACTTTCATAAATGAAAATGTTGTAATACACAGATTTCCTCCGATGGTGCCTACTGTCGCTCCAGTCTTGCTGCTTTTCCTGACTCCTCTAATTATCTAGCACATATTATTTTTCATCTTTCCCAAGGTAACAGTAACCCGTAATAAATTACATCCCTTAGCATAATGTGGATTTGCAACTTTTTTTCAGTTGTCCTGGACCTTCCTCAAGGCTGTGTCGTAAACTTTATTCCCAGAGCAACCTTCAAATAACATTTAAATTATAATTAAGAAAAACCAGCATAGCTGTTTCTCCCCAATCTTGATGTTTTGGTTTTTCCAGCATCCTTCCCCAGATCTTCATCCACTCCAAAGGATTTCTGGCTATTTGGTTCTGTTTTCTTTACTCCACGTGATAATCAGTCTTACCCTGATTTATGGTCACTACTGTTGACAACAAAGACCTTTATCCCTTGATACTTCACTTTATCCCTTCACTACTCTGAGGAGACAGATTACACTCCATTTTATATACTCCTCAGCTGTGGCTAGGTGTGCCCAGTGGGGTGCACAGAGCTCTGAGGACAGTGCTTGGTTCACTTTTGTTCTGTCTGCCTGACCCAAAGTAAGGTTCAAAGCTGAAGTGAAGAAGCAGAGTGGAGAATCAACCTGCTCATATCCTTCCCACATCAGGTAAAAAAACCCTCCAAACAAATCTATCCCTTGGGTGACAGAAGCAGCTCTGAAGAAAGCAGGCACACTGTGACTCTGGATCTTTTTCAGAGCCCTACTTTTTAGACCATTGCCATTTTAAGAACCCTATGGAATGAAAATCATGTTTAGGACCATGTTGTGAAGTCTTTTTTTCCGAGAGGGCTTATTTTGGGGAGTAAAGGTGTTAAGAATAATGATGTTAACGATAAACTTAATGAACTAAGAAACAGTGTGGCTTCATTTTTAGAGAAACATCCCAAACTCTCCTAGCACATTGCTGGATCCTTATTGCAAAGTGAATCTGGTCACTGAAGAGAAGAGTTTCACTGGGAGAGGAACAGCATCCCCTTGACTTCAGCTTACCCCACTGAGCTGCTGGGATGACTTTCACTGATTTTGAAGACCAGGTTCTAGGACAGAGGCTGTAAGTAGCCACAGAAAGGTGATGTTTATGCTTGACGACTTTAAAACTTTACACAATGAGTCACTGAAAAGTCTGAAATATACAGCTGCTTGTATTTTGGTTTTGCTTCTAAAGCTAAAATTGACAACCCAGACTCTCAGGACACTGAGCCACTATGCAGCAGCAACAGCTGCCACATTTTAAAGAACATTAGGGAAAGCAGTTAGGCAGAGATTTCTTCCTATACGCAGTCTTGTTCCCTGTCACCTTCTGTTCCTTCTTAAATAATGATTGTCTAATCTTCATCCTGAAGTGTTCATGCTTTTAAGGTTTTATGCTGACAGACCTCAAGAGTTACTGGATAACTCGGCAAGACATATGTACAGTTAATTAGAAATGAATGCGATATTACATCAAAAGACTTCAACTGTTAAGTTTTAAATGGTTATAATTAACTTGCTCTTTGATTCTGAGCTAGATTGACTAAAGACACAATGAAGGTCAATTTCCGTTCACTTGAAAATATAGTAAAATAGAATAGCCATTAATTTAAAAAAAAACCAAACCCTCAATTGTGAAGCTGTTCAGTTATGCTGTATTGCCTTGATGTGAAGGCAAGGCAATGAAAATCCTTTTAATAAGCTCTCCTGTTATCCTTTATTATAAAAATACAAAGTCCAATTCACTTGATATGGGAAAGAAAAAGGAGAGTCTGGCCAATGTTATTTAGTCAGCTTTGTGCATATTTAGGTTTGATTTTAAGACTCCCAAGCGAAGGAAGACTGTTGTTTTTTAAGTAGTGCTTTTTCAGGTGAAGATCCCTAATGAACTTTTAGAATTTGCATGGGTAATGATAGTGATTTTATTTTGTTAAAATTACAGATTGTCAGTACTTCAAAACATTACTATTTTATATCTAAATAAACATATAAAATAGTTTTTAAGTATGTATGTAGAACTGGAACACTTCCACCCTCAAAAATCCTCTTCACCAGACGCTACATGTATAAAATTCAGTTATTTCCGCTAGAGGAAACAACATGTCTGGCCTTTTGTATTTTTCTATCCATCTCTTTTGGATATATTTATACCCAGAGAAGTACCTACCTTGGTTTGAGATTTGCTTAGTGCGTTGTTTAAGCCTGAGGGGATGCCATTAGCTCCTTTGACATCACCTGAAAAAGGCAAATGCAACTCATAATGACATCATTAGGACAAATAAAACCACAATTATTCCTCAACAGTGTAGCAGAAGGAAAATACAATGTAAACACTAAAACTCTGACTGAATGCTTATCACAGTCTGTGGCTGGCTTGGGATCTGGCAGAAGAAGCTTGTCTGTGCAACCTTCTTAGTTATTCCTGCTCTCCGAGTAATGTGACAGCCAGAGCATCTCTGTGGGTGGCAGCAACACTGAAATCAGCAGCACAGGCTGATTGCCCATGCCACAAATATTTTTAAGACTGTATCCTTTAAAACACCACCAGCAGAAGTTTGTTCATGCTGCAACAGCAAATGTCGGCACTCCTGCCATTGCTATCAGAGGAAAAATTGAAGAAAATGGAGCTTATAACTTCTGGTCTATCCTGAACCCCACATCCCATAGTGCAGTTTATTCTGCATATAGTGCTTATCATCAAGTAGGATCACGAGAGGCTTGGAAAATTCTAGTGCCAACCTTGTGCTGGATTTTCATGGGCAAATTTCCCAGGGTTTGAGGGAGGAACTTGCAGGAGATAAAAGACTGCAACCCCAACCCCAACCCAGCAGAGGAAAAATGGAAGTCTGGAATTTTTTGTCATAGGTTTTGGTGATGCAGGAAAGTGACACTGGATACAGGCGTTCATAAAAATACATGTTGGTATAACATTAAGATCTATAAACATTTTTGGCAGCAGTATGTACATTATTAAAGTGAAGGTACTGCTAAAAAAACATTAAAGAACACAGAGCGATACTGTACAGCATTGTAGGATAGGAAATCCGTGGTGCTACTGTGAAGGAAACAAAATTTTAGGAAAACAGAATGCCACAATTATCCAAAATTGAATCTTGCCAGGGCACTGAAGTTGACATCTTTGCAGTGGGATACTTCTAAGACCCCTAACAAAAATTGTTTCAGTCCTGTGCCTCATTCCCTAGGCAACAACGGGTCCTAGCTTGAAAAGTGTGGTTTTAGTTTCTCTGTTTAGTATGTAAAGAAAGGGTGTTGCTGATGATTTCACTAATGTTTCCTTTGACAATCCCACTTCAGTTTTGAGATCTGACAGGAAAGAAATCTGTGCTAATACAACCACAGTTTTTTATAACTTCTTTGCATGTAATTTTCTCATGTTTTAAAACTGAGTTCATTGCACCTGCATTAGAATTAAAATACCTTTATTTGGCTGTTTTGTAGGTACAACTTGAGATTTGTATCTAGATCCTTATTTAGATATCCGCTTTGTATCTCAGAAATCAGCAGTGGGAAAACTTGAGCATTCAGTGCTATTAATGCTGAACTTGTGGGATTTCTGCATTCAGATTTGAGTCTGAATGAGAGCTCAGCAACCTCAGCCAAGTCTGACAATACAAAGCTGAAGCTGGAAAGGCTTGTTAAATATCAGACGGTTTCCTTAGTTCTCACAGGACTGTGCCTTATGAGTACAGGTGAGACTGAAGGCTACCTGGTAGTGGACTTTCTGTTGCGGACCTTGACTAAAGTTCTGATTTTCAACTGTGTACCACCAGATTCACTTTGATTCTTGGCAAGGCAGGCGCCACAAAACCAGAACTGCAAAGCTGTCTGACTGGGTGGGCAGAAAGCTTGGAATAACACCTTAGAGAATATCTTGAGCAATAAGGAATGTTAATAGGCAAATAGATTTCCTCTGGGAATATGTATTTTTTCTTCTCCTTTTTACTTGCTCCAGAGAAGTTTCTCTCTTAAGAAAATGCTTCATGGTACTTGGCAAGTGAGAATGGCCCTTAGGAAATATATCTTCTGCTTGTGCTAGCCTGCACATAGTTGACTTTACATGTTTTCCTAGGAGGACCAGGGCTGGAAGGGGAAGGCTTTTAGGCAGTGTATTTGCACGCTTAACAGAGGAATAAATCAGAATATTTGTAAGAATTTCTAAGTCAAGCCTCATCCTATTACACTTTTTCTACTTTGGCTCTGGAAGTCTCTTTTCACCTGGAAGCTGGGTATTTCAAAAGGTTAACAAAGAAAATGATGTGATGCCAGTAGTCTGTTTAACAGGCAAAAAATTTACAAAGCTGAGGATTAACCAAGTTAAAATCTTCATTTAAAAAATGATAACTAGTTGAAGATTTTAACTTTGCCCAGCATTTCTTCCGTTTTTTTGTATGTAGATGGGAGTTCATACAGCATCCTCTTGAATTCTTCTGTCATGCTTTATGTGTATATGGTGTGTATGTATGTGTGCTTATTTTTTAATTTTAAAATGTAAATAGCTGTGCATATTGGACATTGTAATGAACTGTTAATATTTTAGATGAGTTTAAACCCTTTCACTTATTTTCTTGTTAGTTTAGTACATTTTAGAATATTTTATTTCAAAATTTACTGTTTCAATACACTTAACTTTAAAATGTGAGGTAGCTGAAAATGACACAGTGTATTATACAGTATATAGTAAGTAGTCATCTGGCACTCTTAAAGGTCTGCGTTTTAGAAGCAAAAATGAAAGAAGTTTGTAACTTGTACCACGTTACAAAACCTAATTTGGCTCATAAACTGTGCTGCAGTTTTAAAATGCAATGAATTCTTTAGAATCTGTGCTTCTTTGTGCACCTCTTTGCGCTTCTCACTGTATTTACTAGACAATAATTGTAACATGCATATGTTTTTTCTGTCCTCCTTCATGTATGTTCCACACTATATTGCAAAGACTGCTTACAGTTATTTTGTAGAATGAGGAGGTTGTTACACAGAACTTACTTTCTAAAATAAAGGAGAGAACAAGATAAGAGCTAAATTCTCTTTAGCTTAAGTTCAAAGTCTCTACAGGTTTAAGCTTATTTCTAAATGATATAAACCAAATAGAGATAAGCCTTGTGTAAACTGAAATAATCTTTTGCATAGCTTTTTATATCAGTTTAACTAAATTAAATGCAAACCTTAAATAAAAGCATATAGCTTTCCATCTAGACAACTCTTGGCTGAGTACTTTGTTGGCTTAATACGTCAACAGATATTTACTACTTTCCTCATTGTTATCCTTAATTTGTAGCATATTGTGTAAATGCAATTTATACTTACATATCATATAAATAGCTTCTGTGGTTTAGCATGGCATATGCAAAGCAATATGCATGCTAAAATGGATTATCCATGTGTGGCTAATTGTAAGCGATTGCAACACATATATCATTGTGTGCTCTTGTAATTAAAGATAGGAATGCAATGCACAAGTGAAAAAGAGAAAAGACATACATTCAACATTGATTTAATGTATTTTGTATTCTTCGTTGTATCGTCTTAATGTTCTCTAGTTACTGGAATCTGTTCAAGATAATTCATTTAGGCAAGTTGCTAATCCTCTAAAATACTTTAGAAAATATTTTTACAGGTCATCTTTGCAAGAAAAGGCTTACTTTGGCAAAGGTGACATGGGACTGAATCTGAGATCACTCTTGTAATACTGCAATTGTATGTCTGCATACCATTTTGGAACTCCATAGCTTCAGGTTGGAAATGATAATTCAGTGTTTCTGTGATTGTTTCAATAAATACATTTTATGTGCTTGGTTTTGTTATGTAGAATTCTCAAAGTTCTCCGGATAGGACTTTGCTTTTTCACAGTGTTTTAAACTTGCCTACGAAGCCAAGGACAGAAATCTTAAAAATCACTGATGATAAAGAAGACTCTTTACCTTGGAGATTATCAAATACAGCACTGTTTTTTCCTGCAGACTAGATTAATCTTCTTAATGCATATAGAATTCTGAAAATAATTGGTATCAATTATCACACTAGCATTACAGCAGAAAGATTAAAGGGAAGTAAACAGAATGTCCTGGCTGCCGTTACTATGTTCCTCTTAACAGTTTCATATTTTCTAGTAACCTGGAGTAAGAGGGAAAAAAAAAGGAAGAAGAAAATCCTCCAGCTTATTGTGAAATATCTGTGATGATAGCTTCCCTTGCAGCGAAGCCTTTTAGCTGTGCACAGTTCATGACCTTTAGCAAATCTGAACTGTAAGATAATGTAAAGATTAATAGTTGATTTAGTTTTCAATAGATTAAAAACACGGTGGGAGAGATTAGTACTACAAAGCTGGTCACTAAGAAAATTCATTAAACACCCCCATAAAATAAAAAAAGGAAAAAGAAAAAGCCCTGCTCTTTTTTTCTTAGCTGAAAAATGTTTGGATAGCTAACTGCCTCTGTGGTGGAGAGAAAGTCCTCTGTGGGAGTTTTGGCAGTCTGTGGTGTGTGTCACTCCTCAGCAGAGCCAAGATTAGATGCTCTTTTAGCTGAAAAGTCCATTCTGGAGTCATGGAGCATCTTTCTGTTTTGGGAAGCTCCCCAGAACAGGAAAAGCAATGACGTGCATTCACCCAGTCCCAGCTGCAGTCCTAGACCTCGTCGCGTATTACTGCTTCCTCCTCTTGGCCTCCCTCATCCCTTCCCATGCATGGAGACCTGCAGAGAAAGCAGGGAAGCATGATCTCTTTTAGGTGTGCAGTTGGTGGAGAAAATACGGGTATCTACATTAAACCTAAATATCACATTATATGGAAGGTCTAATGCATGTACTGCCTGCAGAACAATGCAGAAATTTACCTTTACTATCCTCTCTTTACCTTTGACTAAGCTGATGATTTTTCAATCTTTAATTAAGTGTGCAGAGCTGTTAGCTGTCTATTAGTGTCTGTTTCAGTGTAACTTGGGTTGTGTGTGAAAGACTGCACATCTTTTGCAAATGTTAAGCAAAAAAAGGTTGGCCACTAATTTTACTATAGATGCAACTGTTAAAGTCATTAATTGTCCACTGTCACTTGGAAAATGTTATAGACTAGATGTCAGTGACAGACTGGTGGTGTTGTGAGCATGTGTAGAAAATCCCATCAAAATATTTTAGCTACTATTGAGAATATGGTTGGGTAAAATGCATTTATTAAGTCAGCAGTCTTTGCTTGCCTTCAGATATATAGCACTCTAAAATCCCCGTGTTTATGTGATCACTGACTACACTGCATCTCTTTCCCTGTCAGGGTGGTGAGCAGGTCTCATGTGCTAATAGCCCGGGCTTGAGAGGATGAACCCAGATTGGCAGTGGGTCCTCTTCTTGCTTGGCATGTGCCTGTTGTGCTTGGAGCCATGCTGCTGCCACCATCATGGCAAAGATCAAGGCCTGACATCTACAAGGGAAGGATGAAAAGTACCTGCTGATGCAACTGGATGACCAGAAGCTGGAACAGGCTCAATGCCACGTGGTGAAGGTCCTGGAGGAAAATAATTTCAAACTCTCCAAGATACATATGGTCTCCAAATCCATTGCCAGAGCCATGGCTGATATCAGTCAGTACCAGAAGGACAACTTGACAAAATTTTACAAAGGCAGAAAGCACAAGCCTCTTGAGCAGTGGCACAAGATGACACATGGTTGGCAACACATGCAAAACAAGCACAAAGTCTGAGACCAAAACCTGTCAACAAAAGGAGCAAAAAGCTATATGCTATCAGATGCACTGCTGGGTCATAAAACTGTGTCATAATGTTCTTAATTATTTTGGATAAGTATTTCCTCATTAAACAAGTTTGCTTTGGGGAAGAAAAAGCTTTTCCCATCTGGTTTATACGGCAGAGAGAAGGAAATCGTGGCTGCATAGACCCACTGAGGGAAACTGCAGAAGGACATTACCTAATTTAAATGCAAAACAGGGGAAAAAAATCTTGTGTAGGGAAGAGACAAGGAAAAGATAAAACTGATAAGATTAGGCAAAAGCCTGATTAACAGGAAGTGGAGAGCAAAACTGACTGGGACAGGTTGGGGGTCGAGGAGAAAGGGCAAGTAAGATCACAGGTGAAGCATATTTTGGGAAAAGATTCTTGATTCGGGAGCTTGGGGAAAGATATCTGTAAGTGGAAATCTAAAGTCTGTAAGATGACATCCAGACCAGAAGACATTTATCAAAGGAGAGCGACTGAGAAAAGACTCACTTCTTGGAGCAGGGTGACTGAGCAAAGCTTACAGCCAGAGGGACTGAGACTCACTAGGTGAAGAAGCAGGGATTAGGAGACCTGAGGAAACTGAAGCGACAAGGCTGTTCCAGATTATGCCTGGAAGAGCTGGTTAGTGGCGGATGTCTGTAGGGAAGAGCAAGAGGTTCCAGCCCTGCAAAAGGCACATGTGGGTCCGATTATGGAGCTGCATGCTGGAATTTGGGCTGGTTTCTTTGCGTTTTTTGTTTGTGGTGTGTTGTTTTTCTTTTCGTCTAATCTAGGGCATTACACAAAATAAACTGTCAAAAAACATTATCGAAGTTGCAGTTTCTGCTAGGTCAGAAGTCTGTGTAGCGTGAGGAGTCTCAGTGACACAGTTCATATCATATGTGCTAACAGTGTCCCCATACCAATAGACTGCTAATGCTTTCCCAAGACAGCAGTTTGTATTATTACTTGCAGCTAAAAGGGTATGTGGAACCAAAGAAAGTCATGGCTATCACTTCTGTATGAATGTGTATATACATATACACATATGCATATATATGTGCATGTATATATATATATGCAGAAAGGGGAAATATATGATGATATAGTTAATGTATTTTTCATTTACATCACCTATGATGGCATAAAGCGGTTTGCACTCATTCAGATTAAGGACCTGTCTATCCTATCAAGGAGCATCTGCTCTTTGACAGTGGCTGTAGTGGATGCCTATGGAAGAATAATCAGTCATATTATACTCTCTCCCTTCTTCCCACTTTTCACGTTCTAGTGATATATGGCTCAGAGATTTCCTGTGCTGAAGGTGATATCTTAGTGTTTAATAGCCCTTGATGGATTTTTCTTCCCACAAGATCCTGTGGCAATGAATTTAAGTTTTACACTGTGTGTGAGAAAGAATCTCTCTTTACTTGTTTGTACCTGCTGCCTGATGTTTACTAGTTCCTGGCATATGAGGGACGCTGAAAAATTGTTCCCTGTTCACTGTCTTCCTGCTATGCTTCAGGATTATTCACATGCTTGTCATATCTGTTATCTCCATCACTTCTTTTACAGGCTGAAGAGTCCAAGTCAGTACCATTTGATTGTACTAGTCACACTTCTCTGTGACATATTGTCATTTTACTCAGAAATAAAAAAAAATACATTCGAATTAGATCAGGTAGCCTAACCACACACCCCCCCCCCCTCCCCCAAGTAAATTCCTTTAAGTTCTGCCACAAAATCGTTTCTGGAGTATATACCACACAGATACCAAAACATGATTACAGGAGTATTGGAAACAGTTTGCAAATCTGTCATAAGACTGATTCACCTATGTCTTTGTTAGTATGACTCAAACAAAAAAAAATTGAAGGGAAACACATGCCCTCCTGTGCCTTCTTCCCTTTATATAACTCAGAATAAGTCATTACTATTTGGAAATGTGACACCTTAGAAATTTGATATAAGAAATCTTGTTGGTCCACATGCAAGAAGCCCATGAATGTTTCTTTACAAATGGAATAAGCCATGCCTACAAAGGAAAAAGCTAACATTTTAAGTCATGACCATTTTGTATACAGAACAAATACTTCATATGGGAACAAATTTACTAATCTGTAGTCTTTAATTACATGAGTTTAGGGGGACATTTCATAATGGGAAGAAAACAGTATGTATTCCTACTGACAGTTTGTTTACATTAATGTGTTCATTAATGTATTTTGATGTTCAGACTGTCTTCTTGAAACTGTGTATTTGATTTTTCCAGCCATGATTTTACTTAAATGGACAGGATCGGAAGGTAGTAGTCTCATACTTGCAGAACTGGAAGAATTTGTAGATATGGGTAATCTCTGAGATAATAATACAAGAAGGGAAAACTACTATGAATATATCCCAGGAAAGCAGCACTATACATTTCCTACAAACAGTATGTATCTATGGCTTTTCTCTAAGTTTTAGCACAGGTAATGATGCCAGGATTTTTTAAAAAAAAAATCCTTTTCACTAATTTATTTTTTTCATAGTACCTTCCTTTAGCACACTGGCCAAATTCTTTCCTTTGCTCTGAGGAAATCCAGTATTCTCTAGAGGAGGGCAAACCAGAGTCATTGCATGTAATTTGAGTCTTATCTCTAGAATCTTGCTTTTATTGAAGATCAGTAATTTCAAAAAGTAACAGTAATGGGAAAAAAGGGTCACTGCAGTAACTCTTTTGTAAACTGTTGTTTTTTCTATGTGTGTCAGTTACAGTCTATGGTAATTTTATTTTAAAACAGAATGAAGGCAGGTGGTCCTATTGAAGATGTTAGGTCACTGGTCCCCTCCTTCATTTTCCAGTTAATAAACAAGGGGAAAAAACTTCCCTGGAGCAGTTCCTCTCCAGTAATGTGTCTCCCACAACTTGGTTCAGAGGGTGTTCTAGGAAAGGTACAGATGGCAGTGACCTGACACGCACTGGGGTAGGGAGAAGGTACTCAACGCACTGAGTGGCTAAGCCTGAAAACAGTATATGAAGCTTCTAGTATCACTGCCAAACCAGTGTGTCAATAAACCCTACATAGAACTCTAAACTGCTTGCAATCCAACCCACTCTTACAAGTATTAGAAGTTTTCCTTGCTGGAAATGCTTAATCTCTAGATCAATCGTAACAGAAACACAGCAAATATTTGGGAATTGGATCCAACAAGACAAAAATTCAGATTACCTTTTCCTTTATGTGGTCTGCCTACTGTATTGGTATTGTAAGTAGTTATGTGCAAGTGAATGCAACATGTTTAACAGCAATTCTAGAAATATTTCTAGGCTACTTGATAATTAGAATTTAGGGTGTTTTTTTGAAAAATTACTACTTCATGTCTCTTTCTCATTGTAGGTGCAGTTTCCAGCCAAGTACTTGTCAGGTATTCCTGGTGATAGCACTTGCAGGATAGAATGCTCTATGGAAATTTCATCTAGATTAATTCCTCCTTAACTATCAAAGAAAAATGTTTTACTGTGAAGTGCATATTCTTTTGTATTTTTTATATCCACATACCCTTTTAGCTGCAAGTAATAATGCAAAAAACATATATTTGCTGTGAATAGCAGTGGAAGACAGAACTGAGGTATCATCCCACAGCAAAAAGGGACATAATTCCCCTGGGGTGAGCTTTGCTGCCTCATAGCAAACCCACCTTTCTTTTAGCTTGCTAATTCTTATTGAAGCCTGGAGTGCCATTACAAGAGTAATATATAATCATCTGGGGAGATGTATAGGGCAGGATGTCAATATATATTTAGGTGGATTTTATTCTCTGCCATCATGAACTTTACTTAGTAGAAATGCCTGTTTTGTAGACAGATAAGGAACTTCTGACTAAGCACCACCTAATCCTGCTTCCTGTCCTTGGTGTACACTGGTCCGTTTTCAGTGAGATGTAGGAAAAGAGGAGGCAGCTCACAAGGTGACCTGTTGCAAGGTTGAATGTGTGGCCTTATTGATTTTGCTTATTTTGACTTTATTATCTCCTTAGGAACTTTAAAAATACTTTGCAATTTGCTTCATCTTGAACAACACAGAGTTAGCATCTGATAAGATTATAGCTGGCCAGAATGTGCTGGTATAGAAGATTCATAATCTTGTTTGTATGAGTGAAATCAGACAGTTGTGTCTGTGTAACTCCAGTTTTGGAGCTAAAAGGGTCCAAGGGCAAAAAGAACCGAGCACAGTGATAGAGGAAATCTTAAAGGACAGGTATAGGAACCATAAAGTTTCAGGAGAAAGCTTAAATTTCAGTGTTCACGAAGGTGAATCACAGGAAGGAGTAAGTTTGGAGGCATCCAGTATACATCTTTTTTATTCATAGCTAGATAAGAATGCCACCTAATTCTGTTGTGTTATTTGCCTCTGTCTTAAGTATAAGAAGCTATCCACAGCACTGATTTGTTTGTTTATGTTCACCTTGTGTGTGAGTTCCTGGGCAGGATTAATTGAAAATAATTAGGCCACCTATTGTTCTAACTTCCCATACAATTTAATTAGGTTTTCTTTTTCTCTTGTATGTCAGAAGCCTCTTATGGACTGAGATCTTTGATGTGAGAAAAATATCTCCAATTGCTAAAACATACTTTGGAATTTCCTAGTATGTTCATGCCAGCAATGCAATTTTATTGTTTTTACTAACAAAGGGTCTTTAGCCTGGGTTTGAGCAGCTACACAGCACAGTAGTATATTTACTATGTAGCTTTTTTAGTATTTTCAAAGGCAGTGCATACAAGGGAGGATGGTAAAGCTTCCTACTCAAAGCATTTGTGTGCTTTGAGTTTTAAATATGAGCTCTGATGCCTATGCATTTGTGGTGCAGGTTTGACTCATTTAGCCTGCTGACCACCCTCTCTGAAGCTTCATTTCCCACTTTCTTTCCCCAAGATGGCGTGGTCTTTGGTTATTCTGTAATAAGTACATTTTTGTATTTGAAACTGCTTCATATATAAACACTATACTCTCCCCACTGGCATTTTATTTTGGAGTTATAATGAAACTCTTGTCCATGATGCATGGACTTAGGTAGTTATCAAGCACAGAGAAGGCTCACCAGGGAAGTCTTTTAGTTCTAGATATTAATAAATGGGTTTCAATTCCATCACCAGTCATATCTCTTAGCCCAGCGGACAAGGAATTTGGAGAAAAGCCTTTGCTTTAACTACAACTTCAGAGTCACCAGGTGAGTACCCAGACTTGGACTCGTTAGCTACTGTTGTACAGAGTGTTCTAATTTACTAGCTTACCACCAGTGAAATAGGAAAGCTCTCCTTCCCCTCCTACTTCCTTGCCTTGCACCTTTCTGTTTGAGGCTCCCATTGCCTACCTTGTTCTAGCTCTAGGTCTCAGGTGATACAGCTTACTAATATAGTAGATAAAAATGGCCATCTGTCTTAATGAGTTATATCAGATTATGGCAGGGTCCAGTGGATGCCACAGCCTGTGCAGGAGACACTGGGTCTTCATGGCTAGGAGCAGAGGAGGAGGGGAGGAAGACAGGCCAGAAAAGGAACAAGGTTGCAGCCTCCTTAGATAGGCTTGTTGGTACCTATGAAGCCCTAGTCTGTGGGGAGCACATTCACTACTGACTGATCTGGATGAATGTTGAGGTCCTTCTCAGATCTTTAGCCCAGACAGACACATGCTTCTCACATGCCTAGGTCTGGACAGAACAAAAATCTTAGCCACACTGGCTGAATCCTTCCTGGTGTACTCCCTGTTTCTAGTGGAGGGGAATGATGAAGTGCCAGGTGGGAGAGAAATCTCAGCTACAGCATGAATTGCCAAGAATGCAAAATATTACAATTTTAGCATAAAGGGAAACACTGGCTACCCTGCATCATATCTTTACTAGTCCAGATTGCATGCTATCTTGGGTACTTACGAGATATCTCAGAAGCGCAGAGGCTGAGGTCGATGTAGACATCTGGGAAGTTGTTTGTGGGCTACTCAAAGGTGCTCCAGGTATCCAGCATTATCAGGCACTGCACACCTACAGCTTGTCTCTGGGGGGAGACTGTATGGAAAATGGGGCAAGCATGCATCCCTCAGACACATCAGCTGATGCAGTCTTACTAGCAAAACTGAGTCTGCAATGTTTCTTTGTTCAAGCAAAGAACATTTGCTACTCTTTGTGGGGACAGATAATTGGGGAGGAAGTTCTGCCTCATAAGGGGCATTCTGAGAAGATTCTTGGATATGCTATAGTTGATTTTCAGGGTGGTGCTTAGAGGCCCAAGTTAGCCTAATGCTATTCTTCTGAAGTTTATAGAAAGCATATTCAGTGACTGGGCCAACATGATATATTAGTTTTGTTCATGTGTTTCTGTTTATGGTGACTGAAGCTGGGATCATGGTGATATAGTTCCAAAGATCATTAATCTTCTAGCATCTTTTTTGTTCTTTCCCTCTTATTCAAGTTATAGATCCTAGCTGTAGATATAGCTGGAAAATGGCTGTCAGAATGGGATAGGGAGTTGCTGGAAAGGAGCCATTGCTGTGCCTTTGTTACAGATTCAGAGCAAAAGCTTTCAAAGAGCATTCATCCGTCATTCCTACAACCACAGTGTGTGGCACTCCTGAAAAGTGTTTGGAAGAAGGCATCTGGCTTACCTACTTTATTTTTTAAACCACATATTCACCACAGAGTTAAAGCTGGTATAAGCAAAAGAAACCGGTGGAGGTGAATTTTTAGTTTTGCTGGGTTAAACAAAATCTAAAGGTCCTTTTGCTTAGTCAGAGCAATGAAAACACAGTAAGTCAAACAAAGCACAATGAGGAGTAAAAAGAGCTCTTAACTTGTCAGTGATTCGATTCCTCTGTTGTAAGAGATGGAAATAAAACTGAGAATCCACTTAGAAAGTCAGACATTCAATTGCTCTAAAAAAAATAGCTGTTAAAGCAATCCTGAAATGCAGTATCTTGTGAAGGACTCTAATTCTAATTTCTGTGTGTATAACCCAGCTCTGAGTGTGTGAGATAAATTTAAGTGAAAGCACTGCCTCTGGGTGGAGTGTTTTGATCCAGGTGTAGAAAGGGATGCAAGTTATCATCTGTATCTGTTTCCTTGCTGATACCTCTCACAGTGATGAGATTGCTCTCTGAGACTGCCATGACTGCAGCTTCAGGTAGATAATGATTTAATTACTTGTTTTTTGGATCATTGATCAATGTCATTGATCTAGAATGTGCTTTCAGTAACTGTATATCTACCAGGTTGGTAGATACATGCTTATGGGCTGAACCCTGATCTGTTCAGCTGAGATAACAGCATAATATCAGTCTATAATTAATACAGTCACTTGTGCTTACTACTTGACTACAGAGAAGAAATAAATAGTGTTTCTGACAGTGTCAGTGTTCATTTTTCTCTCTGAAATTCCTAGAGTAATTTTGTAATGCTTATGTTATGATATGGTCTCAGAAAGCAAACCACAAAGAAAAATTTAAGATGTTTCTTAAACTATATTCTTCAGATCATACCATAGTTAAAAAGTTTTGTGGAATGACTAGATAGTGTTGAAGGACTTTAATTAGTTAACTTTTTACTTAGCAGTCTGGGTGTTTTTGTTATTTGGTTATTTCATTTCAAGTGCAGCAGAACCCAGTTACAGTCTTCTTCCAAAGCAACATGTTTGTGACTTTGGAAAACTTGGGAATTGTGATTTCAGAATGCTTGAGTATGTGAATGGATACAGCTGGTCATGCAGCTGAAAGACTGTTTTATTCACATTGCATTTCATTATACATCTATAATCTGCTCAGATTCTCAATGTCACCTCTGGTCATTGTGGCTGTGGAGGCACTTATTGACAGGAGACTAGAATATGTTTGCAGTGTAACTATCATGCATAAAAATGGCTTTGTGTTTTTCAGTGACAAGAACTTCATAAGCAGTGGCCAAGAGGAAGGTGATGTCATTGACAACTACTCTCTTGGAATGCGGAATGTTTTTATAGGCAAAGTAGAAAATGATATCTCCAAGATTTTGGCAGTTTATCCAAGTATCTAATTCAAGGTCACTCGGGCAGATCTTATTCACTTCATACCAACTTGGTCAAGGTGAAATCACAGGGAAGCCCACCTCTTGTCCAAGTCCCTCAAGTATATCTTCCTTCTAGGATTTAAACTATCAAGGTGGTTGATTCCTCTGTCTTCCATAAAGAAGCTGAGTGAAGATACTTCTGCTGTGTCTGACATGGCATATGCTATTTCTGATGTCTGCATTGTGACAGAACAGCCAGCCTGGAGCAAATGGTTCTGAAATGCATTTAAGAATAAATAAATATTCACATGTTCAAATTAATGGCCTGGAGCTTTTTTCTTACTCCGAATCTGCTTTGATCCCAACAAAAGGAGTAGCCAATAAATAGGTTTGTTATATGGCACCCAAGTATAGTATGGCAGTTTGGCAGTAAAATTTGGCAGAGTATATGCTAACAAATGCAATGTCTATAAACTGATGGGGTTTTATTATTGTTTACTGTAAAAAAAACCCACAACACTTGTAAAGAGACAGACAATGATTTTGTTTTGTTTTGCTTTTACTATAAGAAGGGATAAGGGACAGAGGGCATAGCCTAGCATTCAGGGAGTGGTAACTCTTTGGCTGCCTCCAATGTAAGCAAGAGGCAAGGCCAACTTGGATAAAGGCAAAGCAGTCAATAACGTGTGACAGCAGGCTCTTGACAAAAATGGCTCTGGATCCCTGTGTGTTGGAGAGAGGGAAAATTAAATTTGCTGGTGTCAAACGGCAGTGTCAGAGTGTGTGAGAAGGCAGCTGCTTGGGGGGATATTTATTATTCTGACACCAGGAACAGCAGGATCACAAACCCAGTTTCCTGCAGTTCCCTGACAAACCTGTCTCACCTCTCACCTGCCAAGGCTGAAGGTACTATTCCAAGCAACTCAGTTTCAGCTGATGTGGTTGATTTTTTTCTAAGAAACTCTGAGAAGAGAGCTGTGGACTGGGGTGATGTTTGGTTTGTCAAGCTGGATGTGGCACAAGCATCATACAAACACATGGGAGTAGAAAAAAAGAAAAGGTTCTGTTCATAGATAATTCTCATTTATCTGCCCTATAAATCAAGCAAAAGAAGATCACTCATTATGGGTAACAGAAACCTCTAATGCTCTGGTTAAAACACCCTTCACAAGGGACTTTGTATAGCTGATACATGTGTATTCCACTCATAGAGTCATCACAATGCATTTATTTCAAAAGTCTGTGCTTGTAAAGACATGAAAATTGCCTTGTCTAAAAGCTGACTGTGAAGTGACTAGAATACATGGGTTTTTATCTTTTAATATATGTCCATTAAAACATTTTTTCCAGAAGAATTCTGCAGAAAAATAACTTTATTAAATGGGAATCAAGACGGGATTTTAAAAGTTGTTTTTTGAAATAGGAATATTTGTCTCTCAAGTTTTTTATAGTTAAACTTCTAAAAGAATTTTCTAAGCACTGAAAAAGTTGACTCTAAACCCCAGTCTTTCCCTTACTTTAAAATAGATATTGTCTGCTTGCATTTTTTTGAACTGCAGCATGTTTCATGAATAGTTCAGCTGCACTTCCAAGGCATCTCTCTTTTTACTAAGGGAGGACATAAGTCATCAAGCGCTATTCAGCAAACACTGTGTGGGCACTCTGAGGATGCAATGGCGTTCCCAGCCTCCCAACCTTATCTCACAGTGGTACCCTGTAGAACCCTTACCCTGTCCTGTTTGTGAACTATTCCAGGAGTTGCTCCTTCTCATGACTTCAGAGGGTGTGGTATATGTCTTGGGGCTCTCAGGCAGATGAAGATTTTGTTATATTGCTCACAGAGCAAGAATATTTGTCAGCCACCTTTACAATATTTTAGATGTAATGACAGGAACTGAGCTGCATCCCTTATTGGCCTTGGAATAAAGGATTTTTTGTACATGGATTGTTCTGAACCTCACTTTACATATGAAATAAGCCTGGTTGAACCCTCATGAACACTTTTTGTTGAGACAGCTTAAGATATTAGCAGAAATGATGAACTAAGCAACCCAAAGATCCATGGGTTCACATTTTTTACTTCGCTTTTCTTCAGGTAGGGAGACAAGTCTGTGGAAGCCATACTATTTACTTCAGCTGACAGTGAAGTGCAGATTTCTTGGTTGTGTGCAATGGATATTGGTATGCTTTACAAACGCTTTTAGCTTCACTTGACATGATATTGATACTCACACAGATTTCTTCTTGTTATACAATTATGGAAATGACCTGAAGGATGCTAAATCAATGACTAAATAACAGGCCTGAAATAGTGATAATAAGAGCACAATATCCTTACTAAGTGTGCACAGTCAGAGAGAAGCAATGATATTTGTCAATTATAAACAGGTGCTCTAGAGTACCACATCATTGCACATTTTCATACTAGGAGAAAACAATAGTTTCATGTTCAAAATCAAAGACATAACAAAAGCAACTGTTCTTAAACTGCAATCCTAACATTACATGGCTTCATTTTTGGGAATTTTTTTCTTGGTACAATAACGACTTCAATCAATTTATTTACAGTAGAGATAGCAGTTTTAGTAATTTTTTCACATAGAGTCTTCCCATGTTAGTTATCCTTATAGCCTTCCTTGTCTGCAGGTTTTCAGTCTGTTTTTATGAATTTATTTTAGTCTGCAACTGCTTGTGTATTTGAAGAGCTTTTCTACATGTATGTTGTTCTAGGGCACTTCCTTTACTCCCTTCTCCAATGTATGTACAACGTGTAATTAATTACATGAGCTATTACTGGAGAAATATACTTCTGAGGACAGAAGTCATATTTGTTGCTGATCATGACCCAGTTTGTATGTGCATCTATGGGCAGTAGATCTGAACTCATTCCTCTGAAAGGAAGGCAGTCTAATATAAAACTGATGTTTCAATCTGAAAATTCAGGGGTTTTTTTGCTTCAGAAAGAACAGAGTTCTTCTGAAATGGGTTGCTGTATTAGCTGCTGAGTCTTACAAGCATAGTGTAAATGGGATTGGTCTTTGATGTAGACCAAGTAAAGAACTGGAGGCAGTTTTCATCCTAGCTATGAGTTCCCAGCTGTGCTTTCAAATAACTATTACATTTGTGTGAACTCTAAGAATAACAGTGAACCACTAGACTTAGCTTAAAAGCAGACAAAAGTACTTCTTGCAACATACAGTCTTATCTTGGAACTCAGAATATTGTGTAGGCCAAAAATATAAATGGATTCAGAAACTAACTGGGTGAATTCAGGGAATAAGATTCCCCTAGAGCTATTAAATTCAAGGATATGGATATAGCTTCTGACTTACTATGCCCTAAGGTACATGTTTTCACAAGCTGCAAGTATGTCTCCATACTTTCTCCTTACAGCCCTTTCCTAGATTTCACCACTGATCAATTAGAGGTGGGACACAGCTACACTGAGATGCTCTGTTTCTAGGTAGACCAATACAGCCACATTTATTTGAGATACAGTTGACTGAACATGTCCCAAACATCCTCCTAAGTAAGTGTCTGCACGGTGAACCCTGATTATCTGGAACATGGTAGTGATAGTAGTTAACTAAAGAAAAGGAAATTTCTTGTATTTCTTGGTCAGGCAGTCAAAAGCTGGAAAGTATGGAAAATACACAGCGTGATGTACTGAAAAAGGAGCAGTCCTGCTTGTGTTGCTTGCCTGGAAGGGTTTCCTGGTACCCTTGCCTGCTGGGTGTCCTGTGATGGCCCCTTCCTCTGAGGTGCTCAGAGGTGCTCACCTCTCACCTTCACCCTGAGGAAGAAGGGTGCGATGGCCCACCAGTGGGCCCACAACAGAGCAGGGTGGTGGGGAGCTGGACGCTCGTCATGCTGCAGCTTCGCTGTGTCAGGGGCTGAAGGCCCCAGCGGCTGACATGGAGTCCTGGGCTGTGGGCAGGGTGGGGAGAGCCCCGGGGACATGGGCAGGGACAGGCAGGGCTGGGGGTGCCCTCAGGACCGGGACAGACACTTCACACCTTTTCTACAGAGTGGGTTAGCTCTGGACTCCACGTAAAATACTTTCTCATTAGGAAGCAAAAGCTGTGAGCTTAAGGCTCTTTTAGTGAGTACTGGCTGACTGGTGAAAAAAACCCATACAAATAAAAACCAGTATCGCTGAAAGAAAAAGCAAAAGAAAAAAATGCTTGTTTTCTTGTGTCCTTTTCCAGAAGGCAGGAGGAAGACAGAATGGGGAAAAAATAATTTTAAACAGCACAGGAAAGATTAGCTCAAGGAATTGTTGAGAGAAAGGCGTTTGAATTATAAAGAAGTAAAAAGGCCACAGCTCGCTTGCCTCGGGCAGTGTGATCCACAGAACTTGCTGGACACCTGGAGCTGGAATGGGGTGCTGGGGAGATCCTGAGTCCCGTTCAGGGGTGCTGGTGACTGACTATGCTTGCAGTCACTGAGCTTTTTGATTCAGGGAAGATGTGGAAGGTGGGAGACCTCTTGAGAGAAAACCGGGCGACCGAGAAAAGGAGCCAGCTGTACAAGAGCTGCCATCTAGTCTCATGCGTAATTCCTCGGCCAGTATGAATTGTATCTTTTTAGCTCAGGATAAAGACAGGAGTGATGCCAAGATATTTCTAAGTGCTTTCAGGAGAAAGACTGAATTAAAGTAGGAGACTGATGGGACAATGTAGTAATATCCTATTTACTTATTCATGGAAAAGGCCTCTAGGTATTGCATGGCTGATAGTGCTTTGGAATGTAGTAATGGCCTGCTTAAACTTTCCTTACTTAAAAAAATTGGGGTGGCACCCAGAACATCTACAAGGGGATTTCAAGGAACTTAGGGAATAGGTTGATCTTTAATTACTTTAAATGAGGAAATTACTTAAGGAAGTGAGTTCTAATCAGGATTAAACGGCTTCTAAAGAGGTGTTATCAGGACTTCAATTATTTATGCTTTATGCCCATATTAATTAAAATCTGTAATAGAACAAGAGCTAAGATACAAGTAGCTCTTAAGATGATCCAGTAAATACTTAGAGCTCATTTCCATGTTTTTTACCCAAGGTAGATAAAGTATGTTATCCATCCAGAGGCTGCAACAAGCAAAAACCAGTCATTCTAGTGTGGCTGTGAGGTCCACGACACATAATTGTCATGAGAAGGCTTATCCTCAGTAAAGTGCAAGTGCCCACTTCTGACTGTGGTTTTGCTGTAGGATAGATAGTTCACAGGCTTTAGTTATGCAGAAAATGGAAATCACACACTCTTTCTATAGTGAGGATGTATTCTTAGAAGATAAGCGTGGGAGCAGTTGTAACTAACTCTAGATGCTTAAACAGTAGAGACTCACTTCAGTTGCATAAATGTAGGCATCTGTGCAATTTGTGATAGTATCCAGTGCGATTGCTGCCTACTACACCAGAACAGAGTGGGCTTCTTATACATGATCTGTCATACCTGCCAAAGCCATAGGATGTATTAGATACTCTGTGGCAACTCAAATCCTGCTAGATGCCAATGTTTAGGCAACTGAATTCAGTTTCAGAGAACTAGTCTAAGCAACTCATCTGTGGTCTCTCTATGGGCAGGGGAATTCTGTCCTTACTTTAGAAAGCAATAGTGAAAATGATACAAAAGGAAATCTCTTTAATCTTGCTTCAAAGGCTTTCTGTGTTGTGGAAGCTACTCTTCAATGGGCAGGTCTCCCTCCTCTGAGAGAGGGTCTGAAGTAGATGTAATATTCCCTCTCTGGAGATGCTGTTCTTTCTCCTTTGATATGGTAGAAAATACAGGTAGAAGAGACAACTAGCTTAGTACATGCCTGTGTGAGATAAATCTAGCCTTAGACACACTCTCAAGGTGGAACAAAAGAGGATGGGCAGTGTGACAAAGCATGGAGAGGGAGAGTAGTAGTTCTGGGTAGAATGAGTAGGTCTGGTGGCCTCAATGCAGACTGGGAGGAGCAGTGTCATGTCTGCAGCAATCTCAATAATTTCATTTAGAATCAGCACTGCATTCACTGCAAATGTGAAACTCCTAGTGGGACTGCACCTCATGTAGCCATGTCTGAGCCAGCTGTCAACTAGCTAGCAGTGGGTACTGCTGGCGGCACAGGTGGCAGTAAGCTGGATCTTGGCACACATCAGCTGGCCAAAATGACCCTAGTTCCATGTAGGGGAGTCTGTAAGGAGCATGCTCTGCTGCAGTTACACTGCCAGCAATATTACAGCTAGCTGGTTTAAAGTTAGACTCTGCACGTATATAGGAGCAGAATATATTCTTAAGTGGGACTCTACCCAAAAACTAGTCATTAACTATGTTAACTATACTTAGAAAGAAAATTTACACTGCTGTCCCAGCTAGTGAGTAGAAGGTACAGGTGACTGAGTTTGCTCCCTGTGTTCTGCTACACAAGAATAATGTGATGATGTCTTAATAGAAATGGTGGGCGCTCTGGAAATTATTTTAAATCAGATTTTGCTTGTGGAGGTTCCTGAATGGAAAGCTATTTTATGCTATCTAAAGCAGAACAATGATCCCTTCTAAGTTTGTGTTCAGTCATTTTGCTAAGTGCAATTATATGTTGGTGAGCTACTACAGTTTTAATAGAAATGCCTTGATACTTTTGTAGAATTTCCCAGATTATCAAAAGTTAATGGGCATTTGCAATTGTTCATTGTTAAACTGATTTCTGTCCTACATACAGAAACTAAAATTAGTGGTATTTACTCAGGCTTAACACCCTATATTACATTTGCAGGAAATGACAAGCTAGAGGGGAAGTATTCAAGATGGGGGGTAATCTTTAAGCAAAAATACAGGGGTGGGTTGGTTTTTTTTGGAAAGCATAGTTCAAAGAATATGCACACATATAATTTGGGGATGCAATGCAATTACCAGAAATAATTTAAAATGGGTTACTTCACTTGAGTATGACTCTTTGAAGAATAAATAGTAATTGTTTTAAATGCATAATTACTTTAATATTGGTTCCT